>NC_052343.1:10635583-11235583 GCF_016432855.1 Salvelinus namaycush
TCGATTTTTCTTCTTCTGAAATGTTTACCAGGGGCGCAACTTTGGTTTTAGAATTGGGGGGGACATAAGATCAGATTTAATATTGCAGTTAGATTGTGGCTTCCATCAATGTAATTGCCTGCATCATTTCCAATCCCCCATGTATTTTTTGTAAATATTTTCCATAAATGTATATATATTTTTACCCAAAAAATATATGGGGATTGGAAATGATGCAGACAATTACATTGATGGAAGCCACAATCTATCTGCAATATTAAAGCTGATCTACCACCTAAAAAAAATCCAGCTCCACTATAATGTCGAAAGTCTGAGAAGAGACAGGGTACGGGACCGGGGGGAAATGAGAAAGAGTGAGGGACAGTGTGTGATAGAGAGATTTGGATAATCGTGTTTCAAATTGGCTCACAGCTAGTCATTATGCTCCCTGTGCAGCGAAAGGTTATAAAATATCCCATTCTCCGAGGTGCAACAATGGACCTTCTGCTGTTTCCACTTCTCCCTCCCTCCTTTTCAGTCCCTCCAGCTCACTTTAGCCCCCCCTCTTCTCATTAAAAGGTGAAATGAGCTCTATTGCACACTTTCCTCACTTCACATACTGCATGAGCACCAATACTCTACAGTCTACTTCACTGCAGTTATGATTTCATAATCAGAGACGATTATTAGAATGGATTTTTTTGCTCAGTGACATTGCGGTGTGTATTTTCCCAGGTGCTGTGTAAAAGAACATTGATGTGACATGCATTTTGGCCTAAAGTAACCTACGCTAAGTCATTTCCTTTTAAGTGTTAGCTTTAGGATGACAACTTGACAGTTTTTTGACCATGTAGAGGAGTGATAAGAAAACAGTGCACGAGTTAATACTTTTTTATTTATTTTTGGTGGGTTTATCAAACAGGCACCCAGTCACACGTTTCATGGTTTCACGTGGTCATCCTTCCAAATCTAGTCTTGTTGCTCCAGAAGCTACAATGAATGAAATTAATAAATTAATGACATTTTATTTTCGTGTCAAATCTCCAATTGGCAACCCGTCCCTTATGGGATTAATTGACACATAAACAAACATTACAATAATTCACTGTGTTAATTAAATGTTAATTATTCTTCTGGCGTTCTCCTAATGCACATCACATAAAGAATGAAAGAAAAATAAAAAATAAGTAAATTAATAAATAATAGTAAATAAGGTAATCCAAACAATAATTATATCCATAGAGCAGTAAAATAATATAATAATATACAATAATATATACATACATACAGTTGAAGTCAGAAGTTTACATACACCTTAGTCAAATACATTTAAGCTCAGTTTTTTACAATTCCTGACATTTAATCCTAGTAAAAATTCCCTGTCTTAGGTCAGTTAGGATCACCACTTTATTTAAAAAATGTGAAATGTCAGAATAATAGTAGAGAGAATGATTTATTTCAGCTTTTATTTCTTTCATCACATTCCCAGTGGGTCAAAAGTTTACATACGCTCAATTAATATTTGGTAGCATTGCCTTTAAATTGTTTAACTTGGGTCAAACATTTCGGGTAGCCTTCCACAAGCTTCCCACAATAAGTTGGGTGAATTTTGGCCCATTCCTCCTGACAGAGCTGGTGTAACTGAGTCAGGTTTGTAGGCCTCCTTGCTCGCGCACGCTTTTTCAGTTCTGCCCACAACATTTCTATAGCGTTGAGGTCAGGGCTTTGTGATGGCCACTCCAATACCTAACTTTGTTGTCTTTAAGCCATTTTGCCACAACTTTGGAAGTATGCATGGGGTCATTGTCCATTTGGAAGACCCATTTGCGACCAAGCTTTAACTTCCTGACTGATGTCTTGAGATGTTGCTTCAATATATCAACATAATTTTCCTCCTCATGATACCATCTATTTTGTGAAGAGCAGCAGTCCCTCCTGCAGCAAAGCACCCCCACAACATGATGCTGCCACCCCCGTGCTTCACGGTTGGGATGGTGTTCTTCAGCTTGCAAGCCTCACCCTTTTTCCTCCAAACATAACGATGGTCATTATGGCCAAACAGTTCTATTTTTGTTTCATCCGACCAGAGGACATTTCTCCAAAAAGTACAATCTTTGTCCCCATGTGCAGTTGCAAACCGTAGTCTGGCTTTTTTATGGTGGTTTTGGAGCAGTGGCTTCTTCCTTGCTGTGCGACCTTTCAGGTTATGTCGATATAGGACTCGTTTTACTGTGGATATAGACACTTTTGTACCTGTTTCCTTCAGCATCTTCACAAGGTCCTTTGCTGTTGTTCTGGGATTGATTTGCACTTTTCGCACCAAAGTACGTTCATCTCTAGGAGACAGAACGCGTCTCCTTCCTGAGCTGTATGACGGCTGCACTGTCCCATGGTGTTTATACTTGCGTACTGTTGTTTGTACAGATGAACGTGGTACCTTCAGGCGTTTGGTAATTGCTCCCAAGGATGAACCAGACTTGTGGAGGTCTACAATTTTTTTCTGAGGTCTTGGCTGATATCATTTGATTTTCCCATGATGTCAAGCAAAGAGGCACTGAGTTTGAAGGTAGGCCTTGAAATACATCCACAGGTACACCTCCAATTGACTCAAACTATGTCAATTAGTCTATCTGAAACTTCTAAAGTTATGACATAATTTTCTGGAATTTCCCAAGCTGTTTAAAGGCACAGTCAATTTAGTGATGTAAACTTCTGACCCACTGGAATTGTGATACAGTGAGTTATAAGTGAAATATTCTGTCTGTAAACAATTTTGGGAAATATTACTTGTGTCATCCACAAAGTAGATGTCCTAACTGACTTGCCAAAACTGTAGTTTGTTAATAACAAGAAGTTTGTGGAGTGGTTGAAAAACAAGTTTTAATGATTCCAACCTAAGTGTATGTAAACTTCCGACTTCAACTGTACATACCATATTCAGACAAATAAATACAGAAAAAAAGAAACAGAAGTCACTTGAACCCAGTCTGACACAAAGAGAAGATTCATACGGTAGACAAGCCTATACACAATCTATATACACACACCATTATCCACTACAAATACCATAATGGAAGAGCTAGAATAATATAATAAAACAATGTCTACACCAGGGGCCCAAATGGACCAGTCCTGCCAGGACACTCCTGGGGCTAAACTCCCATAGTTTGAAAATACAGGAAGAGATCTTGACAGGAACCAGACCAAACGGACCAGGCAGAGGAGTCTAACCTGCTACCCGTTCCAGAGTCTGGTGATTCCCCTTGTGATTTCGATGCGGTCTGGTGGGTGTCAGATCTGATTTCTCCTGAGCTGTAGACTGAACCTTTTTAAAGACTCTTAGATGAGATCTCGCAGTGGGATCTCCCTTCACGGACATGATGATATCAATTGCTATTTAATGGGAAGTCTTTATGGTTATAACATGTGCGGAATGTTTTTCTTTTAGACTCAACCAAGAAGCTGAAAGATGTGCTGCAGGAGTTCCATGGAGATGGAGTGTTGGCCAAATATAACCCAGAGGAGGTAGTCTTTCTTTCCATAAGACACTGTTCTGACTGTTCTGGTAGTGATTTGGCATCATTAGCATTGCATGAAACATTGCAGAACTACTGTGAGGCTTCTTCGTAATGTAGAACACTACCATCACTTCAGACTTGCTACCAATTCATGGTCATTTTGATATCAACAACATTCAACAATGTTATCAGTCTATATTCACCTCAAACCAATATATTTGTAAGTTTTGGCATTTGAAATGAAGAGGCACTACTTACTTTGGTTATAGAGGGGATGCTGAAAATGTCACACCAGCTTTTCAGGATATGAGTAACTGACTTTTAAAAGTTTGATTTATTGAGATGCCCAATGTCTTTATTCAATGCTGCATAGAAGCAAGACATACTCAATCAGGTAATGTAATTTCTTGTTCTCCCAGGCATGATATGGTAATGATATGGTTATTAAATCTCCCCTCATGGGAATTATACCAACCAGGATCATGTTCTGTGTCTTGTTTCAGGAGATTGACTTTGAAGGCTTCAAGGTCTTCATGCAGACGTTTCTGGAGAGCGAGCTGGCAGAGGAGTTCTGTCAGCACCTCTTCTTATCATTCAGTAACAAGGGACCAAAACCCAGCCCCTCTTCCATAGACAAGCCCAGAGTTACTGGTAAGACCCTGCACTTCAACTATAACCTTCAGATGATGTCCTTAAGGGGCAAAGTAGATTTTATATTGTCTGTGTGCGCTGTTACTGAATTTCTAAAGCTACTTTGCCCCTTAAGGACCACCGCACCTTCACTTCAGACACAAACAAAGCAACAGATCAAGAAGGCATAGAAACTATGACCTCAGCAGCAGACAAACAATCTCTCTAACATCAAATAAAAGCCTAAAGTTGTTTAGGTCTGCTTTAGTTTGTACTCCTACCACAAAGAGCAGTGTCACTGGGTGATACTGTTGTAATTGGTTCAGTATTGTTAACTCTGTCGTCAGACCACCCCAGATTGCCTTGTTGTCGTGGACTGTAGCTTACAGGCAAGTCATTGAGTGCAGCGTTTGTAGCATCAGCTTGTACTTTTTCACAAAATGTCCAAACTGTACGTGTCCTGAGGTACTAACTACAATCTTCACAAACTAAAACTTTGCTGTCTAGTCAACATTTACTACCGTAATATTGGCAAAAACTACACCTATATATCATCTGCAATCAATTTCACAACATGAATTTCGATTTATTGGTAGACAGTTTGAAAGACAGTTTGAGGTTGACATTAGAGGCATAAGCTCAGCAATGATCATAACCGGCCTACATTTTGACCTTCTTCTCTGGCCTTCTTCTCTCTGCAGGCCTCAAGTTGATCAAAGGGAACTCGACCCCTCTGAAGGTGCCCCCTCTACCCAGGACTCTGCCCAGACCTCTAGGCTTGGTTCAACTGAAGGACATCGTCTGCTACCTCTCACTGCTGGAGGGTGGCCGACCCGAGGACAAACTGGAGTGTGAGGACTAATTATTATTTTTCCTCTGAAAGGGGAATATACTGGAGCTCCTTTGGCTATAAAGCAGAATTGGGATTTACAGAAAAATAATATTATTTTGGGGTTTACCCATGAGAATAATGACATTTGTGTACCGTAAATACAAACACTCATAGCCAAACAAGTTTGAGCTTCATCCCAATACACTGCTATATATTTCCCATTACCTAAGCAGGAGCAGCAGGTTACCCTTTTCACTGTAGTCTACTTGAATCATTATGTTTACTGAAAGCCCTTATTAGCGTTGCCATGGTATCTCTTTATTCTACTTAAACTTTAGATGTGTACTTATTTATTTATGACATTATATTAGATAATTGAACATCAGACTTTTTATGTGTTCTTATAATTCTCATCCAACTGCTGAATAATTGAAGAGCAGAGCCGTTCATTAAAAATTAAGTGTGTTAATAATTTAGCAGGTCTGGCCCAGGGAGCACATCATTGGTTTAGCCTTGGATGCTACAGTATCTCTCCTTGTAGAGAATCCCACTCTACCCCTCCTTCCGTCTAGCCTCGCTGATGTTTTGGGGTACTAAACAGGGCCCTCTGCTGGTTCTTCTAAGAATGACTGGTTTCAATTTACACTTACAGTGCATTCACTTTAGCTGCTATATCTGTAGGTCTACATACGTTGCGCAAAGTCAGGGAATACATGGCAAAAAGAGAAACATCGAAAAAGTGAGTATTGATCATCATCAGTAGCAAGCTAAATTCCCTAGGTTCTGTATGACTGAAGAAATATACCCTATGTCTCTACAGTGAAATAAGTAAAAGTTACTGCAAGTAGTACTAGTTCAGCTTTGAAGAGCAGGTGAGGACAACGACAGATAACAGTCTTTATACTGTAGGTTCATATGGTTAGACAACTTAGCTCTATGCTTTTTTTGAGTGACTCGACTGTATGCTATTCCTCCCATCTCTCTACACACCATTACCTTCCTGTGGCCACGTTGGATTACCACCACAAACACCTTCCCAGCTCCAGCAGAGTTCCCAATCCTCCAGGCATCTACCTCACTTCCCCTTCCTCCTGACCGCACCACAGCAGGAAGCTGTCAATTAGCTCCTAATTAGTGTCTGACAAACAGCAGCTTGACGTCAACCCCATATGAAATGAACAACCCCCCTCTTCGAGTCCTTAGTGAACTCACCGGCTCACCCTCCTCAATCCAGCTGGGTTTGTCACGAGCCGCACCACTACTGATATTGGGGGAGGGGGTAGCGTCATGCTGAGACTGGGCTAAAAACACTTTTCCACGTATTGGGAACAGCCATTAGTATGTAAATTACTTGGGGCAGAGGAGAGTGTTGTCATGATTATATTACTATAGAACTGGTGTGTGTGTGTATCTCTGTCAGTCACACTTGTATTGGATAGCCAATCACTGTTCTGGTGAGGGAGCTGTCTGTTTCCATGGTGATGGTGTTGAGTGGTGGCTGGGGGCTAGTGGAGGAACCAATCAGACTTCAACACTGAGATGCTAAGAACACTTTTATGTGGGGAAACATTGCTTTGAATTGATGGGAGTGCAATAGCTGATTGTACCCTTAAAAACTAAAGGAAGTTTTAGTTCTTCAACATAGTAAAGTGCATCCATGAAACTAAATTGGTAGTAAAAATGTGTCTCAATGACATCTATTGCATCTCAAACACCAATTGAAACTCATAAATGTTTGATCTCTTTCTCCACAGTTATGTTTCGTCTCTATGATACAGATGGGAATGGGTCTCTGGATAGTTCGGTAATCATTTTTCCTTCTTCATACGTATTCAAAAAAATGCCAAACAAATTATTTGAACACAGCCTTACATGAAACATCATCTTTGTTATTTGCTAAAGCCTATACCAGAGCCATGTTTGGTTCTGTCCTATACACGCCATGTTATTTACTGTACTGAAAAATGATTGCTGCTGCAACCTGAACTCAAGGGTAGATTTAACATAGTAAATGGAAATCCGTGACACTCCAATTAGAATGATATGTTACGTATGGTATGGTACGTATTAATTTGTGGATGTATGTCATCCATTTTGCATGATATGTTACACATTTGCAAAACGTGTGATATGTTACGAATTCCAATTTGTTGTGGTTACCATTAGCTAGGTGGCTAACGCTAACTTTAGCTAGGTGGCTACCATTAGCTAGGCTAGGGGTTAGGGTAAGGTGACCAGATTTCTGAAATTAAAACCGGGGACATTTCCAGTTCGACAGTCAATATATCATTAAAATATCCAATGTTATTATCTATGAAATTAAAAAGGGGGACAATTCCAGTTTCATGTATTTAGTCTAACAGGCACACTGTGATAGAGAAAACAACTATATTACAGAAACACTACAGACAAGACAGAACTGTCCGATCTGAACAGCCATTCCTGGTCCTGGTAGTCTGGGTAGAATACGAGCAGAAGAAAACATGAGCAAAATTGAAAAAACAGACAATAGTATATGTGAAATACTTAACAACATAATAAAGAAATAAAATGATGATGAGATTGGTAACTACATAATATACTTATACCAACCTAATCTGTATATTTCTCAGAAGAAGGTATTTTCTTCAGGATTGCTCTGTCTTTGGCCAGCTTCTCCATGAACTCCTGGCGCAGGGGAGGTTGAAGTTTGTCTTCACAATAAGCATGGCCTTGATGGTAGGAACAGTGAACCTATTTCTTGCTGCTGTCCATATACCATTCATTTGGGAGAACACTCTCTCGACTGGTGCATTACTTCCAGGTAAGCACATGACAACAGATGCTAATCTAGCCAGGTTAGTGTGTGGGATGTCGTTCTCTTTGAAGTGGGTAACCACCGTGCTCCATCTCTGACTAAGAAGTGTCTCAGATGTTTTCCATTCTTCAAGCGATCCCCCCTTTATGAACTCTTGCAGGCCAGTAACCTCGTCAAACACTGCATCCTCATTGATGGTCACATTGGGGCATTTTTCATGAAGTGTGGCTGCTGCCTTCTGGATCTCTTCATGCTGAGGTTGCCTTTTTAACAGGAGACAATGTAAATCTTTTAGGTTATCTGTGTGCTTTCCCCATGCTTGCAAGTAGTTCACAGCCGTAGTGAAGAACGATTGGGATGTTTTGAGAAAGCTCTCCTTAGACTTTGCTTAATTTTCCTCTAGCTCTCTCAGAAGTCCTCTGACCAAAACTGGAATGAAGTTCTCATCACATCTTGCAGTCAATTTTGCCTCAACGTTTCTCAGGATTGCAGCTGACTCCACAACACAGCGGTCCTGGCCTCCAAGCATCTTGATCGTGTCACTGAATACGGTCAGGTTTCCATGGGCAAAGGCCAGGCAAAGTTCAGTCAGTGGATCTTCGAACATTGTTCGCAGGACAACAGGGCATTTGTCTTCAGAAAGAAAAAAGGATTTCAATGGCACATACATTTTCAGCACTCTTTCTAGAGCAGGGAGCATGGACAGCCAGCGAACATTGCTGTGTCCTAAAATGTTATGGTACTCCTGGCCAACAAACTCACAAAAGCTCTTCAGTCTTTCTACTCTGACGGTGAAAATATGAAAATATCTTTGTGAGCAGGTACTCAACATCAAGGGGAATCATATCCAAAGCTGTTCTGGCCGTGTTATGAATGATGTGGGCAGGACAACCTAAACCAATCACCTCCCGCAGCAGAGCATTTTTAACTTCCGGTATGGACATTGACCCTCCCCAGCCTATTCAGTCCTCCAAAGTTGGTATTTGTGTTGTCGGCAGAGAATGCCACGACTTTGTTTTCCAGGTAAAAAAATGGGATGACCACTAGGACCTCAACTGCAATTTCCTCTGCTGTTCCCCTTTCAATTCAACAAAACCAAGCAGTTTTGTTTCCACAGATGTGTTGCCGTCATATATCTTACAATATCTGACTACTATTAGCAGCAGCTTTACATGTCCATGACTGGATGCATCAATGGCCAGGGACACACATTCAACCTGGTCTAGGTCCTGTGTTACCAAAGTAGTTGCCCATGGTGCTAACACGTTACTCACTATGGCTTCACATTTTGTCCTAGCACATGTAAACTTTGGCTCATAAAGCTTCCGTGTCAGTTGTGCTGTGCAGTCCATAGATCTGTAACTATGATTGTGTCGCATAGTGTGGTATGCAAAGACACCCTCCTGCACAACTAAATCATATTCTTCTTGGGAAGGTTCTACCTTCTTGAAGAATGTGGTGACAGAGGGCATACCAACACAGGCAATCAGAGAGGCCTTATTCTTTTTCGTCTGTTGATGTTCTACCACTGCCGTTCTTCCCCCGCTGCCAATTGAAAGAGAGAAATTACAAAGGGTGCAGTGAACCATTCTATCGTCTTGACCTGAGCGTATAAATGGAAATTCTCTCATCATGTTGTCATTAAAATGACATTTCCGTTTCTTGGAAACAGTCATTGTACCTCCTCTGTCTGCTCTTCTTCACTCTCCTTGTGTCACTCTTCTTACTCTCTTAAATTTTTCTTCTACTCCAATCTTTCTCCTCCTCTTTTCTTCACTCGTCTTCCTTATCTTTCTTCCTTTCCTTCTCTTTACCTTTCCACCTCACTCTTCTACACTCTCCTCGCTTCACTCTTTTTACTCCCTTCATTTTTCATTCTCACTCTCTTCTTCCTCTCCAATCTTTAATAATAAATAGTACACTATTAGATCAAATACTTTGGTTAACAGATTCCGATTGCTTGCCTCATTTTTGTATTTTATCTTAAAAACATTGTTTGGAATAATACATTGGCAGGCTCTGTAACCATATCTTTACCTTTCCTCCTCTGTCTCCTTCACTCTTCTTCCTATCCAGTCTTCCTCCTCTCCTTCCTCTCCACTCTCTAACAGAAAACAATAAATAAATATTCTAATAATTCATGGTGCATTATCTTAATTATCTTATCAAAATAGCCCGTCCACTGCATGTTTACATGTGAATCTTTTAAAACCTAGCTACCAGTAGTTACCTAACCTAACTAGCTAACTTAGTCTACATAGCTAACGTTAGCTAGCATAACCTATTTAAAACCGTATAGAGCAGATCATCTATCTATATAATAAAATGTGACATTATTACATCACTAGGTAGTATCTCAAACGATTGTAACTTACCTGGCTTGAAAAGATGTTTGTGGTGATGTTGTGGATTCATATGACACTTGCTAGTTTCTGGCTGAGTTTTCCACAGCAGTTTTCTCCAAAACTAGCGCTAGCAAGAAGAAGAAGAAGAGTGAATGAAGCTGCTATAGCGAGAAGGTTAAGGTTAGAGTTAAGGTTAGGGTTAAGAGTTAGGTTAAGGTTAGGGTTAGGGGAAGGGTTAGCTAACATGCTTGTAGTTGCAAAGTAGCTAAAAAGTAGCAAGTAACGTTAGTTGTAAATTTGCTGATTAGCTAAAATGCTAAAGTTGTCTGTGATGAGATTCTAACACGCAATCCTTTTGGGCTGCTAGACGTTCGTGTTATAAGTCTACCCATCCAACCCGACCAACCACCCTGCTTTCGTTTTTGCCTTAAGTAACCTTCTGTCTTATGTAACTATACCAAACATAACATATCATACTAATTTGAGTGTCCCAGATTTATTTTACTATGTTACGTCTAGTCTATGAGACCACGCTGGGTACAATGGTACATGATAGCTACCTAATGTTCTATAAATACAATTCTGCAGTAGAGGACCTTCTGGAAATCTGAATTTTACCTTAATCTCATTCTAACCATGACACTGACATATGGAAATGTAGAATATCTTGTACAATATAATCTAGACTAACATTACACAAGCCCTCTAAAAAGCTTGGGCTTGTTACGGAGGAGCAGGCGGGTAAATGTCTCATGTTCATTGCTCTGGTCTGCATGTGATGACTCTCCACTAGACGATAATTGCCCTCCCGTAGGGCAACCATTGTAATTAAAGTCATCAAGCCTGTATCAGTTTTCAAGCTGCTTTTGCTGTGCATTGTACCACTCTCTTTTGGAGAGAGAAGATTGTACCAACTGACCATTACATGCTGTTCATCAGTCTAAAACCATCAATTGAAGAATGGCTATTGTACCATAGATATATTTTGACGCAAGATTTGTTTTCCACTTCTAGGAACTGGAGCACATCATCTCTCAAATGATGCATGTTGCTGAGTACTTGGAATGGGATGTGACAGAACTGAAGCCGGTAAAATACATATTTTTTCATAAACATTTAATATACTGCAGATCCATAGACATAAAGCTCTAGGGCCCCCTAGTTTCAGATATATGAATAACAAGAAAATACTGTAACTTTGTATAGCTTGAATGAGGGTGTCATATATAATCTGTGTTGACAGATCCCACTGTACTGTCTCTGATTGGTTGTGAGTAGATTCTGCAGGAGATGATGCAGGAGATTGACTATGACCATGACGGCACAGTGTCTCTGGAGGAGTGGATCCAGGGAGGCAGTACGACCATCCCCCTGCTGGTACTACTGGGCCTAGAGACGGTGAGTGTTTTACCTAAACATCATCACTGTTTTTACTTTCAATGGCAGATTTTCTAGACCGGAGCCAAGCGATTCTCTATGTATGGCTCTGAAGTATTCAGTTCTGGTCCTGAATGCACTAGTGGTTCGGGGGGGGGGGGGGGGGGGGGGGGGCAGTGCCCCTGTGACAACAATTTTGGACCCCCTTGTGGCCCCCCTAAATGTGGAGTATGAAATATTTTTTACATAACTAATTTTTGCTATCGTTCTTTTTTTACATCCGTTATTAGACAGTTGCAACGATGATGATATTGAACATGGTCTTTTGCCTGCTAATGCCTGCAATGCAGTGAAGAAAACAATATGACAACAATAACGTCTAATGTAACTGGCCCCTCTAACAGTACAACTGGCCCCAGCTTGGCCCCCCCAGTTGAAATGGTTTAGAACCGCCACTGCCTGGATGGCCAGAGTGTGTGCAGGATTTAGTTCAAGCTCAGTTTACCTGGTAAACTGATTTAGTTCAAGCTCAGACTACCTGGCATGATGACTCCTTGCTGTCCCCAGTCCACCTGGCCGTGCTGCTGCTCCAGTTTCAACTGTTCTGCCTGCGGCTATGGAACCCTGACCTGTTCACCCGACGTGCTACCTGTCCCAGACCTGCTGTTTTCAACTCTCTAGAGACCGCAGGAGCGGTAGAGATACTCTTAATGATCGACTATGAAAAGCCAACTGACATTTACTCCTGAGGTGCTGACTTGCTGCACCCTCGACAACTACTGTGATTATTATTATTTGACCATGCTGGTCATTTATGAACATTTGAACATCTTGGCCATGTTCTGTTATAATCTCCACCCTGCACAGCCAGAAGAGGTCTGGCCACCCCTCATAGCCTGGTTCCTCTCTAGGTTTCTTCCTAGGTTTTGGCCTTTCTAGGGAGTTTTTCCTAGCCACCGTGCTTCTACACCTGCATTGCTTGCTGTTTGGGGTTTTAGGCTGGGTTTCTGTACAGCACTTTGAGATATCAGCTGATGTAAGTAGGGCTATATAAATACATTTGATTGATGATTGATTTGATTTGAGTTACAGGGCCAATGCAGCCATTTTTATATCAATATCATATCTGGGAAACAATTAAGTACCTTACTGCAAAAGCTATTTCTCAAGCAAGAATTTTGCTAGGACTGTCTGGTAGTGGTCTGAAGGGAAACTGAAAACCAGCTGTTATTGGCAGGCAGGTTTGGAACTCTCTTTGTTATTGGTCTATTAACTTATTTACTGCCATTCATGCAAAAACTGCTGATTAGAAGATCCTGTGTCGATTGCATTTTCAACCAGCAACTGGGTCGTTACACAAAATGGGTGCCTTTTGCGTCCCTTTAATATTTTATGTAGGAATTGTGCACCAATATTGAATTTTAAAAGCATGTTATATTAAATGAAGTGCCTTTTAATATAAACCACATGAGGAATTCAATAAATCTTATTTTTTATATGAATAAAGGCTTGCTAAAGTGCCAAAATTCAGCATTTTCACATGTCCCTCCATCAACCCTGTGTCACTTCTATGAAGATTTCAATCTACTTAATCCAAAAATGTATCAAAGTATCATTATTGTAAAGCCCTAGTTATTTTTGTTGCTTTGACAAAGTAATCTCTGAAGATGATGATTTTTCTTTCATGTGATTAGTGATTCATTTACGTATGTCCCTCATTTTCAGGAGAAACCTGTTGCGTGAACTGAACTCTTGTTTCAATATGGTGAAACTACTCCTTTGAAAATATTTTTTTCTAAAGAAACATTGAACATCAAATAGTCAGATCATAGTGTACAAGCAGGTGAGCTGGTTCTACTCTTTTTGGCTATTTTCTGGTGTTTTGTGGTAGAAAAAGGAGCTGGTCGGACATAACACATCAACCCAGGCTAGAAATCAAATCAAATTTTATTTGTCACATGCACATGGTTAGCAGATGTTAATGCGAGTGTAGCGAAATGCTTATGCTTCTAGTTCTGACAATGCAGTAATAACCAACGAGTAATCTAACCTAACAATTTCACAACAACTACCTTATACACACAAGTGTAAAGGGATGAAGAATATGTACAAAAAAATATATGAATGAGTGATGGTACAGAACGGCATAGGCAAGATGCAGTAGATGGTATAGAGTGCAGTATATACATATGAGATGAGTAATGTAGGGTATGTAAACATTATATTAAGTGGCATTGTTTAAAGTGGCTAGTGATACATTTTTCACATCAATTTTTCCATTATTGAAGTGGCTGGAGTTGAGTCAGTATGTTGGCAGCAGCCACTCAATGTTAGTGATGGCTGTTTAACAGTCTGATGGCCTTGAGATGGAAGCTGTTTTTCAGTCTCTCGGTCCCTGCTTTGATGCACCTGTACTGACCTCGCCTTCTGGATGATAGCGGGGTGAACAGGCAGTGGCTCGGGTGGTTGTTGTCCTTGATGATCTTGATGGCCTTCCTGTGACATCGGGTTGTGTAGGTGTCCTGGAGGGCAGGTAGTTTGCCCCCGGAGATGCGTTGTGCAGACCTCACGGTTGTGTGCGGAGCAGTTGCCGTACCAGGCGGTGATACAGCCCGACCGGAGGCTCTCGATTGTGCATCTGTAAAAGTTTGAGAGTGTTTTTGGTGACAAGCCGAATTTCTTCAGCCTCCTGAGGTTGAAGAGGCGCTGCAGCGCCTTCTTCACCACGCTGTCTGTGTCGGTGGACCAATTCAGTTTGTCCGTGATGTGTACGCCGAGGAACTTAAAACTTTCTACCCTCTCCACTACTGTCCCGTCGATGTGGATAGGGGGGTGCTCCCTCTGCTGTTTCCTGAAGTCCACGATCATCTCCTTTGTTTTGTTGATGTTTAGTGTCTCAAAGCACTTCATGATGACGGAAGTGAGTGCTACGGGGCGGTAGTCGTTTAGCTCAGTTACCTTAGCTTTCTTGGGAACAGGAACAATGGTGGCCCTCTTGAAGCATGTGGGAACAGCAGACTGGGATAAAGATTGATTGAATATGTCCGTAAATACACCAGCCAGCTGGTCTGCGCATGCTCTGAGGACGCGGCTGGGGATGCCGTCTGGGCCTGTAGCCTTGCGAGGGTTAACACGTTTAAATGTTTTACTCACGTCGGCTGCAGTGAAGGAGAGTCCGCAGGTTTTGGTAGCGGGCCGTGTCAGTGGCACTGTATTGTCCTCAAAGAAGTTGTTTAGTCTGTCTGGGAGCAAGACATCCTGGTCCGCGACGGGGCTGGTTTTCTTTTTGTAATCCGTGATTGACTGTAGACCATGCCACATACCTATTGTGTCTGAGCCATTGTGTTGCAACTCTACTTTGTCTCTATACTGACGCCTAGCTTGTTTGATTGCCTTGCGGAGGGAATAGCTACACTGTTTGTATTCGGTCATGTTTCCAGTCACCTTGCCCTGGTTAAAAGCAGTGGTTCGCGCTTTCAGTTTCGGCAAATGCTACCATCAATCCACGGTTTCTGGTTTGGGAATGTTTTAATAGTTGCTGTGGGTACGACATCGCCGATGCACTTGCTAATAAACTTGCTCACCGAATCAGCGTATTCGTCAATGTTGTTGTTTGACGGAATGCGGAACATATCCCAATCCACGTGATCGAAGCAATCTTGAAGCGTGGAATCAGATTGATCGGATCAGCGTTGAACAGACCTGAGCGCGGGAGCTTCCTGTTTTAGCCTCTGTCTATAGGCTGGGAGCAACAAAATGAAGTCGTGGTCAGCTTTTCCGAAAGGAGGGCGGGGGAGGGCCTTATATGCGTCGCGGAAGTTAGAATAACAATGATCCAGGGTTTTACCAGCCCTGGTTGCACAATCGATATGCTGATAGTCTTAATATGACTTAATATGCACTTACTTTAGTCGTTTTTGTTATTTTACCTCGTGAGAAGGGAAAGCATGTGCTCTTTGTTTCAGAATGTTAACATGAGGTGGAAACAAACGTCTTTTTTGACCAAGTTACACTTTTTAAAAGGCACCGGATTGGTGGAACGACCCAACTATCAGGAAATAACACAAAATCTGACCTTTACAGTGTTATTTTCATCAGCTGTTGTATAATATGATACAAAACACAGACGAAACATAATTTTGACTGCGCTGGGCCTTTAAACCCTCTATAGTCTGATTCACACTACCAGGCCAAACCGAGTCAAAGCCAGCTGTATTAGGCCAGCCTGGTTCCTCATCCACCATAGTTGCTGGAACCGTGCTGGAAAGGACAATGTGGGGAAACAATATTTGAGCCAGCACAGCATGGTTGGGGTGGGGTGGGCCCTATTGTGTGAATCAGGTACAAGGTCTGGACATTCCCACCACTGCCTAACTAGTCAATTGCTTCGTCAGATGGCACCACTGATGTCCTAGCTCTCTTTGTCCACTAGATGGAGTCATCTTTTCATTTTTTTGCTGCCTTTGATTTCAATGATCTTGAACAAGTCATCACTTATCACAGGCTAATGAGACAGTATCTTACAGTGACGTCAGACTGTCATTTTGCTGTGATTGACATAATAGATGACATGATTAATGACACAGGATTAAAGGGAAGAACCCAGGCAATCCTCCCCACTAAAGTTGATGGCTTTGGAGAACAGTTAAAAATTAGCTAAATCTTTCACATGGGCCACATTCAGTTGCCAA
The DNA here is from genome assembly GCF_016432855.1 of Salvelinus namaycush. Taxonomy (NCBI): domain Eukaryota; kingdom Metazoa; phylum Chordata; class Actinopteri; order Salmoniformes; family Salmonidae; genus Salvelinus; species Salvelinus namaycush. The sequence continues at coordinate 10,651,753 of NC_052343.1, forward strand.
ACGTTGTCGAACGCTGCAGATCAAAATGCCACGAATAGAGCCGATGTGATTCCTTATTGTACATGTCAGAGAGGCATGTTTGTTTTACATGGCCTATTTATATCTGACATATAACGAATAGCCCAACTATCAACCAGTCAATAATTAACCAATCAATCAAACCAATCAATCATCTTTCCTTCAGAATGTGAAAGACGATGGGCAGCACGTGTGGAGACTGAAGCACTTCAACAAGCCGGCCTACTGTAACCTGTGTCTGAACATGCTTATAGGCCTGGGCAAGCAAGGGCTGTGCTGCTCATGTGAGTATGGTAACAGTAACAGTTGTTTCCTCATGTCTACTCTAATTTTTACCAATCATAAAAGGTTTATTCCATGCCCTTTTTCATCATTAAGAAGGCATTTTTGTGATCCAAATCACCCTTCGAAAATGTGGATCTCCAACCTCAATTTAATGTTTGCTATTTTTACTTGTTTTTGTGATTTTTTTGTTGTTGTCAAAATGTGTGTTCCACCTCTCCCAGTCTGCAAGTACACTGTTCATGAGCGCTGTGTGGCCCGTGCTCCTCCGTCGTGCATCAAAACCTACGTGAAGAGCAAGAAAAACACAGAGGTGCGTCCAATTGGAGTGTTTACTAATCGGCACGCTCGGATCAGTGATGCTCCACGGAGCTTAGATCCAGGGCCCCTTCCTCACTAATGGAATAAACAAGTCATTCTGATATTAAGCATAGCTAATTACAATATTTAGTCTGGTTTAAATACATGCCCAATACACAAACAACATTGTTACATATTTCTTACTATTATGGATTTCTCACTTGTTTTCTGTTCTGCTTTTCTCCTCTGTTTCTCTCTGTTTCTCGCTCCACAGGTGATGCACCATTTCTGGGTGGAGGGAAACTGCCCGACCAAGTGTGACAAGTGTCACAAAACCATTAAGTGTTACCAGGGTCTGACTGGGCTTCACTGTGTGTGGTGCCAAATCACGGTACCCCTCCCCCCCCGAGGAGAATCAGTCACCTCCTCATTATTTTCCACAGTTTCTTGCTGTTTATGATTTAGTTTTTGCACCTTTTATCCAAGGCCTCTCACTTTACCAATTTACACCAAGTAACAGTTATTTCCAGTATTCTGCTAATGGAAAATAAACCACAGTTAAAATGTGTTTTGATATCAGTCTTTTTAAAATAAACCCAATGTTAGGAGTTGTGTTTTTGTAAATTACACAACATGCTCTTGCTTTTTACTCAACAGCACTTAGTGTTTAGCTAAAAACAATTCTACATAGCTATAACTGAATTTTATATTTTATGGCCCCCATACATTTTAAAGGAACTGAACTCTAATATCAAATTACAAATGACAATCAAATGAAAGGTAACATTGAATAATATGTTCTGATCTTGAATGTCACCCTAATACTAATATGGTTGTAATTCATTCCCCTCATCCAGCTTCATAATAAGTGTGCCTCCCATGTGAAACCTGAGTGTGACTGTGGACCACTGAAGGACCATGTCCTGCCCCCCAACACAATCTGTCCTGTCATACTGGTGAATTTAACTTTCAAAACGATACCATATTCTGCTTATATACAAATTTACCACAGAATAGCTTTATGAAAAGATATGTATATTTCCTCATACATAGATCACAGTTTCCCATATTTTTGATAACGTGTATTAGATTGTTTTCAAGATGCCCATTTCTGCTGTCTGTGCGCTTTGACCCCCAGGAAAGACAGTCTACGGTGAGGAAAGATTCCAGATCCAGCCAATCAGGAGGCAGAGGGAAGATGCAGAGAGCCAACTCAGTCACAGTGGATGGCCAAGGACTACAGGTGACAATCCAAACCTTTTTCTTTTTCTTCTATAGAAGCATCAGGATAACATTTAGTAGAATTTTGTGAAAAATGTGTACTTTAAATTGAAATTTCGAATCTAACCACAATTTAAACTTTGATGGGCGCAGGATAATATAAAATGACTCTGTTAGGATTAATATGAGATTAGTTTCTACTGGTGAACAAAACAAGAATCAGCTCCATCCAAATCCTCCCTAATATCTAACAGACAGACAACCGGTGACAATCAACCTGAACCATCTCCCCGCCACATCCATCTCTGCCCTCTCCGGCTAACCAGCATAATAATCAGGATTATTATTTATAATTAGAGGAAGTAATGGATCACTCCTGGCTGGACAGGGAGCTCATTAATCCACCGCTCGGCCTGCTGGGATAGCAGACAGGGAGAGTTAAGAGCTTCATCTGTGTCAGGGAGCTGCACGGGCGCACTGTCACCGCCGCCCGCCACTGAGCGGCAGGAAGGCCAACTCGTAGGCTACAGCCTGCGATTAGGGCTTGTTTTGTTTATGCCTCGCCTCAGCCCTGGCTGCCTCCAGTGTGGTAGAGGCCTACTGCTTCTCTCTAGCCACTGCTCTACCAGAGGTAGCGATAGAGAGGCTTGTCTCTAAGGATAGCCCCCGTGTCACTCAAGACTCAAACTGCTTCTCCCAATCAGGAGATGGTGATGGTTATAACTTGAATTAGGAGGGGTATTGTTCAGTTGATTTCCTGGGATTTTGTTGGGTATTGTCTGTTGTTTCCCTGAGAAATGTTTGAACTTTTAATTGTCGATACCAGTAACTAGAATATATATAAATATAAATATTTTTTATTCACAGTTTATAATAATGATTTTACGCTATACTTTAACGTAAGATCAGCCTACTACATTATAAGCAATTAGACTGAAATGGCTTTCTGTTTTGATATATTTTCCTATAGATCACAACAATAGAGGGAACTCATCCTCTGCTAGTGTTTGTGAATCCAAAGAGTGGAGGGAAGCAAGGTGACAGGTAAGCACACTCTCTCCCCACGCTCTATCTCTCTGTAAAAAGGGATTCTCAGAACTGCTCTTCAATCAAAGAGCTGCGTAGCCCGGCTGCACACGGAGTGCTCAAAGCTTAGTTAGTCAAATAGAAACACAATAACATTTACCTACGGACTCCTGCATGATTCAGCAGAGGTTCTTCAATGGCGCTGTCGTTGACTGTCACATCCCTGGTTGTCAGTGTATAGGTTAGACCTTCTTCTTTAACCCAGGGCCTAATTGGGTTATTACTGAACATATTCATTCTAATCCTTATTACTCCAGTCCTCATTTGTTTAAATGATGAGATCAAAATATGACTTGAGCCAGTTGATATAATGAAATGGAAATTAAAATGAATTAGTCTTTCTAATGACTTCTTCCTATAGCCCTCCCAGTTGCTGACAATGACACTGGGATAGGGCATTGGAGCTGTCAATCATACTGTAGCAAAACAGCATACAGACAATGTACAGGGGTTCAGTTGATCATATTTCAGTTAAGTGTTTGCATTTGGACTTTTCTTCAAAATCCAGATGTTCTGTGGTAGCTGTAAGGGGGAGATGTTTCATTAGGTTTCTGTGGGTCAACTCAACACTGCATTGCTGGTTGTCACAATTCCATCCTTTTCTTTCTTCCTTTCCTTGTTTCTCTTTTTCCCCTCTCCTCTCCTCTCCTCTCCTCTCCTCTCCTCTCCTCTCCTCTCCTCTCCTCTCCTCTCCTCTCCTCTCCTCTCCTCTCCTCTCCTCTCCTCTCCTCTCCTCTCCTCTCCTCTCCTCTCCTCTCCTCTCCTCTCCTCTCCTCTCCTCTCCTCCAGGATCTACAGAAAATTCCAGTACCTCTTAAACCCTCGGCAGGTATACAACCTGGCCAAGAATGGACCCATGCCTGGGTAAGTTCTGCTCTAATCATCTCACATAGACTCCGCAACATCACCTAAAGTGCACAGAACACTCTACAGTCATGATTCAACTATCATTATTATCCCCAAGTTACATGTGGAATCAGAGTGGTGGATGAGCGACTGTTTACAAAGCCCTAATGTATTCCGCTGTTGCCCAGTCATAATATCCAACATCTCATGCAAGAGAGGCCTCTCAATTTGAGCCTCTCACTCAATCAGGATTCATATGCAGACGTGATTGAAAGGTGAGATCAGAGATCACAAGCAGTGAGACAACAACACTGTGCTTGAGTCTAGTATTGGTTACAGTGGGTGGGAATAGCGATATATTGTGAGTGATGCGAGGCATGCTGATGTGTGATCACGCATACCGCTGTAGGCTGCACAGGCATGGGTCTGGGGCTGTTGGACTATCCGTGTCTATGATTAAGAAGATGAGCAGATCATTTCAATGCACAAGGTTCTGCCCCTTTTGTTTTAGACACATCACTTTCGGAGCATTCTAAAATGCAGGAACACATCGCTGCCGTGCTCTAATGTTGCTGGATTTTGATTAGGTTTTGAAAGCAGAATGTAAATGGTTTGCGAAGAGGAAAAGTCCAATATAAACTTTTGTAGATGGTTTAGTTTGTGCTCATAATTACAGTGGCCCAGAGGGGCAAAATAATGGCTTTACTCCATAGATCTATCTTACACGGTCGTAAGATTTGAAATTGACCTTGTCGGCCATGTTGTGTCTTCGCTTTTGATTCTCTGTGTTTGGAGCTTTGTTGGCTGGGAAGGCCATGTTTATTGACGAGGCTCTTAGAGATGTGTTGCACTCAGAAGAAGCCCCTCTCTATCTTTAGCTGGGAACATTCCAGATGACCTTGCCCCGGCTGTAACCTTGTTAATATTTGGTGAAGTGTATGTAATACGGTTGGCATTAACAAGGTGACTGGTCACCGTGGCCACTAGCAGGCTGAGGCAGCCGCACACACTGCTGTCAATTAGCACTAGTGCTAACGCAATTAGCCCAAATTAAGTGTTTGTTTCTTGGTATTTAAATATCCCCAAAGTTGCCTTTCATGTTCGCGGCCGTATGTTTTGCACCTAATACGGTTTGCAGTCCCAGTTGGAGAGTAATTGAGCGAATAATTTATCCGCCATATGAGGCTTGGAGGCTCCCTCATTCAGTTAGGGCTTTGTTATTGTGAAGGAACGGAAGAAGTTGGACTGAACATTGGCCATCTTGATCCGATTAGCCTCTGAACAGACTAGCTGGCTGAAGGAATAATTGTCAATGTGATCTGTGTTATTTTGTGAGATTCTAGCGGCCTTTGCAGAGCCGCTCCAGTGCAGCAGAGTTACAATATAGATGTGAGATAAAATAGGGATAAGTATGGAGATAAAACACTTACAGTACCTTTGAATAAGGTAGCCTTGAGTTCAATTTACTATTGGACATAATAGTACATTCTTTCAGGGCAGAATGTCTAAAGGTTTGAATGACTTTATAGTAGATAAAGAAAATATGTTTCTCTCTGAAAGGGGATTATTTCATGCATTACGTGACTGGTATTGTGTATATGATTTTTTTGGTTGTGTTCAAGGTTGAATTTCTTCCGAGAGGTCCCAGATTTCAGAGTGTTAGCTTGTGGTGGGGATGGGACAGTCGGTTGGATTCTGGATTTCATAGGTGAGTGTGCACTTCCACTGCCACACCAGTGCTACACTGGTGAACAGACTGGTGAACACATCCTGGTATATACTAGTTAGTATACTAGTGGGATGAATGGAACTAGGCCTAAGTATGAATTTGGTCCTCACAATTTCATAATAAAAATTGTATTTACATTCTAAATATAACTTTTGCATTATAACAGTTTTCCCCTTTCCTTAACATTTCATTGTGCTCTCTTCATAACCTTGTGCTGTACAGTGAAATCTTTTGTGTGTTTTGATTATTATAATGTTGTATTACTTTGGTGAAATAAACAGTGCTCTCGTTATTTTGCAAGAAATCATCAAATATACTTTTATGATTTGTATATAAATATTTTCATTACGTCCAAGCCTGCGTATTCAAGGGAGGTAAAATAGGGTGATTATGTGAGTTGAAAATCGGCATATTAGTCGTCGTTTGAGAAACAGCCTGAAGTCAATTTGTTCTTCAAGACATATTCCTGGTTCTGCCTTTAAAAATTGCCTCAATTTTTTATCAATCAAAACAAAGAGAAGTAATAACGGACAGAATGAATGGTACAGTACTCCTGAAATAGCCTGTGAGACTGGACATTCACGTCGAGTCAAGGTCTATCTGTTGTTGCACAGATTTTAGATTTGAATGATGGTCAGATAACCGTGCTGCACTGACTGAGATGTCTTTTTTTACTCAGAGACCTGGGCAAATCAAAGTTAAATCACATTTTAAAAAAGACAGTATATTAAAGTGGATTCGTGTTCAGTTTTGTTGTTGTGGTCAAAATGTGGGGGTGTGGTCCTCTGTAGCTCAGTTGGTAGAACATGGAGCTTGCAACGCCACGATAGTAGGTTTGATTCCCAGGACCACCTGTACGTAAAATGCTTTATTTAACTAGGCAAGTCAGTTAAGAACAAATTCTTATTTACAATGACGGCCTACCCTGGCCAAACCCGGACGACGCTGGCCCAATTGTGCGCCGCCCTATTTGGACTCCCAATCACGGCCGGTTGTGATACAGCCTGGAATCGAACCAGGGTCTGTAGTGAGACTCTAGCACTGAGATGTGGTGCCTTAGACTGCTGCGCCACTCGGGAGCCCTGCATGACTGTAAGTTGCTCTGGATAAAAGTGTCTGCTAAATGGCATAGTAGTAATAATAAAGTATGATGTTTTTGTTGTACCTCTTGTGTAGATAAGGCCAACCTGGACAGGAACCCCCCTGTGTGTGTACTTCCCCTTGGAACAGGAAATGACCTGGCAAGGTGTCTGCGATGGGGAGGAGGTATGTTTAATAGCAATTTAATGACCCAAAGTGTGCGATTTCTTTTTAATGAATTATATTATTCCTCTTAAATGAAGGAAACATAAATGTGTGGCCTCTATTTTTTGTCCAATTACATGATTCATGATATTGAATTTAGATTTGACTATATTTTATTTTGCCTATGTTTTCATGTAGGAATAAATCAGTATAAATAAATAGTTAGAATAGCTAAAATTCCAGAGAATAATGTTATATTAAAATACTTATGGCCAATACTATAATGTGTTTTAGCTTATGTTCTGGGGTATTATCTACAACTTAAGCTATCCTATGTTGTTTGTGTATTAGGTTATGAGGGAGAGAGCATTCTGAACATCCTGAGGGACATAGAGAACAGCTCTGAGGTGATGTTGGACCGCTGGAAGATTGACGTCACACCCACGGACAAAGAAGAGAGGGGAGACCCTGTGCCTTACAGCATCGTCAACAACTATTTCTCTATTGGGGTGGTGAGTTACCTACACTAATATACAGAGCATTTGTCACATTAAAGGCATAGTTTAGCGGTTTGAAAAATGTGTTTCCTAATACTAGCAAATCTTGGCTGTGGCTGTTTTAACAAAATGAAAGTGTGGATTGCAGTCGCTCCATGTCCATAGACGGCTTTCAAGATAAGTAAACACATGTCTAAATATCTAAAACATATCCCTTTAAGCAAGAACAGTGGGTCAACAAACTGGACTAGTCAATAGGAGAGGGCCATGCTTGATCTAAGGCTCTCACCTAAAACAACAAGACTGACAACTTCATGCTTATCGTGGATCATCCATTTCAATCGAATAATCTATATAAAGTCCTCAATTGGATAACACTGTATACCGAATTTAAAGCAGCAACGTAATCATATGTTCTTCTGAGTAATCTTACTCATTTTGATCAAATGCTAGTTAATAAGCCTTTATTGAGATGTGCTTAAGCTTAAACCACCTCTGATTGAAGAATATGTAGTATTTTGTGCATCTGCGTGGTGTTACGCACCTTTAAACTCATCTACAGCAGAGTCAGGCCCATCTCTGTCCATCTTCAACATAATGACACTGATTACACCCTGCTCATGTGGGTCATTACTGATAAATGTCAGGGGAAATATGGTAATTGACATTTGCAGGTTGGGAGACGCTGGCATCTTGGTGTTGTGACATTCGAACATGACGGGGAAATGAGTGATGCATGTCCTTACAAATGTTAGTCAAATAAATGCCTTGGCTTTGTCCCGTATTGACGAAGGTAGGTCCACTTAACAGACGAAGGGGCTGTAAGCGTTGGAATCATTTCTCTCATAATTCCTCAATATTCGTCATGGCTTGAGGCAAAACATGTTTTCGGAATGTATGTACAGATATTGCAATACCCTTCTACCAAACAACAGTAGTAGCCTTAGCAGAAGTATTACTTTAAGCCATTGCAACCAATCGACTTCATTGTTATAACACTATTTTCATGGCCTTCTAACAGTGGGATTAATATCTAACGAACGTGTTGACAAATTAGGTTGTTTGCCCAGGATTAGGAAGATTCTGAGCTCTCGATGGAATTGAGTGTGATATATTTTGTGTCACATTTCACATCAAATTTTGCTTTCCGTTGGAAGAAAAACACTGAATACAATAAAGATTACAAAACAAGTCAAGCTAATAATTACCTCAGAGATTATGCAGATGAAGAAAGATTGTTTCTGTAATGACATTTCTGTAGAGTCAAACTCTGAGGATCCGTCGTAACCAAAAGGTTTCACTATGTCGAGCCACAGATAAGTGTAATCATAAGCATCTTATTCTTGGATTTCAAACATTTTATGTACAGCGTGCACATTTTTTTCATCTTAAAAATTCTAAGCATTGCATCACAGTTTGGCATTTATTGTCATTATTGCATTGGAGGCAGCTCTGCAGAATGGTTACTGGCTGGCACAGCCACAAAGTCATAAAATCTGATTTTAAACCTAACCTTAAATTAAGACCAAAAATATAATTTATGTTGGCCTGAATTTTTACAATATAGCCAATTTTGACTTTGCAGCTGGCCCATCTAGTGGAAATTGCTAATTTCTGCCTCCAGGGCAAGATTCATGACAATAAGCATCAACCTGCCATTGCATCAGGCATTGAAGGTGGCTAGGGCATTGCACAAACCGAAAGGCGTCTGTTTGAACTTGTACAAGCCCAGGGGTTGGTGAATGAATGGGTAAAAGTGTTGGATGGGGAGAGTATATTTCAAAACGTACCATTCCTGTCAAACTTCACAAAGTACTAGGATCACCTACAACTTCCTCTTCCATTTTTACAAGATTTACACCAAACTCAAGTCATAAAATCTTCCCAATAGACCATCATCCGACCACATCGTCAACTATTTTAGCACACCTCCTGTTCCTATCCTTCCAATCTAGCCATTCCGTCCAGTTGAATGGAATTAATGGCGTCATCCCTTTATGAGGACGTTAAAGTGACGTGAAGTGTAATGATCTCAATCAGGGCTTAGTGTGCTGAGGGACAGACCTAATCACAGAGGAGGTCCTAAGATGATGCAGTCAGTTCGTCTAATGACCCAGGCTCGCATGTCAAAGTCATTACTCTCCCCGTGAAGGAGAGTCATCAGCTGCCTGAGCACCACTCATAATTGGACTAAACTTTGAGCTATGAGGGCATATTACATTACACACGTACTGTATTAATTTGGGTGCCAGAGTTTTACAATGGTAATTATTTGAAGGCGGCCCCAAGATGAGTGAGAGGGAGCGTGAGAGAGAGACTTCATTGTCCTACTGCTGTTTGGGGATTGAGGTTGAAGATGTTTGTATCATCAGTTCAGATGATCTGCTGTTAATGTCCTCTTAATGTACATATGAACTTGCTCTACATTACATTGGCCCTAAGTGACAAAGTAGCTTTAGTGGAATGTAGTTGCAGTAGCAGTCCATCTAGTTACAGTTCGAGACTGACGGGAACTTCTACAGGAAGTATAGGAACTTCTACAGGCGCACCATTGAGAGCACTCTGTCGGGCTGTATCACCGCCTGGAACTGCACCGTCCGGGACTGCAGGGCTTTCCAGAGGGTGCTGGCATCTATAGCACCTGGTGTCACAGGAAGGCCAAGAAGATCATCGAGGACCTCAGCCACCCGAGCCTCGGCCTGTTCACCCCGCCACCATCTAGAAGGTGGAGACAGTACAAGTGCATCAAAGCTGGGACAGAGAAACAGCTTCTATCTCCAGGCCATCAGACTGTTAAATAGTCACTACTAGCTGGCCTCTGCCCAGTACCCTGTCTTGAACTTTAGTCACTGTTACTAGCCGGCTAACACGCGGTACTCAAGACTGCTGCCCTATGTACATAGTCAGTGAAAACTGGACACTTTAATAATGTTTACATACTGTTTTATCTACTTCTTATGTATATACTGTATTCTAGTCAAGGCTCATCCTATATAACTACTACTGTGCACACATTTTCCATTCATATACTGTCTAAAATGTCTGTACACACCAATGTCTATACACACCGGACTCTAACATTGCTCGTTCTTAATTCCTTTATTTGTATTTTTTGTATTAGCGTGTATTGTTTTGCACTGCTGGAGCTAGGAACATAAGTGTTTCGCTACACCAGCGTTAACATCTGCAAAATATGTGTACGCGACCAATAAAATTTGCTTTGATTTGATTTAACATACTGTATACAGGGTTATAGTGTACCTTCTTCAATTTGGAGGTTACTTGAAGTGGATCCTCCCTGCTTTCTGAGCTACAGTATATTTTCAAACAACTCCTCCTTCCTTTCGCTCTCTCGTTTTCAGTTATTGTCGTGTTTGTAAGAAAATCAAGTTACAATCTTTCAGATATATCCATCATCTCACCTTTTCGGGCTCATGTTGAAGATAAATAGAGTCTGCGGGGATCTTGGAAATTCTTTGGTCTTTATTTAACAGCGTCTTGAAAAGACATCAAGAAAACGTCATTGATTTTTTGGGTTTCTCCTACATCTTGTACTGAGAGCTAGCAGGGGGTCCTCCCTGTGGCTGGCGTTTCAATAGAGCCACTCAACATGGAGCAGGTCAAAACAGATTGCTCAAGTGGGGGGATAGGAACAAACCCGAAAAGTTTCCTGAAGTTTTCCCCCCTTTTTGTGGTTGAAGACTATTCGTCAGTTGTTGTTTTTACTTGGCAATCATCGTGACTCACAAAGACCATGGTAAATTCTAGTGAGGTTTCATCTTCAAATGGCCCAGGGGTAGTATACTTTTTGGTAGCATTTCATAGAACACACAGATTTTTCAACAAACAGGCACAGATTTACTTTCCTTAGATTCTCTTGATTAATAGAGTAGCTGTCAATCTCACAGTCTGTCATTCTCATCACACATGCCTGCACACAAACACACACACACACACACACTCACACTCAACAATGCCAGTGAGTCTACCAATGTGGTGCACTTCTAGCCCCGGGTCAGAGAAAGAGAGAGAGAGAGCGAGAAAGAGAGAGCGAGAGAGAGTAAGAGAGAGAGAGAACAAGTTGGTTGCCAGGGGAGCCGGCAGCATCCTGTACGTTGGGAGCTGTGATTACTAGCAATGTGTGTTTAATTAATTAGCCTGTGTGGAAAGACGGCGTGCTGTTCGTCAAGCTCTCTGTCAATACCCTCATCCCTGGCTCAAACCTCAACCACCGCCCGCCTTCCAGTTGGCCAGGAATTCAAAAACACCCTGGTTCTGTTTAGGCATATCAATATGCATCGGGCATATGTGTCGTTTTTTGGGTGCAATAGAAAGTTGGCTGAGATGCTTATCAGCAGAGGGGAAGAACTTGACTTTAATTGGTGTTAAAAAGCCATCGTATTGATTTTAGTACCAACATCTTGCCTGTATTTTGCGATCTTTATATCTCATCAATTCATTAATTGAAATAACAATATCCCACAGAAATCTAAACTATTTCAGTTGTGTAGCTTATTTCAAAATGAAAATATTTATATAGGTTTATACCCCTAATATACAGTACCAGTCAAAAGTTTGGACACACCTACTCATTCCAGGGTTTTTCTTTATTTTTACTATTTTCTACATTGTAGAATAATAGTGAAGACATCAAAACTATGAAATAACACATATGGAATCATGTAGCAACCAAATAAGTGAAAGAAATGGAATGAGTAGGTGTGTCCATTGGTGTCCATTGGCTAATAGGCCTTTTCCACTGTATAAATGAGTATCTAAGTAAAAGTCATTGCTGAATCCATGTTATTTTTTCTCCCTTATTTAGGATGCTTCCATTGCACATCGGTTCCACATAATGAGGGAGAGACACCCTGAACGCTTTAACAGCAGGTATGTGTTGTTGGGTTTTAACCAACACTTCACCAACACCGCATGTTAACTCCTCCCCCCCTGTTGACTGTCAGCACCTGTGAAGCTGCCACTTCTAACTGGTATATGGTTAGCACTGGTATTTCCTCCCTCTCTCTCTCCTCATACTTTAGCCCATATCTTACTGAATTTATTTTGTTTACAACAAATATATGTATGAGTCAAGAGGATTTTGCATTGGTACAAGGGGGACTTTTAGATTGTTTGATTGGTCAATGTATACAGTGGGTTCTGTCAAAGTATATAGTTCAGGGCCTCCCGGGTGGCGCTGTGGTCTAAGGCTGTGCCACCAGAGACTCTGGGTTCGAGCCCAGGTTCTGTCGCAGCCGGCCGCGACCGAGAGGTCCGTGGGGCGACACACAATTGGCCTAGCGTCGTCCGGGTTAAGGAGGGTTTGGCCGGTAGGGTTATCCTTGTCTCATCACGCACTAGCGACTCCTGTGGCGGGCCGGGCGCAGTGCACGCTGACCAGGTCGCTAGGCGTACGGTGTTTCCTCCGACACATTGGTGCGGCTGGCTTCCGGGTTGGATGCACGCTGTGTTAAGAAGCAGTGTGGTTTGGTTGGGTTGTGTTTCGGAGGACACGTGGCTCTCAACCTTTATCTCTCCCAAGCCCGTACGGGAATTGTAGCGACGAGACAAGACAGTAACTACTAACAATTGGATACCATGAAATTGGGGAGAGAAAGTATAATAATAATAAAAAGTATATAGTTCAAACATGGTTGGTTCTGAAGTTGATCATTCGTTTAGCAATATGGGAAAAAAGTGGCATTCAAAACCTCTGGTAGTGTGACATCTATGAACAGAAATACTCACCAAGTCAGAAAGCTCTAAAATCATGGCCGGAACCCTCATTGCAATAGACTCTTCTTCTTCTTTTTTCAGTAGTCACTTGATACAGTAAATGGACTTGCCTCATATTTAGCATCTGTGATTACCTTAAATAGACGTGTTCACCTTTGGAGATGAACAAATGTGGCATCTATGTTCCCATCAATATTTAACACGACCAATACGTCTCCACTAGCAGTAGGGAGTAATGGCGTGGGTAATTGAATTTGCTTGGGTAGTTTGACATCATGCGTCTGCCGGAGTGATGACACACAGTCTCCTAATAATCCCATTTGTACTCATTTATCATGTTTACTCTGACTTTAGTTCAACATTCAGCAAACTATTATCCACAGGTTCGTTTAGGCTACGTGATCTGTAAGGGTTGCTGCAGTGCAAAGATATATATGGGAGAGAACTCAAATTTTCCTTACATTGCAGTTGGTGTTTTTTCTCTCCAGTATGTGTGTTTTAGGCATATTCCAATGCTACTGTTGCCATACATTGAAGGTACAGGTTTAGCCACACTGTATATTTTTGAATCATTGGGTTACATCTCAATTCACAAACTGTTCAGTAACACGATATGGCTGTACATATTAATACACAGGACAAAAAAAAATGTATACAAAGACATCAAAGATATTGTTTTATACCATTTTAAGCCCATGTGAAAAATGATTGAGATATTTAAAGAAAATTGTACCATCTGTTATTTGAATTCAATGAATAATTTACAGGAGGGAATGGGTTTAGGATCTCTCTATTACACACTATCCTTGCCAATTGAATAATGCATGATTATAGTTTTTCAAGGTAGCGTATATTTTGTTGGATTTGTCCAAGGGGCTCATGTCCATTGCAAGTAGAATGCAACTTATCATGGAGCCATTTCCTTCCGAGTGTATGAACCGTGTTCAATGGCGGGTGTAAGGCAGAGAACACTGTCTGTACGGGATAGAACATTTAGGCCTGTGTAAAGCCAACACCAAGACACATTAAAAGTTTACAGCAGTCCCGACTCAAAAACACAGCCTGACACACATTCCCACATGTCACAGTTGAACTGCACATAAATGTAGGACTCTTCCAAATCAGATATATTCACCATCTCTCAGTTACTGTATTAGAGTCTTTCAGCAGCCGTCAGGCCTGGCACCGGAGGCCACTAAGGTACAATGAGTGGAAGAAGCATTCCCCACTCACTTCCTCCCTTCTTCCCCCATCGAAATCACAACCGACTCTGCACTACTTTCTTCATTTCTTTCTCTCAGTCTTTCTCTCTTTCTTCAGAGCATGTCATTTACATTTGTCGTCAGGTTGACCTTAAAGAAGACATACATATTTGATCAGGTTTAATTAGCAACAAAATAATGGCATATTGTTTTTTAAATTATGGAATGAGGGGATTTGGTTGATGAATGTAATGAATGCTGTGGCCGGGCCGGGGGTGACTCCCTCTCTGTTTTGGCACCTCTGGGTGATTATGAGGGAGAATGTGTGAAGATTTGACACGTCGGCAGATAGATTCATTTACTGACTGCAGCCTGACCAAGAGGTGATAATGAGGTCGAGGATTAAAAGTAAGACAATCAGTCGACCCGTGACGACGCCACACACTACCTCCCTCTGCCTAGTTAAAACATACTGCTCCTTTTTCTCTCTCTTGTTACTGATCCCCCATGTAATTACACACTAATCTCTGCCTCAGAAAGAGAGAGAGAAACTAAGGGAGGGGGGGGGGGGGGGAGAGATGGAAAGAAAGAAAAATACATGATTATAGCGAGATAAATTTTGTCGTCGTCTTTGCCTTTGTACCCTCAAAAGCAGTTATACTTTCAGCCATTTTCAATAATCTGTTAGCAACAGTTCAATGGCCACCGACACGGGTCTGTGTTCTAAGCCTGAGGTATTGTATATGATGTATGGCAGTCTATTACTATTACTACTACTGTCTTTAAGCACGGGTTCTATTACCACTCTCCCTCGTGTAGCCTGTGGCTGTTCTGTTGAACCACTCCGGCGTTAACCTTTCCTGGAGGCACAGGGAAGCCCAGGCATGGAGCGCTCTTTAGCATAATGAGTGTGTTCATCAAAGCCTGTCGTGTGCGCAGGGCCCACTGGATCCACTCGCACACTGCCACACACACTCCCAAACTGCTTCCCCGCAGTGCCCCTGTGGACCCGGTTAAGGGCCGCCCTCGGACCTCATTTGAGGATGAAATCGTTTGTCTGACCAGGATGTCATCTATAATTAATGGCCACTTGTGAGTGTAATTTAGAGAGATCTCACCTGTGGCCCTGTCCCCAGCCCAGCGTGAATGTACACACAGTCACACACATGCGCATACGCAGGCAAGTGAGCGCATACATATACTGTACACACAAAGATAAACAAACGCACACACTCACTAATGCATGGACATACACACACACACAGCCGTATCCTATATAAACATAGTTTCACACTTGTCTGGACCTCAGAAGTGAGCCACCAGTCTTCTTCAGTAAATTCCATAAACTCTAATTCAAACTGGTTGGTATGTAATATTTCATATGATACTTCTAAACAGGCTTAGAAAGAAAAGGTGTAGAACCCTTTTGGGTTCCAGATATCACCTTTTGGGGTTCCATGTCGAACTGTTTCCACAGAGGGTGATACATGGAACCAAAAAGGATTCTACCTAGAACCATAAAGGGTTCTCCAATAGGGACATCCGTAGAACCCTTTTGTTCTAAGATTGTAGATGAAAGCCCTATAGTAGTCTCAATGCCCTCTGATTTCTCACATTGTAGCAGCAGCTCTTACTGTCCAAGACCCCAACCACATATTGACTCCCCATCACTCCTACAAAAGTCTCCTAGTCCCTGTTGTGTCCCCCATCCTCTGTCGAGCCCCCATAGCCCCTGCAGAGCCACCAGCTGGCTACACGGTTCCCTTCTCACACCTTCCCACCAGCAGTATGTTCACGTCTAGGGTGAGAGATAACAGACAGAAAATAATGTACATTAAATAAACAGATAGTTTTTAGATTTTATGTGTCTGATTATTGTAGTCCCTATATTATAACAATTGATAGGACCATATCCCTTACAAGCCATTCTGTTACTTCAGTATATTTATTGTGATGAATCTAGGATTATTTGTATTTCAATATTGGATTAAAAAAAACAAGACCCCTCTTTATAAACTCAGCAAAAAAAGAAAATCTCTTTTTCAGGACTGTCTTTCAAAGATAATTTCGTAAAATCCAAATAACTTCATAGATCTTCATTGTAAAGGGTTTAAACACTGTTTCCCATGCTTGTTCAATGACCCATAAACAATTAATGAACATGCACCTGTGGAACGGTCGTTAAGACACTAACAGCTTACAGACGGTAGGCAATTAAGGTCACAGTTATGAAAACTTAGGACACTAAAGAGGCCTTTCTACTGACTCTGAAAAACACCAAAAGAAAGATGCCCAGGGTCCCTGCTCATCTGCGTGAACGTGCCTTAGGCATGCTGCAAGGAGGCATGAGGACTGCAGATGTGGCCAGGGCAATAAATTGCAATGTCCGTACTATTAGACGCTTAAGACAGCTGATCGTCCTTGCAGTGGCAGACCACATATGACAACACCTGCACAGGATCGGTACATCCGAACATCACACCTGCGGGACAGGTGCAGGATGGCAACAACAACTGCCCGAGTTACACCAGGAATGCACAATCCCTCCATCAGTGCTCAGACTGTCCGCAATAGGCTGAGAGAGGCTGGACTGAGGGCTTGTAGGCCTGTTGTAAGGCAGGTCCTCACCAGACATCACCGGCAACAACGTCGCCTATGGGCACAAACCCACCGTTGCTGGACCAGACAGGACTGGCAAAAAGTGCTTTTCACTGACGAGTCGCGGTTTTGTCTCACCAGGGGTGATGGTCGGATTCGTGTTTATCGACGAAGGAATGAGCGTTACACCGAGGCCTGTACTCTGGAGAGGGATCGTCATGGTCTGTAGTGGTGTGTCACAGCATCATCGGACTGAGCTTGTTGTCATTGCAGGCAATCTCAATGCTGTGCGTTACAGGGAAGACATCCTCCTCCCTCATGTGGTACCCTTCCTGCAGACTCATCCTGACATGACCCTCCAGCATGACAATGCCACCAGCCATACTGCTCGTTCTGTGCGTGATTTCCTGCAAGACAGGAATGTCAGTGTTATGCCATGGCCAGCGAAGAGCCCGTATCTCAATCCCATTGAGCACGTCTGGGACCTGTTGGATCGGAGGGTGAGTGCTAGGGCCATACCCCCCCAGAAATGTCCGGGAACTTGCAGGTGCCTTGATGGAAGAGTGGGGTAACATCTCACAGCAAGTCACTGGCAAATCTGGTGCAGTCCATGAGGAGAAGATGCACTGCAGTACTTAATGCAGCTGGTGGCCACACCAGATACTGACTGTTGCTTTTGATTTTGACCCCCCTTTTGTTCAGGGACATGTTATTCAATTTCTGTCTGTGGAACTTGTTCAGTTTATGTCTCAGTTGTTGAATCTTGTTATGTTCATACAAATATTTACACATGTTAAGTTTGCTGAAAATAAACGCAGTTGACAGTGAGAGGACGTTTCTTTTTTTGCTGAGTTTAGTATGAGCTGAGCTTTGTAACAGAAAAGTTCCAATGACAAGGACAATTTTTTATAAACACAGATAAAATTATTAGAGCTATCCCAGCAAACCGGGAACATTCCTAGAACATTAGCTAAGATTCCCATTAAGTTCTAGTTAGGGTTTTATTAACATTATGATGATAACATCCCCAAAACATTAAAATAATGTTTTTGATAACATTTCATTAAATGGATTAAATTAAATGCTGTGTGTCTATATCACTTTGTAGTTGGCCTACAATACAATCTTCAAATGCAAATTGCCATTAAATCTATAGGGAAACATAATTGGGTTGTATTCCAATCTGCTTTCTTATGCTTCAAGAAACTAGAAATATGTATGCTGAGAATGTTGTGATAATATTAGGTAAAACTTTAATATAACATTTTCTAAATGTTCTTGAAATGTTCTGAGGGCTTCCAAGACAATGTTAATCTGGAGGCGAAAGAAACTCACAGCTGTTTAGGCGAGGTGCTGGCTAGCGGAGTAGAACACTTGAAAAAGATAAGGAGAGCCGCACACTCTAGGGGTTCAGATGCAAAAATGTAATAACCAATGTTTCGAAAGACAAGCTGTCTTCATCAGGGTACCTCCAAGACCAGGGAAAATATATATTGTGTGAACATCAATGGAATAGTATGCTAAACCTAAAACAAATAAAAGTTATAAAAACAGACTCATTTGGAAATTGTGGAACAGTGTGCAACATTGTGGTTATGTTCTGTGCAGCCTTTTAAGTACAGTATGTGAGAATCACAAGAATATTCTTGCAACATCCCAGACAACTCCCATAACTTAATTAAATGTTCTGGGAAACGTTTTAAAAAATTGACCAGGTGTTTTGTCAACATTCTTAAAACATTAAGGGAATGTCGTGTGCAACATAACTTAAACATTGTATGAACGTCATCACAACTGATCATATCTTGTACCCACACTGTTCCCATGACCTAATTAAATGTTCTGGGAACCTTTAAAGAACTCACACACTGTTCTGTCAACATTCTTGCAACATCAAAGGAATGTTTTGTGCACCCTGATACAAACATTATCTGAATGTCAGCACAACTGGACAGTTTTAGTGTTCTGGGAACCTTGTGATATCCTCACAATGTTCCCACAATCTAATGAAACATTCTGGGAACCTTTAAAGAACAGACTAAATGTGTTCTGGGAACGATCTTGCAACATCAGGCGAATGTTTTATACAAACATTGTATAATCATTAGCAAGACTGAACAATTTTTGTGTTATGAGAACAATTTTGGTTTGCTGGGATGATACTGATATTATAAATACACCCAGGGATCATTTTCTTGTAGTTCAAACAAACCCATTCATTGTGCTGTTTTATTTGGAATATCTCTTTAAGAAAGGCGAGACAACATGACACAGGCCATTTCTCAAGCTGCCAGTCAGAGTTGTAGCACTCGGGGCGGTGTCATGTTAAACAAAACAGTGCATTGATGCAATGCACAAAGAGTTGGTTATGTCAATGTGATATTTATCACCTCTGATCAAAAATAAATTAGTGTGAAAATAAGGTCATAGATCACGGGGGCTTAGATTAAGTGTCAGAGGGGGAAATCAATGGCTCTGTGCCTCATGCTAACAGTGGACAGTAGAAAGAGCATTAAAGAGTATTACAAGGTGCTGTGGCCTGGGGATAGCCTAGCCATGCTACACTGAAGCCTGTTTGCCTTTGACACTTTTTAATACAGTGACAAGACAGGGGTTTATAAAGTAGATGAGTTGATTGATGAGGAGAGAACAGGGGCATAATACTGTGTTAAGTCTGCGCAGGGAGCTGCTTGCTTCAGTGGTTGGTGAAACCTGAGACAGTATTGTCTTTGACATTGCAGTTGTAGCTACAAATTGTCTCCCGTGCACTCAGTGGTGGAAAAAGTACCTTTCTTTGTTTATCTGATCTTCAAAATGAACTTACATTTGCGATATATTATAAGTTATGATATTATGGACACTCTGGTTAATGAAACCCCTTTATATTCACTTTTATTGCAAAGTCAAACCTCTTGACCCACATTAAAAGTATAAACCTGTTCAGACGATCATTTTCAGTTGATTCTCCATTGATCCTCAATGGCCATCTCATTGGAGCTTCTCCCTGTTCCAGCTGTGTTTCAGATCATGGTGCTGAGCGCCAGTCTATCAGCACATAAAGGATGGGAATCCGATGGGGCCAATGGGATGCTCCTAATTATCTAATGAGCAGGGAGATAAGGCCGTGATTTGTTGCCATGGCTCTCTTGTTAGGTTAAGTGGAGGGAATCGACAGGACAGTCAGATGTCGACTCTATCAATTCCATTTATTCCCATGTTTAACTACTACACAAAGTTGTAGACGCCAAAGTGCTGCGTTTTGGTTTTGGTTATATTGTACTGTAAAGAAGTCAATGTGTAGTAGTATATGTTGATTTTGACTTTATCTATTCCCTTGTTTAGCTACATTCAGTAGACTTGAGGACGACAAAGTGCTGCGTTTTGGTTTTGGTTACAGTAAAATATAACCTTGATATTGTACTGTAAGAGTGAATTTGCTGTATAAACCACTGTATGTTTTACAAGTGTTTTAGACATCCTATGTTAAGTGGAGGGAACAAACAGGACATTCAGATATCAGCTATCTATTCCCATTTTTAACTACTACAAAGTCGACTTGAGACTGTCTAGGAAGTGCTGTGTTTGGTTTTGGTGATATTGTACTGTATGTGCTGTGTGTACTGTATGTTATGTGTTTTAGACATGCTGTATTAAGCCTATTACTGTGATGATATGGGGTGCACTGTACAAAAATGTAGTGTATGTCAGAGGAGAAGAATAGCCTCTTGAGTTTGTCTCTCATGTAAACAGAGAGAAACTTTCCACCTGGCAACCAAATAATACAGCTGCTTGGAGACCTGGGTAGTTCCCCTGTGTCTTAAAGGTCGCAGTGCTTCAGATGTGCGAGAGCCTCTTGAAAATAACAAAAACAAACCAAGAAAAATGATTAGTCCAACAGCTCACTGCAGGTGTAAAGACTGCACATCGTTTAGTTTCAGTCACACCACAAGTTGCTTTGTTTTTGAATAGACTCGTGAATAGGCCACCGCATTTGTTTGCTTGAAAATTATGCTCACGTCTGTATTTGTGTTTTGCCTACGACAGGAGTGTGTTTTCATTCTCGGCTGCCATAGACAAGTTTCTCAAGAGAAGGAACCAGACCTGGATTCAAATAGTATTTGAAATAGCCTACATTGCGCATTTGCTTTAGCCTGCTTTAGCCTAGGTCGGGAGGGGGAGGAGGGTGGGGTTTGTGCACTTTTGGGACTTTTCTATTAGTACATTTCAACAGGCAAGCACAATTTTAGTATTTTAAATGATTTCAAATAATATTTGAACCTAGGTCTGCTAAGCACACATATTTCTGGTGAGGTTTGCACATGGAGCCCAGGGCAGCTGTTGGAAGTCATGTTTGAGAGATGCTAGATGTGTTATTGTGTAGTAGGCCCTCTCAGCATGCCCCATGTCTCCCTCCACTGTCTCTCTCTTTCGCTCTCTCTTTTGCTCTCCCTTTCTCTCCTTACTCCTCTCTTCCCGCACCTATTGACCATCTTGCACATTATAAATCAACATTGAGCCGGGCTATCCTGCAAGTGGCTAATGAAAGCTAATTTATAAAGCGGCTAAATGGTCCTGACAAAACTCCTAATGAGGAAATCAATAATTTAGTGATTGTTACTCTGCTTACACTAATACATCCCGCTAGTAAGGCTTTGATTCCAGCGAAAAGAAGGCCATTTTTTATTGCATTCAGTTCTGCATGTCAGCACTGTTGTAAGGTTGTTTTTCTCTCTCTCGCAAAATCCCCCATGATGATAAATCATCTGTTGGAGTCTCTGGCTAAATTAACCAATGGCTGTGAGGTGTGCTTTCAAAGAAATCTCTAAAGAAAGTCAAGCATTTAGCTGTAAAGAGACATTGGTGCTCATAAACTTTCTCGATATGGATTTGATGTGATGCTATGAATGTTAGAGCAGCATTCAGTCCACCATCAAATTAAATCAGATGTTATTGGTCACA
Source organism: Salvelinus namaycush (assembly GCF_016432855.1). Lineage (NCBI taxonomy): Eukaryota > Metazoa > Chordata > Actinopteri > Salmoniformes > Salmonidae > Salvelinus > Salvelinus namaycush. The sequence continues at coordinate 10,673,472 of NC_052343.1, forward strand.
TACACATGGTTAGTAGATGTAGATGCGAGTGTAGCTAAATGCTTGTGCTTCTAGTTCCGACAGTGAAGCAATATCTAACAAGTAATATCTAACAATTCCACAACAACTACCTAATGGAATAAGGAATGGACTGGAATGAGAATATATAAAGGTGAAGTCGGAAGTTTACATACACCTTAGCCAAATACATTTAAATTCAGTTTTTCACAATTCCTATTTAATCTTAGTAAAAATCCTCTGTCTTAGTTCTGTTAGGATCACCACTTTATTTTAAGAATGTGAAATGTCAGAATAATAGTAGAGAGAATTATTTATTTCAGCTTTTATTTCTTTCATCACATTCCCAGTGGGTCAGACGTTTACATACACTCAATTAGTATTTGGTAGCAATGCCTTTAAATTGTTTAACTTGGGTCAAACATTTCGGGTAGCCTTCCACAAGCTTCCCACAAAAATGTGGGTGAATTTTGTCCCATTCCTCCTGACAGAGCTGGTGTAACTCAGTCAGGTTTGTAGGCCTCCTTAATCGCACACGCTTTTTCATTTCTGCCCACAAATTTTCTATAGGATTGAGGTCAGGGCTTTGTGACGGCCACTCCAATACCTTGCCTTTGTTGTACTTAAGCCATTTTGACACAACTTTGGAAGTATGCTTGGGGTCATTGTCCATTTGGAAGACCCATTTGCGACCAAGCTTTAACTTCCTGACTGATGTCTTGAGATGCTTCAATATATTCACATAATTTTCCTCCTCATGATGCCATCTATTTTGTGAAGTGCACCAGTCCCTCCTGCAGCAAAGCACCCCCACAACATGATGCTGCCACCACCGTGCTTCATGGTTGGGATGGTGTTCTTCGGCTTGCAAGCCTCCCCCTTTTTCCTCCAAACAGAACAATGGTTATTTTGGCCAAACAGTTCTATTTTTGTTTCATCAGGCCAGAGGACATTCCTCCAAAAAGTACAATCTTTGTCGCCATGTGCAGTTGCAAACCGTAGTCTGGCTTTTTTATGGCGGTTTTGGAGCAGTGGCTTCTTCCTTGCTGAGCGGCCTTTCAGGTTATGTTGATATAGGACTAATTTTACTGTGGATATAGATACTTTTGTACCTGTTTCCTCCAGCATCTTCACAAGGTCCTTTGCTGTTGTTCTGGGATTGATTTGCACTTTTCGCACCAAAGTGCGTTCATCTCTAGGAGACAGAACGCGTCTCCTTCCTGCGCGGTATGGCGGCTGCGTGGTCCCATGGTGTTTATACTTGCGTACTGTTGTTTGTACAGATGAACATGGTACCTTCAGGCGTTTGGAAATTGCTCCCAAGGATGAATCAGACTTGTGGAGGTCTAAAAAAAAAAATTCTGAGGTCTTGGCTGATTTCTTTTGATTTTCCCATGATGTCAAGCAAAGAGGCACTGAGTTTAAAGGTAGGCCTTGAGATATGTCCACAGGTACACCTCCAATATGCTCAAATGATGTCAATTTGCCTATCACAAGCTTCTAAAGCCATGACATAATTTTCTGGAATTGTCCTAGCTGTTTAAAGGCACAGTCAACGTAGTGTATGTAAACTTCTGACCCACTGGAATTGTGATACATTGAATTATAAATTAAGTGATCTGTCTGTAAACAATTTTTGAAAAAATGACTTGTGTCATGCACAAAGTAGATGTCCTAACTGACTTGCCAAAACTGTAGTTTGTTAACAAGAAATTTGTGGAGTGGTTGAAAAACGAGTTTTAATGACTCCTACCTAAGTGTATGTAAACTTCCGACTTCAACTGTAAATATATGAATGAGCAATGACAAAGCGACATAGGCTAAGATGCAATAGATAGTATAGAATACAGTATATACATTTTTGATGAGTAATGCAAGATATGTAAACAGTATTAAAGTGGCATTATTAAAGTGACTAGGGTTCCATTTATTAAAGTGGCCAATGATTTCAAGTCTGTATGTAGGCAGCAGCCTCTCTGTGCGAGGGATGGCTGTTTAACAGTCTGATGGCCTTGAGATAGAAGCTGTTTTTCAGTCTCTCGGTCCCAGCTTTGATGCACCTGTACTGACCGTGCCTTCTGGATGGTGGCGGTGTGAACAGGCAGTGGCTCGGGGGGTTGTTGTCCTTGATGATCTTTTTGGCTTTCCTGTGACATCGGGTGCTGTAGGTGTCCTGGAGGGCAGGTATTTTGCCCCCGGTGATGCGTTGTGCAGACCACACAACCCTCTGGAGAGCACTGCGGTTGTGGGTGGTGCAGTTGCCTTACAAGACGGTGATACAGCCTGACAGGATGCTCTCAATTGTGCATCTGTAAAAAATTGTGAGGTTTTTAGGTGACAAGACAAATTTCTTCAGCCTCCTGAGTTTGTTTAATGCCTCATTAAATTCACTTATTAAACTGAACTCCAATGTGTACTACATGTACAGTACAGAATCTACAAAGAGTAGCTAATATTCCTCATTCAAAGACTGCTTCATCTGTTTTTGCCAGGCGAAGGAGGTTTGAACATCTTTCTTAACACATGTTGATAGATATCTTCTTTCCCCACTTAATTCTTGCTCAAAGGGGGATGAGCTGTGAGTTATTATTAATTTTTCAAGGCTCACTAACTCTATGGGCAGAGTGCAAAGTAATCTTTGCTGGCCAAACTGTGGCTACCAGAGCGTTTAGTAATATTGATTCACCTTGTAGGCGTTTTAAGCCTGGAGAGTCTATAAGAAATCCTGTCTTCATAGAGATTTTTGTTCTCTGTTCTGTATGATCATTTCCCTTTGGGTATTAGGCCTACAGTTATCCATTCTCACTCAGCGGTCCACGTGGATTATTTCAGAGTTTCTATTTCCTTTGTTTTACAGCTTGCTCTGTCTTAAGATGTAGCCTACATTCTGCATCAATCTTCAGATTAACGTCTGGGACTGTATTCATAAAGCATCTCAGAGTAGGAGTGTTGGTCTAGGATCAGTTTGACCTTTTAGATTGTAATGAATGGACAGTGGGGACCAGATCCTAGATCTGCACTCCTACTCTGAGACGCTTAATAAATACAAGCCGGCTCAGTAAAGTAAAAGCATACAGGCTCTATACAGAGTATCATGCTGTTATAAAGACAGATGGTGACTCTAAGTAGCAGGGTCATTGATCATCAGGCTTAGCACTGGGATCATGTGTCCCTAGGAACCAGGGGAGCAGCACCCCAGTCCTCAGTTAATTGAAGGGCCAGTTAGATTACCCTCTCTCACCCCTTGCTGTGTTTTAATGCAAGGTATCCACCCCACATACTCTAGTGGTTAATCGGCTTTACGTTAGTCTTTGGGCTTCTACGTGTGTGAGGCATTATGATTAATGAATGACGTATGTTTTTGGAGATTGGATTTTGTGAATATGTTTTAAATCCAATATCAAATGTATTTTAAATTCTCAAACAATAGTGGATGGTATTCACTGTAGCGGGTTATAAGGCAGCAGGTAGCCTAGTGGTTTTAGTGTTGGGCCAGTAACCGAAAGGTTGCTGGTTTGAATACCCAAGCCAACAAGGTGAAAAATCTGTCGATGTGCCCTTGAGCAAGGCCTTTAACCCTAATTTGCTCCATGGGCGCCGTACTACTATGGCTGACCCTGTAAAACAACACATTTCACTGCACCTCTCCTGTGTATGTGACGATAAAACGTATTCTATTATTAGATAATTTTTTTGTTGATACACAATGGTGGAGAATACTTCCAAGTCAATTGTGAAAAGTCTGAAATAAATACATTTAAATACAAACTGTACATGAATTAAAGCTATTATAGACAGAAAGCTATTCCATAAAACCCAGACTAACTAAAAGAGAGGAAGAGAGAGAGGGAAATCGCTTCATCCACTTTTTGTATTGCTGACTGCATGGCAGTAGATTTTGATGTGGGGAGAGATAGATTTTTGTTTCCTCCTAGTCCCCTTACACTTCTTGTTGTCTTGTTTTTCAGAACAAAGAATAAGCTGTGGTACTTTGAGTTTGGCACTTCTGAGACCTTCTCGGCCACATGCAAGAAGCTCCACGACTTTCTGGAGGTTGAGGTAAATACAACTGCCTGCTTTCAATTTTGGGAGATTGGGACTAAGTATTTTTATGCCATTTAATGCTATGACTTGTCACTTTTGAATTGCACTACTGTGTAATGAATATGTAATAATTCAACATACACTACTCTCACTTGTACTGTTCTCTGCAACAATAACACATACTGTTAACATGCAAAATGAAGTCTTTTGAAAGCAGACACAATGCAGTGAGAACAAGAAGCAAAAAGTCAAACACCTAGGTACAATCTCCCGGGGAGAGAGAATAATGCCTCTAATCTAGTGCACACCATTTTAAGACACTGAGCACCAGCCACCTCCTGATCCACAAATAGCCTTCCATTTGTACCAATTTCAGTCTGGAAGTGTTGAGGAGGGAGGGAGGCCTCCCCTCTACCCCTCCCACTCCCCTAACGGATCCTCAGCCCAACACACAGGTAATTATCCCGGCACGGCCCTGCTGTGTGTGATATTGAGGGATAATGAAGGTGGTGTCTATCTGATCCATCTCCCCCTCCTCAGAGCCATCAGCGGTGGCAGAGGTCTTCATTAATTAGCCGGGGATGGCTACTTAGTATGGTACTGAAGGGGAGCAGGTTCGGTGTGGAATACAGGCCATGTTTTAAACTCCACTGAGAGAGAGAGGACAGAGAAGTGGCCTGTTATTATACAGCTGGCAACTGAGGGTATTCCTAATATGGATGCCGTACTAGTATAAGGTTGTTAGGAGTCATGGCTGGTGGCAGGTCCCCTTCTGGTGGACATTTCCAGCTTGTCACAGATCAAATGGCTTCGTCACAAACTGTTAATCATCACTCAGCAGTGAACGCTGTCAGATGAGCGATAACTGAGAATCTCTGGCTCAAGCAAAATTAGCATGATCTACCTAACGTTATTTTATTGCTACACAAATGTTTCAAGAGGAACACTTTGATTATTGATATGGTGTAATCACTCTCTCTCTTGCTCCCTCCATTTTCCCTCTCTCTCTCTCTCTCTCTCGCTTTCTTTCCTGACCCTTGTCCTTTGTAAAGTGCGATGGCATCACTCTGGACCTAGACAGCATCTCTTTGGAAGGCATCGCCATTTTAAACATTCCCAGCATGCATGGCGGCTCCAACCTGTGGGGTGAGAGCAGGAAAAGGCGGAGCAACCGCCGGGGAGGGAAGAAGACCCAGGATAAGAGGACAACAGTGCTGGACCCCAAAGAGCTTCAATTTGCTGTCCAAGGTAGCTATCGTAACGATGGATACTGGTGAATTTGAAATGTATTTATTGCAATTCCAACTTTGAGGAAACATTGTTCACATTATCACATTTATTTTACATGGGGTATTTTACATAGGTCCTTTAAGGTCTTTTAAAATGTCAAAGGCTTGCTCATATTCAGGTATGCCTCTTACAGATCAGTACTACAACCAAACATACACAGGATAACAGGCTTGAAATGCTACAACTCAATGGCTGATCGGCTGCCATTTTGTGTATAGATTTGTTAGCATAGAAGACACTTTCTCCTAATAACCTGTGACACTAAGAGGCAAGACCTTGTCCAAGCTCACATTAGACAGATCAGAGACAAACTTTGGGACAACGTTTTCCCTGGCGCTGGTATGAATATTTCACCAATGACAAGTTGAATCACAGTGCTTAGATTTGGTTTGGGATGAAGGGGTGCGGTTTAATGTCACTGTTTCGCACTGTCACTTGACTGGTAATGGCTTGTGTAGGTGGAAGTGGACAACCTGGCCTAATAGGAGCAGACTGAGGGAGCTCAGTGTCAATTCTGCTGCCTTTATGGGCACTGAATACAGAAATATGTCAGATGGGAAGCCCATCAAGGAGAATCTATGAATTAACACATATTATTGTTTAGGAGGAGTTAAGGTCAGCCGGTAAACTGGTAAACTGTCTACTCATGTCTAGTTTGCGGATGATCATCTTAGTCACTTGTTAAGTTACTGTAAACACGCATTTATAACCTTCTTAGGCAATACTATGTAGAGGGTTGTCCTCACATGGAGCAGCATAATGTAGGGAAGTGCAATTCACAGTGGACTAGGGCTACCGCTTACACCTTGATCACAGCGACAGCGTCATTGCGTTTTGGTACACCAGAAGTACATTCATTTCCAATGGAACGCTGCATTTGCTTTGCAGCATTCCATTGCAGAGGCAGTTGTAGTGAGTTCTGTGAGGTGCATACTTTGGATTTATCAAACATATCATCAAATTGTATGCGTAGACCGCTTGACAGAAATGGTGAGTGTTAAACTTTTGTTGCACACATGTCCAGATAATGCTACGTACCATTTTGCGCAATGATGCTGTAGTTGTAATCAAGGTGTTTGTATAAGAAGGTGTACAGTATTTTATTGCAAGGGCATTGTACACATATAGGATCTTAATTTGACCAGCATTGTTGTAGCAAAATAATAGAAAACAGGATTTAAACGCTTAGTCCATACTGTTGCTTGATTGGTGGTTAGGCTATTAGTTGGACAAAAGTAGGCCACATGAAAAGTGCTATACTGTTAATACAACCGTGTTTTAGTGCGGGTTTTCAGTGGATTTATGTAAATCACTAAACTAATCTGCCTTTCCTGCACCGCAGGAAGATTCTCAGCAACAAAAGAGTGATCAAATTAAGATTCTACCTCTGTAGAATGTGGTAGTATTTTGCTGGTGTATTATGTCCAGGCTTGATTAGATCATAGATCAACCAAATCAGATTCATACAGTGCATAGTGAAAGTCAAATAACACAAGACTGGGTATGTGACAATTTTTCATTGTCAAATGTGCAATCATACCAAGGATGTTGTCATGAATTAGTACCACTGCGATGTACACTGCACTGTAAAATAGGCAACCCATTAACTACATATTCTGGGATGTATCCTCCTCAGTTAAAATCAAAGTACCAAATCCATTATCTGCCTGTGTGCTTCGCCAACAGTGGTGTATCGAGGAGATTCCCCCTGCTCTTTAATTTCAGTCAATACGAGTCAAGCACTGATGAATGCACCCATTTGGATCATGCATGTTCTTGCTAATAACATAGGGCATCATCCATTTCACTGAGTTCTACTCTTATAGACTGGGAGAAAGGCAATGGACAGAGCCCTAGAAATGACAGCTTTGGCAAGGGGGGTTAAGATGGTAGTGGTGGTCGGAGATGATCAATTAACACCCCATCGATACACTACAGTAGTCCCTCCCTTCCATTAATTCAGCCAAAAATCATTTGATTTGGTGCAAAGGATTTTTTTTGTTTTATCCTAACCCTGAACCTGAAAAGGCACTTAGTGGCCAGTGAGTGAGGGCTGGTTGCCCTTGCTGAAGGTGTGCTCAAGATGAGAGGCCCAACTTGTCAGATCAGAGAATGGAGTATTAGAGGGGCCCATAAACACCAAGTGCATTAGCCTGGGGGGCTGTGGTGGGGCTGGGGGTCGTGTGGGCTGGGGGCTGTACAAGGTACCCAGAGCACAGAGTGCGAAGTGCGGATCAAACTGGGGAAAAAACGACTGACCTTTCTGGAGCTGTTAAGTCATCCCGCTGTTGACGCCAGGAGACAAGCCCCTCAGGTGGAAGGGAATGGCTATGGGTGAATTATTTAGAACGGGGACAGAGGGGAGTGGTAATGGGGGGAGGGGGGGGACTGATGCCCTGAGACATGTACCATGGAGATTCTAAAGGTGGTCTCAACGTCGTTCACCCACTCCCTCTCTGTCACTCTGCATGTTGTCAGTGGAGTAGAGACTGCACTGGACAGGTATTTGACAATGACAAGGATGCTGGGACTAATCGTGCACTGTGACAACTCGATTATGAGGCGTGGGCTGCCTAATATAGGACTTGGCTGTGTGTGTAAGCCACTGTAACATCTCTGTGACTCAGTCTTGTCTTCTATCTGAGATAAGTGATGTTGATGTGCGATCAGGAACGATTTGGTCTTTATTTGGTCCCCTCTTTTAAAACAGATTGTTTTGAAACCACTATGAGTGTAAAACTACATTTGTATTATTTGTATGACTGTATTTTCCATTTATCTACGAGGACAAGTTGTAGTGCTAAGCGGTTTACCAAAATAATTCCCCCCCCCCCCAGTTATTAAACAGCTAATTGACCGAACTTCAGTTCTATTACTTGAATTCCATTTAGTTCTGTTTTTTTGTGACCCCATGTGAAGTTTTACGAAAGCTTAATCAAATTATTCATGAGAGAAATCAAGTCAAGAACTATGTTGGACGCTGGGCTGAAGGGAGTTGTAGTTTTCATTAAGCAAATATTTAACCTAGTTCAGTGCAGAAACGTGGTAATTAACTACAATGACCATAATCTATTGCGCCTGTTCTTTCTGGCTCAGACAGAGATGGATTGACTTTTATGCCTGCTACATTAGCTTAGATACACAGAGACCACATAAACCACACGAGAGAGAAATGTACACAACACTACTACGAGTGATAGAGATAGAGACAGTTTGTGAAAGTATGCCTTATCTACTTTGAAGAACTCGCAAAATGAATTCTTCAGACAGCTCTGCAGCATACTTATGCAGGGTAGCCTAGCTAAATAGGATGACTACAGACAGTACAGTATGGCTTCTACTGCCAAAGCAGAGATGAGATGATGATTTTAAGGAATGAAAAATAATAAAGCCATCAAATGAAAATTAAGTAATATACACAACTGAAATGTTGTATTATTTCATAGTAAATGTCTATGTTTCTATTGATGTCTACCCAGTGTGGACCTAACAGAGACAATGGAATATTTTCAATGTTTTGGCGATTGAATGATCACTGTTTTTGGCTTTGGAATTTCCATTAAAAAGCTCTAAAATCATTTGAATGTCATCATTTCATAATGCATTTCATGTTTAAAAAAATACATCTAAACCAATTATTTTTTTGTAATTGAACAGAAACTGAACCTACCTCAAAAATCACTAATCGCTCTACACCAACAAGTTTTTATTTTTGCAAGATCTATGTTTCCACTTCACCCTCCACCTTTTGCCCGTTTCAACACTGCATGATGAGTGGATGACGGTCTTCTCTCAGAGTACAGCCCTTGATGATTTGTTCCAAAACCTCTCCGCTATGACCAACTCTCAACCAATAACACTTGACCAGAATGCAGTAGACAGATAAGTGAGAGCAGAGCCATATATTTACATGGCTCTGAGTTAGAGAAACCTGTACGGAAGTGCTGGTGTAACTAGTGTTGCCCTTTAAAAAAAATCACTTGAAAAGAAGAAAGAAAAATAAATCTTTAATCGGTCTGTCTCGTCTGACACGTGCAACCAGTGCCTCTGAGCTCACCCTTTTGAAATCTGGGAAAACTGGAGTCTGTTCTTTCTTCCATGAGTATAGACTTCAGACCAGGCTATAGTTATGCATCCATCACTATTATTATTAATTGAGCACTGCAATGGTTGTAAGATAGTATTATACAGGCATTCATTCATCCTTAGGTGTCTATTGACTCACCTTTGCCTCAATCTAAGTAACATAATAATAAAATCCCCATTAAAATCCGTCAGTTTAAGCTAGAGATTTCAGTTTTTTTTGCATGGGCTGTGTCTCAATCCACCTCATCCGCCTATGTCGGCCTTGGAAGGTGGCAGAGCTACAGAGGTGTTTGTTAGACCATGAGACATCCCGAAAATCGGTCTTTTCAAGAAAACATCTGTAGTGTCCTGAACAGTTTGAACTACTATGACCCCACTATGGAAAAGGGAGACTCTCGCAAACGCGATGTTCTCCATTTTGCTCTACGACCTCCACAAGTGTCACGGGACTCATCTGAAGTACAAACTAATGGAAGTATGGAGGTAGTTTTGTGCCACAAAAAATAGAGTTAAATATTTAGCAAATTCATGAATGTGTTATTCATGCATTTCTATGGACTATAGTAGTAAAGGCCATATTCAATATTTTCTCAAATTATTTTATTTTATTTTTGGGGGATTCAATTCTAAATCAAATAGCTAAATGATCCATGGTATGGCCATCTTAAAATAATTCCAAATGTTAGCTTAGTCCCCCACCCCTCCCCCAACGGCATATACTTAAACAACTGAAGTAGCCTCATGAAAATACTAATACAACCACCACTGTTTATGATAATCATATACCAATCATTTGTTATTTTCAAAAATAGGCAAATTCAAAGCCTTATGAAGCCTTATGTCCATTGACGATCTCCCTGCCCTGACCTTGGTTGCTGAGAGCAGAGCACACTCCTGGCCTTGCCCACAGTAAGCACTCTGGGGTATACTATATGACCTGTGTGTAGCCCCGGGCAACCAGGAATCTCCACACGTTTATCCATCGCTGTGGTGACGCTGTCCATCATACGTGTCAGCCAGGGGCTCTGTGAGCCAGCAGCGCTAACGTGAGAAGGCATGCTGGGAGGGAGGGCCCAGTATCAGGGGGCTAGCACATTGTGTGCACACACACACAGGCATGAAGGCATAAACACACACATACACACACAGGTGTGAACACACGTATTCACACACAAGCACGCACGTGCGAACGCACACAAACTCTCTTTTAGCTCTCATGCCAGGGCAAGCGCTCCATTCACAATTCACAACACAACCCAGCCTGTTGCTATAGTGACAGCTGGACACTACCCCTCAACAGTAACATGCATAGAAATGCAAATGTGGTTGATTCATATACTGTATCTAAGGCATCACTCAAACATCTTAGAAGCCCTGAACATCAGCCTGGCCCTAGCAGCAGCAACCTAGCATTAGCAACAGCACCATACAGTAGCATGATCAATGACAGCATGCTAGTTTGTTCTACCTTACCCACCAAGTCCCTAAAATGGGTCTTAGTTTCAATTAGTGTCTCTCTGCACTCCCAACAGGGCTTAATTTGCGGAGGGGTGAGTAGTCTGAGAGTAGGAGGAGTAACAGGCCCGCTGAAACAGATGGGCTCAGCGCGACACTGGGCTTCCAGCAGGGGCAAAATCAATGCTCATAACCTCAAAACAGAAAATAAATTAATAATTATAGGAAGACAAGATTGCTTTGCATTGCCGGCGCAATCTAATTAATAGGTGTTTTGTTTATGGCTGCTGGTTGTTGTTCTTGTTGCTTCTTTTTTCCTTTCAACAGTGAATATTCAGACTTCAGAGAGCGGAAGGCAAACTGTGCACCTTGAAAAAGAAGCACACTTCCTTTTTGCCTCTTTTATCCCTCCTGTTCTCACCATCTTTCTTCTTCTCCTTCTTCTTCTTCTCCTTCTCCTTCTTCTTCTCCTTCTCCTTCTTCTTCTCCTCCTTCTCCTTCTTCTTCTTCTCCTTCTCCTTCTTCTTCTTACTCAAGATGCATGGATTCCGGAGTTAACCAATGGCTTGATTTAGGATCAATTCAAACTGTAATGCTCAGATCAACAGGATGGTCGAGAGATGGTCTGAGTTCTATGTGTAGCTGTGTTTATGTCTCTGTGTCTGTAGACCCGTCAGACCAGCTGTTGGAGGTGGTGGGTCTGGAGGGAGCCATGGAGATGGGACAGATCCACATCGGCCTGAGGAGCGCAGGAAGACGCCTGGCCCAGTGCTCCTCGGTCACCATCAGGTCAGTACCCCTTGACCACAACCACTGATCACTGTCTGACCACAGTCCCCTTCTTTAATCCCATCCATTCAACATTCTGCCTTTTTGAACACTGTTAACAACATAGAAACAATCTAGATGGAAGACATAACAGAAGTCAAGAATAATGTTTTAAGAGGGATTTTTGTTTGTCGTTGTCAGGACCACCAAAGCCCTCCCCATGCAGATTGATGGAGAGCCCTGGATGCAGACTCCCTGTACTGTAAGTCATGTCAATGTCCCGTGTATTGTGGTTTTAATGTGCTGCACACAGGTGGTTCATATAGAAAGTTCAGAGAAAGAGAAAGTTCATAATAGAAAGTTCATAATCTAATTGTCTCTATGCTCCCACATAAGATATGAACGCTTTAAAGTACCCCGGCAGAAGTTCTTGAGAGGGAAGTTGCATTGTTTTAAATATTTGTAATTTATCATAACTAATATGTAATAACACAACCCTTTCTTTGAATGTGTTCACCTGGTCCCTCAAACTACTCCCCTGCACAAGTACAAGTGTTTGTTTTGTTTTACGTTTTGTTCACTTTTCAAAATGAAATGGCTCAATTTGTGCTGATTAATCCAGTGTTTCCTTTTAATTACAATGTGACTCCTCTGACAGCATCACAGATGAAGTGGAGCCAGAATTTACATACAGATCTTTCAGTCATTATGGGAGAATCTAGTGCATGACAAAACAAGTAGTTTATAAGTGCACTTGTGTCTGTTGGCAAAACTCCACAAATGAAAGTTAGGCTCTGACAATACATAATTGTGTGTTGGATGATTTCCATGGTGAGTTACAGACATCTCAATGCTGAATTTTGAATCAGTCAACCTGTTAAAAGTTCATTAAAATGGGATGTTATCCAACTAATTATTAACAACAACAGTTATGCAAATCATGTCTTGCATGCATAAGATAATTAACCCCATTAATTTGCACTTATAACATGTATTACTACATCTCTATTGTAACGGTTTCTCTCCTCCTCTTCGTCTGAAGAGGAGGAGTAGGGATCAGACCAAAATGCAGCGGGTTTTGAATACATAATGACATTTATTAATAGAACGACGAAACACGAAGAACACTAAATAAACTTCAAAACAAATAAACGACGTAGACCGACCTAAACTTGAGAACTTACAAATACACGAAGAACGCACGAACAGGTACAGACTACAAACAAACGCTACAGTCCCGTGTGGTACGAACATACATACAGACACGGAAGACAATCACCCACAAACAAACAGTGTGAACAGCCTACCTTTATATGGTTCTCAATCAGAGGAAACGTCAAACACCTGTCCCTGATTGAGAACTATATAAGGCTAATTACCAATGACCTAAACATAGAAACACAAAACATAGAATGCCCACCCCAACTCACGCCCTGACCAACTAAACACATACAAAAATAACAGAAAACAGGTCAGGAACGTGACAGAACCCCCACCCCCCTCAAGGTGCGAACTCCGGGCGCACCCCTAAAACTCAAGGGGAGGGTCTGGGTGGGCATCTGTCCGCGGTGGCGGCTCCGGCGCAGGACGAGGACACCACTCCACCATTGTCTTTGTCCCCCTCCTTAGCGTCCTCCGAGTGGCGATCCTCGCCCCCAACCCTGGTCTAGGAACCTTCACACCGGTCCCCCCTAGATAACTCAGGACATAGAGGTAGCTCAGGACATAGAGGTAGCTCAGGACAGAGAGGTAGCTCAGGACAGAGAGGTAGCTCAGGACAGAGAGGTAGCTCATGACAGAGAGGCAGCTCCGGACTGAGTGGCAGCTCCGGACTGAGTGGCAGCTCCGGACTGAGTGGCAGCTCATGACTGGAGGGCAGCTCATGACTTGAGGGCAGCTCATGACTGGAGGGCAGCTCATGACTGTAGGGCAGCTCATGACTGTAGGGCAGCTCATGACTGAAGGGCAGCTCATGACTGGAAGGCAGCTCATGACTGAAGGGCAGCTCATGACTGGAGGGCAGCTCATGACTGGAGGGCAGCTCATGACTGGAGGGCAGCTCATGACTGGAGGGCAGCTCATGGCTGGCTCTGGCGGATCCTGGCTGGCTGGCTCTGGCGGATCCTGGCTGGCTGGCTCTGGCGGATCCTGGCTGGCTGGCTCTGGCGGATCCTGGCTGGCTGGCGGCTCTGGCGGATCCTGGCTGGCTGGCGGCTCTGGCGGATCCTGGCTGGCTGGCGGCTCTGGCGGATCCTGGCTGGCTGGCGGCTCTGGCGGATCCTGGCTGGCTGGCGGCTCTGGCGGATCCTGTCTGGCTGGCGGCTCTGGCGGATCCTGTCTGGCGGAAGGCTCTGGCTGCTCCTGTCTGGCGGAAGGCTCTGGCTGCTCCTGTCTGGCGGAAGGCTCTGGCTGCTCCTGTCTGGCGGAAGGCTCTGGCTGCTCCTGTCTGGCGGAAGGCTCTGGCTGCTCCTGTCTGGCGGAAGGCTCTGGCTGCTCCTGTCTAGCGGAAGGCTCTGGCTGCTCCTGTCTAGCGGAAGGCTCTGAAGACTCATGACAGACGGGCGGCTTTGAAGGCTCAGTACAGACGGACGGCTTTGCAGGCTCAGTACAGACAGGCGGCTTTGACGACGTTGGGCAGACGGGCAGTTCAGGCGCCGTTGGGCAGACGGGCAGTTCAAGCGCCGTTGGGCAGACGGGCAGTTCAGCCGGCGTTGGGCAGATGGGCAGTTCAGGCGCCGTTTGGCAGACGGGCAGTTCAGGCGCCGTTGGGCAGACGGCAGACTCTGGCCGGCTGAGGCGCACTGTAGGCCTGGTGCGTGGTGTAGGCACTGGTGGTAATGGGCTGGAGACACGCACCACAGGGCTAGTGCGTGGAGCAGGAACAGGGCACACTGGTTTCTCAAAGCGCACTATAGGCCTGGTACGTGGTGCCAGAACTGGTGGTACCGGACTGATGGCACGCACCTCAGGGCGAGTGCGGGGAGAAGGAACAGTGCGTACAGGGCTCTGGAGACGCACAGGAGGCTTGGTGCGTGGTGCCAGCACTGGTGGTACTGGGCTGGAGACACGCACCACAGGGAGAGTGCATGGAGGAGGAACAGGGCTCTGGAGACGCACAGGAGGCTTGGTGCGTGGTGCCAGCACTGGTGGTATTGGGCTGGGGAAACGTATCTCAGGGCTAGTGCGGGGAGCAGTAACAGGACGCACAGAACTCTGGAGACGCACAGGAGGCTTGGTGCGTGGTGTAGGCACTGTCTTAACCAGACGGCTAGCACGCACCTCAGGACGAGTATGGAGAGCTGTTCCCGGTGACATTAACTCACCAACACGTTCAGTCGGACGGATGCCGTGCCTCATGCACCAAACCAGTACATCCCTCATAACTCTCTCCTCCAATTTCTCCATTAACTCCTTTACTGTCTCTGCGTCACTCACCTCCAAATCCGCCCTCACCGGCTCCTTACGGTAAGCAGGAGGAGTTGGCTCACGTCTCCTGACTGACCCAACTACACTCCCCGAGAGCCCCCCCCCCCAAGAAATTTTTGGGTTTGACTTACGGGCTTCCAGCCTTGTTTCCGTGCTGCCTCCTCATATCGCCGCCTCTCAGCTTTAGCTGCCTCCAGCTCCTCTTTGGGGCGGCGATATTCTCCTGGCTGTGCCCAGGGTCCTTTGCCTTCTAGGTCGTCCTCCCATGTCCATTTCTCCAAATAGTGCAGCCTCTCCTGCTGCCGCTGCTTGGTCCTGGTTTGGTGGGTGATTCTGTAACGGTTTCTCTCCTCCTCTTCGTCTGAAGAGGAGGAGTAGGGATCAGACCAAAATGCAGCGGGTTTTGAATACATAATGACATTTATTAATAGAACGACGAAACACGAAGAACACTAAATAAACTTCAAAACAAATAAACGACGTAGACCGACCTAAACTTGAGAACTTACAAATACACGAAGAACGCACGAACAGGTACAGACTACAAACAAACGCTACAGTCCCGTGTGGTACGAACATACATACAGACACGGAAGACAATCACCCACAAACAAACAGTGTGAACAGCCTACCTTTATATGGTTCTCAATCAGAGGAAACGTCAAACACCTGTCCCTGATTGAGAACCATATAAGGCTAATTACCAATGACCTAAACATAGAAACACAAAACATAGAATGCCCACCCCAACTCACGCCCTGACCAACTAAACACATACAAAAATAACAGAAAACAGGTCAGGAACGTGACATCTATTGTACACTGGAATAACCTTTAAAGGTCCATACATTTTTTGAAAGTATATATAATCATTGATTATTGACGACTATAACTTATAAATTCCTTAATTATCTTAGTTTAACTGTTGTACACCATCAGAACCCAAAATATAAGTTTGTTTTACTCCATTGTTTGTAAACCATTCAATTGTAAACAAACACTGACTGTGTAGCTTTAAAACATGGTTAAAACTATCATTTTGATCTAATGGATGGTCAGTCCCAGTATTGATAGCTTTGTTTGGTTACGTTCTCCAGCCCCATCCCTCAGCTATTTACCAAAACAGTGGTAGGGTAGCCACTTTGTTGTGCTTTGCAGATTGCCCCTTTAATTCATCTATTTGAAAATTAGTGTCAATTTCTTTACCATAAAATACAAACTCTTATAGCCTTTTAAGCTTTCAAACACGGTCAGCTTCTCTTTCAAGTCCTTATTTTGTGCTGAACCTTTTTTTGACCTCACTTCTCATGGAAAGGTTAATTTGTCAATTAAATGATACTCCAGTAACATTCAGTTCAGTCATGTTGAATATGATTTGGACATCAAGTCCACGCACAATAGCGACCACTACAGTGTTAGAGTTCATGAACGATGAATGGCACGCTTCTCTTTGAAGTAGAAGGGTTTCTTTTATGCTGATGATACTGTTCACCTTGCTCATTATTCTTGTTTATACTGCAAGGGCTATAGTATAATGAGCTACGTCCAGGTCAGGGCATACCTTGATGGTTGATATTTACCTTTTCATTGATCTGTGGTAGTTTCACTTTCTCTTCTTCTGAAATACTAATAGTGTCTAATACTCATAGAATTCAAGCATCAAGCTTTTCTCTGTGGTCGCTTATTGGAATGGCAAGATTACATTATTACACAGGCCATGACCTCCCTTGCTGTACAGTGTACAGGTATGTTCAGTGGGTCCATGTGCTCCATGTTATGAAAGCATTCACCCAACCGTAGCATACCACCATGTAACTCTGTCCTGTTTCCCTCACTCTCTGTCCACACCAGATTGAAATAGTGCATAAGAACCAGGCCCCGATGTTGATGGGTCCCCCACAAGGCAACAGCTTCTTCTCCTCTGTGATTCGACGAACATGCAGCGAGAGCAAAGACTGAGAGAGAGACTTAGCCTCCGGCCTCTTCTCCAGAGAATCAAGCCTAGGTTGCTAGGTTTGATGCCAGAACGCTAATTTGCTAGCCTAGCTCCATTTGGGTTGCTAGGTTATGATGCTAGGATTCCAATTTGTTAGCCTAGCTCCGTTCAATAACATACTATAGCTGTGCATGCTACTTCTGCCATGGAAATGTCAGTGCCCCCTTACTTATTTAGAGTGAGGAACTACAAGGACAGAGGCTTTGGTTCATGATGCGGTGCCACTCCACAATGCCAACACAGTGGTATTGTCCCTCTGGAACAGTTGTTTACCTTTCCAGATTTCAACTTTATACTGTTACAATGGCATGTTTTTTTCAAAATGTCATTTTTATAGTGGTCTAGTGCAATGTGCCATGTGGATCAAGTCCTTTGAAGGAAGCGACACATTTCTGTCAATCATTGAAAATCATTTGTATGATAAGGTATTGATTTATGCTGCATCAATGTTGTGAATGTGTTTGCGTTTGAACACCCCAATGCATGATGGACATTGGATTACTGTTTATGAGGTGAACATATCTTTCAGGGTGCATAAGGACAGTGATGACATTGAGTTAACATATACTATAAGCATTTGGTCTAAAGTAAAGTTTCAGGTTATTTGCTTCGCATTTCTTCGGGCACTGACTATCTCTTCAACGTTGACTTCATCAGAGAATGGATTTAAGAATCTCAAAGGCTCTGTTAGGTTTCCCACAAAACATGTTTGACAGGTTATTGCTCAAATGTCTTGCAGCTGGATCATAGAAACTATTTCCATTAAGGCTCATAGACCAATTAAGGAAAATGAATTGGTAACAAATGCATGCACATGTCACATGACATATACAATTTTATATTCTATATTGCACGGGATATCCAGACAATTTCTTCTAATTGTGCTGTGCATATCTTGAGTTGCATGGATAACCAAGATCTATTTTTGAACGTGGAATTGCACTGTGTTGTTCATTTTGGAAGTATAGCACTTTGTCAGGGTTCAACTACTGCCTTTCTCTCCCACTATATGAAATCATATCAACCTGAAATCAACCTTTTGTGGTCAGGGAGTCCTGTTTTTCAAGGGCAGGTACTCAGGTATTGTTAAGATATAATATTGCTCAAAGGTTTATACACTTAAGTATTATTATAGAAAAACCTTTCAAAGAATAGAATTGAGTACATCATGTAGTACAATTATCACAGTCAAGACTCCAGAGCAGGTTTTGACCTCTTTAGGTTATTGATTTGTTCAGTCTTTTTCAGCTGTTTGCCATTGAGCATGTTTACAATACATCACTCATACATGCATACATTAACCAATTAGAACTCAAGTCCAAATGTGAAATTACTATTGACATACTTGAGCTGGAATTGAAGAATCAATCTTGAGAATCAGTCTAATCAATTTGCATGACTGGGTTATTCAGAGACAAGAAGAAGCTCTGTATTCTCCCTCTAGATATCTGCAGAGGCTATTTAGTCTTGCACATGATGTGCATATAAGTAAGACTAACCATAAGAATGTCCTGATATTGTTAACCTGAACAATATTTTGTATTTTTAATTTCAGAAATCTATAGTGACTTTTTACTATATTGACATCATTCCTCCAGTTTTCACCAAAACCACTGACCCATACCTCAATATAATATACTACCAAAGATAAACAGAACGAAGGCCATATTCAGATCACATATTCAGATCAGATCCATACACTATCTGAAATTCTTCAAATCTGTTACACTTGAATGACACCCAAACAGTACATGAATAGGTACAAGTTTTCAACTGAAATGCATTCCTGCATGTTTTCTAAGTACAATTCAATGATAGAAGACTACTGTATTGGATTTCTGTCTCTGTTCAAAGTGCCATCCTGCTTATGGAAGATTTGGTTCCGCCAACTTTTCCATTACTTTGCTTTGTATGTGCAGTGTTTGCTTTGTACAGTGAAGTTGTATTTTTGTACACAATGTTATTTTTCTGCATAAAGCATTGCTCTTCTCTGTAAATCACGCCAATGTGTAGTTCTGTTCAAAAACTGAACAGAACATGAAAACATTAAATGTTGTTGTCGTTTGACATGCTCACCGACATGTGTTTTTACCTTTGACCCTGTTGACACCTAATGGCACTCAATGGCACAATGTCACCTGAGACGGGTTGACTGTCACCGACAGGGGACTCACGATCCTGTTAGTGTTTTTACACCTGCTCTAAAGCTATTTATACAGTGGATACACTCAAGTCATGAGAGATGCCTGTCAAACTTTCTTATGGCTCATAGTATGTCACACTTGACAGTGCTGTGTACAGTTTGCACCCTGATCCTGCGATGACCCTTCAATGACCCTGTAACATGCTTTTGTCTTGTTGCTTGAGTCAACTAAATCAATATATGATTAGTCTTAATATAAATGTCCCTTACCAAATCTAATCATTTCCTTTAGCCTATATTACTTTTAAAATAATGAAAATAATTGTGATTATATTACATAATTTCATTCTTAACTCCTCATTCATTATGATCTCATGTATATCTTTACTGTAGGCTTATGTTATACATAAAACAATGAATGCTTTCTGCACAAAGTAACTACATGGTGTTGCTACTAATTCAATACAATGTAAAATATCAACTGGAACACATAGCTAATGCTTGTTTTCCTAACTCTCTAGGGATGAGGCAAATGAGTGTTGCACTAGTGTTAACCTCTTCGTTTGGTGTCAGATGGACAGGACACCTACGCTTGACCTGTGTTTCTCAGGCCTCCGGGGGGTTCCACAGGAGTGACAAGATAATTCACTTCCTATCCCCATCAATGTCTTAGGCATCAGGTAGCTTAGCTGTCAGAGCTTTATGCCAGTAACCGAATGGTCGCTGGTTTGAATACCCGACCCGACAAGGTGAAAAATATGTCGATGTGCCCTTGAGCAAAGCTCTTAGCCCTGATTTGCTCCAGGGGTGACGTACTACAATGGCTGACCCTGTAAAACAATACATTTCACTGCACCTATCCATTGTGTGTATCAATACAACATATATTTTTTAAATGTAATAATGGCCATAGGACGGCTTCAAGATTTCTACTGACACATAACACCCTTTCAACTGAACATTACATGTGTTTCTGTGATATTTTCATCAGCCATGCAAGTGTTTTGATTCATGTAATAACCAATTTGTATAATATTAGAATAACTGTTTAGAATTTCCTCCAAATCATTAGATTTTTATATTTGACATTAACATTTTAGTCATTTAGCAGACAGCTTATCCAGAGCAACTTAGAGTTAGTGCATTCATTTTGTGTATTTATAGCTAGCTAGGACAACCACACATCGTAGTCATAGTAAGTACATGTTTCCTCAATAAAGTAGCTATCAGCAAAGTCAGAGCTAGTAAGGGGGGGGGGTCAGGTGTAAGTGTTAGTGATATCTTTCTTTTGTAAAGCACCAGACTGCTCTCACTGTGTGTTAGTGTCCTATTGACTGTGATGCAAACCTGTCCTCAGTTGCCCAGTGACCTGTGATTTACTTACAGGTCAGTGCCTTCTGCAGGTCTGAGGCACACAACAATGCATCCCTTACATTAGGGGAGAGCTGCAGCTTTAGCAAGTCCCTCTGGAAACACTTCAAAATGCTGTTTCCATGGTCACAAAGTGTGTGTGCTCACATCTGAGTGTGTTGCCTCTGAATGAGAAAGAAGGACAGAGGGAGCGTGTGTTTGTGTGTGTGTGTGTGTGTGTGTGTGTGTGTGTGTGTGTGTGTGTGTGTGTGTGTGTGTGTGTGTGTGTGTGTGTGTGTGTGTGTGTGTGTGTGTGTGTGTGTGTGTTTAACTATACTTGTTGGGACCAAAATTTGACCAACCGGGGACATTTCGTTGGTACCCACAAGGTCAAATGCTATTTATACGGGGTTTAGGGTTAAGGTTAGAATTAGTGTTAGGGTTAGAATTAGGTTTAGGGTTAAGGTTAGGAGCTAGGGTTAGTTTTAGGGTTAGGGTTAGGGTTAGGAGCTAGGGTTAGGGTTAAGGTTAGTTTTTGGGTTAGTGTTAGGGTTAGAATTAGGTTTAGGGTTAAGGTTAGGAGCTAGGGTTAGTTTTAGGGTTAGGGTTAGGAGCTAGGGTTAAGGTTAAGGTTAAGGTTAGTTTTTGTGTTAGGTTTAGGGTTAGAGGTTAGGTAAAATAGAAGAACATAAGGTGTGTGCGTGTGTGTGTATGTTACTGTGTGTGTATGCGACTGTGTGTGAATGCGACTGTGTGTGTGTGTGTGTGTGTGTGTGTGTGTGTGTGTGTGTGTGTGTGTGTGTGTGTGTGTGTGTGTGTGTGTGTGTGTGTGTGTGTGTGTGTGTGTGTGTGTGTGTGTGTGTGTGTTTGATCAAGAACGTGCTCTGAGAAAACATGTTCTCAAACAAAATGAAACAGGTTCTGTACACAGGTAGCCTACAGTGGGGCAAAAAAGTAATGTATTTAGTCAGCCACCAATTGTGCAAGTTCTCCCACTTAAAAAGATGAGAGAGGCCTGTAATTTTCATCATAGGTACACTTCAACTATGACAGACAAAATGAGAAAAAAAAATCCAGAAAATCACATTGTAGGATTTTTTATGAATTTATTTGCAAATTATGGTGGAAAATAAGTATTTGGTCAATAACAAAAGTTTATCTCAATACTTTGTTATATACCCTTTGTTGGCAATGACAGGTCAAACGTTTTCTGTAAGTCTTCACAAGGTTTTCACACACTGTTGCTGGTATTTTGGCCCATTCCTCCATGCAGATTTTTTTATTTTTTTTATTTCACCTTTATTTAACCAGGTAGGCAAATTGAGAACACGTTCTCATTTACAATTGCGACCTGGCCAAGATAAAGCAAAGCAGTTCGATACATACAACAACACATAGTTACACATGGAGTAGAACAAACATACAGTCAATAATACAGTGAAAAAATAAGTCTATATACAATGTGAGCAAGTGAGGTGAGATAAGGGAGGTGAAGGCAAACAAAATATATATAAAAATAAATAAAAATATAAAAAGGCCATGGTGGCGAAGTAAATACAATATAGCAAGTAAAAAAAACACTGGAATGGTTGGTTTGCAGTGGAAGAAAGTGCAAAGTAGAGATAGAAATAATGGGGTGCAAAGGAGCAAAAATAAATAAATGAATACAGTAGGTAAAGAGGTAGTTGTTTGGGCTAAATTATAGATAGGCTATGTACAGGTGCAGTAATCTATGAGCTGCTCTGACAGCTGGTGCTTAAAGCTAGTGAGGGAGATAAGTGTTTCCAATTTCAGAGATTTTTGTAGTTCGTTCCAGTCATTGGCAGCAGAGAACTGGAATGAGAGGCGGCCAAAGGAAGAATTGGTTTTGGGGGTGACCAGAGAGATATACCTGCTGGAGCGCGTGCTACAGGTAGGTGCTGCTATGGTGACCAGCGAGCTGAGATAAGGGGGGACTTTACCTAGCAGGGTCTTGTAGATGACCTGGAGCCAGTGGGTTTGGCGACGAGTATGAAGCGAGGGCCAGCCAACGAGAGTGTACAGGTCGCAGTGGTGGGTAGTGTAAGGGGCTTTGGTGACAAAACGGATGGCACTGTGATAGACTGCATCCAATTTATTGAGTAGGGTATTGGAGGCTATTTTGTAAATGACATCACCGAAGTCGAGGATTGGTAGGATGGTCAGTTTTACAAGGGTATGTTTGGCAGCATGAGTGAAGGATGCGTTGTTGCGGAATAGGAAGCCAATTCTAGATTTAACTTTGGATTGGAGATGTTTGATGTGAGTCTGGAAGGAGAGTTTACAGTCTAACCAGACACCTAGGTATTTGTAGTTCTCCTCTAGAGCAGTGAAGATTTGGGGCTGTTGCTGGGCAACACGGACTTTCAACTCCCTCCAAAGATTTTCTATGGGGTTGAGATCTGGAGACTGGCTAGGCCACTCCAGGACCTTGAAATGCTTCTTACGAAGCCACTCCTTCGTTGCCCGGGCGGTGTGTTTGGGATCATTGTCATGCTGAAAGACCCAGCCACGTTTCATCTTCAATGCCCTTGCTGATGAAAGGAGGTTTTCACTCAAAATCTCACGATACATGGCCCCATTCATTCTTTCCTTTACACGGATCAGTCGTCCTGGTCCCTTTGCAGAAAAACAGCCCCAAAGCATGATGTTTCCACCCCCATGCTTCACAGTAGGTGTCACGTTCCTGACCTGTTTTCTGTTGTTTTGTATGTGTTTAGTTGGTCAGGACGTGAGCTGGGTGGGAATTCTATGTTGTGTGTCTAGTTTGTCTGTTTCTATGTCAGCCTAGTGTGGGTTCTCAATCAGAGACAGATGGTAGTCGTTGTCTCTGATTGAGACTCATATATAGGAGGCTTGTTTTGTGTTGGGATTTTGTGGGTGTTTGTTACCTGTCTCTGTGTTTGTGTTCTGCACCAGATAGGTCTGTATCGGTTTTGCACATTTGTTATTTTGTATGTTGTTTGTAGTGTTTCACTTGTTCTTTTATTAAACATGTTGAACACTAGCCGCGCTGCACTTTGGTCCTCTCCTTCACCTATGGAAGAAAGCCGTTACAGAAACACCCACCAAACCCGGACCAAGCAGCGTGGCAACGGGCAGCAGCAACAGCAGCAGCGGTACCAGGAGGAATGGTCATGGGAGGAAATCATAAACGGAAAAGGACCCTGGGCAAAGGTGGGAGAGAATCGCCACTCTTGGGAGGAGAAGGAGGCAGCCACAGCCCAGGAGCGCTGGATTGAGGAGGCAGCACGTAAGAGAGGCTGGAAGCCCGAGAGGCTCACCCAAAAATTTCTTGGGGGGGGCTAAAGGGGAGTGTGGCGAAGCCGGGTTGGATACCTGAGCCAACTCCCCGGGCTTACCGTGGAGTGAGAGGGCGTCGTACTGGTCAGACACCGTGTTATGCGGTAAAGCGCACGGTGTCCCCAGTACGCGTGCTTAGCCCAGTGCGGGCTATTCCACCTTGCCGCACTGGGAGGGCTAGTTTGGGCATCGAGCTGGATGTCATGAAGCCGGCCCAACGTATCTGGCCTCCAGTACGTCTCCTCGGGCCGGCGTACATGGCACCAGCCTTACAGGTGGTGTCCCCCGTTCGCCTGCATAGCCCAGTGCGGGTTGTTCCACCTCGCCGCACTGGCAGGGCTACGGGGACCATTCAACCTGGTAAGGTTGGAGAGGCTCGGTGCTCAAGAGCGCGTGTCCTCCTTCACGGTCCGGTATATCCGGCGCCACCTTCCCGCCCCAGACCAGTACCACCAGTGCCTACACCACGCACCAGGCTTCCAGTGCATCTCCAGAGCCCTGTTCCTCCTCCCCGCACTCGCCCTGAGGTGCGTGCCCTCAGCCCGGTACCTCCAGTTCCGGCACCACGCATCAGGCCTATAGTGCGTCTCAGCCGGCCAGAGTCTGCCGTCTGCCCAGCGGTGCCTGAACTGCCCGTCTGCCCAGTGGCGCCTGAACTGCCCGTCTGCCCAACGCCGTCTGAACTGTCCGTCTGCCCAGCGCCGTCTGAGCCGTCCGTCTGCCCAGCGCCGTCTGAGCCATCCGTCTGCCCAGCGCCGTCTGAGCCATCCGTCTGCCCAGCGCCGTCTGAGCCATCCGTCTGCCCAGCGCCGTCTGAGCCATCCGTCTGCCCAGCGCCGTCTGAGCCATCCGTCTGCCCAGCGCCATCTGAGCCATCCGTCTGCCCAGCGCCGTCTGAGCCATCCGTCTGCCCAGCGCCATCTGAGTCATCCGTCTGCCACGAGCCATTAGAGCCGCCCGTCTGTCCCGAGCCATTAGAGCCGTCCGTCAGTCAGGAGCCGCTAGAGCCGTCCGTCAGTCAGGAGCTGCCAGAGCCGCCAGCCAGTCAGGAGCTGCCAGAGCCGCCAGCCAGTCAGGAGCTGCCAGAGCCGCCAGCCAGTCAGGAGCTGCCAGAGCCGCCAGCCAGTCAGGAGCTGCCAGAGCCGCCAGCCAGTCAGGAGCTGCCAGAGACGCCAGCCAGTCAGGAGCTGCCAGAGCTGCCCTACAGTCATGAGCTGCCCTACAGTCATGAGCTGCCCTTCAGTCATGAGCTGCCCTTCAGTCATGAGCTGCCCTACAGTCATGAGCTGCCCTCCAGTCATGAGCTGCCCTCCAGTCATGAGCTGCCCTCCAGTCATGAGCTGCCCTCCAGTCATGAGCTGCCCTTCAGTCATGAGCTGCCCTTCAGTCATGAGCTGCCCTCCAGTCATGAGCTGCCCTCCAGTCATGAGCTGCCCTTCAGTCATGAGCTGCCCTCCAGTCATGAGCTGCCCTCCAGTCATGAGCTGCCCTCCAGTCATGAGCTGCCCTCCAGTCATGAGCTGCCCTCCAGTCATGAGCTGCCCTCCAGTCCGGAGCTGCCACTCAGTCCGGAGCTGCCACTAGTCCGGAGTTGTCCCTCTGTCCTGAGCTACCTCTCTGTCCTGGGCTACCTCTCTGTCCTGAGCTACCTCTTTGTCCTGAACTACCTCTCTGTCCTGAGTTGTCTCCTCTATTGTAGAGGGGAGTTGGTGAAGGTTCCTGGACCATGGTCGGGGGCGAGGGTCGCCACTCAAGGGACGCTAAGGAGGTGGACAAAGACAATGGTGGAGTGGTGCCCTCGTCCACCGCCGGAGCCGCCACCGCGGACAGATGCCCACCCAGACCCTCCCCTTGAGTTTTAGGGGTGCGCCCGGAGTTCGCACCTTGAGGGGGGGGTTCTGTCACGTTCCTGACCTGTTTTCTGTTGTTTTGTATGTGTTTAGTTGGTCAGGACGTGAGCTGGGTGGGAATTCTATGTTGTGTGTCTAGTTTGTCTGTTTCTATGTCAGCCTAGTGTGGGTTCTCAATCAGAGACAGATGGTAGTCGTTGTCTCTGATTGAGACTCATATATAGGAGGCTTGTTTTGTGTTGGGATTTTGTGGGTGTTTGTTACCTGTCTCTGTGTTTGTGTTCTGCACCAGATAGGT
Source organism: Salvelinus namaycush (assembly GCF_016432855.1). Taxonomy (NCBI): domain Eukaryota; kingdom Metazoa; phylum Chordata; class Actinopteri; order Salmoniformes; family Salmonidae; genus Salvelinus; species Salvelinus namaycush. The sequence goes on from NC_052343.1 coordinate 10,699,496, forward strand.
CTGTATCGGTTTTGCACATTTGTTATTTTGTATGTTGTTTGTAGTGTTTCACTTGTTCTTTTATTAAACATGTTGAACACTAGCCGCGCTGCACTTTGGTCCTCTCCTTCACCTATGGAAGAAAGCCGTTACAGTAGGTATGGTGTTCTTTGGATGCAACTCAGCATTCTTTGTCCTCCAAACACGACGAGTTGAGTTTTTACCAAAAAGTTCTATTTTGGTTTCATCTGACCATATGACATTCTCCCAATCTTCTTCTGGATCATCCAAATGCTCTCTAGCAAACTTCAGACGGGCCTGGACATGTACTGGCTTAAGCAGGGGGACACGTCTGGCACTGCAGGATTTGAGTCCCTGGCGGCGTAGTGTGTTACTGATGGTAGGCTTTGTTACTTTGGTCCCAGCTCTCTGCAGGTCATTCACTAGGTCCCCCCGTGTGGTTCTGGGATTTTTTCTCACCGTTCTTGTGATCATTTTGATCCCACGGGGTGAGATCTCGCGTGGAGCCCCAGATCGAGGGAGATTATCAGTGGTCTTGTATGTCTTCCATTTCCTAATAATTGCTCCCACAGTTGATTTCTTCAAACCAAGCTGCTTACCTATTGCAGATTCAGTCTTCCCAGCCTGGTGCAGGTCTACAATTTTGTTTCTGGTGTCCTTTGACAGCTCTTTGGTCTTGGCCATAGTGGAGTTTGGAGTGTGACTGTTTGAGGTTGTGGACAGGTGTCTTTTATACTGATAACAAGTTCAAACAGGTGCCATTAATACAGGTAACGAGTGGAGGACAGGGGAGCCTCTTAAAGAAGAAGTTACAGGTCTGTGAGAGCCAGAAATCTTGCTTGTTTGTAGGTGACCAAATACTTATTTTCCACCATAATTTGCAAATAAATTCATAAAAAATCCTACAATGTGATTTTCTGGATTTTTTTTTCTCATTTTGTCTGTCATAGTTGAAGTGTACCTATGATGAAAATTACAGGCCTCTCTCATCTTTTTAAGTGGGAGAACTTGCACAATTGGTGGCTAACTAAATACTTTTTTTGCCACACTTTATTTCCTTCTTTAAATGTAGCATAAAGTAAAAGTATAATAAGTGGCTTTTTAAAAGCCCAATTTTTGAGAAACATTGTGCAAAGTGACAAAAGTTTAAAACAGACATGCGCAAGCAAGCACAAACACACACACACACACACACACACACACACACAGACAGACAGACACACACACAGTTGTGACACTGTTCATCACAAGTTGTTCTCTTTAGAAGTTAAACACACATGATTAAAAATGTGCCTGATTGAAGGGTGGAAATCGGATCCAGTGAAAGACTGACAACCAATAGGAAACGGAGCGCCTTCTTTTTTCATGGGAGGCCCCAGGAGGCGAAGCCAAGCCGCGCGAAAGCAACACTAGAGCTGAGTGAGCGCGAGCTTCAGCCGTCAGATTCAGCAGCGGGCTTCACATCGCTGACTTTTGTTTCTTACTAAATACAGACAGAAACCCGTGAATGAATGCGGCGCATATTAATTAGGTGAGTGTCCCTATTCTTTTATTTTCTATTTTGTGTTTACGATATGCTTTAGAGTATTATTTAGTACAGCTTTTGGTCACGTTAGGTGGTTGTTCTCTATATTTATCGCCATCCTTGCGCACAGCCTATAGCTAGAAGTGGACCGTTTGTAAACAACCTTATGCATAGCCTACCTCTTTACAAAGGTGAGTGAACACAACTCATTGTGAGCTATGCAGCTAATATATACATTATTTACGTTTGTAGTGGGATAATCGTAGTGCAAGTTCACTGCGGAGGTGTTTGTACCTTTATGAATTAAACTGTTTCAGGTCGACTACCTCGGCAAGTTTAGACGGTCCATTCATTTTATTCTTCCCCCAATCCATCTTGATATAGGGTGGTCGGACGGCACACTCCGCGGACAATTCTGGCTAATTGCTTATCAATTAAAGTAGAGCATTAGCGTTGGAGAATGGATGGGATTCAAGACCAACAAGTGCCTTATATTAAATCCAATGTGAGTGAGAGACACGTTTTTTTTACGTATAACCCGAGACCAAACAACAAATAAACAGCACTTAGATATCAGGAAATTGTTATTCATTACTGTGTTATTAAGTTGATGTAAAACCTGCAAGCTGGTCACTCAGTTGGTGGCTCAGTCACCTCCTCCATGTGCAGATGTATGTACGGATAGCATAATATTTGAACTATTACTGTGTAATACATGATGTTATATATTCTAAGAAATATTGTAATAACGTTATTACTAGTACTAAAGTGTTGCATTCCCTCTGTAGTTATAGGTAAAGAAAAGGGACAGGGGCAAGTTTAAAAGTGTGTGAGATGTGTGATTGATGGCCATCTATTGCTCGCTCAGCTGTCATCTGTGCTAGTACACAACAGAATCACTCCAGTGGGAAACATTGATTTGTTTCCTCCCGTTTAGAGGCCACAAGGGAAGACGTCTTGCAGCGAGAGACCAGCAAATGACAGAAAAAGAAAATTAATTAACTCTGACCTGGCCCTGGACACTGAAGGTAGGTAGAGCAGAGGGGAGGGAAAAGTTAATTTCACGGCTTCTTAACATTTGGCAAAATTCAATTGGTTTGTGGCCACCTGCACTCGTAAGCAAAATCTCAATTACAACACATTCACCTGTGAAGATTGCAAGTAGCATCTGTCAGTGGCTACAGACCCAAATTGAGTTGTTATTAGTTACACACGTGCCTCTGAATCATCTGGCCAAGCCTCAAATGGCACTCTAAGCCTATTAGCTTGTCATAGTGGGGGGAATTGTTTCTGAAGCTTTTTTGTCATGTTTTTTCTTCCCCTCGATGATTGTCCTCCATTGTTTTATTCTCCTAGAACTCTTCCAGGACCTCAGTCAGCTGCAAGAGACCTGGCTGGTGGAAGGTAAGTGTTTACACATTTACTGTAGTGTCAAAGCTCAACAAGCTCACTTGGTTTAAAAGACAGAGTAAGAGAATTGGAGAAAGGGAAAGGGAAAGGTAGAGATGTAGAAAAAATTGGCCCCAAGTTCCATTCCTACTAACGTGCAGTCCAATTAAAGCTTGTGTGGAAGAGGCACCTTGTGTGTCATGCATACATTAGAGACTGTGATGAGCGTGGTCTTGAGGGAGACTGAGGAGGCTCTACCCAGAGTGTCATCACAAATTACCAGGAGAAAGCTCTCCGCTGCTCACTGTCTCTTCTGCTTTTGGCAAGAGCTAACGCACGCAAGCCGCCACCACCGCACCACCTCCACCGGTCCTCTACCATCTCCTCTCTCTCACTCACTCTCTATCGCTCTCTCTCTCTCTCTCTCACACTCCCTCACTCATTCTCTTTCTTTTCCTCTCAGCGCATCTCTCTAAAGATCATACTCCATAGCTGTAGTATCAGCTGTCTTCTCCGTTTCTTTATTTTTCTTTTGGAAGAAAAATAACGGATTTACTTGTTTTTTGTTGAGAGTTTATTTTTTGTTTTTGTTTATTTAATAATTTTTTCTAATGGCAAGACTTGCTCTGTGTGGTATAACTCAGACGTGATGCTTCAGGATTTAAGCGCGGGTGTCTTCTTTCCGCCCTGTTTGCAGCACAGAAGTTTTGGTTAGTAAAGAATATTGATCATATTGTGCCTGTACCATTTTCGTAAGATGCATGTTTCATGTGTTTGTGCATGTATAAGTTTGTAAATGTATTAGTCTGCTGTTTGTATCTACATTTGATCTTCTTCTCTTGAATATCATTTACATATTGAAAATGCTTTTCTTTGCATGGGACATTTGCATTAGTTTGCAATGTTTCTTCTTTACAATTGATTGCTAATAAGCTGCAATATGCATTAACAGAAAAACATGGCCTTTTATTCTTTAAAACTTTTGTTACTACATTTCTGGATGTTATTATTGCTTTGATTACATTTAGAGTGGCCTATAAATTATAATATGCAGTATGTCCAATCTATGTTATTGGCATTAGGTTTTAAAAAATGAAATCACAAAGTTTCTGACTCTGAGTAAATAGGGGTGTAAATATGAAGTAGGATGTGGATTCAACGTGTGAGTTCTTTGTAGCTTCTATAAAAGTCATCTACATTACATTTTAATCATTTTAATTTCCCATGTCAATATGATTGTATGCATGCATGACAAATCTTGAAGTTTGTACTTGCCGCTTGCTTAGGGACCAAAACAAGCCCACAACATTATGTGCTGTATAATTTGGTCCCATCATCTTAACTCGTCTTGTAAATGCACCATGAGTTCCCTTTCTACACATAATATAACTAAGTTTATCTCTGTATGTGGGACATCTTTCTCAAAAAAAATGTAATAAATGTATCCTTTATTTAACTAGTCAGGTCAGTTAAGAACAAATTCTTATTTACAATGACAGCCTACCAGGGAACAGTGGGTTAACTGCCTTGTTCAGGGGCAGAACGACAGATTTTTACCTTGTCATCTCAGGAATTCGATCCAGCAACCTTTCGGATACCGGCCCAATGCTCTAACCAGTAGGGTACCTGCCGCCCCAATGCACTGCATATTTACTTTTCTCCTTATATGCACTACACATCATTGATTTATGTGGACTGCATTATGGAAGACAAAAACATGCCAACATCTTGTGTCAGCTAACTATTTAAAACAAATATCGTTTGGATTAGAATTAGGCTACATTTGGTATCAATAATGCCATCATTCTTTTGTTGTTCAATCTATGTCAGTGTCAGGGCTTTTGTTCTTTGTTGGTCTCTCAAGCTTTGAGGGGAATCGACATTTGATGACAGATTGAACTTTTGATGATTTATATTCAGACCACATATTTGAAATTCATCTAGAAAAATGTGTACTTATGGTAAATTGTTTAGATATTTTCTTCAGCTCTACTGTTGCACTATATTAGTATTGAACAAGACAACCTGTTTCTTTATCCAGTAGGCCTTAGTCTCTACTGGCAGATAATTCTAGTCGTAATGTTAAGGTCTAAAGTGTAGATCCTTAACCAATAATATACATTTTTATTATACTCTATCAACTGTGATGTTTTTCTGGTAAGTTTTTTGAGGTTATCTTATTACATTTTCCAAAGAGGTAGAAAAATATTTCTCTCTGCTTTGCACAGGTGGATAGGCAACTTAATCATTGATGAGATTCATCTATTCTTTAATACATTTAAAAATGCTTGCAGTGTAATTTAGGGGTTTTAAAAATGAAAAGTATGCTTTGAAATAGATATTGGAATACTTTACCAGCTACTCTCTGCCAGTTAGATTATGAAGTATATACCGCAGGGCTTGTAAAAGAATAAGATGTCGTTTTAATATTTTAGTATTTAAGTGGGGGGAAAAGGCCTTGGTTCCTGATATAGATATTACTGTAAGGAGTACAGTTCTGCATGTCGTGGATCATTTTGATGTACGTTTCAAGATTGAAGTAGATTTAATAAATGACTTCCTGTCCATTAAGATAAAAAGGAATACCTACCTACCTATTTCAAAGATTTATTCATTCAGGTAATTGGAAATAAGAGGAGGAATTATGGGAGACAGACTGAATTTCCGACATCACAAACCGAGAGGTTGAAGGGTTCTTAAGGTTCTTAACCTGGCCATTTTGGCCAAGGCTTTTTTTCTCTCTCTTTTTGGGAGTTCTTCAAGTATCAATTTCACTTTGAGATCTATTTGGTGAGGTTGCCACAATTTTAGAGTACTGTAATTTTTTTAAATTAAATGTTGACACAAATGTGAAAATGATAGCCGATGCAGTCTGGTCTATTGAATTCAAAGTTTTAAAAGGAGACAGTAAATCTTTTCCTCAACCCGTTCTTTTCATCTCAGCCCTGTTGTTGGCGCGCTAGCTAGATTTGTTTGAAACCCAACACCATCAGACACACAGCACTTGTAGGTACAGGAGCCTAATGGTGTTGGGCTGGGATGAAAAGAACGGGCTGAGGAAAAGACAAAGGATGTGCCACTACTACTCAGGACCTGTGTATGGGGCTTGGCTGTTTTTCTTTTCTCTCTTATTTTCTCTCTCTCTCTCTCCCTCTCTCTTTTTTTCTCTCTCTCTTTTTGTGAATGGCGGCAGAGTTCTAATTTTGGTGCTCTCCCCGGGAATTGTTGCAGGGATCAGCTGGCCCATTCACAGACTGGGTCCAGTGACTCATACATCCGGCTGCAACATCACTTTCTCCCCTCTCCTTTCGTTTCCGCCTGTCCGTCTCCATCCTTCTTCCCCTCTCGCTTTGAACCTTGCGTCTTTGTGATGCCTGCAGTGCGTGTGTGTTACACAGTGCTAGCGAACTTGAGGTAGAAAGAAGTTGTACACGGTTGTGGTCGAGACATTGTTGTTTTTTCTTTGAGTGGTCCGGCTTGCACTGGGTGAAATGTTTGCCAGTCATGGTCTTGTGGTGGAGCCAGTATTTTGAATTGAGAGAATGTTCTGGTCTGTAATTATTTGTAGTGGCAAGGCTTGTTTTACAAGGCTTGACCTAATAGTTTTTCACTTGTTTTTACACCACGTATATTGTGAGAAAATAGGTTTTTCTTTTTCTATTTTGTTGGATCGTTCCTTTTCTCTCATTTTGAAAGGTGAAAATACAAAACTTGATCATGTGATACAGACCTGCCTCGACATGATACTGATTCAGTGATAATGAGAATCCACCTCTTTGTGCGTAAAAATAGACGTGCTAATGACACATTTAAATCTCTCATATTGCCGTTTGCCACAATTCTCCAAACTCGTCAAACTTCAGGGACCTAAAAAGTGCAAATATGTGTGATATAAATATATACATGCCTAATTGGACCCTGTGCAGAGCCTTCATTGTCTTAGCATTAGCCGAAAGCACAGGAGTGTGAATGATAGGTGAAACACTCTGGATTGGAGCAGAGCTAACTCGGCAGGTACAGGTGGATTCAGCAGTGGGGAAGAACCCAATTAGCTACTGTTAACAATGGGTGTTATTGCTATCGGCGTGGAGATAGCAAACTCCTGAAGCTACAGCATAATCAAAAAACGGACTAGACAACCTCAGGACATATGCAATCAAGAGAAAGAGGGGATGAACAATATATTCGTTCTCCCTAGAGACCGTTATTTTAGCTTTTAGCTGCTCCATTTGCATTCTATTTGTCCGTTGGTGCATTATAACTTGGATAAACATTGGGAGGATTCTGCATTTACATTGCTTTGTTCATGAATAGATACATGTCCATAAAGGGATTTTTTATGTCTTTAGAGGCTTTTTGCCAACAGAAAGGATTGCGACGGTTAGACTGGATATTATGAGTCTGGTGTTGTCCATCGGCATGAAAATCACTTTTTCCTTTTGCTTCTTTCTCTAGCTCAAGTTCCCGACAATGACGAGCAGTTTGTCCCAGACTACCAGACTGAAAACTGTGAGTATATGATGCCACAATGTTATTGTATTTGTGTATGTATGTGTGAGTCTATGTGTTTGTGTGTGAGTGTGTGTGTGTGTTTTTCCATGTCTCTCAGTACCCCCACCTTCACTCTCACATGTGGTCTCCGGAGAGCTAGTCTTGCAGGTTGGCAGACAGGTGCAGAAGAGAGGGGGTGGAAGAGTGAGATATGATATTATAGCACTGGGGTTTATTTATGTAGGAAAACATCCAAATATTTTGAGTCATTTGCAATGAGTGATAATAATCAGATAGTGTTTTTATATATATATATATATATATTAATAATCTCAAACTCAATATTTTCCAACAGTATTTTATCCTCTGTAACTGTCAGTATTTGTTGTGGTGGTTATACTGGAAGAAATCCAATATATCTTGACATAAATGCGATATACATTATAATGCACTTGGTGGCACAGTACAATGAGCATTTAAAGTGAGTGGAGACAAGGCTGTTTTTGGCGCAGTGTGGTTATGAAGGAAGTCAGCCAACGTGGAGACAGAAATGGAGTGAGTGGAGCTCAGTGGGATCCAGTGCTAGCACATGTCTTTTAGATGAGCCAAAAGGCCTGTGCAACAGTGAGAAAGCAGGAAACTGTGTCTGTAATGACCATTACCCCCCATTTATCACTCACATGTTTGATATTCACCTCAGAATATTTTATTAATTTCAATACTTTTATTTCTACATTTGTCTCAAGAAACTGTTTGCCTTTGAGGAACCTCCTACCAGTTTTTCTGAGCTCCGTAGACGTACAGTATGGTACATATCCACTATAGGATCCAAAATGGTTGCACAGTAACATCCATAAGGTCTTGAGGTCCCCATGTCCTTCAAAGCCATCCAGGGCCCATCGTGTCCATTGTAGTAGGAGACTGCTGACCATAGGAAATGTCCTGTTGGCATGCTGGAGCAGACTGGAGAGGCACAAACAGATGGTGGGTGGGAGGGCGAGGGCACTGTGGTTGGGCTCTCGAGCAGGCGTCCCAGCCTGCAGGACTCCAATATGGGTTTCACCAAGGAGAGAGAGAGAGAGAGGATGGTGGGATTGTTTAGAGGTCAATAGAGGTAAAACGAGGTGTATGACATGTACAGTCAATTCATTCTTACAGTATGAGGAAATAGACATAGAGAACAGGTGGAAACATGGAAATAGACTTTGAGATCACTGCTGATATTTTTGACATAGAGAAGCATTCATGTCCTCACTTTATCACCTCACTTGTGGACAATTTTTCTATGTCCATCAACCATACTTAACATCACATTTGAAGGGGAAACTTCCAGACATTGAATCTTAAGGCTTTGCACATGGAAGAGACATGTTCTTTGTCTAATACCTTCAAATTTAGTGGTTTCCAAGCTCTCATTAGCATAACTTAGCAGGGTATGAAGAAGTACTGTAGATGGTGTAAAATGAGACCACATGTAATCAGCGGATAGGGGCTACTAACATTAACAGTAATGGCAAGCACTTACACTGTGTGAAAATTGACGTTTTTTCCCCCTGTTGCCAAAAGACTGATATTTTATGAATGGACTGGAGAAATATCTGCCAAAAGTAGACTTCACTGTAAATGCCAAAATACACAGTTTGTAACCCAATGCACACAACTGTTGCCCTCAAGGGGGTTTTGTGGTAATTAGGAATGATTGGCACCAAAATGACATTTCTTAGCTTGCAGCTAATATAGTGGCTGTATTGAGAAAATTCACTGTGAACGGCATAGCTGGTTGGGGAGTATTTCAGATATGATTTAAATAAGGGAACCAAAATAATCAAGGAAAGAGATTGTGTGCACTGCAAAGCGTAAAGTCAGACAAAATGCAAATACACTCAAATCTGTATTTATAAAAATCAATGATCAAAGTGTTGTTTTGAATCAAATGTATGGTTTGGTTTCTAAATAAGGAATAGGGACAAACAAACAATAGTAATTTGTTATCAAAATATTAAAATGCAATTAATGTGGGCAAGCATAACACATGTTCATTTTGTACAGAAAACCAGCCAAAGAAGTTGACAGAATATTTGAGAAATTCAAATGAAAGCATTCAAAATTATGTAATTAACTGTCAGAAATGTTTGTTCTTAAAAAACACAGTCATTTAGATAAATCAATCTGTAGATAATCACAGCAATTTAACATTGATGGACCTGACATTCAAAAAGGTTTATCTGTTCTCGTTACAGGTGATGTCTTCCATATTGATTGGTGTACTTTGGCACCCCACTGATAAATCTATTGTGACATTTCCAACTCTATTTTAGGTGCCTCTCTTAGAGCGCATGAGCTGTTCTTAACATTGTAGTTCATTCAGTTCATTTGCATATTAACCTACTGTGTTGTATAACAAAAACATAATTTCATAAACCATAATTATAGTGAACAAAAGTATAAATGCAACATGCAACAATTTAAAAGATTTTACTGAGTTACAGTTCATATAAGGAAATCAGTCACCTGAAATAAATAAATTAGGGCCCAATCTATGGATTTCACATGACTAGGCAGGGATGCAGCCATGGGTCGGCCTTGGAGGGCATACCAGGCCCACCCACTGGGGAGCCAGGCCCAGCCAATAAGAATGAGTTTTTCCCCACAAAAGGGCTTTATTAAAGATATAAATACTCCTCAGCACCCCCAACCCCACCCCCCTCAGACGATCCCACAGGTGAAGAAGCCGGATTTGGAGGTCCAGGGCTGGCGTGGTTACACGTGGTCTGCGGTTGTGAGGCCGGTTGGACGTCAAATTCTCTAAAACGATGTTGGATAAATGGTAGATAAATGAAGATAAATGAACATTAAATTCTCTGGCAACAGCTCTGGTGGACATTCCTGCAGTCAGCATGCCAATTGCACGCTCCCTCAAAACTTGAGATATCTGAGGCATTGTGTTGCGTGACAAAACTGCACATCTTAAAGTGGCCTTTTATTGTCCCCAGCACAAGGTGGACCTTTGTAATGATCATGCTGTTTAATCAGCTTCTTGATATGCCACACCTGTCAGGTGGAGAGAAATAAGCTTTTTGTGTTGTCTGGGATGTCTTGGATTTTTTATTTCAGCTCATGAAACATGGGGCCAACACTTTACATGCTGCGTTTATATTTTTATTCAGTGTATGTCCATTGATAAATACATGTACATCACAAAACAGTAAATAATACGTCTCTGTTACTTATTGTCCCTCTTGCCGTAAGCCTTTAATTAGCCAGATAAGGCTGCAGCCTCTGTGTCTGCGACGCCTGTGACGCCGTTCGACCTCGTCAAAGGTCTCCCCTCAGGAGGTACCACTTTGACCACCGATCGATGACCCATAAAGGTCGCGCCCCACCGAGGCCAGCGAGACCTGTGAACATCCCCTGTGCTTTGCCCCAACGTGCCCCGTGCATCAGTCCCCTGGGACCCAGGCGTCAGATGGGGTGTTGACAGATCGCCTCCTCCACACAGAGAGACTGTGACACTGTCACACAGGCCAAGCTGTCAGTCAGCAGTGAGAAACTCAAAACATCCGCTTCTCTCAGCTCCTCAACCCCTAAACTACTTCCTCAGTCATCAGCCCTGGAAAGGACTTGTTTTTTAAGGCCCATTCTAGAAAAACATACACTGGCCCGGCAATCCTCCAGGTAGACAGTTGAGCATGGTTCTAGCCCTAAATAACCAGAGAAAAGACAAGCAATTTTAGTTTTTTGTCTAGTTTGATTGATTTTCACTTCCCTTCATGATCGGTATCTACTTTGTTTTGACGTCACAGTGTGTCTGATGCGGATTTTAACATGAAGATTGACAAACCTCTTCCTTTCAACGGTAACGAGGAAATGATTTTGCCCTATTCTCTGCATAAGTAAAGCACTTTGAGTTTATACTCTCCTCAGTAGTTGTGCATGTGCCTGGTGCAACCGCGTGTGCATGTTTGTGCACGTACGTAGCCTACGTGTGTTTATTAGCGGTGACACGCTAGCTCTCCAGGTACCCAGGACTGACTTGATCCTGACTGACTGGGTTTTCATCACCGTGGCCAATTGAATTAGTGTTGATCATGACTCAAGATGATGGGATGTTAATCAGGACTGATTTGGCACTTAACAGCTTCTTAAATGCACAGGCCACTGTGGGAAACTGGGCATAGGTACAGAGAGTGGGTTCAAATCAATGGGCCTTGTTAGTGTTGTCTGGACAGTATTGGCAGTTAGCTGAAACGTGATAGGGATTTAGTGGAGTCTAGCCCTGCTTTGAGATTGTCATATTTCAGGAAGGAAGAGACTCCCATTGTGTAACTGCGAGAAGTGAGTTACAGTGAGTGATGAAGACTGGGATTCTGGACTTAGAAATAGAAATAGTCTGCATAGATATTCCCGGCCCTGTCCTTAGGGATAGCAGTGGAGTAAGATGAAGTACTGGACATGTATACCTATTACCCAAATGTTGAATAAGGATTTTGTATGTGGTGGAAGGGCCTTTAAAATAGGTTTACTTTTCATGGGGACTATATGACTATTGTACATTTGGACATATAGCGTACTGATAAATAATGAATTAGTTACTGAATAAATGTTTCAACGTCACCAATCTAATGTCTCCCCTCCCTCCCTCCCTCCCTCCCTCCCTCCCTCCCTCCCTCCCTCCCTCCCTCCCTCCCTCCCTCCCTCCCTCTCACAAATACATGTCATAGTGGCATTCCACGGACTGCAGCTGAAGATCAAGAAGGAGCCCCACAGCCCCTGCTCCGAGCTGGGCTCCACCTGTGGCCAGGAGCGGCCCTTCAAACTCCACTATGGGGAGAAGTGCCTGTACAACATCAGGTAGGTAAGCCACAGCACCAGTCACTTTCCCCTATCTGGAACCAACAGAGCCAGATTACATACAAAGAAATAGACTAACACCCAAAAATGAACATCATAGGTTTTGGTGGTTTGTAAAATATCCTTTGGGATATTGAAGTAGTATTTATTTTACCTGTAGCGAAATCTCACAAGGATTCTGCAGGTAAATGTGGTTTGATGAAAATTTAAATGAATCACATTTTGTACAGTCTTTTTTCATCTCCACAAGTTGTCCAATATATCTCCACGCTGTTAGATGGATAATGACTGCTTCATTATGATTGCTTGATAAACTACAGTATTACTGGCTTCCCACCCTGTTTTCAAAGTTGTATTACTTCCATTTTGAGAATTCAAGACATTGGAATTGCAGCCATTCCCTATGAAACAAAAGGCCAGGTGCTGTGCTAAATGTTTCAAGTGGGATGCACTTGACTTGGGGAATAGATCTAGGATAATATACTGTCTACCTAAGGTGCTTTTTCAAATGAACCAAAATGCCGATGGCACAATAATTGCCTAGTTACGTCAAATCTTGAATTGATTTGACTTGTGATATATGGCATTGTGGTATATGCTTGCGATATTACAGTGCCGTGTACATCAAGGGTCATCTTGAAGATGTATTCTAGAAGAGGAAACACAAAAGTATTTTAAACCCTAAACATACGCTAAAATATCTATATTTTCTTAAAGAAGGAAAATGTGTCAAAATTCAAATTCAAAATTTGGTGCAAAAAGTTTTTAAACTGTCATTTTGACAATAACTATAACATAAAAGACGATTGGATATGTAAAAGGATAGCGTTCAAATACTAGGCCACACTAATCAAATCAAATTGATTTATATAGCCCTTCTTACATCAGCTGATATCTCAAAGTGCTGTACAGAAACCCAGCCTAAAACCCCAAACAGCAAGCAATGCAGGTGTAGAAGCACGGAGGCTTCTGTCAAACGGCATGCGTCGACATAATGTAAAAACAACAACAGACTGATCCCTCCACCCCGTGTGTCTCTCAGTGCCTACCAGCAGCACAAACACCCAACAGGCATGAAGCCCTCCAGCCCAGCGACGCCCCCCTGCAGCAACCCCGTGTCCCCCCTTCATAATGGCTCCCCCACGGCCGTCCCCACCCCCAAACCAGACAGGACGTACCCCCACCTCCAGCCCCTCCCGGACAGCACCTACTCCATGGACCACAGGTACTGTACTACACAGCTACTGTATACTGTAGGCTACCACTACATCATCTTTAAACTGGCACTAACAAAACATTATCGACATAGTTTCAAGTGCACATTTTACGTTTATTTGATCATTTTAGTACATTCAGTACAGCTTACCAGAATCTAGATGTACCATTCTAATTATACACAACGGGTTGTATAAATTGTCAAGCTTTAGGTATAAAAATGTGTATTGATGTCAGTCCATCTGTCTCAATCGGTTATCATGAGAATTTGTGAAAATTTAATTTTTTTGCCTTTTCAGATTTCGACGTCAGCTGTCGGAGCCCTGCCACTCGTTCCCCTCCCCACCGTCGATGTCTCGGGACGGAAGGCCCATGTACCACAGACAGATGTCTGAGCCCAACATCCTGTTCCCCCCACAAGGCTTCAAGCAGGAGTACCCCGACCCCTTGTTTGAGCACCCTACCATGGTGGGGGCGCCCATTCCCCCCACGTACCCCCCGTCCATGATGATCAAACAGGAGCCCAGGGATTTCACCTATGACTCAGGTGAGTGGGTGTGTTAGTTGTCCTCTTCTTTTTTGGGGAGGAGGTGGTGGTAATAGAGATACAGTAAAATATGTTGTATTTAATATTGTGGTCTTTGGTCTTTGGTGTTTTATTAGGATTCCCATTAGCTGTTGCGAAAGCAGCAGCTACTCTTCCTGGGGTCCACACAGAACAAGAAACATGAGATAATACAGAACATTAATAGACAAGAACCGCTCAAGGACAAAACTACATACATTTAAAAACGACACACATAGCCTACGTATCTATACATACAGCCTGCAGGACTTGCTTTGTGGAGTGTGGTGTCAAAAAAAGCATCTCTTTATTACGGACAGACCTCTCCTCATCTTTACGACCATTGAATCTATAACCTGGGTAAGAGCTATAGAAAAATGTAGCCTACTGTATATTTATATTTTAGTGTCCATCATTAGAGAAATATGACAAATTCGACCAAAAAACACTAATTTCACTCAATAATATAACCAAATACTTGAGCATTTGGACCCACCACAGCATCAAGTCACCCTCTTTTTAGTCAGACCAGATAGTTGTCATTTGAGGAATGGGCCTGTTGATTGGATTAACCCATTATTAGTGCAGGGGGTTCTGGTTTGGGTGTCTGTGCCGGGCTCCATTTCCTGTGGTGCTCTAATGTCTGTGCCTGGTCACAGTCCGCCCCCGCAGAAGGGGTGGTGGGGTGTTCTAATCCTGCTGGCTTCATTCATAAGCTAGAGCCAAGGAGAGATTACTGTGGAGTGGTGTAATAGTGTGCCCAGTCAGGGTGGAATGTGGCGTCCACTCTGCTGCCTCATGCAGAGAAAGATTTCAATATAAACAGCACTGAGCTCCCTTTGAGTTGGCCTTCTCTCTGTAACATGAGCCCTTTTCAACAGGGACATGTTCATAAGAGAGCGCTACAGAAAACATTTGCAACAGAAAACAAACGTTTCTATATCCCGGTAGTCCTCACTATTTACATTTGAGTTATTCAGCAGACTCTCTTATCCAGAATGACTTACAGTAGTGAGCGCATACATTTTCATACTGCTCCCCCGTGGAGTAGAACCCACAACCCTGGTGTTGCAAGCACCATGCTCTACCAACTGAGCCACACTGGACAGGTTATTTCAGTCTGTTGTCTTCAGTTTGGTGCCTAATGAACACTACCCTGCAAACATTTACACAGGTTTCCAAGTATCTCGATGGTGTGGATGAACAGAGGGAGCCCTTTTCCAGCATGTTTTATATCCCAGATTGACCATTTAGGGGAATTTATTAGCAGTCATTCTGCAGCTTGTTTACTAGACCAGGCCTGTTGAGAGGATGGGAGGGGAGCCTGGTAATTTCATTAGCAGTAATTTCCTCTACAAGCCCATTACTTTGATGAAGTTCAGAGAAATGTTGATGGCCCTAAATTAACGGGGTTAGTCATTTTATTGACCATTCACTTTGTAACTGTTTCGGCCCTTTGATTGTAACCAGCAGCTGTAATGTTATAGGAGGGCCAGACATATACAGTGCAATATTATACTGTTGTAAATAGTACCGGTGAAGTTGTCGGCAGTGAAACAAAGTCATCACAGCCATCATGCTTCACTGCTGAAGAAACAAGCAGAAAACATGCCCAACATTTTATGCTACATTTACTCCAATGCTGCTAATAAGTTATTTTGAGCTTAGCCTAGACTACGACACTGCACTGTTCAGTACTAGTGTCATATTGTGCGCTTTAGTGTTGGCTGAGATCCAGTGTCATGCTAGAAGACATGTTATTTAATCAGGGGCAGTGGTGCAGTGAGTGAGCAGTAACTGACTGCTCTCAGATAGCTGATACTGTCCTAATGCTCCACTGTCCTAAGGGCTTCTAACACCCATTCTTCCCTGTCTCCAGCAGAAGTGCCTAGCTGCCATTCTGTCTACCTGAGGCAAGACGGCTATCTGGCTCACAGCAGCAGGACTGAAGGTGAGGGATGACGCTCGGAGACATGTATGTTGGTTGGGTTATTCATCCCGTCCAAGTTGCCGTTTTCCTAACGTGATTTCTCAACACTGTCTCGTCTCTCAGGCTGCATGTTCGATAAAGTCGCAAGACATTTCTACGACGACACCTGCGTGGTCCCCGAAAAGGTCGAAGGTGAGATGTCCAAGAGTCGACACATAAACTGCTGCTTTCACTTGTAATTTCAATCAAAGATATTAATTGAAACGTGAAATAACAACCTCCTCCCTTCCCTCCCTCCATCCCCCTGTCCCTCCATCCCCCCTCTAGGTGACATAAAGCAGGAGTCAGGTCTGTACCGTGAAGGTCCAACCTACCAGCGCCGAGGGTCACTGCAGCTCTGGCAGTTCCTGGTGGCTCTCCTGGACGACCCGTCCAACTCTCACTTTATCGCCTGGACCGGCCGGGGCATGGAGTTCAAACTCATCGAGCCAGAGGAGGTGAGAGCATGTCTGTCTCATCATATTCCACATGGAGTATCTTAGTCCCTTCAAGCAACAGTGACCAGATTATTCTGATCATTGAAGTGAGTTTGAGGTGAAATCTGTTCTTCAAACGGTCAGAATAATGTTTTAGGAAACGTTTGAACGAGGCAATGTACCGTACTGACGTTCCTTTTTTATTGCCTCACCCCGTGCTAAAAGTATGAAATCTGATCAAATCAAACAAACTGTCAACCAGAGAGTGGCCTACTAAATATTTCAATGAACCTGTTCCTAAAAATATAAACGGTGTTGACGGTTCTGCCCTTTGAAATGGAACAGGTCTGGGTTTGTGCGCTCACATTACAGACAGAGAGGCACAGTCAGTGTCCGGTGTGTTGGTAGGGTAATGGTTAGAGGAGTGCGTGTATGTGTGTGTTGGGGGGGGTAACTTGGCATCGGTCCACATGGCCCAACTCAGTGGGACCAGCCAGCTGCAGCGAACAGGGGGGGCATTCATACCATCAGGTGACCAAACGCGCTAACTTTGGGCTTTGGGTGGCCGTAAATTCTGCCTTTGGCCCGGGCAGGTGTAACACATGAATGAGCATGAGGACATGAAAGGGGGTGCAACGTTTTTAGTGTTGGGTCCAGGCAGAGAGGGAGAGAGAGAGATACAGGGTTAGAAAGAGAGAGAGAGAGAGTGAAAGAGAGACGGGGTTAGAGAGAGAGAGAGAGAGTGGTATACAGAGACAGTGGGAGTAGGGCTTTAGAATGGAGGATGGGAGGTTGTGTGGTCTGGTAGACAGGTGCTGTAACATCTGCTGCCTGCTCCACTGGGTGACAAGTTCCTAATGAACACATCCCTGTCAAGGGCTGTGGAGTCTGGTTCCACTCTAATTGCTATTAGGAAATATGGATTAGTAAGCTTTGACATTTAGACAACGTCATTGCATTCTTACCGGGAAGTTGTGCAACAGGGGGTGTGTTATGTTCTCACCTCTTATTATGCACAAGGAATATGTTACAAGACTGAAGTCACTAATCTGTACAATGTGATCTTTCTATGACATTCTGGTTCTATTCATTTCACCATAACCATTTCCCCTTTGTTTATGTGTGTCTGTCTGTTCATGGATGTGTGTAACAAAGGTTGCACGTCGATGGGGAATCCAGAAGAATCGACCTGCTATGAACTACGACAAACTCAGCCGATCGTTACGCTATTACTACGAAAAAGGCATTATGCAGAAGGTAAAAGAGGCCTAAGGCTGCACCCTGACAAGAGACATATGACGATGGTTCTGCGTTTGATTAGCTGTAATACCTTCTTCTCCATAGTCAACCATGGGCTCTGACAACTGTCCCTTTGGGGACAATAAAGTGAATCTCATTTTATCTTATCTAATCTTATCTTATCTCCAGGTGGCAGGGGAGAGATACGTGTACAAATTTGTGTGCGACCCCGAGGCTCTGTTCTCCATGGCCTTCCCTGACAATCAGCGGCCCGTGCTGAAGACGGACATGGAGCGGCAGATCAACGAGGAGGACACAGTGCCGCTGTCACACTTTGACGAGAACATGGCCTATGTGCAGGAGGCGGGGCCCTATTGCAACCCGCCACACCCGTACAGCGAGGGCTACGTTTATTAACGTAAATCCCCAAGACGCCGAACTGGTGTACTTCACAGTCGCTACGAACGGGGGGGAAAGACTTTGTCATTCAGAGGACCCCGAGTCACCCTCTCTCACAAACTCCACCTTTTTTCTTCCATTTTTTTTTTACGTCCAAGCTGTGCTGCAGGATGGAGAGTGCACTTTATGGACTGACAGTGTGTGAACCTGCGGGGGCTAGCTATGTAATTGGGTCGTTTCAGGTGTTTATGTTGATATTAAAGGAGGGATTCCCCCCCCCCCCCCCCCCCCCCCGAGCATGCCGTATTCGTATGAGACAGGACTCAAAAGCCAAAGGTCACATATGGACATATTCCTGCAGTCTAGGCAGGTGAATCCTCAGAGCTTGAAGGAAAAAAAATCCTCCTGATCTTTTTGACAGCTACAGGAAGCATCCTCAATTATTTCTTTCATTCCTCTTTTTGTTCAATTGCCCTTTCATCTCCATCATGTGTACTTTCTTACTCATGTAAGTGATTAATGCAATGTATTGTAATGACATGCTTTTAAGATACTTTTATGGTGAAGTGACATAATTCTAGACTTGAAACAGTAATGTAATTATAACAATCTTAGTTGACATCTACATGCTGCCTTGCTACCAGTTTTAAATGTGCCCCTTTGCCAGTACTGACTGACTCACAGTGCATCATGATATGACTGAATGTTGGGTTCCTTTTCAAAACTGCATTGACTGTGTAGACCTGTAGGAATTCGACACGAACGGTCAGATGCAATCAAATTCACCCTAAACATACTTTATTATATGTAATGCAAATGACCTGTATTTAAAAGACAAATGAAGCAGAGACTGTACCTTATTTAGTCTTTGCATTGTTGTGTATATCACACCAGCGGTCAACTTAATGAATTACATATTTATAACAAACATTTAATTCTGATTTGTCCTACATTATATGACACAAATGTTTTTTATGTTAATGATGTGTATTAATTCAGCCATAACACTAGTTATCCGATATTTCAAGGCCACAATGTGGGAATTGTACAAAACAAACATTCATTTTAAATCCTATCACACGATGTTGCCGTCCCCTTTTAAAATCAAATGTAATGTGAGGAATGCATACAAAAAAGAGAAAAACATGCTAACTGAATTCAAATCATATCTAACTTTTTCCTTTTTGTTTGTAGACAAATTATGTACGTGTTGCATACGGGGGTTGCATTTTAATAAAAAGGTATCAGAAATATTTTTTATTTTATAGTATTATAAAGATCCATGTTATATCTGAAATAGGGTTTCCATGTATAATCAGGTAAATGCACATTGGTTGCTGCTTCTAATTGTAACTGTCATTTTATAGTCTAAAAATAATGGCAACTGCAATCTGCAATTCTGCGTTCAATGTTTATGTGTTTTGTTTAGTCATATGTTTTGTTTTATATTCTTCAAAAAGGAAAAAAATTAAGTCACCACGATGAAGTTCTGTAAAAAGTATACAGGTTGGGATGGAATTAGCAATAGTCAAAATTCTGTAATAAAATAGTGCTGAAAAACTGGTATATGCGTGATTGTCACCCATGAAAATATAGACATCTTTTTTTACCATGAATACAATATTTTCAGATTTATTAGCAAGTAAACATTTTTAAAGAGAATTGAAGTATGGGATCTTGGTGAGCTATCTATGGCAACTACTGAAATAGAACATATCATTTTTGTTGTCATTTCCACAGCCAATCTTACCACAAAACCTCGTGTTGCATAAAACACAAATATTCTGTAAGGTTTCAAAACCACATTACTCAGTAAGGATAAGAAGTTGTAGTTCATAGATTTACTGACAGGCATAGACAAATTTAGAGCAGTTCAACCAAGCATGAGTGGGTTGGTGTAGAGAAGTGCAATGGAGAAAAGTAACTCGTCAATTTCCAGGTTGGTGGGGATACTCTCTACCGCAAAGCATTTAGCCAAAAGTGACACCCAAAGAAAAATCAATGTCTAATTTAAGACAGTATTTTTTTCATGTTGGACAATTGTTGGTGTCTTTTGTTCCTACTCTTAAAAGCTGGAGTGTCAGTAATGAAAAAGTAACACTGCCTTAAAGTTGTTATTGCCTCTTGTAAAGTGTCACTTGCAAAAAATCAATGGCTAATTTAAGGAAGCATTGTTTAATTGGTTTCACTGGGGGAAAAATGAAAACGGATGTGTAGGTAATGAAAAAGCACCGTTTGGCTTAATTTGTCAGGCCAGGTTACAGGCAAACCCTATTATAGGTCCTAGTCTTAGATGTTTTTATTGATTGCCTATAGTGCAATGTATTGCCCCTTTAACTTTATCCATCTGATTGCTTTTTTGAAGCATTTACTAACACCTAACTTTTAATATGATGAATTACATATTATTTGATTACATGGTCGTTCCACCAATTCAGTGCTTTGAGAAGTGTAACTTGGTAAAAAACAGTTGATTTGACATAATTTTTACATTCTGTCATAAAGAACAGATGTTCAAATACACTGAACAAAAATATAAACGCAACATGTAACAATTTCAACGATTTTACTGAGTTACAGTTCATAAAAGGAAATCAGTCAACAGAAATAAATTCATTAGGCCCTAATCTATGGATTTCACATGGGCGCAGCCAATCAGAATGAGTTTTTCCCCACAAAGGGCTTTATTACAAACAGAAATACTCCTTTTTGTTCAGTATACATAAAAAACTAGGTTGACCGTAACAGGGTTGGAGATTTCATCTTAAATCAGCCATAAATCCCCTCGTGACAGGAGGAATGGAAGCTTGTTGTGTGCAACAGGGAGTGGCAATTTAATTGCTAAAATATTTCTAGCCTGTCTATCTATGGGTAACAGGGTTAACGTGATATGCTCAACCCGCTCAGTTTTTCACCACAAAACATCAGAAAGTGGCCAAAAAATTGTCGACCCAGCTCTTTTGATTTGACACTATGATTTTACTATTGGATGTTCAATGTTTCTTTGGAAAAAAATGTTTCAAAGGAATAGTTTCACCATATTAAAATGAGTGTTCAGTACATGTAACAGGGTTGACCTTAAAATGAGGGACAGAGTCACTAATCACATGAAATAAATAATAGTCTTCAGAAATGACTTTATCAAAGCAACAAAATAACTAGGGCTTTGCAATGATGACGAAACGTGGACTTTTTTCACTTTAGCAAGCCTCTGTTCATATTACAAATGTGATTATATGGTCTTTATTAAAGGTAATTTCATATAATATAACAGGTTTTTAAAATTAAATATTGATTCACAATTTCTACTTAAAATATCAAAAGAACGTAAAAGGCTTGTGCTTCCGGAGAAAATACTTTTAGTTTTGGTGCCTCATCTCAATTGTGTGTGTCCAAGGCTGTGGTTGACTTTGGCTGTTGAAATGAACTTCACGGTTCAAGAGCGGACACAAATGACTGTGGTTTATTCAAAGTTCCACATTGAAATCCCATGCAAACCTCTGTGTTTTAAATACGTGGTGAGCGTTCATGTCATCAGGGAAATTGAATGCCCTACAAAAGAGCACTAAGCAAGAGAGATTATAGAGATCCTATAACATTTTATTTCACCAAGAAATAAACAGGTTTCAGAGAAAGGAGTTCATTTTGGGAAGCCCTCTAGGCTTCATGTATAGGAGCTGAAAATCACCATGCTAATCCTGTTATCTGGTTACAATACATAGAACATGGCTTAAACGGATAGTTCAGCTAATTTATCATATTTCTGTCATTGTCCATATACTGCTTTTCAAAGAGAACGCGTATCTTAATATGTCAAATCACTAAACTATCACTTTAAGATTTTCATTTTTTTTTAAACCTTATGCATTGTGTGACAGTAGCTACATTTTCCCCTTTACTACCAGTCATGCTAATATGGGATGATTCGTGTGTCTCTGAACTGTGATTCTGTCCATTCTGTCCTCCCCCACTGGAGCAAGCAGATGGCCCTTGGTTCTTGAGTCATCACAAACCCATTACGGGAGTGACTCGTGTTCACCGTGGCTGCCTTGATTCGTGCCC
The DNA here is from genome assembly GCF_016432855.1 of Salvelinus namaycush. Classification (NCBI taxonomy): domain Eukaryota; kingdom Metazoa; phylum Chordata; class Actinopteri; order Salmoniformes; family Salmonidae; genus Salvelinus; species Salvelinus namaycush. Next base: position 10,721,638 of record NC_052343.1, read on the forward strand.
AATGGTCCTCGCTATACCTCGCCGGTGTTTGCAGAGGCTGTAAGTTCTCTTTGGGCTTCATGACACGCCGTGTTTGCTCAGGTTAAATGGCTTGTGTTGCCAGCCGAGTCGCCTGATTGGCTCTGACACTGTGGTATTTGACAAGTGAAATGACATTGGGCCACCCCCATGTAGCAAATGTGTTTGGGCTTTTGAAACAAGTGTGCTTTTAATATGGTGTGTTTACCCATGAGAAAGCCCCTAAGTGTGTTTCTATCTTTCCTGCCAGGGTGTCTTTCCTGCCAGGGTCCATCAGTGACCAGACCAGTGAGCATAAATCCTTCAGGGGTAAATCAGAGGAACAACAGTAGTTTTACAAGGAAAAGCAGGGAGATAATAAAGCCTCTGTAATAGCGGCCCATTACAGCTTTTGGTACAGTTAAAGGCACTGTCTGCTGATTCAAAAATATATATTTAATAGCGTGGGAGGGTTGAGGAGGAGGCTTGAAGTGCTTGGCATCTTGCTATGACATGCATTATATGAACTAGGTCTACAGAATTATACCTAGGAGAAGCCACTTCTGTAGAGGAACTTTGAATGTCCTTTGAGTCAGCTAGCTAACAAGTTTGAGCTAGCTAGCTAGAAAGCTTGTGTGTTCAGAGCGCCACCAGAATTAAAAACACATCTTATCTTTCGTAGTTAATAAATCCAACGTTAAAAGTGATAACTTGACCTATAGTATCCTTAATTAACATTGAAAAAGTTAATCCATTCTTCTCTAGTTTATAAAAAATCTCTCTCCATAATCTCTGAATCATGCTTGCAACGTCAATAGCTACATTAGCCTATGCTTCGGAGGGGGGAGGGGCAGGTAGCCTAAACACGCACAGGCAAAGATTTTCAGCTTGCAGGCAGACACTAGAATAAGTTTCTGATTGACAGAGTGAGGGCTTTACATAGGTGCTTTGTTGTGTTTTGTTGTGGGAATATAAAAAAATTGCTTGGAACATAAAATAACATTATTATCTGATTCCTATGCTTTTAAAATAACGATTCTGTTCCGAAACAGTATGGATCACTTTCGTTCCAGGTTCCATTTCTGTTCCTTGAAAAATGTCATTCTTTGCCAGTTTTTTGTTCTGTTCCCTGAACGGGTTCCATATACAGTACCAGTCAAAAGTTTGGAGACACCTACTCATTCAAGGATTTTTCTTTATTTTAACAATTTTCTACATTGTAGTGAAGACATCAAAACAATGAAATAACACATATGGAATCATGTAGTAACGAAAAAAGTGCTAAACAAATCAAAATATATTTTATATTTGAGATTCTTCAAAGTAGCCACCCTTTGCCTTGATGACAGCTTTGCACACTCTTTGCATTCTCTCAACCAGCTTCATGACGTAGTCACCTGGAATGCATTTCAATTAACAGGTCTGCCTTGTTAAAAGTTAATTTGACAAATGTATTTCCTTCTAAATGCATTTGAGCCTATCAGTGTTGAGCCTATCAGTGTTGAGCCTATCAGTGTTGTGACAAGGTAGGGGTGGTATACAGAAGATAGCCCTATTTGGTGAAAGACCAAGTCCTTATTATGGCAAGACCAGCTTAAAAAAGAAAAGAGGAGGCCTCCCGGGTGGTGCAGTGGTCTAAGGTACTGCATCGCAGTGCTAGCTGTGCCACCAGACTCTGGGTTTGAGCCCAGGCTCTGTCGCAGCCGGCCGCGACCGGGAGGTCCATGGAGTGACGCACAATTGGCCTGGCGTCGTCCGGGTTAGGGAGGGTTTGGCCGGTAGAGATATAGGTGTACGGTGTTTCCTCTGACACATTGGTGCGGCTGGCTTCCGGGTTGGATGCGCGCTGTGTTAAGAAGCAGTGCGGCTTGGTTGGGTTGTGTTTCGGAGGACGCATGGCTCTCGACCTTCGTCTCTCCCGAGCCCGTACGGGCTTTGTAGTGACGAGACAAGACAGTAACTACTAACAATTGGATACCACGAAATTGGGGTAAAAAAAAGAAAAAAAAAAAAAGAAAAGAGAAATGACAGTCCATCATTAATCAATACAGAAAATTTCAAGAACTTTGAAAGTTACTTCAAGTGCAGTCGCAAAAACCATCAAGCCATCAAGATGAAACTGGCTCTCACGAGGACCGCCACAGGAAATGAAGACCCAGAGTTACCTCTGCTGCAGAGGGTAAGTTCATTAGAGTTACCAGCCTTAGAAATTGCAGCCCAAATAAATGCTTCACAGAGTTCAAGTAACAGACACATCTCAACATCAACTGTTCATTGGAGACTATGTGAATCAGGCCTTCATGGCCGAATTGCTGTAAAGAAACCTCTACTGAAGGACACCAATAAGAAGAAAAGACTTGCTTGGGCCAAGAAACACGAGCAATGGACATTAGACCAGTGGAAATCTGTCCTTTGGTCTGATGAGTCCAAATTGGAGATTTTTTGTTTCCAACCACCGTGCCTTTAGGAAATGCAGAGTATGTGAACGGATGATCTCCGCATGTGTGGTTCCCACCGTGAAGCATGGATTAGGAGGTGAGATGGTGTGGGGGTGCTTTTGCTGGTGACACTGTCAGTGCCATATTTAGAATTCAAGGCACACTTAACCAGCATGGCTACCACAGCATTCTGCAGCAATACGCCATCCCATCTGGTTTGCACTTAGTGGGACTATCATTTATTTTTCAACAGGACAATGACCAAACACACCTCCAAGCTGTGTAAGGCCTATTTGACCAAGAAGGAGAGTGATGAAGTCCTGCATCAAATGACTTGGCTTCCACAATCACCCGACCTCAACCCAATTGAGATGGTTTGGGATGTGTTGGACTGCAGAGTGAAGGAAAAGCAGCCAACAAGTGCTCAGCATATGTGGGAACTCATTGAAAACTGTTGGAAAAGAATTCCAGGTGAAGCTGGTTGAGAGAATGCCAAGAGTGTGCAAAGCTGTCATCAAGGCAAAGGGTGGCTACTTTGAAGAATCTCAAATCTAAAATATATTTTGATATGTTTAACAGTTTTTGGGTACTACAGGATTCCATATGTGTTATTTCATAGTTTTGATGTTTTCACTATTGTTCTAATATGTAGAAAATAGTAAAATAAATAAAAACCCTTGAATGAGTAGGTGTGTCCAAACTTTTTACTGGTACTGTATATATATATATTTTTTTTTTACACACCAATCATATTTCATCCACTGATCATGGGGAATAGAATGAAAGTAAAACATGAAAACATTCATTTTCATAAATACACATTGGCCCTTCAATGTACAATGTAGGTGGGTCTACATCTACAACAGTTTCATCAATTGCATCGAGCCCATCCAGGTCGTGTACTGTATAGGCTGACGTAATTGTTTTCTCCAGTAGCCACTCACTCACAGCGAATGGTTCAAAGGTTTCAGAGAAGCTGCTGACTCCTGAGACGAACAGCGTCGTCTGTAATTTACGAGGAGCCCTCTCAGATCTAGGCATCGCCGGTGGTTCCATCCACACTCATTACACTGTTCCCCCTGTTGATCTGGTTGCCATCTTCCTGTTCTGGAGCAGATGAAACACAAAGAGCAGACTGACTGACAGAAACTGACACCAAAATCATGGCAGTAATAAATAGGGGTGTGATCCATGTTTAGAAAGCTGTGAAATCGGATATTGAGATGCTTTTAGGTGGGAGCGTCGGGTCGAAGTAGTTTCTGACTAGACTGTGGGCACAAGATGATCGGATCATTGGGAATGTAAGACGGGGTAATAATCGCTTAACGGCCCTATCCTTTATCCAGAGGGTGGATCTGTTGTAGAATGGATGCCCTGCTTATTTTCAATGGGGACTTCTCACAATCATCTAATTTTGTCTACTACCATTAAATGAAAACAAACGTACTTTGCCATTCAAAGTCTATTCTCAATATGTAGGCCTATCTTTATTACCGTTTACACAATATCCTTTGTCAAAATGAGTGATGTGTTTAAACAACCCCTTACTGACACTGTGTTTGTGTCTAGATGATGATCTGTGATTGTATGGCAGCATGGCATCTATTGTTCACATAGCTTTGAAGTCATGATTACTGCCTGCATCTGCAAATTGTTTTTGCGTTTAGTGATGAGGATGATGATGATGATGATGATGGTGATCATTTGTTGTTGTACTTATTGTTAGTGTGGCTACTTTTTTTTGTCTCCTGCCTGCACTACGAGTGGTGAGGGTTAACACTCTCACACGACAGCCCCAACACGCCATGTGGTGTGCCACATTCACCGCCAGCCAACGCTCGACTCCGGAGACGTTTTGTACACACAAACGGAAGGCTGTCAAAACCAACAGTCGAGGCAGGGTTGCCACGACGGCGCCTCGTCTCGCATCTCCTTCTCCGGGTGTCACACTGTTGGCCTGGCGCTCGACCCGTCTCTTCACCTTCCACAATGTCGTTTGATCTCTGCCACGCCAACACCACAGATCAGTCTCACAACAGACCCTAGTACACAAAGCCACCCAGTGTCAGTGTGGTGGCCAACCATCTGTCGCCGGGCCCAGAGACCTTAGCAGCATAGGGCCCAACCTACTCACGCACAGTTTCCCCTCCCCTGGACCATTAGCTCTGCTACATACAGCGAGTGTACCTCAGAGGGGCTCTTAATAGGCACAAAATGGAGTCCTAGCTACATAATTCCCATAAGGCTGCTTTTCAGTGTATACATACATAATTCATTTTTCAACCATTTAAATGCCTTTTCTCAGCCGTTTAACAAATATTTTCTGCCATATAGACAGTAGCGTAAATAATAATAATGACAATGCTAAGAAAAATGTATCTGGGAGAAGTAAACATTTTTTAAATAAAAATAAGTCTTAATATAAGAGTCAGGGAATCCACTAATTTAACTCATAGAGAGAGTTTAGTCAGTGCAGAGCCTGGAAAGTACACTAATGTAGTCAGATGATGATAGATGTTGCATGGCTAAATGTAGACCACCTCACATTTATAACGACCTAATGCTCTTAAAATAGACTTAAGAGGAGAACTAGAAATAGGTTCAGAGAAAATGATCAGTTTCTTTCTCTGTGGAGTTTTTACAGACGCGCTCGCTGTGCTAATACATGGCAGCCATATCAAATCTACTAAATAATGCACCTATTAAAATACACCTTCATTTCTTTATGATGAGAATTTATGGGACATTCACCTGTGAGATTGAGTACAGGTGGTAGTATTCTAGTCATAACTCTCTTAAAGTTATCTTATTCTTTTGTAGCTCAATATTAAAGTTTCCCTAATGTTAAATAAGGTAGGCAGAGAAAAGTTTGCTTTGGATTGTTAGCTAAATCCAGGATCTGGCAAGATTCTAAAAATGTGCAGATATTGGAACCTAACAGAGTCAATAAAGTAAGAGAAAACAAAAATAGAAACACTATGATTTTAAGCTTAACAAAATGCTCCAAATAGTGTACATATGAAATGGCACAAGCAAACAATTGTCTCCGGAGGCCTACACAGACACTGGCCAATGATATCTAAAGATGAAAAATAAACCCAAATGTGGCACCTGTCAGATTTGGAACACCATCTCAAAATACATGTCATAAACAAGGGAGACAAAATATATTCCTGAATGTGTTTCTTTCAAGGTGTAAACAGAAGACAGAAGACCAAGAACCCTCCTCTTCTCGTCAACCATATTGGGAACAACAAAGGCGTTGTGTGATATTGTAACTGGCACACCCAGGCTCCTCCACAAGCTTACATGATGTCACGTCATATATATATGACACTGTAATATATGCCTATATATGGCATATACAGTATATGATATATACACAAAACCTGAACAAAGCCAGAGAGATAGCCATGGCAGTGAGTTTGAGTTGACCATTACAAACCCACTCATGTGAGGATCAATTCTGCTGTAGACCCCCATCGTCTTGTTTTGGCAACAGAGGGCCGAGGGAATGGATGCCGAGCCAGGACAATATGTCTTTTCAAATGCCCCTCAGCCAATATTTATTTAGCTACAAGCTGGCATGTCTGAAGAGATTTACAGAGCCAAGGCTACTGTGGAACCATGGTTTAAACACAACGAGACATTAGGATCATCAGGCTTCAAAACCCTACTTGACATTGACCACAGTAATCTACTGCTCAAAGACTCTGGCAGGAGTCTGTCATTTCTGCCATAGTAAGTAACATGACAATGAGACAAGAGACAACAACACGTATTGTGTGAAGTCAACCAATGAATAATGTTGCGGACAGAAAAAGAGAATCTAAAAAAATATGGGAGGTTATATAAAGCCTATTAAACAGCGAGGAGAGTCCTGAATCAATGCCATCTAGGTGTTGAGAAGTACTTGTTAAGTCATTCCGTTAAGATAGAGACAATAGGCACATTAGTCACTTTTAACGCTATTTCATTGGCTATTCAGTGAAGTATGAGGAGTAGCCCTGTTGTAAAACACTGTTTACTGTAGCATGGTCATAGAAGGATGGGAGGAGGGAGGAAACGGGTGGTATAGAGAGGCTCTTTATTTATTTATTTTTTGCCTTTAAACAGATGGTTCCTTATGTGCCGAGCGGAAGTGTCTGTTAACTCAGTTGGCTCGCTATAGTGGTGGCTGCTGGCCAACGCCAACAACAGGATCGGGGAGTGCGAGCAACAGTGCAGTTTGCTATCTTCAGATGCACTGCTAACAGAAGGAAGGCAGGCTGTACATACTGTTGCACGGACATCCCATGTCTATCTGTGCCAGGGGGACTCACTGTGGGCAACGGCTCATCTTCACTCCTCCTGCAAGTCCAGGCAGGGAAAACAGTGGAAATGGGGAAAAAATAGTAAAAAGTGATGATGATCACAACACTTTGTGCAGAATGTGGGCCAAACATGTCAGCATTAAGTCTGTTGGGAGGCAAGGAGGTTGTTTGTTTTGTCTCTGGCTCTGCCCTTCAGTGTCTGTAGGCTGGAGAGGGTATGATGTGTGATTACTTTATGTGTATGTGTTTATTTTCTAGTGTAGTGAGAAGTAAGTCAAGTATTTATCTACAGATGTAGGATCTTAATTTGATTACTCTTTTGTTGCTGAGAATTTCTTTGCAGGAAATGCAGATGAGCTTCATGATTTACATAAATTCACTGAACACCCGCACTTCAACATGCTTATATTAACAGTATTGCACTTTTCATGTAGCCTACTTTTGGCCAGCTAATAGGCTAACGCTGATCAAGCAACATTATGGACTAAACGTTCAAATCCTGTTGCTGCAGGATTTTGCTGTGACAATATAGGTTAAATTAAGATCTTACATCTGTAAACGTCTTATCTTTAGATAAGATTTCATCATATAAGAAAGATACAGTTGAAGTCGGAAGTTTATATACACCTTAGCCAAATACATTTAAACTCAATTTTTCACAATTCCTGACATTTAAACCTAGTAAAAATTCCCTGTCTTAGGTCAGTGAGGATCACCACTTTATTTTAAGAATGCGAAATGTCAGAATAATAGTAGAGAGAATTATTTATTTCAGCTTTTATTTCTTTCATCACATTCCCAGTGGGTCAGAAGTTTACATACACTCAATTAGTATATGGTAACATTGCCTTTAAATTGTTTAACTTGGGTCAAACGTTTCGGGTAGCCTTCCACAAGCTTCCCATAATAAGTTGGGTGAATTTTGGCCCATTCTTCTTGACAGAGCTGGTGTAACTGAGTCAAGTTTGTAGGCCTCCTTGCTCACACACACTTTTTCAGTTCTGCCCATAACTTTTCTATTGGATTGAGGTCAGGGCTTTGTGATGGCCACTCCAATACCTTGACTTTGTTGTCCTTAAGCCATTTGCCACAACTTTGGAAGTATGCTTGGGGTCATTGTCCATTTGGAAAGACCCATTTGCGACCAGCAAAGCACCCCCACAACATGATGCTGCCATCCCCGTGCTTCACGGTTGGGAGGGTGTTCTTCGGCTTGCAAGCCTCCCCCTTTTTCCTCCAAACATAATGATGGTCATTATGGCCAAACAGTTCTACTTTTGGTTCATCAGACCAGAGGACATTTCTCCAAAAAGTATGATCTTTGTCCCCATGTGCAGTTGCAAACCGTAGTCAGGCTTTTTTATGGCGGATTTGGAGCAGTGGCTTCTTCCTTGCTGAGCGGCCTTTCAGGTTATGTCAATATAAGACTTGTTTTACTGTGGATATAGATACTTTTGTACCTGTTTCCTCCAGCATTTTCCTTTGCTGTTGTTCTGGGATTGATTTGCACTTTTCGCACCAAAGTACGTTCATCTCTAGGAGACAGAATGCGTCTCCTTCCTGAGCAGTATGATGGCTGTGTGGTCCCATGGTGTTTATACTTGCATTCTATTGTATGTACAGATGAACGTGGTACCTTTAGGCGTTTGGAAATTGCTCCCAAGGATGAACCAGACTTGTGGAGGTCTACAATTCTTTTTCTGAGGTCTTGGCTGATTTCTTTTGATTTTCCCATGATGTCAAGCAAAGATGCACTGAGTTTGAAGGTAGGCCTTGAAATACATCCACAGGTACACCTACAATTGACTCAAAGTATGTCAATTAGCCTATCAGAAGCTTCTAAAGCCATGACATAATTTTCTGGAATTTTCCAAGCTGTTTAAAGGCACAGTCAACTACTGGAATTGTGATACAGTGAACTATAAGTGAAATAATCTGTCTGTAAACAATTGTTGGAAAAATTACTTGTGTCATGCACGAAGTAGATGTTCTAACCGACTTGCCAAAACCATAGTTTGTTAACAAGAAATTTGTGGAGTGGTTGAAAAACGAGTTTTAATGACTCCAACCTAAGTGTATGTAAACTTCAGACTTCAACTCTACATGTTCAAGCCAGACGCTATGAATGAGTCATCTTCATCTTATTTGAGATTTCACTCATTAAAAACGTAATTAATCTCTATGCTAATGAATTAATATTGATACACTTGAACCTACAGTATTGGTCCAATAGCAACAACAAAAAACTGGCATCAAATGTGTGTACTGGGACAGTTGCTTCGCTAAAGCTTGATTGAATCAAACATCTCCCAATATGTGTTCCCCCCACATTGAGAAAAACAGAGTCTCTCTCAATTCAATTCAATTCCATTTCAATTCAAGGGGCTTTATTGGCATGGAAAACATACGTTAACATTGCCAAAGCAAGTGAAGTAGATAATATACAAAAGTGAAATAAACAATAAAAATGAACAGTAAACATTACACTCACAGAAGTTCCAAAAGAATAAAGACAATACAAATGTCGTATTATGTATATATATACAGTGTTGTAACAATGTGCAAATGGTTAAAGTACAAAAGGGAAAATAAATAAACATACATTTGGGTTGTATTTTCAATGGTGTTTGTTCTTCACCGTTTGCCCATTTCTTGTGGCAACAGGTCACAAATCTTGCTGCTGTGTTGGCACACTGTAGTATTTCACCCAGGAGATATGGGAGTTTATGAAAATCGGGTTTGTTTTCGAATTCTTTGTGGATCTGTGTAATCTGAGGGAAATATGTGTCTCTAATATGGTCATACATTTGGCAGGAGGTTAGGAAGTGCAGCTCAGTTTCCACCTCATTTTGTTGGCAGTGTGCACATAGCCTGTCTTCTCTTGAGAGCCAGGTCTGCCTACGGTGGCCTTTCTCAAAAGCAAGGCAATGTTCACTGAGTCTGTACATAGTCAAAGCTTTCGTTAAGTTTGGGTCAGTCACAGTGGTCAGGTATTCTGCCACTGTGTACTTTCTGTTTAGGGTCAAATCGCATTCTAGTTTGCTCTGTTCTTTTGTTAATTCTTTCCAATGTGTCAGGTAATTATCTTTTTGTTTTCTCATGACTCGGTTGGGTCTAATTGTGTTGCTGTCCTGGGGCTCTGTGGGGTCTGCTGGTGTTTGTGAACAGAGCCCCAGGACCAGCTTGCTTAGGGGACTCTTCTCCAGGTTCATCTCTCTGTAGGTGATGGCTTTGATATGGAAGGTTTGGGAATCGCTTCCTTTTAGGTGGCTGTGGAATTTAACGGCTTTTTTCTGGATTTTGATCATTAGCGGGTATCGCCCTAATTCTGCTCTGCATGCATTATTTGGTGTTTTACGTTGTACACTGGGGATATTTTTGCAGAATTCTGCGTGCAGTCTCAATGTGGTCCCATTGTCCCATTTTGGGAATTCTTGGTTGGTGAGCGGACCCCAGACCTCACAACCATAAAGGGAAATGGGTTCTATAACCGTTTTAAGTATTTTTAGCCAGATCCTAATTGATATGTCAAATGTTATGTTCCTTTTGATGGCATAGAATGCCCTTCTTGCCTTGTCTCTGTCACGTCTGCACCCGCTCTTCCCTCCCTCCAACGCTTGGGGCCGCCAGGTTGCCCTGCATCACGCACTCCTACCATCCATCACGCACACCTGCCTTCCCTCGTCACGCGTATCAGCGTTATTGGACTCACCTGGACTCACTTATCACCTGTTTATTTACCCCCCTATATTTGTCGGTTCCCCAGCTCTGTTCCCCGCTCCTGCATTGTATAGTTTTTGTCTTTAATATTAGTTTGCTGACGCTGTTCCTGTCTCGTTCAATGTCCGTCTTTATTAAATGTTTTACTCCCCGTACCTGCTTCGTCTCTCCAGCGTCAACTCATGTGACAGAATGCAGCAGCCATCATACGAAGCATTGGGGAGTACTGGCATTCCGGTTGGTATGGTGACAGAGGCTCTGGGTTGCCACCGATGGAACCGGGGGTGCCTAGCCAGCTCATTGGGCTTCCATGCCCTAGCTGGCTCGAGAGGTTTCCTTGCCCCAGTTGGCTTGGATGGCGCCCATCCCACGTCGAGCCTCAGCCGGATCGTCAGTTCTTGTTCGCCCAGCCGATCCAGGAGTTTCTTTTGTTTTTTGTTTTGTTGGTGACGTCGGGGTGGATTCCGCCGCCGATGGAACCGGGGGTGCCTAAGCCAGCCCGTCGGGCTTCCACACCCTGGCTGGCTCAGAGGTTTCCTTGCCTCGGTTGGCTCGGCGACTTCCCATCCTACGTCACTCTCCACCAGATCAGGCTCTCACACTCCTGCCGGTTCGTCGGGCTTCCACTCCCCAACCGGCTTTCCCAGCGCCCATGTCTCGGCCGGTTCGCCCAGGTGGGACGCCGGGTGACGCCCCAAGAGGGGGAGGCACTGTCACGTCTGCTCCCGCTCTTCCCTCCCCCTGACGCTTGAGGGCGCCAGGTTGCCCTGCATCACACACTCCTACCATCCATCACGCACACCTGCCTTCCCTCGTCACGCGCATCAGCATTATTGGACTCACCTGGACTCACTTATCACCTGTTTATTTCCTCCCCTATATTTGTCGGTTCCCCAGCTCTGTTCCCCGCTCCTGCATTGTATAGTTTTTGTCTTTAATATTAGTTTGCTGACGCTGTTCCTGTCTCATTCAATGTCCGTCTTTATTAAATGTTTTACTCCCCGTACCTGCTTCGTCTCTCCAGCGTCAACTCATGTGACATTCTCTCAGATCATTCACAGCTTTGTGGAAGTTACCTGTGGCACTGTTGTTTAGGCCAAGGTATGTATAGTTTTGTGTGTGCTCTAGGGCAACGGTGTCTAGATGGAATTATTATTTGTAGTCCTGGCGACTGGACCTTTTTTAGAACACCATTATTTTGGTCTTACTGAGATTTACTGTTAGGGCCCAGGTCTGGCAGAATCTGTGCAGAATATCTAGGTGCTGTTGTAGGCCCTCCTTGGTTGGTGACAGAAGCCCTAGATCATCAGCAAACAGTAGACATTTGACTTCAGATTCTAGTAGGGTGAGGCCGGGTGCCGCAGACTGTTCTAGTGCCCTCGCCAATTCATTGATATATATGTTGAAGAGAGTGGGGCTTAAGCTGCATCCCTGTCTCCCTCCACGGCCCTGTGGGAAGAAATGTGTGTGTTTTTTGCCTATTTTAACCGCACACTTGTTGTTTGTGTACATGGATTATATAATGTTGTATGTTTTTCCCCCAACACCACTTTCTATCAATTTGTATAGCAGACCCTCATGCCAAATTGAGTCAAAGGCTGTTTGAAGTCAACAAACTTAGCCTTTGTCTTTGTTTCGGTTTGTTTGTTTGTCAATTAGGGTGTACAGGGTGAATACGTGGTCTGTCGTACAATAATTTGGTAAAAAGCCAATTTGACATTTGCTCAGTACATTGTTTTCACTGAGGAAATGTACGAGTCTGCTGTTAATGATAACGCAGAGGATTTTCCCAAGGTTGCTGTTGACGCATATCCCACGGTAGTTATTGGGGTCAAATTTATCTCCACTTTTGTGTATTGGGTCCTTGGTTCCAAATATTGGGGAAGATGCCAGAGCTAAGGATGATGTTAAAGAGTTTTAGTATAGCCAATTGGAATTTGTTGTCTGTATATTTTATAATTTCATTGAGGATACCATCAACAAAACAGGCCTTTTTGGGTTGGAGGGTTTTTATTTTATCCTGTAGTTCATTCAAGGTAATTGGAGAATTTACACCGTCACTATTACAGTGGAACCTTTTGTCCAGGAAGTTGGCTAAAAGGGATTGAATTTGTTGTTGCATAATTGTTTTTTGGTAGGTTTCCACACTACATTCCTTCCAGCTATAGCATTTCTTAATATTACTCAGTTCCTTTGGCTTTGATGCCTCATGATTGACTATTGCTCTGTTCAAGTAGGCTGTGATTTTGCTGTGATCCGATAGGGGTGTCAGTGGGCTGACTGTGAACGCTCTGAGAGACTCTGGGTTGAGGTCAGTGATAAAGTAGTCTACAGTACTACTGCCAAGAGATGAGTTATAGGTGTACCTACCATAGGATTCCCCTCAGAGCCTACCATTGACTATGTACATACCCAGCGTGCGACAGAGCTGTTTTTGTGCTGCATCTGGCCCAGTGAGCGATATACAGTTGCCAACCTATATTTCCAGTTGTATTCTCACCTCGCGATGCTGAGCGGCAAAGTGAAAATTGAAGGCAGAAGGCTCATGTGACAGGATTAATTAGACAGGGCCAAGTGAAGTCACACTCCTCATGGCAAACACACTTCAACCTTCAATTACACACAGTGCACAAAGCAATTAAAAGCTCCTTCTACCCTCCTTCCTATGGAGTTCTACCTGTGACTGGCTCTCAGGCTCCAGGTCTGTCTATAGCACCGGCCCCAGGGGCCTAAGAAGCAGCACTAGCAGCGCTAGGCTAATCCACAGGTAGGTAATTACAATTGATCAATTGGTGTTGGCGGTGTAATGGCTTATGGTTATTTTTAGCAAGCGTTCACCTCGTTTTGGGGGGATGTTGTTTTGCAGGTGAGGATCTGGTGGAGAGGGGTGGGGGGATTCAGAGATAACTGTGTTTCTCAGTTCGTGAGACTTTGTTGCTCTAATGGGCTCTGCCTTTGAGTGTGGTAAATCTCATGTTAGGAAACATTTTTATTTTTACCATGTAGTCTATATTTCACCTTTCTATTCATGGCATTTCAGAGGAATGGAAAAATAGTATTTCCACTGTTTTGACTGAAGTATGTACAGTATGTAGGTTCATCATAGGTTCATCGATGACCTATTACCACATATCTGTCTTCACAGTATAATGACAGAGATCATGAGCCCACTCTCGCTAAGTCAAACAGCAACTTATTATAAGACTGTAACATGGACATGATGGCTATGACTACCATAAAGTTAAAGCTGCTAAACACAGCAGTCTATAAAACAGTCTCTCCCCCTCTTATCTACTGCACAATACAACACTAATGTAAGTTTTACACTGTGCTCTTCTCATTAGCACTGTCTCTTCATGCTATTCCTCAATAGGGCGATTGACACTGTGCACCATTCACCCTCTCCCTTGGTCCCCCTCCCATGCCCGTGGTGACCCCTGGGCCTGGGGCTGGGTACACCCTGTTACCACCCGCCCACCCTCCTCCCCACCGATTGATTTAGATGTCTTGCTGGTGCTCCACCGCCCCTCTAGTGTTCTAGTGACATGTACAGCGCGGAGCTAGACAGACTTAGACACTACCGGATGGCAGTGATGATGTTTACTATATCAGCCGCCTTTGCACTCTTTCTCTCTCTTTCTATTTCTCTCCCTCTTCTGTTTCTCTCTCTCTCTCTCTCCCTCTATTTTCTTTCTTTCTCTCTCCCTCCCACGTCCTCTCCCTCTCTTTTCTCTTATTATTTTTTCCCTTCTGTTTCTTGCTCTCTTGTTCTCTCTGTCTCCTACAGCGATTCTTAGCTGGAAGCTGTTTGCAGTGTCTGTCTCCCTCACAAATAGAACGCCTTGGGGAGAAAACCAGTTATCTTACAGATTTACACCTCAAAGCAGTGTTTTTAGAGATTCTGAAAGTCCAGCCAAAAGCGCCATGGGTCCTTTGAGTCTTTATGGTTGTTTTATAAATCAGAGATGCACATTTATTCTGAAAATCAGTTCATTTAGGGATGCATATCCAAATGGAAACCACACGGAGCTCTTTAAAACAGAGTTAATTTTTCCAACATTTCAATGGTTGAGTATTTGCACATGCCAGTGCCCAAATAATCAAAGGAGAAAACCATTGGTTTGTCTGTATCTTGTGTTACATCAACAGATTAATAAAGGAATGGACATACATTTTTGTGTCTCTGATTGAAGAATGATGTGACTCTGCGTCTGTTCGCGTGCTGTGTACATAGCTAACAAAATAAGCCTCCTTGGAAAAACAGACCTAACTTGAGCAATCCTTGGGTTAATTCCAATTGAAGCAGCAAATTGACATACTTCCCTTAAGATCTTGACATATTATTAAGATTTAATGGTGGAATTATGATCATTAAAACAACATGACTGATACTGAGGGCAGATGATGAGCTATTAATTTAACCTACTCTTCCTGTAATAATATTGAGACAGACAGTCTGCCAGTTATTAGATCATAATTAGCTGGTGCAATCTGTACGGAATCTGAGGAAATGACGCCAAGTTAGCAGTGCAACAGAGCTCACTCTTCAGTGTGTACCATCACTGTAAGGACCCACAGACATCAGTAACATTGTTGCTTACACAATGACTTAAAGTGAAAAACGTGAAGAAATGATTGCAGTGGATGGGGTAATTATTATACCTTCAGTTTGGTGGCTAATGTAATGAGCAGTATATGAAAGGACATGAGTCCTTCACCGAGCCAATTTGAATTGGAAGGAACACAATCCATGTGGCACCGGGCCAGATGGTAGCTAACCAAAACATAACTGGTCCGGTGCTTTATTGTGATTCTGCAACCACCCAAACATCAAACCTTGTTTTGATTGTGTGCTGTCATAGTGTTGTCCCTCAGCGTTGACTCAAAGCAGAGGTCAATTGAGGGTTGGACTCACTTCCTGCCAGCTTGCCTTTTTCTTTGTCCCCCCAGCTCTCTCTCTCTCCCTATCTCTCTCTCTCCCTCCCTCTCTCTACCTCTCCCTAACTCGCATCATTTGTCCCGATCTTGTCCACATTCTGATTGTGCCTACATTTTAGACAGGTGTAGGCATTCAAAAGACACATTGTGATCTGATTGTGATTAGATCATCTTGCCCACCACCGGAGGGTAGTCAGACATGCATAGTGTCTGGATATCTTACATGTGTAGATAGATCTGGACAGAGAAACAATTTAAATCATCATTATTCTGACATCTAAAATCATTGAAAGGTGGCACCATTGCCTGATTATATCAATATGTGTCTTACAATAAATACTTTATTTTTTTTAAAGAATAGCTGTGAAATAATTTGCATAAAGGAAGGGACCAGGAAATCTGGACACAGTAGGCGGATAACAGACACATTTTAATTTAAATGTGTAGACACATTTCTGGAAATGTGGGCACAATCAGAATGTAGACAAGATCAGGACAAAGGACCCATGTTAGCACCGGTTATACACAGGGCTCTCTCGCTCTCTCTCACACACACACACACACACACACACACACACACACACACACACACACACACACACACACACACACACACACACACACACACACACACACACACACACACACACACACACACACACACACACACACACACTTTGTCATGCATGGCTGGCCTAACTCTCTGATTTCCATACAGTGCGTGTTTGCACGTTTGTGTGTGTGTGTGTGTGGGTGTGTGTTCACTGTGCCAGTTTCAGTAATGTCAAATCTGCACCCTCAGCTGTTTCCCTCACTCACATGAGAGAGCATTACCCTATGGGCGCACTTCTCTCAGCCTCCCTTAGGCATTTCTCCAGGTAGCGTTCGCCAAAGCCACCCTGTTAATAAGCAACATATTTGATTTTCAACATGCAACGTATTGTGTCGGGCTCCAACTCTGATCTGATATCCAACACGGCGACATCAGACGTATGGTAAGAGTTGAATTATTCAGGGAAGATCAGGAGTGTGGGAGAGGTGTCATACCACCCTGGGGTGCACACCATGCTTTGGGTGGGTGAGAATGTGAAACTGAGAGCGTAGAGCCTCACTACATACCCCAGGCGGACTGGGAGCTGAGCAGGCCAAGTCTTGCAATTAGATTCCATTTTCCTTGTCACAACATGTTGAGATGTAAACCTGTACATCTGGAACCCACTGAAGTGGTAATGTAACTGTACACTGATATCATTGATAGGAATCGTGCATAGCAATATGTTTGTGTTGATCAGAACGCAGAAAAATCATCACATAGCATGGACATTGCGCTTATTTCCACTCAGTGCCTATAACCTGTCATGTAGGTATTGCAAGTAACGTCTAATGTGCGTACAATTTTAAACGAGTACATTGGAATGTCCAACGGTTCAGATCCTACAACAACAACATGAGATTGGTCCATGCTGGTTGCCCCATCGCTGTCCTTGCGTGTCATTGTTTGGGAGTGGTGAGCGAAGGAGAGGAGCTTGTCCTGTGTTGATTACAGTACTGATGGGCCTCCATTTGTCACCACTCTTGCTAGCTCCAGCGCCGAGCAGCGGGGTTCCCTGATTACTTAATTGCTTGTAAGAGCTCATTAAAGCTTCCTATCCATCATAAGTCATATGGTGACTATCAGTTTGAGAGAGAGAGAGAGAGAGAGAGAGAGAGAGAGAGAGAGAGAGAGAGAGAGAGAGAGAGAGAGAGAGAGAGAGAGAGAGAGAGAGAGAGAGAGAGAGAAGGATGTTACCACAGCAGCTCAGAATTTGGTCAATGGGAAACTGACTAGTCGAGATGTCTATGCATTTGCTGAGAGGCAACTAGGTTAGTGGTGAGCTATAAAGGACAGGACAAAAATGCTACATTGTACCTGATGATCAAGAAAAAAACTGAACTGAGATGGTGGGCCAGAGTCATTTGTCTCGGTTTGGATTTCAGGAGGATTTCACATACTCACCAAGACAATGATGATCTTTATGGAATTTCAATCCATTGGATCCTTAGCATGTAATAGATTTGGAGAATCTCAGAGACTTAACCAGGTGCAGGACTAGAATTGGATGCTGTTCGTATTAATTGGTGTTCATTTGCAAAGCGGCTGAAAAAAAAACGTATTTTGCCAAGAGCAAGTCTTACAAGCCCCCAGCTGGGGTTGTCAGGGGCAGGCTTGTTGGCATTGTGGCAGCATATGTTTGGTGCCAAGAACACCATCGATTTGCATTTCTTTTATATCAATTTCACAAAGCAGAAATGCTCTCTCTTGTGCAGAAATGATCCGAATGTGAGTGTTGCAATTAATCACAAGTGAAATATATCGGCTGATGAAAAGCCGTAATTCTAGTTGCGACATTTTTTGGGAAAGTGGGAGCAATCATTTACGACACGCGTAACATCTGCACCATGCTCGCTTTTACATTTTGATAAATGTGCCGTTAAAGCGGTGTGGCTGGGCTCCATTTGAGACTGGCTGGAAGGATAGAAAGAAAAAAAGCTGTATGAACATTGAGATATTGCAAACACAATAAGTCACAAAGATTGTCCCTCTGTCTCAAAAACATATACTGCAATATGACAAGACATGTAAACTTCAAAAGTGCTTTCATGATTGAAATGGAATTAAAATGTTTGTGATACAGACCAAAGCCTACTAAATACAAAACTGCAAGTGTTGCCTAAGACCTAGAAAGGATCAAGGATTAATTCAAATTCCACTTTAGAGACACTTCATACAATCTTTTTCAACATTTTTGAGTAAACGTTTGGCGGATTTTCTTTTTTATGTAGGTGAATAGTAGCAGAATGGAACGTGTTGTTAAAGTTTTCCATGAATTTATAAACCAGAATGCAACTGGGGCAGATCAGTGTGACCAATTGGGATGCCTAATTGATCCAATTACTCAATTAATTGTTTGGTAGGATTAGAGCCTTAAACAGCCTCGTACAGTATCTGTAGAGAGACAGGACTGGCCTTGCCAAGAGCTGTCTAACGAGGTCCAGGTTTCTGCTTCCTCAAAGCGGTCTCCAAATGGGTAGGGGACTCGAGACTCACCAATGGCCAAATGGTACAAACTGCCTACTGTTTCACAGATTTAGTATCATCCAAGGCCATAGGACAATCTTTCTTTGGTGGTAACTGAGGCACATACAGTACAGTACTTCACCAATAATACAAGAGGTGTTGGTAAAACTCAGAGTAAACAGTTTGTTCAACCATCTCTTGCTGATGCTGAGCGGTGGTGGTTTCACTTTACTTCCTGTTTTCCCTGCTCACTTTCTGTCCTCCATAAGATCCCCAGTGATCAATATAGATGAGGGGAAGGACAGGGCTCCACCAAAGGCTCTGTGGAGAAACCAACCTGTATCTCCTCCTTTTGGAGCCCTGAGTAAGATTTATTTAATTAGCTAAGTATCTCACTCGCTCAACACTCCCGTGCAACTCCCAGTTGACTTCTCAACACACATCCCCGCGTGGATTGAAGTTGCCATCACAAACCCACAACAAAAAAATGTATCGCTGGGGATTTTTTTGTTGACAATGACCCCACTTTTCATCAACTTTTTCTCCTTACACCTAGCATTGCTATTCCCAGTACAACGGCCGAGAAACGCTGCACCCCTTTTTTCTCTTCCTTGGATAATGCTTTACAAAATGCCTCTCATCAAAGAATTCATTAACAACGAACATGAATTAAAAAATAAATGAGTAAACATCAATTTCAAATCTCAGCACTGTGGAAGTGAATACATTATGCACAGTAATGATGTTTGAAAGGGGCTTTAGCACCTCTGTGGGACTCTTTAAACCCCTACCTCTTAGGCAGTTGCTTATTTTGCAACCCTTTGTTGTTAAACAACAAAGAGAATGGGCTCTCATGATGTTATATTAATCAGTGGATTAATATTTCAATTTGATTTGCTTTATAGTTGAGGTGCTGTTGGCATTTCCATTTTCCCTCCATATGTGCAGCGATGTTAAGTGGTATCATTACCATTTTCTACCTGGGGGTTCGGGAGATAACAGGCCCCAGTGATAGCTCTATTCGAAGGAGGGAGAGGGAGGTTTGGGGAGCGCTCATGCATTTTTAAAGGGCCTGTTTGGTGTGCCTTCACATTCATTTTCTATAATGCAACATGGAAACAGCTGAGTCACAGGCTTTCTGCTCGCCACAGGACGGGAAAAAACAAAACCCGCCTTAGATTCAAATCAAATGTTATTTGTCACATGCTTCGTAAAACAACAGGTTTAGAGACTAACAGTGAAATGCTTACTTACGGGCCCTTCCCAACAATGCAGAGAAAAAAAAATAAGTAATAGAAAAATAATAAGACAAAAAAATACAAAAATGGGTAACGATAACTCAACTTCATTCCTCATACTCTTGGTTAGTAGTGGTGTTTCCTAGCTTTGGTAGAAGCTAGGAAATATGGTAGGCTTTGGAGGGGACAGGTAGAACTCATAGATGATAAGTCTGATAAAGGCAGATATTTAGTTTCATTCCAAAACACTATACATCCATTTTCAGAAATGTTGATAAATTAGCTTTTATTGTTGAAATAAACTATGAAAGAGATTGGTGTGTTTTTTCATTATCTAATCATGGCATGGGGTTGTTCAATGACATTGCATGTTTTTGTTTTAAAATCAATCACTTGATGGTTTCATTACAGAGAGACAAATAATCATGTTTTTTTTTGCAAAATGCTATATATCCTCCTCACGCTCAGAGAAATAAGTAGTACTGCTAGGTTTTACACAGTCAAATGTAACAAATAACTATGTTTAATAAAGAACTGTACAATGATACATGTGACATCAATATTCTATATTTTTTTCAACAAATAATTAAATCAATGTATGTAAAACATTTACATTTAACATTTTAGTCATTTAGCAGATGCTCTTATCAAGAAAGACTTAACAGTAAGTGGATTCATCTTAAGATAGCTTTAAGATGAATGCACTTACTGTAAGATAGTGTAGGATATAGCGTTTTGGAAATAAACTCTTCAATATACACCAATGCAACGAGGCTTGAATGAACTAGATAATAAACGGCATGAGTTTTAACATACAGTGGGAATCATGACCTATAGCTTCGCTGTAATTATACATACACTTTTAAGCACTTATCTAATAGTTTAGATATATAATTTAACACTTTTTCATAGCGGTGTGACACCATTTTTAAAAACATTTTCACACGTTGTCATCACATGTTTGATGACCACTTTATAAGTGCAAGGTTGTTTACATAAGGTTGGCAATGTTCGTGTTAACTTTAAGGCTAATTTGTCTAATTATGTCAATCCTACTGCTAGCTAATCATACAGCACACCTCTTAAAGAAAACAGAGGTGCAATTACATAATGGTTCATTTGTCATAAACACCACACTGCCATGCAGTAAAAATAAACATAATTGCCAGACGGATTTTGAGTGACAAGTCATTAGATAATTGTTTGCGAAAGCTGATTAGTATGACAGGCATTACTGGAATATAAACGTATCCCCTGGATGCGCAACTAATGCAAACTATTAACACTATAATAAGCAGTGACTTTACTAAAGTATACCTTTGAAATAACTTGACAACACAATGAGCAATGACAAACAATGCAGTTAATGTTGGGACATATATTGAGATATTGGTTCGAAATAACATCATCCTTTATGCTGGAATCCATAGCGGTAAACTGCCATGTCCGTTTGCGATATTAAAACACCAAAGACGTTACTTCAAACAACTAACGTCCGACATCATTGCACGTGAGATAGAACAGCAATGTTTTTTTACCACGACGCTAGATGCTCATTTCCTCAAAACAATAATAAATGCGCCTGGGGCGGACAGTGGCGCTGTTGCGCCTATTTCGGATTTCAGCTATAAATACATTTGATAATCCTCAGAAAAACACTGTATGTAATGGAATGAATTCAAAATGTGTGTTTTTTAAAATCATTTTACCTCAATGTATATTTTAGAGGGGGAGTTTTACCAATGCATCACTTCCTGTCCTACAGTAATCACAGCTGATTGGTTAGAGAGCTCATCCTCTGACCCCTGCTCTTCTGTGTTTATGAGCAACTAATGGGACAGTTAACTAATGCTCCCTAATTACCCCAGTGACCTGTGTGTGTGTGTGTGTGTGTGTGTGTGTGTGTGTGTGTGTGTGTGTGTGTGTGTGTGTGTGTGTGTGTGTGTGTGTGTGTGTCACACCCTTCATAATCAGGGGTCTAAACTGAAAAGGCCCCTCACTCCCAATGAAATGCTCCCAGCTGTGGGCCCCTCGTAGCGCTGGCAGCCTCAGCCCTGTCATCGAGCGCCTGCCTATCTGACCTGCTAATTTGGATCATATGTAAGTGCTCTTAAAGTGGCGGCCCTTTTGACATGCCACAAACAGCAGCTGTGGCAGCTGCCCCCAAGAAAGCTTCATTTAATTCAATTACATCTTTGGGAGATATGTAAACGAGTCGCAGAGGGGGCGTTAGGGTGGTGGTGGGGTAAGAGGGATTTGTAAGGAGGGTTAGGTAGGTAGAGGGAGTTTGTGTTGGATGGGGGGGTTCACGGAATGTTGAAACAACCCCTCAAACCTCCTAAACCGCAGCCTTACCACCCCACCAGCCTTCCCCTTGCCCCCACAGACCCTCCAAGTCCCCCCTTCCACACTCGCCACCCCTAGTGTCAAGGCCCAGGTGGCTCGATAGGCAAATGATTGGGTGAATATCTGTTGCAACCCCCCTCGCCCTCCCTACCTCCCTCCTTCAACGGGGGATAATCAGGGTCAGGATCCTCTACCACACTGATCAGTGCGTCTCAACCCCCGGGCAGCCCTGCAATTAATGCGCCGTTGAAAGGGAGCGAAAATATTCGCCATCTGGCAATTAGGGTTCATAGGCTTCCTCTCTCTCTCCCTCTCGTTCCCTCTCTGGGCTTTAAATGCAATTGTGATCTTATTCTTACCAGCGCTCCACCAGCGCCTAATACTGGCCCTAGGCCCAGTGGCTGCTCAGTGCTCACAGGGCCTAGCGCTGGAATTAGACACATGTAATCCAGGGCAATTCAGCAGCCCCTCTTAGCCCCTCAATAGAGGTATAATAACAACTCTACCCCTCTGTTTTCTCTCCTCATGTGGAATTCATCCCTCGTTCATCTCGTGCTCTTAGCTCCAGCTGCTTATGGCCTGAAAAGGCCTGAAAGAGCCTGGTGTCATCAAGATCAAATTAACTCTCACTGCTCGGGAGCAAAGGTTGTCAATGACACCGCGTTTGTTGTTTTACACTTCAATGATGTTATGATTAGTCATTTACCCCCCAACAATGGATGCCAAATGCGTGTGAATGCCCTTTTCACGTAAAAGAGTGAGGGGGGCTGTTGAAAGACAGTGATTTTGTGTGACGCCAGATTCTTACCAGGTTTTTTGGAGCACATTATGAGATTCAAATCTGGAGATGACAAATAGAGTGATTAGCTCTGGCATTAATGTAAATGGTTTTGAGTTGCAAATCCTTCACCTCAAAATGTGGGCCCTGAGTGAATCACAGGCACAGACAAAGGAGGTACATATCTGAGGAAGCAATAGGTCACAGTTCATTTAGGTTCCTCAAAACTCCAGAGCATACTGTGAACCTGTGAATGTTAAGCAGTAGCCTAGGGCAGTGTCTCGTGAATTGATTGAAATGAATACATTTCCTCCAAAAATATATGGAATTCGAGAAAATGCTGTCATTTGTGCTCTTCTCTATCATCTGAAGTGGCATGTAAATCATATTGTCAGTCATCCAAAGAATCCCATCGTCCCTTGATAAACGGAGGAAACAGAAGATCAAGTTAGTTTGGCGGAGTCTGTCTCGACGACAACACCTGTACGTTCAACAAAGTCGACTCGACAAGATGGTAGCCTATCATGTCCCCCTTGATCTTGTGACCCCGATCTCTCGCTGTAATTGCTCTCATCATCCCTACAGCGTCCCGCCACCATTGTTGCTTTCCATATTGGGATAATTACACACATTGAATTATTAACAGTCATTATCAAAGCTTGTGCTTAACTTGTTTTGCTGTAGTGTAAGGTTCCTGTGATCTCGGGCAGTCATTACTTATTAACCCGACTGGATGCTTTTCCCCAGTCGGAATGTGTAGATGTGTGGCTCTAAACATGCACCCATCCTGTATACTATTTTAACTTGAACTAAACGGCAGAAAAAATATGAGAGTTATTCCGCGCGCTGATAAAACTAAGTGAAAATGTCTATTTATTGGCCCAGATGAAATCATTATCATAAGGGGAGATTAATTAAACCAGTATTTTGAATTGACTGTGTACATAGCTGAAAAGCCGTTTTCTCATGCCCGGTTGTGCTTAATGCCTCTGTTTCTTCAGGGCCACTGATTGGGGTTACTTTATGTAGAAAATACTATTGGGGTTACGCTATGTAGAAAATACTATTGGGGTTACTTTATGTAGAAAATACTATTGGGGTTACTTTATGTAGAAAATACTATTGGGGTTACTTTATGTAGAAAATACTATTGGGGTTACGCTATGTAGAAAATACTATTGGGGTTACGCTATGTAGAAAATACTATTGGGGTTACGCTATGTAGAAAATACTATTGGGGTTACTTTATGTAGAAAATACTATTGGGGTTACTTTATGTAGAAAATACTATTGGGGTTACGCTATGTAGAAAATACTATTGGGGTTACGCTATGTAGAAAATACTATTGGGGTTACGCTATGTAGAAAATACTATTGGGGTTACTTTATGTAGAAAATACTATTGGGGTTACTTTATGTAGAAAATACTATTGGGGTTACTTTATGTTGAACATACTATTGGGGTTACGCTATGTAGAAAATACTATTGGGGTTACGCTATGTAGAAAATACTATTGGGGTTACTTTATGTAGAAAATACTATTGGGGTTACTTTATGTAGAAAATATTATTGGGGTTACTTTATGTAGAAAATACTATTGGGGTTACGCTATGTAGAAAATACTATTGGGGTTACGCTATGTAGAAAATACTATTGGGGTTACTTTATGTAGAAAATACTATTGGGGTTACGCTATGTAGAAAATACTATTGGGGTTACTTTATGTAGAAAATACTATTGGGGTTACGCTATGTAGAAAATACTATTGGGGTTACGCTATGTAGAAAATACTATTGGGGTTACTTTATGTAGAAAATACTATTGGGGTTACTTTATGTAGATACGACTATTGGGGTTACTTTATGTAGAAAATACTATTGGGGTTACTTTATGTAGAAAATACTATTGGGGTTACGCTATGTAGAAAATACTATTGGGGTTACTTTATGTAGAAAATACTATTGGGGTTACGCTATGTAGAAAATACTATTGGGGTTACGCTATGTAGAAAATACTTTTGGGGTTACGCTATGTAGAAAATACTATTGGGGTTACGCTATGTAGAAAATACTATTGGGGTTACGCTATGTAGAAAATACTATTGGGGTTACTCTATGTAGAAAATACTATTGGGGTTACGCTATGTAGAAAATACTATTGGGGTTACTTTATGTAGAAAATACTATTGGGGTTACGCTATGTAGAAAATACTATTGGGGTTACGCTATGTAGAAAATACTATTGGGGTTACTTTATGTAGAAAATACTATTGGGGTTACTTTATGTAGATACGACTATTGGGGTTACTTTATGTAGAAAATACTATTGGGGTTACGCTATGTAGAAAATACTATTGGGGCTACTTTATGTAGAAAATACTATTGGGGTTACGCTATGTAGAAAATACTATTGGGGTTACGCTATGTAGAAAATACTATTGGGGTTACTCTATGTAGAAAATACTATTGGGGTTACTCTATGTAGAAAATACTATTGGGGTTACTTTATGTAGAAAATACTATTGGGGTTACTCTATGTAGAAAATACTATTGGGGTTACTTTATGTAGAAAATACTATTGGGGTTACTTTATGTTGAAAATACTATTGGGGTTACTTTATGTAGAAAATACTATTGGGGTTACTTTATGTAGAAAATACTATTGGGGTTACTCTATGTAGAAAATACTATTGGGGTTACTTTATGTAGAAAATACTATTGGGGTTACTTTATGTAGAAAATACTATTGGGGTTACTTTATGTAGAAAATACTATTGGGGCTACTCTGTGTAGGAAAGACAATGTCCTTTTATTCTCTATTAAAAATATAAATATGATACATCCTGTTGTCTGTTCTTGCAGTACATTTCCTGCAGAAAAGATTGAACAAAATTGCAGAAGGGAAAGTGTTCAGCATATACAGCAATTGCAAAAACAAATTCTAAAAGGGTGGTTACTTTTTTTCTTCACCACTGGTAATTTAAGTGCAATTGAATGATTTTTCTGCAATAATAATATGGGTCACTCATTTTTAAATGGAATAACACAGAATCTGCTAAACAGGTCTTTCACCTCACCATATTTGACTAAAAGTAGTCTTCAGTAAAAGCCACCTGGCTCTAAATCCAGCAGCATCCAAATGTAATCAACTATGGAAATAGCAAGACAAACATTGAGGAGAGAAACCGTGACGGACAACTGTGACATGTACTATTTCTGCCCCTCCCTGACTGTGCACTCAGGCTCCAAATAGTGACTGAAAATAACCTGAAGTCATGAAAAGATGGGACCAGACTAGGTATCGCCTGTCAAAACACATCAGATCAGAGCTAAAGAGAGTTGTGATGAGCCCCTTTCATAAGCACTTACACAAAGCACAAGCAGTGACAACCACACATGCTTAGAGGAGAGGAGAGTGCCACCGCAGCAGATCAACACAAGCAGTGACAACCACACAGGCTTAGAGGAGAGGAGAGTGCCACCGCAGCGGATCAACACAAGCAGTGACAACCACACATGCTTAGAGGAGAGGAGAGTGCCACCGCAGCGGATCAACACAAGCAGTGACAACCACACATGCTTAGAGGAGAGGAGAGTGCCACCGCAGCGGATCAACACAAGCAGTGACAACCACACATGCTTAGAGGAGAGGAGAGTGCCACCGCAGCGGATCAACACAAGCAGTGACAACCACACATGCTTAGAGGAGAGGAGAGTGCCACCGCAGCGGATCAACACAAGCAGTGACAACCACACATGCTTAGAGGAGAGGAGAGTGCCACCGCAGCGGATCAACACAAGCAGTGACAACCACACATGCTTAGAGGAGAGGAGAGTGCCACCGCAGCGGATCAACACAAGCAGTGACAACCACACATGCTTAGAGGAGAGGAGAGTGCCACCGCAGCGGATCAACACAAGCAGTGACAACCACACATGCTTAGAGGAGAGGAGAGTGCCACCGCAGCAGATCAACACAAGCAGTGACAACCACACATGCTTAGAGGAGAGGAGTGCCACCGCAGCGGATCAACACAAGCAGTGACAACCACACATGCTTAGAGGAGAGGAGAGTGCCACCGCAGCGGATCAACACAAGCCCTTTTTGCACATGCAAATGTGGCGCGAGTGGCACGCCGAGCTGCAGCCAGCCGTGATGGGCAAGTGCCAAGTTGCCAACCGGCACCTCACCTGCATGCCCCCCTCTCCTCTCCCTTCTGCCCTCCTCTACTCTCCCTTCTCCTCTCTTGCCCTTCTCATTCCTCTTCTTCACTGCTCTTTTTGTCCTCTCCTCTCTACTATATTGGATACTATATCCTCTCACCCTCCTCTTTCTCTCTCATAAACCTCTCTCCATCTTCTCTCTCATCTTTCCTCTCTCCACGTTAACGAATCACCAATCACCTCGTCTCCCCTCGTTCTCCTCCCAGCATTGAACAAATGGGTAATAAGCGCCACTTTGTACCTCTCTGTCTCTCTCCCCTTGTCCCTCTCTTAAGATCCAGAGTGAAAAGTCTGATTAAATAATCATTGGAGAAGCGGCGCACATGGTTTTCCCCCTGCTCCTCACCTTGGGGACATATTGTCCCCTGTCACTGGAACCTCGGGGACAGAAGGCGACACCGTGGGGAGGCTCAGCGGGGGAGCGAGGAGCTGATGAAACGAAGATCGGGTAATGAAGGCATGGCCCATGGCTTCCGCGGCTCCACCATATGTTTCACCAAATGCAAATTGCCCCCAATTCAAACAACTTTTTCATCTTGATATATGCAAATGTGTTTATAAATACTGGCTTATAAATATAGCATTACACTTTTAAAGAGGGAGCTTAAATCCTTTCTCTCTCCTTGTTGTTGTTGTCGGTTGCGACGTGTGACATAGGTAATGAAAAGGCTCGGACCCATGGATGCTTAATGGTCATCTGGCCCATAAGGGAGAGCCAATAAGAAAAAACCCAGTGAATTCTTTTACCAATCAAAATGGGCGCACTTATCTAATGAACCAATGAACATTTAAAAGACTTCTATTTAGCAATGAGCTATTGAGGTTGTCTGACCTGAGCAAATGCACTATATGACATAAATGACAATATTCAAAACAACATGTCTATGAATAAACTGGTGTCCTTTTACAAAATACTGCTGGTTTCTGGTAGTATAAACATTTTATGCTTGATTTTTACAATACAGTAATACGTTTCATATGGGCCAGCAGTATTTCATGGCTGTATTCCTTTGATTTAACAAGGAAAGATAAAGTTGATGCTGTTTACATGGTGTTGAGCCCTGTCAAACAACTGCTTCAGGGGAACATCACCTAAATATGAAAAAGCTTGGAGTGTGTACAGTTCTTAGCTGGGAGGGATGAACCCAAACATCAACATCAAAGAGGGAAAATGTTGAATAATGATAAAGCGAGGATTGCACTCTAACTTGATTGAGCTACCCAGGAGCTCAAGAGCCTATATTCCAGCTCCAACTTGGAAAACTTTACAATATGTCATCATATAAGAAAAGCTTACAAACTCAATTCACATCTTATGATATTGCCAAATATGCAGCCTACATAAGTGTCGTACTAACCCTGAAGAAGGCACAATGATCCCCAAACGTTGGTATTTTACCTAATACATTACTGTGTGTATAGTGTGTGCGACTTTTATTTTTATATACTAACTGTGGTCAACACAGTTTCAAGGAAAATCACTCAAGTAAAACATCTTAAACATATTAAACTGAAGCAATAATGAGATAATAATAATCAAATGCAGAACTTTGTGTTAAGTAAATTATCATACATAAAGTATCCCACAGTCTTTCCTACATAAAGTATCCCACAGTCTTTCCTACATAAAGTATCCCACAGTCTTTCCTACATAAAGTATCCCACAGTCTTTCCTACATAAAGTATCCCACAGTCTTTCCTACATAAAGTAGCAAATGCAGCCTTTTAACCATAACCTTTGTCTTCATCTCCCTTGTCATGACCTTTTATAACCTGTCATAAAAGGCATTGTGTCATTCATACAACAGCCTTATCAGTCTGCTTCCAGTTAGGCAGCTTCGCAGGCTGGGGTTAGCAGGTGTCAGTCGCCTGAGAGGTGATCACATTGTCACAGTGCATGCTGGTTCCCTTGGAGATGGCACCTGAGTCTGTGTTGCTTGTGCCAACATCTTCATCATCACCTGCGGCAACAGCGGCCGGCAGCTCGGGATGGGACCATGTGGCTTACAGGCCAAGTGGGTTAGCTGTTAGCGAGGTCTCTGAGAGCTAACAAGGTACGGTTACGTGCATTCTGCTCTGTCTAGGTAACATGTTTGTTTTGTGTCCACCCGAAAACCATCAGGAGATTGTGACTGAATGGCAAAATAATGCATTTGGTTTGTTTGTAGTATGAAAGAAATAAGAACTACACCGAATGAGTTTGTACAGCTGTCGTTACTGCCACTAGGCTTGACACTGACAGCGCTGGTTGGGGCTCTGGCTGAGACTGGTGAGCTCGCTGGCCAGGTATAGTCACTCAAGATGAATGTTTGAGAAAGACCAGCCTGTGAGACAGACAAGGCTATAGGATATGAGAGAAAAGGCATGGGCCATTTCATTAACTGTATTTTACTATGGTCAATGATGTATAAACTGACAAAGAGAGAGCGAGAGAGAGAGATTCAGTTAAGTCATGCCTGGGCCTATTTAGCTAAGAGAAAGTTCAGTATTGATAGATGAGGTGTGGTGTGGTTATTGTATCCTCCAGGTTCACAGTCAGCTCATTAGCCTGTGTGCTCCAGCGCTAATTTGGGGGGTTATGAACTGGATGTTAATTAATCACACCGCTCGCAGATACTGACGGCCCGGCGTGCGACTGTGAGCATGCATACAAAGCAGCTGCGAACGCTGCTGCCGCCCGTGTACTCTCTCAAGTGTTGCTGTTTGTTGGAGAAGAACACGGAGCAAACTGCAAAGTGTTACTGCGGTCTGTGGTGTGCCACAGTGCCAGGTTGGGGGAAAAACAACAACAGAAAAGCAGTTTCAAAGGGCTTAGGAAAGTGACATTTGGTAGAATGACTGAAAGTTGAGTTGACATGATCTTTTATACAATGTATGGCCTGTTATTACCCATTTTTTTTGGTAGAAAAAAATATTATTTAAAATAATTAATTTAATTAATTAAAGTACATATTAATGGTTGAATATCTAAAATGACCGTTTTTAGTTTGAGCAGAGTGCTTGTATTCAGTGGCCCTGACTTCTGTTGGTTAAAAACAAACGTTTCATCGTTGGGCTCTTCAAAGTTAACTCGACACAATATTACACACTTCAGAGAATAATATAGAAGTCCAAAATACATGCCTAATGCACATAGTATACAGAATGACAGACAGGCAAATAGACAGACATACTGTACATCAACATGTAAAACTCCATTGAGGACTCTCTTCAGTGTTCATAGGAGCTACAATAGCGCCCTCTGCTGAATGTTTGATGGATAAAACCAAAAGACTTCACCATCAGTCAGGTGCCACTGTGCTGTAATGTATGACGGAGGAATACAATAACGATCACAGTGATGATGACGATGATGATGATGATGATGATGATATGAAAATAAAGGGCTGAGATGCTCTCAAAAGACATCCGTAATACAACAACGGGAAAACAAAGTACAGACAACACTGTACAACAATGAGAACTCATGCTGCCAATTAAGCAGAGTGTTGATTAGTACAGTAGGAATCACTCGCTAGCACTTTAAAGGGGATGGGGGCTAGGTGCTAGGGAGCATCCCTGTGACACACTAACAAAAACAATGAAAGTCACTCATTAACACTACACAAGAAGAGAGCTAGTTTACAGTAACACAATATCAGGCACCCTGCCGTTGACATGACAATAGCATGAAAGGCTGTGACACTGACAACTGATCATATGAAATCAGAATATCAAACTATTTTGATGCATGGGGATTAGTCACCACAGAGGCTTTGCAGTCACGCTACATGGTGAGAACTATATCAAAAAAGTGTATAACAATGTCATGATACTGTATCTGTCTATGTAAGCAGTACCATGTAAATATAGGTATATTAGGGACACTTAGGACGAGATTCAATCAAAGGCACGTCGTCGACAAGCGCAGGGCACTGTCGACAGTGTGCCTTTTGAAGGCAATTCCCCTGATGTTCACGGAGATCATAATCATGGTAAACACTGAGATGTCGGCTCAATTGTAACTTACCTTTAAAAGTCTAGTTCTGCGTGTATCTCGACAACGCTCCTTTGATAGAATCCTGGTCTTACTGTAAAGTGGGACCTGACAGAATATCTGCAGCCACACCTTTCTACACTAGAGGGCAGTTTAGCATCAAATAACGGCCTTTACTGTTAAAACCCCACTGGGTTGAAAACCAACAACCCTCTTAATATGTATTTTACAACTTTATGTTACGTGGTTCCTCACCCTTAAAGTAGCCTATGGGCCCGGATAAAGTGTAATCCATGTTTCTTTAAAGAGCCACTACAAACTTTTGCTAACTTTAGCCACCACAAGCTAACAATCAATTGAAGTGATGGGGGTTGTGAGCATGTTAAAAAAAAACTAAAACATGCTCACATGCCAGCCATGAAATCCATTGATTGTTAGCTTGTTGTGGCTAAAGTTAGCTGAAGTTTGTAGTGGCTGTTTAAAGAAAACTGATCCATGAATTATAGATTATCTTGGCCCATAGACTACTTTCAGGGTGAGGAACCATTTAACATCAAGTTGTAAAATAGTGAACTAAACCTTTTACTACTTTTACAGAATAACACAAACTAATAAAACTGTATATCTCTACTATTTGCATGTATCTTTTAATTATAGCCAATGGCAATATATAACAGAAATACAGCAAGGGGCTGTGAAGGACTTAACTCATCAGTCTAATTTCATGCCTAAAGTTCACAGGTCCGTTTTGCCCCACTGTGCCGACCCTGAAGGCAATGAAAGGAGGTTGTTAAAGAGGAAAATAAGCTCAAAAGGATAAAGCCATTGAAATTGTTCTGATTACAATTGAAAAACCGTGAAACCTGCATTTAAATAAAACATCTTCCCCCTTTCAAAACACAAATATTGGTAGTAGATTATTCCCCAAAGTCTCACAGGGTAATTCCACATAGGCACCAAATATTATTCTGATATCCCCTTACTAAGCTGCCTTAAGAGAATAGCATTAAGAGAGGTTGGGCTGCATGAGAACACAACAAAAACACATTTCTCAAATATGTCTCCCTATAGCACTCAGAGATGTTTACCCCCCACAGATCCTAGAAGTCTCTCTCTCTCTCTTCCCTCCCTCCTACTGACAGTAGAAACATTCCCTCCAGACACTTGGCATAAACCAAAGGAGTGGGAATGTTTGCTTCGGTTGTAATTGCTGAATAATAAATTCCTCTGCACTGCTATTGATTTTACTCTCTCCCAGTTCCCCAGCGCATCCATATCAAAGAAGTTTATCTTTAAGCTTTATTGTTAAAACCACAGTTAATGTTAGTCCTCTGCCCCCTCTACTCCAAGAGCACACACTGTAATTGGGTGTCTTCTAAAGTCATTAATAATGTATGAAGTGAACGGTCTGGAGTTTTGGCCATAGATAAAGTGGGCAGAGGATATGTAGTCTATGGGGATTGATGAAAATATAGGAACGCATTACTCAATGATTTAACCACATGAGATCATCTTAAAGAAAATATGACTTTGAAGGGGAAATTAAACCATTAAATGGTTTAACCCTGTTTTAAGGAGTTTTTCATATTAATGTACCACATACAACTGGAATCTTGCAGTATTACAGCAGATATTATAGTATTACAGCAGAGCCTCATAAGCCACAAATGATCAAAATAGCTTGCTTCACATCTCAAACGTTTTCAGTTATAAGTGTTGAATCGATTCAACTGGATACACTAAATAACGAATGTTCAGTGTATAGCCTACATACTCCATCACCTGAAAATATACATTTGAAGTGTTCCTAAACTTGACCATCGACCTCCTATTGGAGTGATTGGCCTGCAGACATGTTGACGCCCATTTTGGGAAGACATAACCGGATACCCACACTATGAATCATTTTTGGGCTATAAGCAACATTTCTGTTTTAAGGTGCAGGTGTAAGTATCCACATACAAGTGCCACTCCTAATACTTAAGTCCTGATAAACATTGCTCTCTATAGTCATTTGCTGATCTAAGATCAGTCTTGTGCACTGTAATACGTGCTAGCAAATACTGGATTAAGGGAGCACAAACTATTCTAGATCTGTGCTTAATTAAGGGCAACCCAGAGCAGTGATTTAATACAATGCACTCCCTACCCTCACCCCACCTGACCCACACGGTCTGACCAGCCACAGAGTCCTCACACCTTTCTCTTCTGTAACTCTGTAGAATGTAGCTTATGGTACAGCCTTTCACCACTATGCTTTTATACACCTCAACCAATAACAAAGGCCGCCATTGGAAGTCCTCAAATTCCAGGAAACTATATCTCTGAAGCATTGTAGTTCCAGGCAAGCATATCTCAGAAAACAGGGAGAGCAACTAGCATGCTATAGTTCAGTCCACAATAATAAAGTATTATTTATTGATAAGAATCTACTGTTAAGTTAACATTGAACTAGAGCTGGCTATTAAGGATGTAAACAAAAATAGTGGAAGGTTAAGGAATTTCATGCTGCGTTTGTTTAATGCTGTAAATCATATGTTTTATGTTGCGGTTCAGTAGAATGAGTGATGACTAACTCGTATCGCTCTCCTCCTCGCCCTCTCCTCCTCTTGCCCCTCTTCCTCCTTGCTCCTCTCCTTTATTGTCTCCTTCTCTTTAAGGATCCTTTCTATCTCCCTCCTCAATGGCCCCCTTTCTTTTTCTCTCTCCTTCCGCTGTTTTTCGATGGCCTTTAACGCTTCACTCATAAACATACGTGCCAGTCAATGACCTTCCTTTCCTTCATCTTTTTCTCCTCTATCTTTCTCTTTTCTTTAAACTTCTCTCTCTCCTTGAGCATCGCCTCCTTTTCAAGTAGCATCTCCATTAGCTCCTTCATCTTTAACCTCTCCTCCCTGAGCTCCTCTCCCTCTTTCCCCAACGTCTGCCTGTACGACACCGCCTGCACTCTTGGTCTCCTCAGATCATCGCTTCCTCTCGCAATCTGCCTTTTTTTCTCCTTTTGTATGTTCTCCATCTCCTTCTGAATCCGCTCTCTCTCTTCCTTTAACTGCTCGCT
Organism: Salvelinus namaycush; assembly: GCF_016432855.1. Taxonomy (NCBI): domain Eukaryota; kingdom Metazoa; phylum Chordata; class Actinopteri; order Salmoniformes; family Salmonidae; genus Salvelinus; species Salvelinus namaycush. The sequence continues at coordinate 10,755,722 of NC_052343.1, forward strand.
CTCTTCTCTGACCACTTCCAATCCCTCCAAGACCATCTCCTCGCGTTTGTGTAACTTCTCCCACTTTTCCTTCATCCTCGTCATCTCCATCTCTTGTTCCTTTCTGTCCATCGCCGCCTTACTCCTCTCTGTTTTCTCCACTCTTGCTGATAATATTGACACAATGGCGGCTTTTGCTTTCTTCATCCGTTCTCCCTCTGTTCTGTAGTAATCTTCCCCGTCACTGTCACTTGTCACCTTCTCCTCCATTCTTTTCTTTGATCTGGCCATCCTGGACTTTGTTTTCACTTGTCCTCCTTCATGTGATCCACAGACGTCATGAGCTGCTTGTTGAAAGAGAGACACTCAGTGAGAAAGTGGACACCCAAACAGCTGTACACACAGAACCAAGCCAATAATCAACAACAAACAGAAGACACACAAGCCCTCAACATAGCTGGTTTTGCACTTGATTCACATAAGATGGCCTCCTTACAGTCTTGTCTAGTGGCCTACAGATGTGATGAAGCTAATGCAACATGTATTGTCAAAGGATTACTTAGAAATGGTTGTCATGGTGATGATTTCTAGAATGATGCACGAGTGCTAACATTCTGAATGTATAAACTGTAGAATAAATGGGAAGAACAGGACACGCAACACAGAACAGACACACACACCTGATGTTCTAATCCTGGGTCATTACACTCAAAAGTACCATACTGACAACTGTAATTTTGGCAAAGCTGAAAATGACAGAGGCCTACTGTATAATATTCTCTTTGAATGGCACCACAGGCAGGTAGGTACCTATAGGAGTCAATGTTTAGCATGACTACATGTAATGACTGTTGTGTTAGACTGCATGGCACAAAACATCGGGTTTAGAGTTAGACTTTGACCATTGTGGATGAGCTAACACCCACTGGTAAGGACAACGTCAACAAAACATCGTGAAGAGTTTCATTACTTTTAGGTTCTGTTGTTTGTTTAATGACGTCACGGCGGGTTATCTCATAGTGAATGGAGTCTTGTTTGCTTACGAGGTGTAGCTGGTCATTACTGTTAGAGGGAGGGCTGTTTTCACAGAGGTGCTCCTGAATGACTAAACCAAATCATTGTGAGCATTGACTATCCTTTAAACTTACAGGGCAGACTTGTTATGCATTGAAAATGCAATAAACCAGTTTGAGATTGTTTATTATCTACTGTCTTTACTGTCTTTCCCATTAAGCTGACAGATCTCAATTAGTCAATGTCCACAATGTGAACCACAGAGCCTCATTCCCATAGATCTAAAGGTCCATTAATCTGTCCAGTGATTGGGTTAACAGGAAATTATACTCTGACCTGTCAAAATGTTGCACTGCATAATTCAAGCGTTCATTTAGGGAGACCTCCTGCAATCCGTCAGAAAGGACATCCCCATTTCTGGTGAAAGCTCGTTCTTATAAGTGCCAGGAGGAAGTTGTTGATTTGCTGAGTGTTATGAGAAAGGTTTGTTAGATAACTGAGAACCATAGCATGTCTTGTGTCCATGGCGAATAAACAGTCCTCAACAAATGTTTGGCTAGTTGGTAAATTGGGTATGATTAGTAACACAATCCTCATTGTGACCTCTCTGTTGTAGTGTGAAGGTGATCTTTTTCTATAACCACAATATCACACAAACTTACTCCACCCCTTCCTTTACTAGCATGGGAGTGCCTCAGGTCCCTGAGGCTCAGAATATCTTTCTTTGTATTGGAGTCCAGGTAGGCCCCATATCTCTGGCTCTGCATCAGTGGAGGCTCTGCTGTGGGGAGAACGGCTCATAATAAATGGCCCGGAACGGAGCAAATGGAACGGCATCAAACACATATTTGATACCGTGCCACTAATTCTGCTCCAGTCATTACCACGAGCCCTTTCTCCCCAATGAAGGTGCCACCAACCTAATGTGCTCTGCATGGACACGTGTTTTATTGGCTGGGTTATGGCCTACTTCCCTAGCCTATAGCACCGCTTGTCTCTCTGCTTGTGGAGTGGGTGAGTGTGAAAGAGAATGGGGAGAGGGGGAGAAAAGGGGGAATGGGTATCCCCCTACTGTGAGACAGGACAGCGGATGGGGGAACAAAACCAGCCCACATTCTCCCTCTCTCCATTAGCAACAGTACAGAAATAGGACACCATCCACTAATGTATGCAACAATTGATGGCACACTAGAAATTCAAATGGCTCGAAGCATCATAGACTGTGTGGAATCTGAGTGGTATGTGGACAGGGATTTCCCTAAGTGGTTCAAAGTCAGACTGCTTCCTTATATACTGGTCTTGCAGCTTTGTTTAGGAATGATGAAATGTGGACTTGACTATTGTCATGACAGACCATGAATATTTCTTCCAGACTTACAGCAAGTCCACAACAATGTTACATTCTATGCCAAAATAAAAGGGCACTGTATTTCTATCATTGATCATCTCCGGGCCTTCCGGTGGTATGCCCTCACATGACAAAAACGCTGCGATGCTGATGTTAACAATAGTTGATGAGGGATTATGTGCAATGGGTTTTCCTGCCAAGAGAGTTCCCGTTCTCCACATGCCTGTTGTTTGTCCTTCAGTGACCGGTGTGCTCTGCAGCTGGTGATGATTTTGTACAAGGAAGCACCTGCTCTAGTGAAACCGGTCCTGAGCAGAGCTGGTCCAAATCATAACACCAGCCACCCACGCCATGCCTTCTCCCACCGGAGGGGTCCATTGTGAGGACAAGGAGACTGTTGAACTCAAATAATACTCAGGAGTGAGCAAAGTGTCAACAAATACAAACATGTATGTTCTTTGTGAGTAATATGGGGTTTTAGAGGGTTTGGCTTGTACTTTTCTTCAACTTTCTATCAAAGTTTTTGCTGACCCCAACTCAATACAATTATCATTCTTTTCTGGGTGTTTGTGAGAACAGCGATGCAGAATCACTTTGGCATTAAATAACAGCATTTGCACACTTACTGTCTGAGTAATCAAGATGCCAATTGTCATTGTCTTATGGTCCACGGCTCAGAATACAACATAAACAACACCTCAAGCAGTATGGAATGGGATGTTGTCCCCGGTGACAGATAGTTAGTGTTTTTGCCATCTGCTAGCCAATTGCCTTCCTGTTTCTGCATCATTCACTTTTCCTCTCATTCAAACTTTTACAGTTACCTGCCAGGCTATTGTGTTGCCCAGAGCGAGTGGGCCACACTTCAAGATCAACGTCAACAAGCATGTCAGCCTTCCAGTGAAGAAGTGAAGTGTTAGTAGCGGGGTATCAAAACTTCCCAAATCATCCAAGTGAAGTACCAGATTCCACAATTGTGATACTGCACCTGTAGTCATCTCATCTGAGACCACATATGTAGGATGAAATGCACCTGCATTAGTGGAATCTGTATGACAATTACGATCTCTATTGAGCTCATGTTCAAGGGGAGATAGGTACTGACCTGGCCTTGCCCTTGATGAGGGTGGATGATGGACAACCCCTAACTGTCCTCTGTGGTTTCAGGGAGAGCTAAAGGTGGAGCCAGCCCTCTTTTGAAGTGTCTCCATCCTGAGTCAGATTGTCTTTCTCAGCACAGGGCCTCACTGTATCAAAGACCCGGACTGCATAGAGACAAAGCTACATTGTGTTCAGTCAGTGCAGCCAGAGAGATATATACTGCTAATGAGCTTCCAGTCTACAGCCTCAGATCTGGCACTGGGAGGCTCGGCTAGAGTTTCAACTACCACCACAAAGTCATTATCGCTGCGCTTTCATTTCAGAAACAAAGTACTGCTCAAAGGAATCTGTTTGTTTGATCCCATGGTGGGCGCCTGGGCGGAGCAGCTTCTTATGGAGCTGCGGAGAGTCAAGTCCCTTTCAAAGAGACAGAGGAATTAAACTTTTATCAAGTTATCTTGACGTTCTCTCATTCAATGGGACGTTCTTTGGTTATAAGGAACACATGAAATAGAATAGAGTTATTGTATTTATATGGTTCAGATGTGACAATTATGGTGTAAGAAAGCCCAATATACTACTTTATGTGTGTATATCAATTCAAGAAATAAAAAAAGCTTTTGTGTAAAGGCGTTAGAAAAGGTCTACCGTATTGGAAGTGGTGAGAGGTAAAAGCAGGAAAATGACTGTGACCATAGCAGTAGCAGGAAACAGATTGAACAGGAACCACCTGTGCTCATACAATAGAAAATCATAATGGTTTTCCACAGAAAAGACCAGGAAAAACGGCCATAACGATCACAAGGAGCTCTGTGTGTCTCAGGTTGGCAGAGCAGCAACTGTTGGATGCATGTCCATTTTAGCATACCAAGTCTAATTGCATTAGGCAAGATAATCACTATCCACTCAGTCCTCTCACTGCACGTAGTTGCACTTGTAGTTCTACCTATTCTTACAGTAGGCCTTAAAAATGTATATATTTGTTGGACTGTTCATGCTTGGGTTAGCATATTCATTGCAATCAAGGACAAACCAAGGTGTGTTCAAGGTCTTGGGTCTAATTCATAGAACAACACTTAACAGCTGACAACATACTGAACTGAACAGCTTACAACATACTGAAATGTCGAATTCATATGAAAGTGTTGGTCAGTGGTGTCAGAGAGCTGCATTTGGGTCACATGTCCACACTAAGGATGTCGCAAATCATCAGTAACATTGAGAATATTACCCTTTTTAAAATGGATTATCAGCCATATCTAGGGAGATTAAACCACAGCTTTACTAGGGAGTCCCCTACAGCTTATCAGGCCCTTCACTTTCCTCAATGCCATAGAGCAGCTTCTAGGCAAGCACTGAACATACTGGATGTCTTCACACTGGATAGGTCACAATTGTTCTGCTCAATTTAAATTGGCTCAATTAATTAGCAACTTGCTACTTGTCCATTATTCTTTGGTAACATCCTGATTGTGAAGGTCTTGGGTCTATTTCATAGAACAACACCTAACGTGAAGGGCCTGATAAACAGCATATTAACATGTGTACTATGGTGATTTTGCAAATAACTCTAATTTGGCCTTCACTCCAAGCAGTGGAGAATGCTTGAAGAATTTGGGGTGAGTTGAGAGTGAAGGGTTCATGAAAACAATGGGAGAAAGTGATATGAGGCTTAACTGCAACATACAGTAATTGCTGCCATATGATCCATCAGAGTGAAAGAGAGAGAGAATAAGAGAGAGACAGAAAGATAGAAAATCTGAAGAAACCTGAGTTGAAGAAAAGAAGAATCCCCTTGCTTCCTCCTGATAACAGGGTTTTCCTGCCTGCCTGTTGCGCCTTCCTAGACAGGAGTGTTCCAGTGTGTTGGACACAGATGAGTGAGCACACCAGAGAGAAGCAGTGATGAATGCAGAGGGAGAGCAGGGGCAACGGCTGGGCCAGGCTCTGTTACCAGAGGTGGGGCACCAGACGCACTGGGGATCCTGACTTTAATTTAGTTTGATTTATGACTAAGGGGGTCAGAGGACAATAACCGCCCCACAAGGTTTCACTTGGAGAGAGAGAGAGAGTGTAAGGAGTCCCGTCCCGTGTTTACTTCATATGAAACTACACTATCATTGTAGTTCATGTCTTTTGTAATATTGTATATTTGGGTTCACTAGCTGACATATCACAGCTGTGTTTCAAAACTGATTAAGCTGATCAACCATGAAACCTTTACTATGAACAGATCAATATACTTAATTCAAAGTACACCACTGGGCACACACTGGTTGAATTTCATTGAAATGACGTGGAAACAACGTTGAATTGACGTCTTTGCCCAGTGGGACCATTCTTGCAAGTTACTTTAGCACACACATTTTGGTCAAACAACATTCTTCAAAGCCGAACACAACCCTAATGTTCAAATTGCTAGCTGTAGCCTACAAATCAAGCCCTGGCCCTGTAAGATAAGGGTTTGAAAATAATGTAATTATTTCTCGGAGATTCCGTCAGCCCGCTAACAGTTCCTAGCCCTCCATGCCGACAGCTGAGGACAGAGTGAGAGAGATTAACCAGACATCTCCTCTTACTGCCGTTAAAAAAAAGAGAGACACTGAGAAAGATAAAGGGTATGCTTGAGTGCAGACCCATGAAACACAGACTCCACTGAACCCAATCATTTGCTCTCTTATCTTGACTTTAATGTGGCTGTGGGGCAGATGGCGCATTCGTACACCAGAGTACCGAAGCAGAGAGCCTCAGCCTGAAAGCAAAGGGCTCCTACAGTGAGGGCCATCCCTGAGTGCCACGGCAATCGAAACAGATTGAGGACCCCTGGCCAGTCGGTGGTGGGCGTAAATGATTGGGCAACATCAATACGACCCCTCCTAGACTCTGCTAAAAGCGTCTGGTTCCATTATTCAATCCCAATGTTCTTTGTAGTTAATGAACTCCTCCTATAAAGTCTTTATGGCACGGCTGTTGAATTACCTTGCAGATATTAGGGTGCCCCCACAGTGTCTCATAGAAAAGGCTTGCCAAATGTCAACCTTGACAGTCAACCCATTTCTGAGATGTCTACCCCTTACAACTGGAATGGAATGACATTTTAGTCACTTAGAAGACGCTCCTATCCAGGGTGACTTACATTAGCAATTAGGGTTAAGTTGTCAAAAACTTTCTTCTGCACACTGATGTTTAACAGTTAGATTATGATCCAATGTGATTACAATCACATCCATTAGATATGGCATTAGTGACATACTGTATGGAACAAGAATGAAATGCAATGGGACAAAGAAGAGAACAAAGTCAGGAGGGGCAACTGCATTAACTTCTGTATCGTATGGCACATTACACAAACCTCTCAAAAGAACCCTCTCATGGATTGCAACTTCATTTTAGGCCCGACATCCTTATGACAGGCTGATTTGAAAATCAATGCGAAACAGAGAGGGACCTTCCGGACAAAACAATGTGTCATTTTTCATAAACATAGTTCAAAGTAAACAAGTTGGTGAGACAACAAGTGAACAAAATATTTCACAACTAGCCTATTTAGATTTGAGCTGCCTCCATCAAAATATATTTTCTCCAGCATCCCCCTCACCAAAAGAATCAGTCCTTTGAGTTGAACCCTTGCTTTTACAGGTCACAACTTTCCCTGACGTTTGCGACCAGACAATGGAGCCACTACAAAGCTATGGGGACTTCAGTCTGCCCCTGTCCTAATCCTTCATGCACAAATGAAACGAAAGCCAGATTTCACAGGCTTGTGCTTCACAATGACTAGACTGGCGGGAGTTTTTTCATACATATATAGTGTGTGTGTGAGAGTGTGTGTGTATGGCCGAACGGCAGAGAGAATGACAAAGTAATCTACACATTACTTCTCTCTCTCTCTGTCCCCCTCTTTCACATAGACAGTCTCCCATTCAGATCACAGCTGCCAACATTCAAGCCCTCTCAGTCACAGACAAGTTGACAAAGCAATCATCACCTTGACAATGAGCCTTTCACAGAGCCTTCCACACAGGGTAAGGCAAGGGATGCCATCACATGAACATGCAGGCAGCACTGACTTCTATGCATAGCAAAACAGCCCAGATAGGAATAATAAAATCACATTCACATTCAGTGAGTAGCTAATGAACTAACTCATAGCGATGGCGTTGCCAGCACGATATCCAAACCAACTGAGCAATATTTTATCAAAAATAATCACCACAAGCAACAGCAACAAGGATAACACAATGTTTATTGGTCTTACTTCCCATGACTTCCAAGACCCAGAATATTAAATGGATAATTTCTAGGAACATATTCATTATAAGAACAATGATACAGAAAGTTATAATCCCTAATGAATGGATAATGAATGAATCTATGGGACCAATGAAAGATTATATGCCAAAGATCATAAACTACATTAAGCCTCAGGCTGATTTTTTTCTTGAGCGGATAGTCAGGAGGCCAGAACATAATGACAAATCATTTGAAGACTGCAAATTTGAAGCCCAAACTGATATATTTGACTAAAACATAATAGTTTCAAACCTTGCTTACATTTGTATACGATCACATATACAGTGGGGTAAAAAAGTATTTAGTCAGCCACCAATTGTGCAAGTTCTCCCACTTAAAAAGATGAGAGAGGCCTGTAATTTTCATCATCGGTACACTTCAACTATGACAGACAAAATGAGAAAAAAAATCCAGAAAATCACATTGTAGGATTTTTTATGAATTTATTTGCAAATTATGGTGGAAAATAAGTATTTGGTCAATAACAAAAGTTTCTCAATACTTTGTTATATACCCTTTGTTGGCAATGACAGAGGTCAAACGTTTTCTGTAAGTCTTCACAAGGTTTTCACACACTGTTGCTGGTATTTTGGCCGATTCCTCCATGCAGATCTCCTCTAGAGCAGTGATGTTTTGGGGCTGTTGCTGGGCAACACGGACTTTCAACTCCCTCCAAAGATTTTCTATGGGGTTGAGATCTGGAGACTGGCTAGGCCACTCCAGGACCTTGAAATGCTTCTTACGAAGCCACTCCTTCGTTGCCCGGGCGGTGTGTTTGGGATCATTGTCATGCTGAAAGACCCAGCCATGTTTCATCTTCAATGCCCTTGCTGATGGAAGGAGGTTTTCACTCAAAATCTCACGATACATGGCCCCATTCATTCTTTCCTTTACACGGATCAGTCGTCCTGGTCCCTTTGCAGAAAAACAGCCCCAAAGCATGATGTTTCCACCCCCATGCTTCACAGTAGGTATGGTGTTCTTTGGATGCAACTCAGCATTCTTTGTCCTCCAAACACGACGAGTTGAGTTTTTACCAAAAAGTTCTATTTTGGTTTCATCTGACCATATGACATTCTCCCAATCTTCTTCTGGATCATCCAAATGCTCTCTAGCAAACTTCAGACGGGTCTGGACATGTACTGGCTTAAGCAGGGGGACACGTCTGGCACTGCAGGATTGTGTTACTGATGGTAGGCTTTGTTATTTTGGTCCCAGCTCTCTGCAGGTCATTCACTAGGTCCCCCCGTGTGGTTCTGGAATTTTTGCTCACCGTTCTTGTGATCATTTTGACCCCACAGGGTGAGATCTTGCGTGGAGCCCCAGATCGAGGGAGATTATCAGTGGTCTTGTATGTCTTCCATTTCCTAATAATTGCTCCCACAGTTGATTTCTTCAAACCAAGCTGCTTACCTATTGCAGATTCAGTCTTCCCAGCCTGGTGCAGGTCTACAATTTTGTTTCTGGTGTCCTTTGACAGCTCTTTGGTCTTGGCCATAGTGGAGTTTGGAGTATGACTGTTTGAGGTTGTGGACAAGTGTCTTTTATACTGATAACAAGTTCAAACAGGTGCCATTAATACAGGTAACGAGTGGAGGACAGAGGAGCCTCTTAAAGAAGAAGTTACAGGTCTTTGAGAGACAGAAATCTTGCTTGTTTGTAGGTGACCAAATACTTATTTTCCACCATAATTTGCTAATTAATTAATTAAAAATCCTACAATGTGATTTTCTGGATTGTTTTTTCTCATTTTGTCTGTCATAGTTGAAGTGTACCTATGATGAAAATTACAGGCCTCTCTCATCTTTTTAAGTGGGAGAACTTGCACAATTGGTGGCTGACTAAATACTTTTTTGCCCCACTGTATCTATTATGCATGGGAATATTTTGGAACAGATTTCCAAATTAAAATCACTTGGAGCTGATTTGCTAGTGTTTTATTTGCTCAGAAAACTTGGGGGGCCAAATAAAATCACCCCCGGGCTAAATTCGGTAAAACCCTGTTATACGCCCATCTGGTCCTGTTCATTTCTTCTCAGTCTCTCTTTTCATGCCTCTGAGGATTAATGGAAAGAGAGCTTCCTTACACCAATGATGAGCAAGAGCAAGCTTCTCTAGAGCTCTCTGTCTTTCTTTCCCTCCCTTTTCTTTCCCCTTGCAGGTGGCCCCGTTCACCCTACTTTCAGAGAGGCTGCTAGGACGATGGAAGAATTCACATGTAAATAGGTCACTCGCTCGCTAAGACAGGAAAAAGAAAGATGAATCCTGATATGATAACCCTGCATAATGAGAAGCAGAGGAGTATGCATTATTGCTACTTCCCTTGAGTACAGTGTACACAGCTTGAAAATGTATACAGTTAGAGAAAATACATTTTTACTACACAGGTAGAGGAAATATTTCCACAAAAAAATATTTTATTCCGACTTGCTCCAGGAGACAGACGATGTACATTTTATTGCACTTTGAGAAAGTGAGTTGACGCACGGCATTCCTAATCTCAAGGTTAGCTAGTAGAGTAGTGGAATGAGGAGTGGTTTTCTCCTTTCCTACAATTGTCTTCCTAACGCGACACGCAGTTGCCAGCGCAGACGTGAGACAATGCCTTTCCTACAGTGATCCTGTTACTGAGGAGAGGGACTTACTATCGTCACAGAGTTGACCTCAGCCAGGACCAAGCGGTCAAATAAAACCCACCACCTAGTAGATGTCCAGGAAACTAGTTGAGCACAGGGATATCATGTGACGACAGGCCATTACAGGCCATGAATGTTACTTTTCCGTGTGTTTATAATTGAGTTAGCAAAAGCAAAGTGTGAGAAAGGAAACCAGTTTTAGGATTTCCAAAACTATGCCCAATCCTAATCCCTAGTTAATTACATCAGAGGATCAACGGAAGAGACCCTGCCACCAGGCCTGTATCAGGATCGGACCCCAAAACAGGGATAAGGGGCGACCAGTCCCATGATCAGACTCACACTCACTCCCATTACCCCCCTTTCCTAGAATGGAGAGCAGGAAATGGGAATAGCAGGAATATGTTGCTGCCATCCAACAGGGTTTCCTTCCTTGGAAAACAAACTGGGGAGTTGTTCAACACAGACGAGTTAATCTTGGACCTGAGGCCGTACTGTCTTTCTTTAAAACCTGATGCATATCAATCAAAGACAGACATTGTAAAATGTGGTGTAGGTTTAACATTACTAATATCATTTGAATTGGGGAAAAAAGGACAGTGAAATGGCATCTATAACATACAGGACCATTACAAAAACAGATCTAATAATTTTGTCAAATACATCATGTTAACAAAGAGATAGTTCTGCACTTGAAGTGGAGCATTGGAAAGAACAGAATAACAGGAGCAAATATAGGACTATATTTAGTAGGTCAACTGCTGCTCCCCCTGTTGCTCTACAGCACAAGGTTACAATTGTTCTGAAGGGATGGGTGAGCAACAGGCATCACTTCACTGAGCTATGTGACAACAGCCTCTCCCCATCACAAAAATGCTCTGCCTCCCCAGCCCCAGCCTGTTGTACAGGGTATGTCATCTGGTTTGGCATGCACAGAGTAGACTGCCCTGGCTGCATTGCTGATCCTCTTGGCTCCAGAAAACATAAAAGGACTCCAGGCCCTATAATCACACTGCAAGTAAACACTCAACCACCATCACCTCAATCATATCCGTCTTGTTTACTTTCAGAAAGAGGAATAAGGGAGATTCATTATCTATCAGTACAAAGTGTGAGCATGAGCAACCAAAAATCATTGTTGATTTACTTCAGTTCCTTTCAAATATGAGAATCAGAGGACATACAGTAGAAGTCGGAAGTTTACATACACCTTAGCCAAATACATTTAAACTCAGTTTTTCACAGTTCCTGACATTTGATCCTAGTAAAAATGCCCTGTCTTAGGTCAGTTAGGATCACCACTTTATTTTAAGAATGTGAAATGTCAGAATAATAGTAGAGAATGATTTATTTCAGCTTTTGTTTCTTTCGTCACATTCCCAGTGGGTCAGAAGTTTACATAGACTCAATTAGTATTTGGTAGCATTGCCTTTAAATTGTTTAACTTGGGTCAAACATTTTGGGTAGCCTTCCACAAGCTTCCCACAATAAGTTGGATGAATTTTGGCCCATTCCTCCTGACAGAGCTGGTGTAACTGAGTCAGGTTTGTAGGCCTCCTTGCTTGCACACACCTTTTCAGTTCTGCCCACACATTTTCTATGGGATTGAGGTCAGGACTTTGTGATGGCCAATCCAATACCTTGACTTTGTTGTCCTTCAGCCATTTTGCCACAACTTTGGAAGTATGCTTGGGGTCATTGTCCATTTGGAAGACCCATTTGCGACCAAGCTTTAATTTCCTGATGTCTTGAGATGTTGCTACAATATATCCACATAATTTTCCTCATGATGCCATCTATTTTGTGAAGTGCACCAGTCCCTCCTGCAGCAAAGCACCCCCACAACATGATGCTGCCACCCCAGTACTTCACGGTTGGGATGGTGTTCTTCGGCTTGCAAGCCTCCCCCTTTTTCCTCCAAACACAACGATGGTCATTATGGCCAAACGGTCCTATTAATGTTTCATTTTTATGGCGGTTTGGGAGAAGTGGCTTCTTCCTTGCTGAGTGGCCTTTCAGGTTATGTCGATATAGGACTTGTTTCACTGTGGATATAGATACTTTTGTACCCGTTTCCTCCAGCATCTTCACAAGGTCCTTTGCTGTTGTTCTGGGATTGATTTGCACTTTTCGCACCAAAGGACGTTCATCTCTAGGAGACGGAACGTATCTCCTTCCTGAGCGGTATGACGGCTGCGTGGTCCAATGGTGTTTATACTTGCATACTATTGTTTGTACAGATTAACATGGTACCTTCAGGAATTTGGAAATTGCTCCCAAGGATGAACCAGACTTGTGGTCTACAAATTTTTTTTTGAGGCCTTGGCTGATTTCTTTTGATTTTCCCATGATCTCAAGCAAAGAGACAGAGTTTGAAGGTAGGCCTTGCAATACATCAACAGGTACACCTCCAATTGACTCAAATTATGTCAATAAGCATCTAAAGCCATGACATCATTTTCTGAAAATGTCCAAGCTGTTTAAAGGCACAGTCAACTTAGTGTATGTAAACTTCTGACCCACTAGAATTGTGATACAGTGAATTATAAGTGAAATAATCTGTCTGTAAACAATTGTTGAAAAAATTACTTTTGTCATGCATAAATTAGATGTCCTAACCGACTTGCCAAAACTATAGTTTGTTAACAAGAAATTTGTGGAGTGGTTGAAAAACAATTTGATGACTCCAACCTAAGTGTATGTAAACTTATGATTTCAACTGTACATTTTACACATCTCATCAGATCTGCAGAACTTTTCAAAAAATATTAGAATGACAAATAATCAAAATTGCAATATCCTTCATACAAAACAAAAGCAGTGCTGTAAAGAGGCTTTATTAAAGATGAAAACATGAAACACAAATCCCATCTATTGTCCATGTGGTCAATAGGGACCCAGTACAGTTTGCTTCTTTTGAAGCAACTAAACTCTGTGTAATAAGCTCTATTGGGAAACCTCAAGGCTGTAAACTCCATCATCAAAAAAGGTCATCTAAAGTGCATTAACAAACAGACAAAGGTACACTAGACAGACAAGAAGCGCAAGACCGTACCTTCCTTTTGAGAAGGAAAGAAAACTGTATAAAAAAAAATACAAAAAGGTACAACATTAAAAAGTAGCTTAGGCACTCTTTACAAGGTTCAAAAGTTCCCTTTGAGGAAGACCACGTTTGTTGTCCTTCCACTAACCTTTGTAAAGAAAAGTGACTTATTTTTTCTGTTCATCAAACTTGTCATTTTTGAAGTAGCCATTACTAATGGTCTAATACCAAGGATCAAAACCATTCTTTGTAACGACAACTTAAAAATTCCTATATAAAATCATAAACCCCAAATCCTTGACCTTCATAGTGCTTTCTCAACCACTAAAAAGCAACAAATACTGAAGATGAAGCAAGAGACTTTGCTGTCTGAAACACGATAACCTACAGTTTAACATTGACTGATAAAACTCAGTGTGCCGAGCTTATGGGAGAATTCATATATCCATCCAGGTGCGAGAACATCTCCTTTTGTCCTTCATTTAAAACAAGAGATTCAGTTCACTGCTTGATCATCTCTTTCTCGTCTGTTGGCGGAGCATCTTTCTCCGTTTAAGAATCATGTCATGGAGTCTCTCCATGCCATCTTTCAGTCCATCTCCTATGATGGCACAGGTGGGCTGCAGGTGCCAAGGCGTGCCAGGGCCCAGTTCCTTCAACGCTAGCGCCTTTTCAATCTCCGCCAGGCTCAGAGAGTGCCTCAGGTCTTGCTTGTTAGCCACCACCAGCAGTGGCACTCCCTGGTTGTCTCCGGTCTTGGCGATTTTATGGAGCTCTGTTTTAGCTTCCTCCATGCGTTCGGCATCTACAGAGTCCACCACGAATACAATTCCATCGGTACAGCGTGTGTATGACTTCCACAATGGACGCAACTTCTCTTGACCACCCACGTCCCAGAAATGGAAGGTCACCGTCCTGTGGCCGCCCAAAGACACATTGACCTTTTCTGCGTTGAAGCCTTTGGTAGGCACTGTGTTGACAAACTCATTGAACTGCAACCTGTACAGGACAGTCGTTTTACCTGCAGAGTCCAGTCCCAAAATGGCGATATGGAACGACTGAAAGAAGGGGATTCTCGAGAGGAAGGTCTGTGGTTCAGATAATCTATTCCCCATCTTTTCTCATGTGGGGAACAACAGGTGGAATAAAAAGGGATGGTCCACTTCAACAACGATGATTGGCACTGATTATATTCAAATTGGATTGCAGCAGCGACCTAAAAACAAAACAAATATTACTTTAGACAAGCAAAAATCAAACACAAATATAAGTCTACCACAAACTTAAATCGACACAAAATACCTATAGACTACATAAAGGTGATCAAATCAGTTATCCAGGTGTTATTCACTTATTGAGCGCAGCATTTGACCTGAGTACTGCCAAATGCATATGACATTCACTAGACACCCTCAATTATATAGGCTCAAATGAAAATACCATGCAGAAATAACGGACTTTGTCAAGGTAAGCTACACACTTCAATTTTAGGCGGCAGCAACGCACAAGCCTATTTCCAAGGATAGGCGCGTAAATTAATATAAAGTCGATAGGCATACAGATGCTGACAGCCAGTAACGTCACTTGACGTGAAACCAGGCTCTCAAATTGCGGCATGAATCTTTATCATAGGCTACAACCGTTCCGTTCAGCCAGACATTTTCGTGCAGGGCATCACTTACATCTATCCACTCTGAATATGCGGAACTGTGTTCACGAGGTCCAGTAACATGTTTTCCAATGTTCACAATCCAGGGCTTCCGATGACTGTCGCGCGGTCAGCAGCGTTCTATTATTTTACTATACGGTTTCATTCCAATAGAAGAATACTGCAGTGCAATTTGTGGGAAACTCCACTCATGTTCTAGCAACCGATTGGTTTAAGGAGAAGTCCATCAATAATGTATCCATTCAAACCACGCCCATCACCTGTTGCTGTAACGTCATTATTCTAGCCAATAGATTTATTATACTATCGTTACACAATACAATGCAACATGAACAATGCCTAAAATAAAACGTATCTGATAGTAGGCTAGGTCAACGTCTATACATAATCATTACAAATGGTTATTAACATAACATAGCAAGCCAAGCATTATGTAAGCTAATATTCGTAAAAAGTCGAAAAGAAACAAAAAGTAAAAGAAAAATCACAAAATAGTTTGTGATACGAATGTATTAAAATGAACAACTTATTGAACTATAAAAAAAATGCCTAACTTACCGTTTCTTTTTGCTGTGTTCGTGTCGCATGTGTTTTGGTTTGGGTTTTCCTGCACGCTAAACAGCGCCGCCCCATGATGCGTCCTTATCTGTTTACTTTTAAACTGATTGGTCAATAGTACAAAATGTATCCCACGCATACTGATTTTATAATGAGAATAATCACAGGATTAATTGTATAAATTATAATCCTGCGCCGGTATCTATTGAAATAATGTTTATTATATATGATACATGTTATAGTCATTTTAATTCATAATAAATACGGTAGCCTAAATTTTTATGAATAGCGAAAAATTGTGAAGGTATGGGTTAGGGACGTCCCAGGGATCCCCGATAGCACTGACCGTCTTGTCAGGGGGCTGCGAAGAAGGAGTCAGACGGAATCAGGGGCAAAATGGTGGAATTTATGTACAGGTGCAGAAGGTTAGCTTCATTTTAGGCAGGCAGAGTGCCGACAATTCCTCACACAGCTGATTTAGCAGAGCTCCAACTGGGACAATATGCACCTCCAGCCTAAGTTTTCCCGAAAATGAGCCACCTGAGGCTAATAAAGTAAAAAATAGCACAACCCTTAACACTGGGATAATCCAAAATGCACATAAACAGGTATTTCCTCAATTTAAATAAATATCTCACTCAATAGCCTAATCAATACTTCACTCGTTTCAATATCACTAGCAAATACATAACACATTTCAACACATCAGGACATAATATGACATACATATTCAACGAAGAAAGATATTAGGCAAACACCCATCAACAAAGAACAATGTAATTACTAAGCGCAAGCACCTGTGGGAAAAACATGTGGACGTGACCAAAGCGCGCCATCCAGGTCAAACCAGTTTACAAAGTATCGAATTTGGTGAGTACAGACAGGAAGAGAAAGAGAGGCCCAACTCGGCGGAAAATCTGCATCCCTACAGCAGGTGGCGTTTTTTCGCTCACCAAGCAAGCAGTTTTTGTATGGAGGTAAATGAGGGTCGAATTTAGTCAACAACAAAAAATTAAAGACTTATTTGCTACATGAGGTTTATTTGATCGAATAGAAGTTTTGTAATGCTTAAGTTGTCATGAGTGTACTGATATAAGTAGGACACGTGACATCCCGGCAACTTTGAAAAAACAAACACTTTTTATATTGGAGTTGTCTCGAGATGGCTATGCATACTCAATCATGAGGCTAGTAGCATTGCATCTCTCTCCATTGAATACAGGCGTTGACATCAACGACCCTAATCAAATATTTTTTTAAAGTATTACAATAATGAGATGTATCCACCAATTCAAAGAAAGGATAAGTGGGAGTTAGACAGCCCTCCATGCTGCTTTGTGGGCAACTGTTTTGTTAGGGCAGAGGGACATGTATCTTGTCAGTATATCCATAGTCTGGTGCAGAGGGGTATATGGCCAATATACCACAACTAAGGGCTGTTCTAAAGCACAACGTCTTACATTTGTACATTTTAGTAGACACTCTTATCCAGAGCAACTTACAGGAGCAATTACAGTTAAGTGCCTAGCTCAAGGGTACATTGATATTTTACCCAGTCAGCTTGGGGATTCAAACCAGCGACCTTTCGTTTACTGGCCTGCGAAGTGCCTTGATTCAGCCATTAGCCGTGGTATATTGACCATATACCACAAGGTGCCTTATTGCTTTTATAAACTGGATACCAACGTAATTACAACATTAAAACGTTTTTTTTGTCATACCCATGGTATACGGTCTGATATACTACGGCTTTCAGCCAATCGGCATTCAGGGTTCGAACCACCCAGTTTATAACAAGGTTTAGAAACTGTGGGTATACTACAAAACAGGATTACGGAGTTAGCCAGTTAACTTGTCTAAATATTCGGATAACTTTTATTTTGTAGAAAGATGAGCTTGACATGGGAATGGTCTAATTGATTTAACAAACCATTTATTTTTATTAACCATAAACCAAGTTATTTCTTGTTGCTTATAAAAGTTGATGCTGCTTTGTAATATACCCCCCAGATCACAAATACAATGTGTAGGCTACAACTTCTAAATATACATAACTTTTTTCTTGAATGTGAACTCTTATATAGCCTACAAATGTGGGGCATGTTTAGCAATAGGAATGTGCTTGTAATCGCTAGTAACATGAACAAACATTTGCAATAATTTGGTTCCGGGTTCCGAAATTAGTGTGGCTGCTCTCTAATCTCTCGTGGACAGACTACATTAACATAAATGGTACACTAATTTATCATGATACAACGGGAAGTGTGAGATAAAGAGCAGCATTAGTTCTGGTGCTTTAGAATTTCGGAAAGGGGAGGGAGCATTTGGCC
Source organism: Salvelinus namaycush (assembly GCF_016432855.1). Classification (NCBI taxonomy): domain Eukaryota; kingdom Metazoa; phylum Chordata; class Actinopteri; order Salmoniformes; family Salmonidae; genus Salvelinus; species Salvelinus namaycush. The sequence continues at coordinate 10,773,693 of NC_052343.1, forward strand.
CATAGACTTGCCCCTAACTTGCAAAGAGAGAGGGTGGAGCTCTTTGTTCCCTTCTCCCTCCCTCATGTATGGACACAGAATTTAATCGAGCCTCTGACCAATTACTCATGACTTTTGTTCTGGATTAACCGAGATTAGCTGCTCTCCAATTGTGAACTTTAATTGCATATAGGCCGACGTTTTAGAAACGAGTTTCAATGGCATTGTAATGACACACTTTGTTTACATTTTTCCGTTACTGGGATTATCTTTGTTGCCCATTGTCTGAGAGAATAGATTTATACACACACAATGGCTTATTAGGCCTATATAAAAAAACAAACTGACATATTTCAAAAAGAGTCATGGCAAGGGCAATTGTTTTGCAATGAACTATTGTATTTTCATGATACCTTGGAAGTATTTTCATTAGGCTATAGCCTGCAAGATTCCTTTCTGTGAATGCAACTATTTCGTATTTCAGCCATGTCTTTCACACACCCAGATGAGAACATATTATCTGGTTTAACACACTGGAAATTTTAGGGGAGCCGATGCACATATCACTGCACAGCTGTGGACTCCATAGACGACTTAGGAGGTCAAAGTGTCAGCCAGTTTTCCAAGAGCTGGAGATCTTCTCCTCTACTCTGTCCGTGAAAGCACTGTACACTCCGCGTCTGTGCCTGTGTCTCTGAGAATAAGAAAATATTTCAGAAAATGTATATCAGTAGAAACTTGAAGCAGAAGATACTATATTTATTATGGGTTTGGCTTATGCTCTAGGCTTTTTAATGGTGGAAAGATGATCCTAAACTGTATAGCCTTAACAAGTAGTTAAAACAATAATTTTGATATCATGGATGGTCAATCTTTGCATCAATATCTCTGCCTATGAATTTGAGTGGTTACATTTCTCCAGCCCTGCTTTTTACCGAAACAGTGGCGGGTGGGGAAATTGTTTTGTTTTAGCACTTTTGGGTTAAACAGCATAATAACTTGGTAACTCACCAATTCAACACTCACGCTACTAAAGTGGCCTAAAGTAGCATGAAAGCATTGAATTAAAATGGTGTGGGGCCTATAGCCAGGCTGGGCATAAACCAGCCTACTCACAGTGTAGGAGGCAGATTTTGGGGGCCAGGGCAATTTAGGGAGTGTGAGCCTGGCCTCCCATCTAGGCTCTGTTGGCTTATAGGTGTCCATCTTCCCCGAAGGTTCCATTATAAGTGTCTGTGTCCGATCTGGTCCCCCTAACTGGAGTAGAATGGAAACCAGTGTCACAGTTGGCCGGATATTGCTGAGCTTGCTGTGTAATGTAGGCATAGTTTTGATAAAAGGCCATGGACTGCTTATGTCATGAGTAAGCACAAAATGGTTGATGCTTAGGAAATTGTCTAATTACAGTAATAGAGCGGTGTCTATGCACCAATATTCAGGAAAGCTGACTTACTTATACTCAGGTGCTGAGATTTGAAGTTCTAGTGACCAGGATCCCTTTCAGCTGCAGTAACTATATTTGGCATGTCATCAGCAAGCTGAAATTAAATGTTTCAGGGCAAAACATTTTTCAATATATTTGTCGCCATCTTGTGTTAGAATCATACACAGCAAGAATTTAGTACCAGTATTTTGTACAAATCATGGAAATCACAATGAACATGTAAGGAAGGTGTTATGTTATGTTCCAGCACCATACCGGTCTAAAGTTATGTGGTTTAGGGTTCTTGTAGGCCACAGGAGAGTATTTCCCTGTTTTAACGAACATCAGCGTGGATTCTAAAGAGCCAGGAGGTCTGTATGATGTACTGAACTTTGGCAGTGCTTTTTTTATTCTGGTCAATCTCAGGAATTAGAATGTTTGGTGTAAATCTGTCCACTCTGAAGGCTGTTGTAACGATCGTCTGTGGTGGTAGAAGGATCGGACCAAAGCGCAGCGTGGTAAGTGTTCATGATGATGTTTAATTCAAACTCAGAACACTAAACAAAACAATGAACAAACGAAACAATACCGTGTGGCGACAAACACTGACACGGAAGACAAACACCCACAAACCAAAAGACAAAACAGGCTACCTAAATATGGTTCCCAATCAGAGACAATGACAAACACCTGCCTCTGATTGAGAACCATATCAGGCCAAACGACAAACCCAACATAGAAACACAAAACATAGATAACCCACCCAGCTCACGCCCTGACCACACTAAAACAAAGAAAATACAAAAGAACTATGGTCAGAACGTGACAGCTGTCTCACTGGAGGCAAGTGTCAGTAATGGTTGATGTGTATTTTTTGTCTTCTTCCTTCGAGGGACACTCAGAGATGTGTAGAGTTTAGGAGAGAAATCAGGCAGCTTCAAGTTCCATGGGTCAATCTGATGTGAATAATGAGGACAGATAAAACCTTTGCTTCTTATGGTGGCCAAGTTCAGGCTGGCAGAAAATACTGTCTTTTTATTAAAATAAACTGATGTCGAACGATCCAAGTAACTGTTAGAGGTCATTGTGATATCACAGTCCTGAAATTGTATGAACGGTAACCTGTTCAGGTGCAAAGAAAAAAATGAAGGGCTATTCAACTTCTCAACAATACAGCATTAGAAAACTCTAAACTGTCTAACATTACACACTTTGCTTCAACCTCTTTTTAAAAACATCAAGCGGTGTTGACCAGGGATAAATAATTTGACTCTTAACCTTGAATTTCAAAGGCACAATCTGTTATAGAAGACACATGTTCAGAAATCACTGCAAGTTTCAAGTTCAGCTTGCACTGTTTGATGTGATGTAAGGGACAACACAGGAAGAAAGTATTAATACAATAGAAGTGGTTGCTAAGTGACCAGGGTCTGGATACTTTACATAAAGAATATGCAAAAGGTCTGAGAACAGCAGGAGACTCTGCTAAAAGAAAAAAGAGAAACAGGAACTTCCTAGCAACCGATGAACTATGTGCGCTCTGAATGCCAATATCAACCCTCAAATGTAAGGACCTGTCATATTAGTAAAGACTGACTAAGTAATTTGGAGGCATATGAAATAACGCGGCCTGTGCTTGGTAGACTTTCTATCCTGAAGGGTAGTTTTCGAATGTGTAAACTTTAGTGTAGCTTCTTAGAATATTTGATTAAATCTACAGTGTTTGTCTGTTCACAAATGTGTTTGATCACTGTATTGTTATAAGTAACAGAATAGAAAAGAATATGGTAATTTACACAGTCAGGATGTGTAGACAGATGCAGCCTAGTCTCATACACTAGACGTAACATAGTAAATGTAAATCCGGAACACTCAAATTAGTATGATATATTACGTTTGGTATGGTTACAGAAGGTTACTTAGACGGGGTGGAAGGGTGGGCGTATAACATGATAGTCTAGCAACCTGAAGGTTGCTTATTTGAATCTCATCATGGACAACTTTTGCTTTTTAGCTAATTACTTATAGGATTAAGATTGAATCCTACTACACCGGCTCTGACTCTCCTCGTATGTGGCAGGGCTTGACAACTATTACGGACTACAAAGGGAAACACAACCGCGAGCTGCCCAGTGACGCGAGCCTACCAGACGAGCTAATGCCTTTTTTATGCTCACTTCGAGGAAAGCAACACTGAAGCATGCATGAGAGCACCAGCTGTTCCGGACAACTGTGTGATAACGCTCTCGGTAGCCGATGTGAGCAAGACCTTTTAAACGGGTCAACATTCCCAAAGCCGCAGGGCCAAATGGATTACCAGGACGTGTACTCAAAGCATGTGCGGACCAACTGGCAAGTGTCTTTAACGACATTTTCAACCTCTCCCTGACAGAGTCTGTAATACTTACAGTACATTTTTCAAGCAAACCACCATAGTCCCTGTGCCCAAGGAAGCAAAGGTAACCTGCCTAAATGATTACCACCCCGTAGCACTCATGTCGGTAGCCATGAAGTGCTTTGAAAGGTTGGTCATGGCTCACATCAACACCGTCATCCCGGATACCCTAGACACACTCCAATTCGCATACCGCCCCAACAGATCCACAGATGACGCAATCTCAATCACACTCCACACTGCCCTTTCCCACCTGGACAAAAAGAACACCTATGTGAGAATGCTGTTCATTGACTACAGCTCAGCGTTCAACACTATAGTGCCCACAAAGCTCATCACTAAGCTAAGGACCCTGGGACTAAACACCTCCTTCTGCAACTGGATCCTGGACTTCCTGACGGGCCGCCCCCAGGTGGTGAGGGTAGGCAACAACACGTCTGCCACGCTGATCCTCAACACTGGGGCCCCTCAGGGGTGTGCTTGTCAAACATCTCATTCCAAAATCATGGGCATTAATATGGAGTTGGTCCCCCCTTTGCTGCTATAACAGCTTCCACTCTTCTGGGAAGGCTTTCCACTAGATGTTGGAACATAAGTGAGGTTGGGCATTGATGTTGGGTGATTAGGCCTGGCTCACAGTCGTCGTTCCAATTCATCCCAAAGTAAGTTTGATGAGGTTAAGGTCAGGGCTTAACAGACTGACAGGCCAGTCAAGTTCTTCCACACCAATGTCGACCAACGATTTCTGTATGGACCCCGCTTTGTGCACAGGGGAATTGCCATGCTGAAACAGGGCAGGGCCTTCCCCAAACTGTTGCCAAAAAGTTGGAAGCACAGAATCGTTTATAATGTCATTGTATGTAGTAGTGTTAAAATTTCCCTTCACTGGGACTAAGGGGTCTAGCCCGAACCATGAAAAACAGCCCCAGACCATTATTTCTCCTCCACCAAACTTTACAGTTGGCACTATGCATTTGGGCAGGTAGAGTTTTCCTGGCATCTGCCAAACCTAGATTTGTCCGTCGGAATGCCAGATGGTGAAGTATGATTCATCACTCCAGAGAACGCGTTTCCACTGCTCCAGAGTCCAATGGTGGCAAGCTTTACACCACTCCAGCCGATGCTTGGCATTGCGCATGGTGATCTTAGGCTTGTGTGCGGCTGCTCGGCCATGGAAACCCATTTCATGAAGCTCCCGACGTACAGTTATTGTGCTGACATTGCTTCCAGGGGCAGTTTGTAACTCGGTAGTGAGTGTTGCAACCGAGAACAGATGATTTTTATCTACGTGCTTCAGCACTCAGCGGTCCCGTTCTCTGAGCTTGTGTGGCCTACCACTTCACGGCTGAGCCGTTGTTGCTCCTAGACGTTTCCACTTGACAATAACAGCTTACAGTTGACCGGGGCAGCTCTAGCAGGGCAGAAATTTGACAAACTGACTTGCTGGAAAGGTGCCATCCTATGACGGTGCCACGTTGAAAGTCACTGAGCTCTTCAGCAGGGCCGTTCTACTGCCAATGTTTGTCTATGGAGATTGCATGGCTGTGTGCTCGATTTTATACACTTGTCAGCAATGGGTGTGGCTGAAATAGTCTAATCTACTAATTTGAAGGGGTGTCCACATTCGTAACATATTATACGATTGTAATTCGTAACATATAATAAAATTGATGATGGACATCCACAAATGAATACATACCATACGAAACCTAACATATCATACTAATTGGAGTGTCCCTGATTTACCTTTACTATGTTACATCTACCCTTGAGTCCAGGTTAACAGAGGACATTTTCTAATTATTTCTGAATTATTAATTTGGTTTCCAATAGTCTACCTCTTGTCAGGTGAGGTGAGGTAAATAAGAAACCACTAGATGGCACTACATACTCTAAGTGAAAAGTATGTAGTGCGTGTTGATAACATCAGTTGAGGAGGCTCTACTGTGTGTGTGTGTGTGTGTGTGTGTGTGTGTGTGTGTGTGTGTGTGTGTGGGTGTGTGTGTGTGGGTGTGTGTGTGCGTGCGTGTGTGCGCAAGAGAAAGAGGAGTCTGCATAGGTGTAGAGAGTGAATGTCTCTTGTTATATGAAATATATATTTCAGCAGTTCCCACTATTTCAGTTAAATTCCGAGGCGTATTACTATCAGTCAGACACAGTGTAGCCTACCTGGTAAGCAAAGAGTTTATAATGAATGCTTAATCAGAAACCCTCTCGAGGCAGGCCAGGGCATGCAGAGATTATGCCTCTTCCAGACCCTGACTTGCTACAGTATCATTCTCTGAATCAGACAGCTGTTTTATGTCTATTATAGCTACATGGAGATACTTTTACAGACTAAACCTCCCAGACAAGTCAGACTGTCAGCAGCAAGTTCTGCCCTGCACAATACATTTCCATCTTTAATTATGTCTTTGTAACAACTGTCCCAATAGTAAAATGAGTAGCCCCCTCATCAACATTTTGTGGTCATTGTGAAATGGATCTGGTCGCATCTCAGTGTTTTGTCAGCTTGATCCCCAAGCAAAAATTAAGTTGTTGGACATTACGTTGTATAGAATAGTATGATGAGTTATCTTCAAGACTGTTTCCTCCTTTCAGGTCAGGGCTCTCAAGGCAACTAAGAGAAACATACACAAACCATAACTGCATTCATCATTGTATTCAGTTGCCATTGTGCTATGCTAAGTCAGCCATGTATAATGGTCAATTGTGCTATGAGTAAAACATTTTTGGATATGCTGAAAGAAACCTTTCTCTTTTTTTCTCCTGATAGATTCCCAATATCCTGTGGTTGAAGGAGGATGGAACCTCAGGTCTTGACACAGACAGAGGAGGTCAGAGGTCACAGCTGCAATTTATTGGGGTCAGACATAAAGTGGAGGGTATCCCCTTACACAAATATTTATCTGCATGTGGGAGAGTTTACCCATGCAGTTGTTGTGGTGGCCTTTTTATTTGGGCCCATCAGGACAGCTGACAGGAGAGGCTAAAGGCAACAGGAAACCTGATCCAGGACATACAGCCCCTGTAAAGGAGTTGACCCTAATGCCCCTATAAAGCTGAGATAGAGCACCGTGTTCAACCTTTGCCTTTTCAGCTTTGTCTTAGAATAGTGCTCGCCATTGTATCCAGTGTCATTTACAGCTACCAAGCCCTCGAGGTTCGGTTGTATCAAATTATTGTGGGTTTTTGTTAAAGCTGTCAACCTGAGAGGCCACTGTTGACCCTCTGTTTAAGTGCACTTAAACACATCCCACTTAACCCCACAGTAAGTGTAGTGGAGAGTGCCAAAGCAGAGAACTGTCAACGGTGCCTAATTGCTATATTGTCTGAACACAAACAAGTGAATAGCCCAGACCAATCACGCTGTGAAACCGAGAGATATCTCTGGTAGCTGTAGGTGTACTGAAAGAAAGAAAAACATCCAAAGCTAAATACAGATGGAGAATACAAAGAACAACTGACATCCGATGGTATATGTGTGGACTGGAGGTGGGCTGTGGAAATGGTTCTCCCATTAACTGCTTGGGTTCATTACTAAGCTGTCTCCTATTTCCTCCCCAGCCATCCTCCTCCAGCTCAACTCCCGCCTGTCTGCTTGGGCCACAGCCCATGTCTGACCGCGTTCCAGGTCCCGCCGTCTGTTTTTACCGTTGTTTAAGCTCGGTCACGAAAGCGACTGGGTCCTAGATCCAGCCATTCCCCCCCCCATCCCTTCAACTGTCTACCCTCTCACCCTACTTTTATCTTTGTCTGGAAACAGGATGTTTGGTCTTAAAAATCAAAGAAGCAACACATGCAACAGTGGAGAAGCCGTCTCTCGCCTCGACTGGTTAATTGAGACATTACTGTGCAGCCGTATTCATTGACCTGGCCAAGGCTTTCGACTGTCAATCACCGCATTCTTATTGGCAGACTCAACAGCCTTGGTTTCTCAAATGACTGCCTCGCCTGGTTCACCAACTACTTCTCAGATAGAGTTCAGTGTGTCAAATCGGAGGGCCTGCTGTCCGGACCTCTGGAAGTCTCTATGGGGGTGCCACAGGATTCAATTCTCGGGCCGACTCTTTTCTCTGTATACATCAATGATGTCGCTCTTGCTGCTGGTGATTCTCTGATCCACCTCTACGCAGACGACACCATTCTGTATACTTCTGGCCCTTCTTTGGACACTGTGTTAACTAACCTCCAGACGAGCTTCAACGCCATACAACACTCCTTTCGTGGTCTCCAACTGCTCTTAAATGCAAGCAAAACTAAATGCATGCTCTTCAACCGATTGCTGCCTGCACCCGCCCGCCCGTCTAACATCACTACTCTGGACGGTTCTGACTTAGAATATGTGGACAACTACAAATACCTAGGTGTCTGGTTAGACTGTAAACTCTCCTTCCAGACTCACATTAAGCATCTCCAATCCAAAATTAAATCTAGAATCGGCTTCCTATTCGCAACAAAGCATCCTTCACTCATGCTGCCAAACACCCTCGTAAAACTGACTATCCTACCGATACTTGACTTTGACGATGTCATTTACAAAATAGCCTCCAACACTCTACTCAGCAAATGGGATGTAGTCTATCACAGTGCCATCCATTTTGTCAACAAAGCCCCATATACTACCTAACTTTGCAACCTGTATGCTCTCGTTGGCTGGCCCTCGCTTCATATTCGTTGCCAAACCCACTGGCTCCAGGTCATCTATAAGTCTTTGCTAGGTAAAGCCCCACCTTATCTCACCTCATTGGTCACCATAGCAACACCCACCCATAGCACGCGCTCCAGCAGGTATATTTCACAGGTCACCCCCAAAGCCAACTTTTCCTTTGGCCGCCTTTCCTTCCAGTTCTCTGCTGCCAATGACTGGAACGAATTGCAAAAATCACTGAAGCTGGAGACTTATATGTATGTCCCTCACTAACTTTAAGCATCAGCTGTCAGAGCAGCTTACTGATCATTGCACCTGTACATAGCCCATCTATAAATAGCCCACCCAACTACCTCATCCCCATATTTTTTATTTATTTTTTATTTGCTCCTTTGCGCCCCAGTATCTCTACTTGCACATTCATCTTCTGCACATCTATCACTCCAGTGTTTAATTGCTAAATTGTAATTATTTTGCCTCTATGGCCTATTTATTGCCTTACCTCCCTAATCTTACTACATTTGCACACACTGTATATAGACTTTTCTATTGTGTTATTGACTGTACGTTTGTTTATCCCATGTGTAACTCTGTTGTTTGTGTCGCACTGCTTTGCTCTATCTTGGCCAGGTCGCAGTTGTGAATGAGACCTTGTTCTCAACTGGCCTACCTGGTTAAATAAAAAAATAAACATTATTATTATACAAGACCTAAAGTGAAGTAGCAGTATGATGAAGTGCTCACTGTCTGTAAATAGTTCTCTGTGGCGATCAAAGGGTCAAGGGGAGGTTCATTTCCCCAGTGCATTGGGTTTAAGTAAGCACTTTCCTCCTTCAATTCAGTGAACAGATTTCAGTGTAAATCAGGGTGCTGGGTCAATGTCATCTTTAGATGTCATGTCAGAAAGGGTGGAACACCGTATGCATTTTTAAAAAGGTCAGAGGTCAGCAACTGACATGAGACCTGATGAAGGCATCATATTTTAGGTTGTTTCTGGAGCACAAGCAGTGTGTGGGTTATTTTTTATTTCCTGTGCAGCTAGGGCACCACAAGCAAGGTCATGTATATCGACAGCTTTAATACTGAATAGTGTCTAGTGAAATAATGGAACTATTTCCATAGTTTTTACCATGTTATCTAATAGCCTTCCATCCTTTTTGTCTGTATAACAATTGACAATCTGCTCAGCAGTACCTCCTCCTTGGCAACTGATTATAATGAGCATCACTTTCTCCATTTCTCCATAGTGCCATCTTTCTATCAATAAGCAGAAGTGGGCTGGGCATGTGAGCACATGTCTGGATGCGTGTGTGGCTTTGGCCTCTGGAGTGGTTCCCTGTTGCAACGCCACTGGGCTACATGGACAAGGTCAGTCCGGTAATGGCCCTGTAAGGCCTGTCACTAGAGCTATCAGTTACTTTTCCTACTGCCATAAATCATGGAGCCTGTTCTGTCTTTATCTTTAGTATTTTGCTTCCTTTGTTTTGTTCTGTTGGTGATTATAGTTTAAACTGTGTGTGCTTTAGTAGTAGGCTTTACACTGTTTTTGAAAAGATTGTTTGTCAGAGGGCCGCATTTTGTGTTGCACAAATTAGCTGCTAAAAGTATAAATACCAAAACCATGTTGTGTGTACATGAAGTAGTGCAATCAGGGTTTGGAAGTGAAGGTCAAGGTAATTACACACCAGTGTTCCATTAGCTATCAGATTTCCCACAGGAGGTATAGGAAGTAGTGTTATTTTCTCCTCCCTCCATCCATGCATAACTGATTGTAATGAGGAAAATTGCCCAAAATGAGGTTGTGTTTAGATTAAACTATCAAATTGTCAATTACCTGTATTTGTTAATGGGTCAGATCACTTATTCTTTCCCAAGATTAGACTTTTACATGATTATATATAGTGTTTACATGGTTGAAAAACGAAGTGATTAGGAATGCACAATCGAGATATGACCTAATTACTTGTTATGGGAGAGAAACTGCATGAGGGGAATATCTGCGTTTTACCTGATAGATTTTCCAGACTCTTACAGGTTGATGGGGGTTTCTTCCTCTGCCTGAGAGTCAAAAGGAGAAAGCTCTGGACAAGATGGTTAGGGAATCTTTCTCCAGCAGAATATAAAGGTCATCATGTGAAAACCATTCTATGACTTTCAGAAAAAAATACCACCCATCTGATTGGTTTGTCTGTTTTTCAAGAGCTCTTGAGCCTACTGAAAATCTTCCCCATTAAGATATCAGTCCTGTCTTTATAGCGTAATTCTGTGTTATGTAATTTCAACAGTTCTCAAACAAATGTCAGTGTGGGATTTCAATTTGTTATTGAATGATATCCACAGCGATGGTAAAATGTCAGTCTTTATGAACACAATTCAACAGCTGGTTTCTGGGGATCTGACTCCTTTTTATGTCTCACACACATCACTGAACAGATTTGCCTTTATATTATAGGTTAAACTGGGGCTCAGCAATGAATAGCATTTCCCATTTTTCACAAAGATGGATCTTATTTTGATCACTATTGTTGTTGAATTTCCCCATACATCAGGAAAATCAAACATGTAGTGTATGTGAGGTTTAAAAAATATTCTAACATGAGTAATTCCCACGTTTAAAATGTCAGACTTGATTTGCCATAACAAAGAAATATAACAGCCCCTACAAAACATTTCCATATTACAATCCACATGTTGCTGCATGATTATTTTCCTGCTGTAGCAAACTGGCTCAAATTAAGATCCTACATCTGTGTATAAACAATTCAAACTGAGCGATCATTGTTGGGTCAAATCCAAACACTGAAAGAGATCTTGGAATGCAGTAAGGTATGGTTGCACAATATACCGTTTAGAGTGAGCTATATTGGCCTAAGTGATATCTGGCCTATCCAAAATCTCACTCTTTGGCCGAGTCATTTTCCTGAAAGATACAGTATGACCATCTGGTTTAGTGGATTGGAGAAGTGACTAAACATCCCATGACTGCATAGTGGATGGACATCATTATCGCTTAGATTGTCGCTGGATAATTAGAGAGAAAACAACACATTTTGGGGATGACTAGGGAGGTAAAAAACAATCCTAGGCTGTACACATCTTTGCCTGTGGTAAATTCAGTTTAACATTACTGTTCTGGTCCTACATGGCGTATGGGATGTCTAATTATTGTATACTGCAGAATAATGAGCTCGGGTCATGTTCAATCAACTAATGGTATTGTCATACATTTTAGTGCTAATATTCATTTCCATAGTTGTTTTTGTTTATTATACATTTGTAAATATGATAGTGTACAACAATGTCATCCACTCAGCAGCAACACCGATGACAAAATGATGTGTTTTGGGAAGAGTTCAGTTTGTTGAGTGGTAATTACAGTCCAGAGGAAAAATCAATAATGACTAATAACACTGTACCAAGAACAAACATTGTAATAACAGTCCGTTATTTTCAACAACAAAAAAAGCATACATTCTACTTTTATTTCATTAATTTAAGCCTACCATTTTTAAATTTGCTCAAAATTGAAAGCTGCATCAGTTCTCAGTGAATGAATGACCACAATGATGATGACGACTCGACCACTTTCCTGTTGATGCAGCTGAATAGTCCCCGATTTTAATCCTGTTATCGCTTGTCCTTGTCCAAACAGTCGCTGCTGTAGATTCGGTGGAGATAAAGTTCGTGGACGCTCCTCCTAATATGATGCTGCTATTCCTCGTGGAGTTTGTGGTCACGCGCCGCAGTCCGGTGTGCCGGGGAAAGTGCTTTTATCAGCTCTTGTGAACCTCTTAGAAACGGACTTTCTTTGACTCTCGGCGGTGTCGTTGATTGTCGTTTATTTCTGCCTACCCCTACTCTTTTTTTAGGCTACTGGAAAACCGAAGGCAGCTGAACTGCGCGTACCTTTTGAGGAGCCAAGGACCTTTGTAAAATCGTGGTCTGTCAGTGGTCATTTTGGAAGGCTTCACATTGGGTCGTGAGCAATGAAACTTAAAATAGTTTTGGATCTTTTGTATTTCCTCACAATTTTACTCCCCAGTACAACGTTTTGTCAAACAGGTAAGTGATATGCCAATGTAATTAATTGATCATGCCAAATTGGGACTAAATTGTATGTAGACCTTTAAATTAAGTGCTAAAATTACCTGTAGCCTACCAATGGGGTTCAAGCTTATTTCTACAACGGACATGGTTTACGATTAATATTATGAAAACAGTAGGCCTACTTTATGAACTGGGGGATAAATGTAGCATAACTATGGAAGAAAAGGTGACAATACCGTTTTTAATGCTGAACATATATAATTTATTACAGCCAGATAAAGTCTCGGGTGATTTTTTTGTACCTGCTCTCTCCATTCGTTAGTCCTGTCCATCTGGTAAGAATGGTGTAAATCTGTGGCATGCATACTGATGGTAAAGTTCATTAATCGAGGTGCTGTCATCTAAGGGCACATACCTACGACTCTCATTGCTATGGCAGTCTATTGACCTGTCATTGGAGGCAGCAGGGGCCAAGCCTGTCTGTTTCTTCTCCAACCACACAAGCCTTTGAACCCTGTGGCCAAGGTGGGAAGAGACACGTGTCCATGAGGGCCGCCCACTCTGACAGGGATATGGTGATGAAGGGTATCTCAGGACATTGACTATGAGAGTTCCCGTCTTGGCTTAAGAGAGACGGACTGACCAGGCGCTGCTGAGAGTGAACGATGATAGGGTAGCTCTGAAAGCTCCTGTCGTCACCTGCAACGGCTTGTCCGACTGCCGTCACTATGTCATAGTTAGTTGGGCTATGACTTTTCACTTGGCTGGGAATACTCTAACTCATCTCATGTTGGCCTTTAAGTCCCACAGCTCTCACTTTTAGAGTTCTCTTTTTCTCTCTATTCATTTTGTCTTCGTCTTTATTTTCCCTCGTGCTGTTCTGCTCTTCATTAACCATTAGCATATATAAGTCTCTGTCAGAGGTACCCACCTCTTCTGTTTGGGCCTCAATTGCCTGACTTGGAAGATTCACCACATAACCGTCCCATCTCTGATAGTTTGTATAAGAGGCGTCGTCAATTTTGGTTCCAGTCTTGCCCATCACCCTCATCAGTCTCCTATATTTTTGAGTGAAACTGTTAGGGTCTCTTTTTGCCCTCGACCTAACAGCTGGTTACCTTTTATCCTCCTCTCCTTTTCATCACCGTAGAGGGGATGCTGGGATCAACCACTGACACGGGAGGTATAGCAGCACCCACCATGGTTGGAACACAGTGGTATGGCGGTGAGGGCCAGGCTGGACCAATAAGCAACATCGGAAAGGGCTGAGGGTGTGGAGTGTAGACATAATCAATCAATGGAGTAGATGGCTGGATAAAACCTCCAGAGGTGTAGGCCTCTGTGGAAATGTTTGGAAGAACAGCAGAATCTAGGCCCATATTTTGTCCTGTATATTGAAGACAATCAAATTAGTTTGGTATTAAATACTTGAGAAATCATGATTATATTATATTTTTGTTAGGCTTGCAATTAATAGTAATCCTATTTGATGGTAGTATGACCTAAGTACACTTTTTCCTTGTTAAGCAATTTCTAATTGCTTCATAATTTTTTGTTTTGTGGTTACGTTCAAACAACACACTTACCATGATCTTGTTGTAATAAGTGTTGTTGGTAATTGAAAAGAAAGTTCATTTTTATCCTCTGCTCTTATGCCAGATACATTGTAACGGACACACCTACATAAAATCAAGAGCATCAGTAGCACATTTGAGAATGTTTTTACAATGTTGCTCCACCATTACCTGACTGTGGTGTCAGAATTGTTACTCAGGTGAACACAGCTGGTGTTACTGTGGCAACTACCAAACATTCCTGCTTTAGAACAGCAGTATTTGCAGTAGGCCTACTGTCCCTCTCAGCAAAGTTTCGAGAGGATGTCTTTCATTTAGATTCTGTCCAACACCCAAGGGTCTTGCTTCGGTATGCTCCAAATAAATTCTTTCCCTTCTGTTTCAATTTCACATTTCACCCTAAACTGAGAAGTCAGACTGTCTTTGATGCTGCTTTTAACATGCTTATCGTAAGCAACATTCTGATCACCACAGCAGTTTTTTACCACATGCCATTGAATAGCAAGTACCTTATATTCCTTCCCCCTTTTATGATACCTCTCATGTGAAGGCATATATTAAAACGGAGCACATGGACATTAGCAGTCACATCCTGCCAGAGCTGGAGTGTCTCTACTTGACTTGGAAGCCTAGAAATAATAAGGCTGTTAGCTTTGGCTACGACTTAGTTCCTGATCAATATTGGAGACGCCATGTTTGGTAACGGATTCTTTCATACTAGACACTTCCACTCTGACTGCTCCCAGCTGGGACTGTCATTGGATACATTAAATTACAACATAGATGTAGGGGAAGTAGAAGACAATCACGTTCAAAGTGGATCTCCTCACTCTGCATAGTGGATTTGACAATAACACTTACCTGTAAATCAATGAATTAGTGAAACATGACTGCCCGTGACTTGCATGCAGTACAGTGACAGTCAATGTAGAAAACATAGACGTGAACCATCTTTACCATCTTTTGTAGTATACCCCGTGCATCACTATAGTTTACGAAAAGATACACAAAATACATGTTCAAACCAAAAAATTACCATTCATTTATTCCAGATCTCCATGAGTTTTTTTCCAGGCGCTCATGGTGCACTTCAGCATGGGTACTGTGGGACTACTCAGGTATTTTCCAGAGTGTACTGGTCCCTGTTGATGAACACGTTGTGGTCCCAGCCCTGTTTGGTGATCCGGGACACCCTTTCTCTCTGCTGCTGGGTCTTCCTCTTCATGTCCTCCCTCCTCCCTCTGCCACAGAGAGATGGGCACCGAGGCCTGCCACGGGCAGGGCAAGTAGAGGGAATCAGGCGGGGGTAACCTCCCGTACTGCCCAGGAGGGGGTGGGTGATGGCACGTGTTGGGTAACGAGGGAAACTGATGGCGAGAACCACGGTACCTTCTCCTTGGTTGAGGGTTGGTGGTGGTGCGAAGTGTTGGGAGTATATTGTTCCCTGTGGTGAAGTTGGTTGCCTACTCTGACAGGATGGGGAGACGGACTTGGTTGTGGAGCTAGCAGACATCTGTGATAGGTTGTCAAGTGTTATTGGGTTGTCAAAGACAGTTGGTTTTGCAGACGAAGGATGTTCCGCTTGGGATGCCCCAATAGTATTTACATCATCTCGTATTCTTACTTACACCACTGAGGAGTTACTGTTTGCTACGGTAACATGAATTGTCTCAAAGTCTAGCAGATCAAAGTCTAGCAGATTTTCTTCTGTAATTTGTTCATTGGGAATGGACTGGTTGGACTTATTGGATGTCTGGTGCTTTTACCCCAAGTTTGTGGAAGACCTGAACAGACTGCATCATCTGATGACCCAGACAGCTCCTTGAAGGTTGGGGAGCGTTTGGGGTAGGCTCCGCCCCAAACGTACCCCCCTTAATGCTACCTTTCTGCTTCCTGGATGAGGAAATGTCTGAACCTGTTCTGTCTCCACCTCCATCTGCAGCACCGCTCCTTGCACATTGGACCACCTCCTTCATAGGACTAGGGTTACTCTCACCTACACTCCTTTCACCATCCCTCTTTTCACCTCCCTCTTTTCACTGTTCACGCCATCACTACTGTCACCAACCTCTCCAATGAGGGCCGTCTTCTTTGTTGTCTCCCCTCTTCCCTGCTCTGCTTCCTCCGCTTTCTTTTTAGTAGCATCCATCACAGGGCTTCCTGTAGCCTCCTCCAATGGGACAGCTGGATTGCCAGTGTTCAGTGTTGTGTCAATAGGTGCCATGGTAATGTTGGCTGCAGGTGCTGGTGCAGCAACACAGATGTACCCTGGTGCGGGGGCATACTGCCCAGGTTTGTGGCACTGGTGGTGGCTGAGGGGGCTGATCTTTGGTAGACAACAATGTGCCATAGATAGCATGTTGATGGGTTTGAGGATGAGAAAGAAGGGGTTGATGGTGATGATAAAGATGGTAATGAAGGAGATTGGGATGATTAGGCGGCTGCTGGAAATGGGCTGTTACAACCATAGGGTTTGTGCTGTGATCTATGACCAGTTACCTGCCCTGCCAGCAGGCTGTTTCCTGAAAGGAAACCAGATGCAAATTTTTTGATTCACAAAATATTTTGTACAGTATATTATGAATAAATGCATTTGTAAAGTCATTATGCCTTTGCCTTGTTAATTTCTGTCATCCAAAATGATAATTTCATGCTAACTTTAGAATAAAGCATAAAGCATAGATAGTTAGAGAGCTGGAAAGCTAACAGACAGTTTTGAGAGGTTGGAATAGTAATTGACCATAAAATGCTTACCTTGTGTTGAGTCAGGTGTGAAGGCGTTACTCTGGAAAGGGTTATGATCCTCCATAGTTATAAACAGTTATTTTAACTATTTTAACACTATTTTTTGAAAGTACAGTACTTTGTTGTTTAGTCAAGTAATTGTTTAATTGATGCACCTAGAATGTCAGTGTCACTCTATGATGTCACCATTTTTGGTTCTGACTAGAGGGAGTACAGCTACGACCGGAAGTGACTTTTTCGTAGCAGGTTAGGATCATTTACGCAGCAGGCTAAGATGATTAATGTGGCCGGTTAGGAGACTTAGGTTAAGGTTAGAAAAAGGTTAGGTTTAGCTAAAATGCTCTCCTAACCTGCTGCGAAAAGTAACTTCCAGTCGTAGTTATAGTCCCTCTAGTCACAACTCCTAGACGTTCCAACTCCAGAAAATTGTTGTTTTGTTAAGAGTTTCATTTCTCCAAATAAATGTTGTTTTTATGCACAAAAGTACAAACAAGATCACCAAGATAAACATATTTTCAACATTAATTTGTCTCATAATCACATAACTCCTATTTTACAATTGCTATGATTAGGCTAGGCCTAGTTATTACATGGTTGCAACATAGTATTGACAGTGTTTCATTGCTAACTCAGTTGATTGTGTGTGTTGGGGGGGTAACTTGGGATCGGTAACTTCAAATCAAATTGTGTGCATATGCGTGCGTGTGTACATGCTTTGAGGGGAAAACACAGCAGCACCTTATTGACTCATGTTCGTGCTACATGTTTGACTGCTTGTGTCTATCGTCAGTGCTGCCCCCAGAATGTGCTCCGGGGGGTCACTCTCTGCTCCAGAACCCATACCGCAGCACCAGTTTCAGCTCCCGCAGCCTGCAGCAGTCAGCCCTCCAGGACTTCATCTGTGACCATTCCCTCATACCAGGCTGGTACCAGTTCCAGATCTTTGACAAGCCCGCCAGCATGCCCACACAATGTGTGGAGGTAAATACAGATGATACATTTCATTTTATTGTACTTTTTCTCTCTAGGTCTCAAAGCATGTTACAATGTATGGAGGTCACCCCATCCCCCTACGTGTCGCTAACACCCGTTTCTTGACTGTGTCCAGCTCGCTAATAATCGCCGAAATGAAAGATAGACAGTCAGAAAGCATTGAAAATTCCAAAAACGATGGATAGAGGACTCTTTTAATTTTATTTTGACGCCAAGGAAATATTTTTTTAAATGTCAGTGCCGCCCTCCGGACCTCCGTTGAAGACCGAATGTTTAAGTGGTCTTTCATAGCAAATGCCATGCCTCAGTCAGAACAGTACAGAAAAATATTGTCCCCATGATATAAGATCTTACAATGGCGCCGGAGGGGCTGCCGTTTTACGGGATCCTAACCAACTGTGCTATTTTTTAGTTTTTTTGCATTGTTTGTAACTTATTTTGCATTAAGCACAGGACCAAAGAGAACAAGAGACAGGAGAGAGATATTAGAGACACAGGAGAGACAGGAGAGAGACGAGAGAGACTGGGAGAGACAGGGTTAGAGAGAGACAGAGAGATAGGGTTAGAGAGAGACATGGTTAGACAGAGAGCGAGAGAAAGATGTTCCTCATTTTCCCTGGGCTGCCTGCTGTGCTGCAGACTGAAGGATCCATCAGAGGTGTCAGCTTCCTCTTCTTCCCAAGGCATTATCATGTGTCATATTGCAGTTGTTGCCTGCAAAGTGTCGCCCTACCAATCATTACCGATGTGGTTGTATTATTACCACCCAGTATAAACTAGCCTGGTTCCAGACATATTTGTGCTGTCTTACTTATCAAATCAAATTTATTTATATAGCCCTTCTTACATCAGCTGATATCTCAAAGTGCTGTACAGAAACCCAGCCTAAAACCCCAAACAGCAAGCAATGCAGGTGTAGAAGCACGGTGGCTAGGAAAAACTCCCTAGAAAGGCCAAAACCTAGGAAGAAACCTAGATAGGAACCAGGCTATGAGAGGTGGCCAGTCCTCTTCTGGCTGTGCCGGGTGGAGATTATTACAGAACATGGCCAAGATGTTCAAATGTTCATAAATGACCAGCATGGTCAAATAATTGTAATCACAGTAGTTGTCGAGGGTGCAGCAAGTCAGCACCTCAGGAGTAAATGTCAGTTGGCTTTTCATAGCCGATCATTAAGAGTATCTCTACCGCTCCTGCGGTCTCTAGAGAGTTGAAAACAGCAGGTCTGGGACAGGTAGCACGTCCGGTGAACAGGTCAGGGTTCCATAGCCGCAGGCAGAACAGTTGAAACTGGAGCAGCAGCACGGCCAGGTGGACTGTGGACAGTTATATTATCACAATGAGTGGCTAGAAGTTTGCAAGACAGTGCAAACAGATCTAGAACCAGGCTAAATTAGTCTTATTCTGTTCTCTATTGTCTTCATCTGTGTCCACTAGGTGAACCACTGTGGGACCCAGGCCCCAGTCTGGCTGTCTCTGAGGGAGGGTGAGAGCCTTCCGCGGCCCCTGGAGGTGACGCAGCTGACGGCCTGTGCCACCTGGCAGTTCTTCCTCAGCAGCAGTAAGGACTGCTGCCTGTTCCGCATCCCTGTCACTGTGCGCAACTGTGGAGACTTCTACGTCTACCTGCTCCAGCCCACCCAGGGTTGCATGGGCTACTGCGCACAGGGTACAGCAGCTCTTTACGACAGTCTGTTTAGGTGGAGGCAATGAGGAGCTCCGTACGCTATGAAAGTGAGGCTGCATTTTCCAGGAAGTAGCCTTGTAGTTTTTTCTTTCTTCAATGGGCAAAAACGGAGCGCTATGGTCTTCAGCGCCAAAATGTCATAAAAGGCAATTCATCCACAAACACAAATATAATTGTGTAAACGGATGTGTTTTCATGAATTTGATGATATAATAGTCAAGCTCATTCAAAAGATTAGGGCTGACCCCAGAAGTACAGTACGATGTAGTGCTGCATCACTTTCATAGCGTATTGCCAATGCTCTATGCTTTGATCTCTTACTGTATGTGTCAATGTAAACATGACATTACTTTAGGTTTCTTTTACAAGTGTTTGCTAAATGCTGTACATGCTCCTAGAATAGGATATAACAAATGTTATCATTATTATAGTGGTAATAGCCTATATAAAGGTGACATGATACAACTGTAAAAACTTAAAAGAATTAGCACTAACTGCATGTAACTCATTAAACTGTTATTTATGTGCTAGTGACTCAGACCTCTGTGGTGTTAACTGTTAAGACCACCATTGTTAATTGTCCTGCTATCGTTCACCATTTAGAGATGTCAGACTCTGCGGCGGTGGTGTGTGGTCCTGACGAGGTGGAGGTTGATGGAGCGTGTAAAGGTGAGTGAGCTCTCTGCCTCCTGACTGTGTGTTGTCTGGCTCTATAGGAGGCCCTTGTTAAAGTCAGGCACTACAACAATCCACGTCAGAATTGCCATGCGGTGTGGAATGCAGCAACTGGCCCCTCACAGGTCCTCTTAATGAGCTAAGCATGTGTGTCCTGCCTCCCTCGCCCCGTCTCCATGACGACATCTCTCGGCGAGGTCGTGAATTATCCCTCTGCCGGTTTTAGGGCGAAGGAGGAGGGGGGCTGGTTTAATGAACTTTTATTCACACAAGAGAAGTTATCAAGTTGGAAGGGATACTATGAATATGAGAAGGTACCTACCGTGTAGGTACCTACTGTTTTGGTTTGTTATGTTTGGCCCCTTTCCCTGATTAGAGTTACAGAAATAGACCAAAATGTTGGGACCCACTGGAAGGCAGTGGCTGATGACCGGATCTTTGCCTGAAATATAGATTTTGATTACTTGGTGGGTCACAGGACAAAAAACATTCAGCCAAGCTTCTGTTATACACAACCATCTCATATCACCCAAATACTGTATACATTATTACCTGCTCTATCCATGTAAATACCAGTTACATGTTCAGTAGGAAGAAAACTGAGTGAAACTACCCATTTTGTCCAATAAAATATGTTGCTAAACATTTTGCTTCGGGGTACTCTACTGAACACGACTCCGTTATCCCTTCCAGCCAAACAGCCTCCTTCCCCAGCGGTGCCTGTGATATTAGCAGAACTCTCTGGAAGCATCGTCTACCTGAAGTGCAGCTTCGAGGGCCATAGCCTGAACAGCTCCCTAGGCTATGTGGTTGCCTGGTCTCGCCTCTCCCACCAAGGCATCAAAGAGGAACTGAAACAGGAGACTACTGTCCAAACCGTTGCCTTCATCGAGCTGGACGGGATCAACCTCCGACTGGGGGACAAGGTGGGTAGAAGTTACCCCTAACCACTGACACAGGGTCAGATATTTTTCCTCTCTAATGGTAAAAGTTAAGATCGAGGGTAGTGTAATTTGATCCGAGACTTGTGGTTACGGGTAGCTTCTACCTCGCTTGTAAAACAGTCAAATGCAAAAAATAATGCTAGCTTCCGAGCTCTCTCTGAAAACTGAAGTGAATTTGTTTGACAAGTGAGGTTATAGAGCAATAGAGCTGGCCGTGTTGAAAACCTAGACTGCCACCGGCCATCAAAGTTTTACAGTATATTGTCATGTCATCCTTTTATCTCTTGTTATACATGTTGCTTTTTTTTTTACTGTGGTATCATGTCTATCACCTGGCTTCAACTATAAAGGCTTTTCTATATCCTGAACTGTAGCCTCTCTTCCTCTTGAACGCCTGTGGCTGTCCTTCCCTCTCTGTCAGATTTACTGCAGTTGCTCCAGTTTTTTTCTGGACTCGCCGGACATCCAGGGAACCCCAGTGGAGAGCGAAGAGTTCTTTGCCGGGATCAGGGTAAGTCAAAGAGATAGAGAACACTGTTTCAAGGATTTGGTGTTTGAGTGTGTGTAAAGTGTGTAAGTTGTGTGTGCGTGCATGCCTGTCTGTCTCTCTCTCTGGGTCTGGGTTTGTGTGTCTCCTTTTTTGTTTTAAATAGTCACTGGTTAGTCAGAATTTCTCTTGTGACTTGTCTCTGCAGTTGAAACCAGAGGTGACTACTGTGTCTGAGGATGGGAAGGACTGTGAGTTGACTGTGGAGAGTACCATCCCTATCCCCTGCCCTGGCGATGCCTCCTCCTCCACCTCCTCCTCCACCACAGAGCAGTGTACTCTCTCCTTACACCTGAGTACAAACAATCAAGGTAAAGGCTTCGTAAGTAATCCGGCATACTCACAGTATCACCACAGTAAAGTTAGATTCTTCAACATGTTGTATTTTTAATAACTGATTTTGGCAATACGTTTTATTTACATAGCGTCTTGATTCTCCAGTGACAATGCATATTGACATGTCGATATCCCTACGCAATAGACAAAAACAAAGCCAATGACAACAACCATTAAATTATATATTTGTTCCTCCGAAGGAGACCATCTGCTGGGTCCAGACGTGGTGTTGTCGTCGTGCCGGGTGGATCTCTCCCAGAGTCTGGGGTGTCGAAACGGGGTGTGTAGCCAGGCCCTGGTTCACCTCAGCGCGGTCACAGACTTCCTCAAGGACGGGGACAGGACGACACAGATCTCTGTCAACCCCATCGTCACATCCAACTTCCTCTGGAGCGGCTACACACCACAGAGTGTCCAGGTACTGTAACTGGAAAAAACACCCTTGTGATGGGTTGGGAGGAGAGTGGCGGTTGTTATTAGCCTGGTCCCAGGCCTGTTTGTTCTGTATTCTCCTCTGGTCCCAGATCTGTTTGTGCTGTCTTACCAACTCCTATGGTCATTGTCACACTGTTTGGCATAAAACTTTGCAAGACAGCATGAACAGATCTGGGACCAGTCTAGGTTGTTAACAGATCTGGGACCAGTTTAGGTTGTTAACAGATCTGGGACCGGTCTAGGTTGTTACACTTAACTCACTCAATGCAGAATATACGATGATGCTGTATATACTGTATAGTGTACATTTTCTCACTGCCACAGTGCCCATACACAAACTGTAAGTTGCCAACACACTCATATAAGCATGTACTGTATACACTTTATTTTCTCATCTAGATAGCTGAATGTGAAAATGAAATAAATTATATCTGATATGTGATATCTGCTCTGTGTTTTCAGATCACAGTGACGGATGTTCCCTCTGCATACTGCTACTCTTTCACTGATCCTCACATTATCACGTTTGATGGCAGGTACTTCAGTCACTCCTTTATAGTCAGCCATAATGATAGATGCAGTCAAGGCAATGTTAGCCTGCAAATATGATAACAATCACATGAATACACATTAGAGTAGCTGATACTGTTATGTATTTCATGCATTTCCTTCCAGGCCGTATGACAACTACCAGATCGGGACGTTTGTGCTGTACAAGAGCACGCGGCAGCTGTTCGAGGTCCACGTGCGCCAGTGGGAGTGCGGGAGCCTTGTCCACCACGCCTCGTGCACGTGCGGTTTCGTGGCAAGAGACGGCGGTGATGTCATAGCCTTCGACATGTGCAACGGAGAGCTGGGGGACACCAGGCCGCACCTGTCGGTGAAGAACAGGGACGTGGGCAAGAGCGGCATCCGCATCACTGAGTCTTACCAAGGACGCAAAGTCACAGTGAGTGAATAAATAAATAAAAACATTTAAGTTGTTCTCCGATGAGTTGGTGGTGGCAGGAAAAAGAAAAGGTCACTGAGTTGAAGCCCACGACCACAGGAAGTAGTCATTAGCCAATAGGGTGTTGAGAAAGGCAGTGTAAACTTACAGTGCAAAGTCGGTATTCAATTGTTTATGCTAATTATGAAATGATATAGACTGTGATGATATGGCGACGCACTGGAAAGCAGAAAATCATTTAGTTGTAATAGAATAGAACAAAATCAAATGAAATACAACAGAATACAATAGGATTTAATCCCATTTCTGTCTGTGCTGTAGATGACCTTCTCGTCGGGGGCGTTTGTGCGTGCCGATGTGTCTGACTGGGGCATGAGTCTGACCCTGAGGGCCCCCAGCTCCGACTGGAGCCAAACCCAGGGCCTGTGTGGGACGTATGACGGACAGACCCACAATGACCTCCACACAGCAGGGGGCGCAGTGCTGGACAACGAAGACGTAGCAGCCTTCATCTCTGAATGGAAGTTAGTCTGATGCCAAGTCTCAAATCAACCTCTGGCCCCTAACGCTATGGAGTTTGCAGATCTGAAGAAGATATGTGGTGATGGTTCTAACCAGCCTATCAGTGATTGCACTGCAGCTTTCATTGTAATTCCTATGCCTGTACAGTTTGTTTAGATCTGCAAAGCAGGGGCTTTGTCCCATTCCAAGTGCAACGACAAAGTCCGGACCTGAGACTGTTCTTTCAAACAATGGATATGAATCATATTGAACATTTTACATGAGCTCTTTCAGCTGTGGTTATGTTACATTATTATTTGTTGAATGTATTTCCGTCGAGATCCTAACTGATAAGTATGTATTTCTCTTCTGGCAGACTCCCTCCTGGTAGCAGCTTGTTTGACACCGTTCCGTCCTATCAGAGCGCCCCAAACCCTCACAGGTATTGTAACTGTGAAGAAGAGTCCCGCCCCACGTCCCCGCTAACCAGGTCTCAGCCAATCCCTGGCTTCGACTCCTCCTGTTCTCACCACGGCAACGTGAGACTCCACAGTATCATCCCCACTCTGGATGTCACCGCCGAATACAACTCAGTAGAGCTGTTCAAAGGCCACCACGACCACCCCTCATGGAACTCCAACCAGCACGGCCGGGCCGAGGACACCGCCGCCCAGCCTGTAGAGAGAGGCTCTACCCTAACAGGCTCCAGCCATGGAGCCAACAACCAGAGGAGCCGTGGAAGGCGCCAGTCCTACCAGTTCCTCCCCAACATGCCGTACCAGAGCCTGAGCCAGTCCGACCTGGAAGACTTCACCTACTTCTTCCCTGAGGACCACGAGCTGGCGGCCCGGCCCGAGTCCTCCCCTCCCCCCACCTGGCCCACCCCGTCTGGGCTAACACAGCACCAGGCCAGAGTGCAGTGCCAGCGGGCGGTGGCTAACTCCAGCGTGGCCCTGGGCTGCGGCTGGCTGTTAGGCCCGGCCATAGTGAGCCAGGCGGTGGCTATGTGCGTCAGCGACCTCCAGCTAAAGGACGACCAGGCCTGGGTGGGCGCTACTCTGCCTCTGCTTGAGAACGAGTGTGAGAGGAGGCTAGTGGAGGAGAGGGGGAGAGAGGGAGAGCACCAGGAGATGTTGTCCTTCCTCAAGTGTCCAAGTCTATGTAATGGGAATGGCCAGTGCTCCGAGTGGGGGTGTGTGTGCTTCCCCGGGTTCGGCTCCTACGACTGCAGCGTTATCTCTGGTGAGAAGAGGGGAGGGTAGGATCTGTAACACACATCTATACTCTTAAGTCAATCATACATATTGTAAGTCAAAACTAGGCCAGGGTTTGGCTCATAGTTCATCAAAATGAAAGACATATCACAGTAATCTGCTAAAATCCTAGTGAAGCGATTTGTTAAAAACCTGCTGACATTTTTTTTGCTTCTCATTTGTCTGTTTCTGGTGTCGTTTGGGATGGTGAAGACCAGACTCCAGAGATCACAGAGCTGGAGAATGAGGGACTGTGTGATGTCAGACAGAGCGACTGCTCCACTGTACAGGTCTTTGGACAAGGCTTCAAAGACTCCTATGAACTCAAGTGTGAATTTTTGAAGGAAAAGGTACCATATTACACCACACACAGAAACACGCACACACACACACACACACACACACACACACACACACACACACACACACACACACACACACACACACACACACACACACACACACACACACACACACACACACACACACACACCTCCATACCTGTGATATTATTTTCTGTAGCACAGTACTTCTGACCCAAGTGTCCCCGCCTGTCTCTTGTCTGCGTGTGTCCAGTTTGTGGATGGTGAGTGGACCCTGGACGAACCTCAGTTTTCCCTGGCTACCTTCCTGCATGTGTCAGGTTTGGAGTGTCAGCTCCCCCTGGAGTACAGACAACCCAGTGCAGGCCTGGACCTGGATACGCCCACCGACAGACCCCTGGCACGCTGGCAGATCAAAGTCAGTGGAACAACGCTATGCAGCACATCTCAGTAATGTTTTGGGTCCAGACTCATTTGGGAATGAGCAAATCACCCATAAAATACAGCTGGATAACAGAGCCCTAAACAAGAGTACTGTTTGCAGCAGGGCAGTGTTCTGGCCAAGTGTTGTAATATGGTTTGTTTGCACACCTACCAGATGTTTTCAAGATGGTGCAACTTGGACAAGAGACCCTTACTTATAGTAGGAGCTTCTGTAAATATTTATTACCAGTAGTCACTGATAAGTAAGTCATTAACATTGTCCTGGCAGGTGTCCAACGACGGCTACGGTTACAGCAACGCCAAGATCCTGACCCTGTTCGATGGAGCCTGTCAGATCTGCACGCTCAATGCTGACGTTCTCTGTACCTCCAGGGTGGGTTTCTCTTGGTTTTTTTTCTCTGGGTTTTAATGGAATCACAATGTTTCTGATAGCATGATCAGAATGTGTTGTTTAGTGATTAGAATCTGACTTTAAATGATTCAATAATTGTAACAAGGTAACTTTCCCCTTTTTTTCATGTCCTTGTTCCTTGTGTTTTCCAAGTTGATTGAGAACATGTTCTCAGCCTGAGGATGCATGAATCAGCTTTTCGTAGTTTGGGTTCTTTTTCAGCCACTAACATTCAACAGATACTGTACATTATGTTGTGGGACATTCAACAGATGTTCAGGCTATGTCAAATTTCAGGCCCCTTTCCCACCAGGAAAAACCAGCACATGGGCCCTGACCCTCTTAAAACTAACTGTGAGTGTAGCACATGGGGATCTGTGAAACGTACTCCTCAGCCTGAAGCGTCTTACCAATCGGCGCCACACAAAAAGCTAGCTATGTGGCGCAAGTAGAGACACTTCAGGCTGAGGAGTACGTTCCACACATCCCCATGTGCTATATGAGCACCACTCCTGCTAGTTATGCATGCCAACCAGTTTCTTCTGAAGAACTCAGAAAATTTTTCACCCAAACAAAAAGTGGTCAATGCTCTGTTTGTAATTTAATGTACACTACCGGTCAAATGTTTTAGAACACCTACTCATTCAAGGGGTTTTCTTTATATTTACTATTTTCTACATTGTAGAAACTATGAAACTATGAAATAACACATGGAATCATGTACTAACCAAAGAATTGTTAAACAAATCAAAATATATTTGAGATTCTTCAAATAGCTAAACTTTGCCTTGATGACAGCTTTGCACACTCTTGGCATTCTCTGCCAAGAAACTGAAGATCTCGTACAACGCTGTGTACTACTCCCTTCACAGAACAGCGCAAACTGTCTCTAACCAGAATAGAAAGAGGAGTGGGAGGCCCGGGTGCACAACTGAGCAAGAGGACAAGTACATTAGAGTGTCTAGTTTGAGAAACAGACGCCTCACAAGTCCTCAACTGGCAGCTTCATTAAATAGCACCCGCAAAACACCAGTCTCAACGTCAACAGTGAAGAGGTGACTCCGAGATGATGGCCTTCTAGGCAGAGTTCCTCTGTCCAGTGTCTTTGTTCTTTTGCCCATCTTAATCTTTTCTTTTTATTGGCCAGTCTGAGAAATGGCTTTTTCTTTGCAACTCTGCCTAGAAGGCCAGCATCCCGGAGTTCTTTGTTTCTGGCCATTTTGAGCCTGTAATCGAACCCACAAATGCTGATGCTCCAGATACTCAACTAGTCTAAAGAAGGCCAGTTTTATTGCTTCTTTAATTAGCACAACAGTTTTCAGCTGTGCTAACATAATTGCAAAAGGGTTTTCTAATGATCAATTAGCCTTTTAAAATGATAAACTTGGATTAGCTAACACAACGTGCCATTGGAACACAGGAGTGATGGTTGCTGATAATGGGCCTCTGTACGCCTATGTAGATATTCCATAAGAAAATCAGCTGTTTCCAGCTACAATAGTCATTTACAACATTAACAATGTCTACACTGTGTTTCTGATCAATTTGATGTTATTTTAATGGACAAAAAAGGTGCTTTTCTTTCAAAAACAAGGACATTTCTAAGTGACCCCAAACTTTTCAACGGTAGTGTACATGCACATTTTGTTACTGTGTATCAATCCCCAGGAGAAAACATGCAACATTGACAGTGTGTGTTTTGGAGAGGGAGACCTCAATCCCAGCAGCCCTTGCCTGATATGCCGACCAGACTCCTCCAAATACACATGGTCCATCGCTGAGAGTAAGTACAATGTCCTCTTACCTATAATGTACTTTTATTTTACAACTGCTGTTTACATTATACAACAGCATCTCTATACAAATTCATACCACGCAAACTGAAAGGTATTTTCTGCCACCCACTACTGACGACAGCACACAGTCATAGAGAACATACATGGCTGCATGGTCTCTGCAATAGGTCTACAGTATGTCTACAGCTCGCGGTTGGTCGTGCTATCGGGAACAAGGTGTTATTGGGGTCAGAGACATTATAGTACCTTCAGGCCTCTGGGTATTGTAATTGTGGTTGGCTCAATGTGTTCTTTGTGCTGTGTTTTGATTTGAGTGTTCATTCAAAATGAGGCCAAATCACTCCAGATCAATCAGAGTAGATAATAGAAATGAATACAACTGGTTCAAACTAGGAACAGAGCATTTTTACAAAGATAGATAAACATATAAATAAAACAAGTTGAAATAAAGGAAAAATAATTGTATATTTTGTACCTCAGATAATGATATGGACATTAATGATGAAATGATTAACGTTATTACTAAATATGACTATTCTGCTCCTGGAAGAGAATGAGCCACCGGTGTTTCAGTCAGCCCAGGGGCGTCTGCAGACATTCCAGGGGGAGAACTTTGTGTACCAGCTGCAGGCTCAGGACCCAGAAGGCTCTGTGGTGCTGTTCACTCTGGAGTCAGGCCCCAGTGACTCCTCCCTCTCCCCCGCTGGCCTGCTCATCTGGAAGGCTACTGACACTACTGCCTCCTCCTCCACGCAGACCTTTCAGTTCACTATCACAGACGATTGTAGTGCTGAGACGTTTGCCTCTGTACAGGTAGGTTTAAAGAGAGGAGAACACTGTTCAATAAGGATATTCCAAAAAATAAGAAACTTTGGATGCAAATTCCTTGACTGATTCTGTTGACTCTTTGTGAATGGGGATTCTTAGAGATTTCTCTTGATTGTCAGCTTTTCTGTCTAACGCGAGAGGGAGCTCTAGATTTGCAATCCTTATTGTCCAGCCTGCCGCTGTAGTAGTCTTTCTGCGTCTGTTGCTTTGGTATGTCTGTTAGCAAGACATTCAAAACTAAAATGCAGTAATCACTCACGGATTGTCAATCATTCTTCATACTTATATGTTCATTTCAAACTGTTTGTGAAATAAACTTAAGCTCTACTAACACTTCCCCTCGTGTGTGTGTGTGTCCAGGTCTCTCTGCGGCCCTGTGACTGTCTGAACGGAGCTTCCTGTGTTACAAACATTAACCTCCCCCCTGGCAGCGGGGAGTACCTGTGCGTCTGTCCCGCTGGCTTCACAGGGGACAGGTGTGAGGAGGACATAGACGACTGTAAACCCAACCCCTGCCGTCTGGTCAAGTGTATAGACGGACCCAACTCTTTCTCCTGCATCTGTCCCCCCGGAATGACGGGTACTGTACATGACAGAAATAGAATTACAACACACACTGTATGTTGTACATGCTAATGCTGCAGCTCATTTGTGGGTCTCAGGTGCTTTTATGACTCTGAGAGCTTACTTTTAATCATTCAATTAGGAAGCTGTGCTTTGACACTCCATTATAGGAACCATACTCCTTATTACCACTCTTTCAGTGTTTGGATACAAGCAGTGCCAGATTTCCTTATCTGGTTCAGTGAATTTAGATGTTGATGTTTTGTTCGTGGATTGCATCCTGTGTGTGTGTGGAAAGCTGAGATTTCATTCATGTTGTTTTTGTGTTCCAGGTCATACCTGTAGAGAGGATGTGGATGAATGTGCCGCAGAGCCGTGCTTCCCTGGGGTGGGCTGCAACAACACACTGGGCTCATTCACCTGTGGCTCCTGTCCAGAGGGTTACACTGGGGACGGGAAGAGTTGCAGTGGGTCCCACTCTCCCTCTCTCCCTGTCTGTTTCTCTCCCTCCTTCTGTATCTCTCTTTCTCTACCCCAATCCTCTCACCCCCAACCCTCATTTTTTTATCAATATATTTCTACTGACTGTGAATAATTATATTCTACCTCCTCCTCTCCTGTAGTTAAATCGGAGCCGTCCAGTGGTAAGGGTGATGACTATAAGCCTATTCATTGAGTGACCGTGCCTGTACCCGCTGTACCCACAGGAGGTCACCAGGGTTCTGGCACGGTTAAACCATCAAGCCAGGCCCCCTGCTCCAGACAACCATGCTACCCAGGGGTGCAGTGCTTCGAGAGCACACACGTCTCAGTAGGCTACATCTGTGGACCCTGTCCACCTGGGCTCCATGGCAACGGACACACTTGTAGTAGAAGCACCACAACAGGTGAGAAGAGTCACCTGATCACTTGGCTGATGATTGACAGGGTTCATGTGATTAGGTGTTTATTATAATGTTATTAAATATCTGGGCTTAAATGGGATTAGTCCATTAGTTTTATTGCTGGCTCATAGCTGGCTTCTAGTAAAGCTAACTGTTATGCCAGTATTATTTAGCTAGGTCTTCAGGGTTAGTTGATAGAGGTGATTTGAGTTATACTAGCTCTATACAAATCCCATTTGAGTTCCTTTTCTAGCTCTGTCCTCTAACTTCCAGTGTTTTACAGAACAGAGGCCAGTTAACACCAACAGAGAAGATGGACGTCCCCAAGTGACAGAAGACTCCAGTAGGGAAATTACTAGCACCACCTCCTCCTCTTCTTCCTCCACCTCCTCCTCCCAGTACAGGAGGATAACTGAGGGGCCCTCATCGGGTAGCAAGAGAGTCCCCTCCGTGGAGAGAAAGACACCTATTAGCCCCCAGGACCAAACTATCACCAGAGTCTCCACCCCCACCAATCACAACAGAGGTCAGAGCAGCAAGGTGGACCTGACCCCTGACCTTAGGTGGGGGTCATCGTCTCCCATAGTGACCTGTGCGGACTCGCCCTGCTTCTCCGGTGTGCCCTGTGAGCCCACAGTCTCAGGCTCCTTCAAGTGTGGCCGCTGCCCGTATGGTTACACTGGCGATGGGTTCACCTGCAAAGGTTAGCGGTTAGCACTCTTGTTGTCTGTTTTTCATTCATATAGTCTTTGTTCTTTTTTCATATGTTTTTAACATTCAAATCCTTACATGGACGTATACTGTAGGTTCCCATGGAACTGTTTGTGGTGTTTTCCAGCTGTGTGCCGGTATCCATGTGGAAGGAATATGGAGTGCTCTCTACCCAACACCTGCACTTGTAAAGAAGGCTATACCGGATATAACTGCCACATAGGTGGGAACAACAGTCAGGGTTGGACGAGACAGATGAGTTTCTACAAAATAACTTCTGCAAAAATGTCTGTAAATTAGAATAAGTTGTTTTCAGTTACACATAGAAGTTGTAGATTCTATTAACCTTCTACCTTCTCAGCTGTCTGCCGACCGGACTGCAAGAACCAAGGGAAGTGTGGCAGGCCTGATGTGTGTGTCTGTCCCGTGGGCTACAGCGGACCAACATGTGAGGAAGGTAAACATACCATCCCACACATATTTGAACTCTAACTATGTACTCTATATCCTGGCCCCAAATCTGTTTGTGCTAACTTGCCAACTCATTGTCACTCATTGTGTGGCTTGACAATGATGTAATACGAGTTGGCAAGATGGCACAAACAGATCTGGGTACAGGCTATATGTTCTCCATTGTAAATATTGTATATATTCTTCTTTTCTGACTGGATGCTCTGTACACCCCTTGGTTGCTGTGTTTGTAGCTAACTGTGAGCCATCTTGCCAGCATGGAGGAACCTGTCTGGTCAGGAATCTCTGCACCTGTCCTTACGGTTACGTGGGGCCAAGATGTGAAATCAGTGAGAGATAATCCATTTGATCCTTTCTTGCATATATCATGTTTCCCTATAATTATCTAAACCAGTGTTGGCTTGCCTAAAAAAAATGGAATGTGTGTATAGGGGTTAGGAGTTGTCGTGTGTAACTGTGTCTGTGTGTGTCTCTGTTCAGTGGTGTGCAACAGGCACTGTGAAAACGGAGGGGAGTGTATTTCTCCCGATGTGTGTAAGTGCAAGTCTGGCTGGTACGGACCAACATGTAACTCAGGTAACGCCAATCAACACCACATGTTCCTACTTAGAAGCCCATGACGAACATATCTCTTTTCGACAACAGTATGTTTAGCTATGGGCTCAATATTCCATTGTCTTCACCTCCAGCTGTCTGCAATCCAGTGTGTTTGAATGGTGGGACTTGTATCAATCCCAACATCTGCGCCTGTCCCGGTGGCTTCTATGGCTCCCAATGTCAGATTGGTAAGAATAGGTGTCACACTGACAATCAATAACCTCGATTGATTATGACACATTCTACTGGTCCCCTATTAGTGAGTGATCCGGCAACTTGCACAGAAGTCTATTGCATGGTGGTACTTTGGTTTAGTGAGGTATAACTGTAGCTGTGTCACTGTGCGCCGGGCCCTCCAGCTGTGTGCAGCCCTCCCTGTAAGAACGGAGGTCAGTGTATGAGGAACAACGTCTGCTCCTGCCCCGGGGGCTACACAGGGAAGCGGTGTCAGAAGAGTAAGAGCCACTGCCACCCAACACAACCAAACACCCCACATCACTGTCTATGCATGCAGTATTAAATAGTTATAGGCCCTATACCAACATAAATGCACGTGAAAGGACCTAATTGTAATAACCCTGCAGCAAGCTAGTAAGTACATGCAGTTATGTTAATTGAGCCAAAAATGCATGTTGCATTGTGTCTTTCAGGTGTGTGCGACCCCATGTGCATGAACAAGGGGAAGTGTGTAGGGCCCAACTCCTGCTCCTGTGCCTCTGGGTGGAGGGGAAAGAGGTGTAACATTCGTGAGTGTCAACATAATGTACAACCACTGTTAACCTGAACCTGTCACCATTTAAAGATGCCTTTACAATGCTGTTTGTGTGTGTGCGCGTGTGTGTGTGTATGTATTTAGCCGTGTGCCTGCAGAAGTGTAAGAACGGTGGTGAGTGTGTGGGACCCAACACCTGCCACTGTCCCACAGGATGGGAAGGCCTACATTGTCAGTCCGGTGAGTCCTTCTCAAATTCAATATGATGTATTGCCAAGTTTCAATACATAGCTATATACTTTTATCCTGTACTTATATTGCGTTCTATACTATTTCCTCCTTCTGCCTGACGGACAGCCATCTGTAAGCAGAGATGCCTCAATGGGGGAAGGTGTGTCCTGCTCAACTTCTGCCACTGCCGCAACGGGTACACTGGCGTCACCTGTGGGTTAAAGGTGAGCATTGGGTCACAGTTTGGATGTTCATTAACAGTTTTTTTAAAATTATTGTTGGGAGATTATATACTGTAAAATCTCTTTGCTTTTTTCTAGGCCCCACTTGCATAAGGGAAATGACTGAAGATGCAGAAGTTTTACAAAATACACAATGCAAATGGAGTCTTTATTAGGCAGTATGTGATCGTGGAGTGTGTGTGCCTGTATGTGTGTGTGCCTGTGTGCCTGTGTGCCTGTGTGCGTGTGTGTGTGTGTGTGTGTGTGTGTGTGTGTGTGTGTGTGTGTGTGTGTGTGTGTGTGTGTGTGTGTGTGTGTGTGTGTGTGTATCTTTGTACATGAACAGGGGGACTGGATATATTGCACGTATCTAATTGTCCCTGTTTTGTTTCTACCTCAATGCTCAAGGTAGCACATTGATGTAATGCCCTTGCATAAGAAATGCATAACATATTCATAAACAATGCATTATACTGTCTTAAACACTGCATATTCATTCAGAAATGTTTATGCCAATCGCGTTGATGTCTCAAAAGCTACGTTTACCCAGGTAGCCCAAGTCTGATCTTTTTCCACTAATTGATCTTTTGACCAATCAGATCTGCTCTTTTGAAGGTAATTGGGCAAAAGATCAGAAATGTGCTGCATGTATAAACGCAGCCAGACTATGTCATCTAACATAGACATTAATTCATGTATTTTAATGCATAAAGTCCTTATCCTGCATTATAGTCCTTATCCTAGGCTTTTATACAAAAGTGTTACTGCACACGGCTATGTTGGAGTAAGAGAAGAGAATCAGATGAAAAACTAGTTGATGGTTTATTGAAGAACAATCTAGCTTTATATGATATTAATACCCACTTTTCTATTTGTTTTGTTCCTTGTTAGTGATTTGACCTAAGTTTTTTCCACTCTGGTTTATTGTGGTACTGAAAGTGTTTTTTTTTTTGTCTAAACTATTGTGCACTGTTGTTTCATACTTAATATGTATGGAGAAATAATTATATTCTTCTTTTTACATCACACCTGCTTTGGAAATGTTATTAGCTTGTTTGATTTTTAGGGCCACTTGTCTGCAATTGTTTTGTGACTGTTGACGAGATCTGTTGTAAGTATTAATTCAGTTATACTTGATCACTTCTGTACATTATACTGTACATAGGTCAAAACATTTGTTTTTTTAACATTTACACCGCGTTGTTGTAAATCACGCATATGGAAACAAAATAAAAAGTTATTGTGTAACTTGCTTTAAGTAACACGTTGAATGGTTGAAATACAATACGGTAAGGGATGGACGAACACTTTTGTAACAGTTTAGTTGTACTATTAATTGGCTACAGTATATTGTTAGTAAAAGCAGTTCGCTAAGTGTTGTTTTACTGTATATCATCTGACTGCATGATAAGAAAATAACAATAAACCTTTTATCCACATTTTATTCATTATATAGCACAAACCCAAAATTGTATAGTAGATATTAAGTTAACAGTCAAATGTTATTGTTAACACAAAAATCTGTGGTTCTTTAAAAAAACATTTTTACAAAAGGCAGAGAGACGATATCTAAAGCACCAGATTTGGAATGAATACAGTTCTACATGGCCTCTGACTGGCCCTCTTTGACTTCTGACCCCTAAAGGGTTAAAACACCTTTTTCCTCTCCTCACAGCGTGGTCCAGAGTAAGGAGGGCGACAGCGGCACGAATCGGGAGACAAACACTTGCCTCCATTCAGACAGGGCCGGTGACACACAGCTGCAAGATAGAGAGAGGGGAAAGAGACAGAGGGAAGGGGAAATGAGAAAAAGAGATGTTACATTAAGAAAGAGAGGAAGGAGGGCTCATTATGTAGTCTGGTGGCCTCTTCACATCTGGGGAAACAGCTCCGAGAACAAAATCTCAAAACAGTCATTTTCAACAGATATCTCACATTGACAGGTTTCTCACTCAGTAGATTCTTTCAGGATAAAAAACACTTCTGTTAACAATTTCTCAATTTTCTGACAGTCTGATTTATATTTGTTATTCTTTAGCATGCCTGATTAACTTCTCTGCTATCTATTGTTTGACCCAAGTGTGTCAGTGTGTTACAAATTAACACACTTGACACACATCCAGAACAGATCAGTGATTAGGCTCCAGTTATGGGTTATACATTTATTTGGCCTGTTGCCTATATCTGTGTAAGTGTATCTGCAAGTGTGTGCATAATTTACCGTGTTTGTGAGTCTGTTGGAGTGAGAGTAAAAAAGTGCATGTCTGAAAATGTGTATAGTTTATGTTGGTTGTGTGTGTGCCAAATCTGTGAGATTTTACATTGCATTTTAGTCATTTAAGCAAACGTTCTTATCCAGAGTGACTTACAGTTAGTGCATTTATCTTAAGATCTCACTCACCAGTGTGGCAGGCTCCACCCAGCCAGCCCTCTGGACAGCTGCAGATTCCTGGGGCCACACAGCTGCCCCCGTTCCTGCACCCCTGGGGACAGATCGCTGGGGAAACATCGCAACAACGCATTCTCAACATTCCGGGAACCAATAAATCACCATTATACCTTTGGCCATGTGAAGTGTTTTCTTTGTCCCATTCGATAGTAATTAAATCAACTATTCTTTATTGTTTTAGTACGTGTGAAGGTATCTTGGCATTTGAATTAAGTTGTCAGAGGGTTCCGGAGAGGATTAATAAGCTACTGTTGATTAATAGGCCAGCTGAGCAACCAGTCTCACTGCTGGTTTCACCTCTGTGTGGATTAGGCTAATTAGGAGGTAAACAAACCCTCTTGGCATTTGGAGCCAGTCCAGCTGGAGGGACAGATGCACTTGGCCACTCCGTTCACAGCGATGCAGTCGCCACCGTTCCAGCATCCACTATCACATTTCACTGGAAAAGACAGACATGCAATCAAATCATCCACTTACATGTCCATGCTCCTAACCTATACTATAGGACTAAGACTTAACTCCCTACCCTTTTCAAACCACACTCAATCCAAATAAAACATTAGGTTACTTGTACTAGCCTACTGTAGTTACCAATAAATATATATTATTACAATATTTAATCAGATTTGTAACATTAACCAAACACCAACATACTGTATATCTAGAAGGTTAACAGAATTAGTTAAGTACCTTTATGACAATATTTTCCTCCAAATCCAGAAGGACATCTGCATTTTCCAGGGCGAAGACACTCTCCTCCATTCTTACATTTGGGGTAGCAGTTAGCTGTTCAAAACAACAGACAATATATTCATCAGCACTCATTCAGTAAAGTCATGCAACTTTTGCATCACATGTTGTGATGAAAAAAAATATGATATACATATTTCATACATTCTTCAATGCATCACTTTTCTTTTCTAGTTTGGCTATTTTGTTTACTGTTTCCTTTCTAGGCAAATATAAAGTAACATCACCATACTGGCAGGTCTCTCCCTCATAGCCGCTAGAACAGAAGCAGGTGTTGTTTCGGATGCAGATGCCAGCATGTTGGCACGGAGGGTCGCACGTCGCTTTGAGGTCAAAAACAAAGGGCACCGCCACCCCTCGCGGAGCGTCCGAGCGCGCTAAGCAGATGCCTACAAGCGCAACCGAGCAGGCCAGCAGCGCGAGGTCCACCTTCATCAACGCGGTAAAGCAGCAGCGAGAGAGCACCATCCTCTTCACTTAGTGGACAACGGGAACTGGGGTTGAAACCAAGTCCTTCGAGCATTGACACCGCAAGGCTTATCTCCACGTCGCCCCCACTGATGAACAGAGAAACTACAGCAGATGTTAGTCAGCCGAGAGAAAGGGCATGGAGAGGACGGGACCTATGTGAAGCTAGCCACAATATCGATTAACAACAGTAGTAGATATTGCTGTTCGGCTTTCAAATAAAAGTCCCTAATTGAAAGTGACGCAAACGGATGCAAATAGTGGTTTTCATGACATATTTGGACTAGGTAATGCTAAAAAAAAAGGTTGATTATAAAATTTAAATAAATACAATAATTTGACAATATGCAGTAAAAAGAAACTGTTGAAATCTGACTGTGGATGTATTAGGCAGCATAATTGCATTGGGGGCATAAAAATGTGGACACCTATCCGAACCTCTCATTCCAAAATCATGGCCATTAATATGGAGTTGGTCCACCTTTTGCTGCTATAGACGAACGATTCCAATGGACGAAACAGATTCGTCCTCGGACTGCCAGATAGTGAAGCATGATTCATCACTCCAGAGAACATATTTCCACTGCTCCAGAGTCCAATGGTGGCAAATCCCCTCCTCATTTCATGGGTGCACACTACATAGGTAAGACTATACAGTTCAATATGAATGTTCAATACACACAATAGATTGGCTGGGGAGGTGATTTGCCATAGTCAAAGTCCTGCAATATGAGCTATGACGCTAATATTTTTGACTCCAACACCATCATCAAGTTTGCTGATGTCACGGCGGTGGTAGGACTGATCACCGACGACAATGAAGCAGCCTATAGGGACGTGATCAGAGACAACAACCTCTCCCTCAACGTCAAGGAGACAAAGGAGCTGATCCTGGACTACAGGAAACAGAGGTGCGAGCACACGCCCATCCACATCGATGGGGCTGTAGTGGAGTGGGTCAAGAGTTTCAAGTTCCTCTGCACCCACATCAGTAAGGAATTAACATGATCCATACACAGGAGGCTGAAAAGATTTGGTATGGTTCCTCAGATCCTCAAAAAGTTGTACAGCTGCCCCATTGAGAGAATCTTGACTGGCTGCATCACCGCTTGGAACGTCAACTGCAATGCACCCAAACGCAAGGCACAACAGAGGGTGGTGAGTAAGGCCCTGTGCATCCCTGGGGCCGAGCTCCCTGCCATCCAGGACCTCTATACCAGCCAGTGTCAGGAGAAGACCCAAAGAATTGTCAAAAACTCCAGCCACTAAAGCCATAGACTGTTCTCTCTGACACCGCACTGCAAGCAGTAAGTCTGAAACATTTTACATTTGAGTAATTTAGTAAGTACATTTTTCCTCAATAAAGTAGCTATCAGGAAAGTCAGAGCTAGTAAGGGGGAAGAAAGTCAAGTGCAAGTGTTAGTTCACAAAGGGCTTTTTGTGTTGGGGGGTGAGGAGGGGGTGCTGTGGGATTATTTAAGAAACTCTTCGAATAGGTAGGGTTTCAGATGTTTTTGGGAGATGGGCAGGGACTCTGCTATCCTAGCTTCAGGGTTAAGCTGATTCCACCATTGGGGTGCCAGCACAGAGAAGAGCTTGGACTGGGGTGAGCGGGAGTTGCCCTCCCATAGGGGTGAGAGGGCCAAGAGACCAGAGGTGGCAGAACGGAGAACTCGGTTGGGGTGTAGGAGTTGAGCATAGCCTGAAGGTAGGGAGGAGCAGTTCCTCTTGCTGCTCCGTAGGCAAGTACCATGGTCTTGTAGTGGATGCGAGCTTCAGCTGGAAGCCAGTGGGGTGTGCAGAGGAGCAAGGTGTCATGGTGGACTTGAGAAGGTTGAACACCAGGTGTGCTGCAGTGTTCTGGATAAGTTGCAGAGGTTTCATGGCAAAAACGGAGGGCCCAGCCAACAGCGAGTTGCAGTAGTCCAGAAGGGAGGCGACAAGTGCCTGGATTAGGACCTGCGCCGCTTCCTGTATGAGGTAGGATCATACTCTACGGATGTTGTTGAGTGTAACCGATGTGAAATGGCTAGCTAGTTAGCGGTGGTGCGCGCTAATAGCGTTTCAATCGGTGACGTCACTCGCTTTGAGACCTTGAAGTAGTGGTTCCCCTTGCTCTGCAAGGGCCGCGGCTTTTGTGGAGCGATGTGTAACGATGCTTCGTGGGTGACTGTTGTTGATGTGTGCAGAGGGTCCCTGGTTCGCGAGGGGACGGACTAAAGTTATACTATTACATTGGTGCTGTTGACCCGGATCACTGGTTGCTGAGGAAAAGGAGGAGGTCGAAAGGGAAGTGAGTGTAACCGATGTGAAAAGGCTAGCTAGTAAGCGGTGGTGCGCGCTAATAGCGTTTCAATCGGTGACGTCACTCGCTTTGAGACCTTGAAGTGGTGGTTCCCCTTGCTCTGCAAGGGCCGCGGCTTTTGTGGAGCGATGGGTAACGATGCTTCGTGGGTGACTGTTGTTGATGTGTGCAGAGGGTCCCTGGTTCGCACCCGGGTCGGGGCGAGGGGACGGACTAAAGTTATACTGTTACATTGGTCTCGGCTGCATGATCCTGCAGGAGTGTGTCACTGCTTTGATGTTTGCAGAGACGGACAGGGTGTGGTCCTAGGTCACACCAAGGCTCTTTGAGCTCTAGGAGGGGGACACCATGGAGCTATCAACCATGATGGAGAAGTCTTGGAGCGGGCAGACCTTCCCCTGGAGGAAGAGCTTGAGGTGGTGGGCCGACATCCAAGCTGAGATATCTGCCAGGCACGCAAAGATGCGTGTTGCCACCTGGGTGTCAGAAGGGGGGAAGGAGAAAGATAGTTGTGTCATCTGCATAGAAATGATAGGAGAGAGCATGTGAGGACATGACAGAGCTGAGTGACTTGGTGTATAGAGAGAAGAGGAGAAGTCCTAGCACCGAGCCCTGGAGGACACCAGTAGTGAGAGTACATGGTGCAGTCACAGATCCTCTCCACGTCACCTGGTAGGAGCGTCCTGCTAGGTAGGATGCAATTAAAAAGTGTGCAGAACCTGAGATGCCCAGCTCTGAGAGGGTGGAGAGGAGGACCCTGAACAGCTTCTACCCCCAAGCCATAAGACTGCTAAACAAGACTACTAAATACAGTGGCAAGATAAAGCATGTGAATCCATTATAATTACCTGGATTTCTACATATATTTGTCATAAAATTTGATCTGATCTTCATCTAAGTCATAACAATAGACA
Organism: Salvelinus namaycush; assembly: GCF_016432855.1. NCBI lineage: Eukaryota > Metazoa > Chordata > Actinopteri > Salmoniformes > Salmonidae > Salvelinus > Salvelinus namaycush. The sequence goes on from NC_052343.1 coordinate 10,813,886, forward strand.
AGCACAGAACTAATAAACTAATAACACACAAACAATTATATGTTTTCATGTCTTTATTGAACACATTGTGTAAACATTCACAGTGCAGGGTGGACAAAGTATGTGGACCCTTGGATTTAATAACTGGTTGGCCCTCCTTTTTGCAGCAATAACCTCAAACAAACATTTTCTGTGGTTGTGGATCAGACCTGTACAATAGTCAGGAGGAATTTTGGACCATTCCTCTTTACAAAACTGTATCAGTTCAACAATATTCTTGGGATGTCTGGTGTGAACCACTCTCTTGAGGTCATGCCACAGCATCTCAATCGGGTTGAGGTCAGGACTCTGCCTGGGCCACTCCAGAAGGCGTATTTTCTTCTGTTGAAGCAATTCTGTTGTTGATTTACTTCTGTGTTTTTTGTCGTTGTTCTGTTGCATCACCCAACTTCTGTTGAGCTTCAATTTGCTTCAACAGATAGCCTTACATTTTCCTGCAAAATTTCTTGATAAACTTGGGAATTCATTTTTCTGTCCATGATAGCAAGCTGTCCAGGCCCAGAGGCAGCAAAGCAGCCCCAAACCATGATGCTGCCTCCACCATACTTTACAGTGGGGATGAGGTTTTGATGTTGGTGTGCTGTACCTTTTTTTCTCCACACATAGTGTTGTGTGTTCCTTCCAAACAACTCAACTTTAGTATAATCTGTCTACAGAATATTTTGCCAGTAGCGCTGTGGAACATCCAGGTGCTCTTTTGCGAACGTCAGATGTGCAGCAATGTTTATTTTGGACAGCAGTGGCTTCTTCTGTGGTGTCCTCCCATGAACACCATTCTTGTTTAGTGTTTTACGTATCGTAATCTCGTCAACAGAGATGATAGCATGTTCCAGAGATTTCTGTAAGTCTTTAGCTGACACTCTAGGATTGTTCTTATCCTCATTGAGCATTCTGCACTCTGCTCTTGCAGTCGTCTTTGCAGGATGGCCACTCCTAGGGAGAGTAGCAACAGTGCTGAACTTTATCAATTTATAGACAATTTGTCTTACCGTGGACATCAAGGCTTTTAGAGATACTTTTATAACCATTTCCAGCTTTATGCAAGTCAACAAATCTTAATCTTAGGTTTTTTGAGATCTTTTTTGTGTAAGGCATGGTTCAGATCAGACAATGCTTCTTGTGAATAGCAAACTCAAATTTTGTGAGTGTTTTTTATAGGGCAGGGCAGCTCTAACCAACATCTCCAATCTCGTCTCATTGATGGGACTCCAGGTTAGCTGACTCCTGATTCCAATTAGTGAAGTCATTAGCCTAGGGGTTCACACACTTTTTCCAACCTACACTGTGAAAGTTTAAATGTTGTATTCAGTATAGGCAAGAAAAATACAATAATTTGTGTGTTATTAGTTTAAACATACTGTGTTTGTCTATTGTTGTGACTTAGACGAAGATCAGAACACATTTTATGACGAATTTATGCAGAAATCCAGGTAATTCTAAAGGGTTAACATACTTTTTCTTGACACTGTAGCTAATCAAATGGCTGCCTGCTGCTGCTACTGTCTGTTATTCTATACTGTTGCCTAGTCACTTTACAGTAACCCTACTTATATACACATAGCTACCTCAATTACCTTGTACCCCTGCACTCCGACTCGGTACTGGTACTTCCCGTATATAGCCCTGTTATTTTTACTTGTCATTGTTATTCACTCTGTATTTATTCCTCATGTCACTATTTTTTATTTTATCTTTAACTCTGCATTTCACTGTTAGTCTACACCTGTTGTTTATGAAGCATGTGACAAATAACATTTGTATTAACTCTACAGTTGTAATCTGTGGGTGTCACTGAGTAGGCTGATACTGAAATTCAGTTAAGGCTGTACAGTCCAATATGAATGAATGTTCATTACGCACTATGGTTTGACTGAGGAGGTCATTTGCCACAGTCAAAGTCCTGCAATAAGACGCTAATATTTTTGACTCCAACACCATCATCAAGTTTGCTGATGACACAACGGTAGAAGGACTGATCACCAATGACAATAAGAGCTCTGACGCTAATGTTTGTGTAAACTGTACCGAGTTGTAATCTGTGGGTGTCACTGAATAGGCTGAGACCCCATTCCATGGGTGCACAGACAGTGCACACTCCATATGTAAGGCTGTACAGTGCATATACTGTATGCATGCCCCAAATGCAATTATGCAGTCTAACACATCCACAGTGGGATTTCATATTTTTTTTAGTATTTATAAAAAACAATATTGAATTATTATTAAAAAAATATATATTATATTACCATAAGCCATGCTTATTTAGCATTATCTAGTCCAAATATGGCATAGTTCCACTATTTGTATCCGTTTGCGTCACTTTCATTGCGGGACTTTTCTTTTGAAGGCAACTCGCAAATTCCATTATTGTGGCTAATCGTTATTGTGGCAAGCTTCACATAGGTGAGGACAGGGTGGGATTGGGAAATTTGAAGGTGGCCTCAATTTCCTCTCGGTCTCTCTGGGCTAAGTCATTCTGCAGAGAGGAATGCCTGCCATTCAAAGTGAAGACTTGTTGATTTAGAGAATTGAGATAGCCTGAACACTGAACATTTACAATTTATTTACCATTGCACTAATCTCTCGTGGGTGGGCAGCTGACAAATTACTTGAGACTTTAGTTCTGGGTTAACCGAAATGACCATTGCACAGAAGTCACTCACTGTTTTGAAGTGATTTATTGACAGCTGTCTCTGAACTCTGTCGGGACTTTTCCAGCTAATGTGAAAGGTCAACAAGGGACTTCCTTGATGTTAGAGAAACCCAGTAGTGGTCCTTTTCCAGTTCACACAAACATTTGAATACTTATAGCTACTATGTCATGTGTTCATAGTCTGTGTACCAGTCTTTTTTAGCTTACATTCCACTCCTTGACACTCCTGTCAGTTTCCTACATAAACAGCCAGGGTTTAATGAAATAGGCCTAGGCATTATACTTTTTTTTATTGCACATTTAATTACACTAACGCATTTGGTGATGTTCAACTTCAGTTCATTGGCACAAAACGTGTGCCAGACAAAAATATTATTGTGCAATTCATGCATCTCCGCTGGCATCTCCACTGGCCTCTCTTACACCCATCCTCTCTCTATTCCTCTTATAACTCTTGAACCAGTAGTCTATCCCAATGTGTGTCCCAATACACTGAGTGTACAAAACATTAGGAACACCTTCGTAATGTTGAGTTGAATCCCCTTATGCCCGCAGAACAGGCTCAATTCGTCGGGGCATGGACTGCACAAGATGTCGAAAGCGTTCCACAGGGATGCTGGCCCATGTTGACTCCAATGCTTCCCACAGTTGTGTCAAGTTGGATGGATGTCCGTTGGGTGGTGGACCATTCTTGATACATATGCGAAACTGTTGACCCAGCAGCGTTGCAGTTCTTGACACACTCAAACCGGTTGGCCTGGCACCTATTACCATACCGCTTTCAAAGGCACTTACATCTTTTGTCTTGCCCATTCACCCTCTGAATTGCACACGTACACAATCAATACCTCAATTGTCTCAAGGCATAAAAATCCTTCTTTAACCTGTCTCCGCCCCTTCATCTACACTGATTGAAGTGGATTTAACAGGTGACATCAATAAGGGATCATAGCTTTCACCTGGATTCACCTGGTCAGTCTATGTCACGGATAGAGCAGATGTTCCTAATGTTTTGTACACTTAATGTAGTTTGGTCACCTATTTTGAGCAATTAAAACATATATTCGACAAAGAAGCACCTTGCTCTTGCTTGCTGGATATAAAATATGCTACAGTGTTCACAGTGGTGCGGAAGTGGTGGGGAAGCTTCTCTGGTGTGATGTGATCACATTGGCTGGTGGTAAAAAAGCAATGAACAGGAATTCTATGTTCTCCCGCGCCAAATGTTTATGTTTACAATTCAATTAATTATGTCACAATGCTGAATGTTATGTTTCCAATCAAATGTATGAATTAAGTTTTAAAAATGCAATCTAATTTGTATGAACATTATGATTGGATAGCTGTGAGGGTTATCGAATCAGGATCAAATCCTCTGATCTCCTCGAGCTCATTAGTGATAGAATGTTCATATTTGAAGATTGCCGAAAGGCCGGTCTCTTTGGCAAATGACAAGTGGCAAGGAGTGGAATATAATAGCTGAACAGAGGCTGCAACCTGGCTAACGTGTTCACATGATAGACTTCAATAGAAGTTTTGTCAACAAAGCCCCATATACTACCCACCCCTGCGACCTGTATGCTCTCGTTGGCTGGCCCTCACTTCATACTCGTCGCCAAACCCACTGGCTCCAGGTCATCTAGAAGTCTTTGCTAGGTAAAGCACCGCCTTATCTCAGCTCACTGGTCACCATAGCAGCACCCACCCGTAGCACGCGCTCCAGCAGGTATATTTCACTGGTCACCCCCAAAGCCAATTCCTCCTTTGGTCACCTTTCCTTCCAGTTCTCTGCTGCCAATGACTGGAACGAATTGCAAAAATCACTGAAGCTGGAGACGTATATCTCCCTCACTAGCTTTAAGCGCCAGATGTCAGAGCAGCTCACAGATCACTGCACCTGTACATAGCCCATCTGTAAATAGCCCATCCAACTACCTCAACCCCATACTGTTATATATATTTTGTTTGCTCCTTTGCACCCCAGTATCTCTACTTGCTCATTCATCTTCGGCACATCTATGACTCCAGTGTTTAATTGCTAAATTGTAATTATTTTGCCACTATTGGCCTATTTATTGCCTTACCTCCCTTATCTTACCTCATTTGCACACACTGTATATAGACTTTTTTTCTATTGTGTTATTGACTGTATGTTTGTTTATTCCATGTGTAACTCTGTGTTGTTGTTTGTGTCGCACTGCTTTGCTTTATCATGGCCAGGTCACAGTTGTAAATTACAACTTGTTCTCAACTAGCCTACCTGGATAAATAAAGGTGAAATAAAAAATAAAATAAAAGTTTACAAGTTATCAATGCTTCATTATTACGTTATATGCATGATGTGATAGTTATTAGTCAGAATGTAGGCCTAATGTAGGCTATAGCCTGTAAAGTATAGTCTGCTGAGCTTGAAGTAGACCTAATTCACAATGGTACACTCTTAGAAAAATCGGTTCCCCATTGGGGAACCCTTTTGGTTCCAGGAAGAACCCTTTTTGGTTCCAGGTAGAACTCTTTTGGGTTAAATTTAGTACCCTCTGGAAAAAGGATTCTACATGGAACGCAATAGGGTTATACCTGGAACCAAAAAGGGTTATTCAAAGAGCCGAAGAACCCTTTTAGGTTGTACTAGGTAACTATATTTCTCCATGCGCTGACCAACTGACAAGTGTCTTCACTGACATTTTCAACCTCTCCCTATCTGAGTCTGTAATACCAACATGTTTCAAGCAGACCACCATAGTCCCTGTGTCCAAGAACACTAAGGTAACCTGCCTAAATGACTACCGACCCGTAGCACTCACGTCTGTAGCGATGAAATGCTTTGAAAGGCTGTTTATGGCTCACATCAACACCATTATCCCAGAAACCCTAGACCCACTCCAATTTGCATACCGCACCAACAGATCCACAAATGATGCAATCTCTATTGCACTCCACACTGCCCTCTCACATCTGGACAAAAGGAACTCCTATGTGAGAATGCTATTCATTGACTACAGCTCAGCGTTCAACACCATAGTGCCCTCAAAGCTCATCACTAAGCTAAGTACCCTGGAACTAAACACCTCCCTCTGCAACTGGATGCTGGACTTCCTGACGGGCCGCCCCCAGGTGGTAAGGGTAGGTAACAACACATCCGCCACGCTGATCCACACAACAGTGGTAGGCCTGATCACAACAACGATAAGACAGCCTATAGGGAGGAGGTCAGAGACCTGACCGTGTGGTGCAAGGACAACAACCTCTCCCTCAATGTGATCAAGACAAAGGAGATGATTGTGGACTACAGGAAAATGAGGACCGAGCACGCCCCCATTCTCATCGAAGGGGCTGTAGTGGAGCAGGTTGAGAGCTTCAAGTTCCTTGGTGTCCACATCACCAACAAACTAACATGGTTCAAGCACAACAAGACAGTCGTGAAGAGGGCACGACAAAACCTACTCCCCCTCAGGAGGCTGAAAATATTTGGCATGTGTCCTCAGATCCTCAAAAGGTTTTACAGCTGCACCATCGAGAGCATCCTGACGGGTCTGCATCATGGCCTGGTATGGCAACTGTTCGGTCTCTGACCGCAAGGCACTACAGAGGATAGTGTGTATGGCCCAGTACATCACCGGGGCCAAGCTTCCTGCCATCCAGGACCTCTATACCAGGCGGTGTCAGAGGAAGGCCCTAAAAATTGTCAGAGACTCCAGCCACCCTAGTCATAGACTGTTCTCTTCTACCCCCAAGCCATAAGACTCCTGTACAGCTAATCAAATGGCTACCCAGACTATTTGCATGCACCCCCCCTCCCCCAATTCTACGCTGCTGCTACTCTCTGTTATCTATACATAGTCAGTTTAATAACTCTACCTACATGTACATATTACCTCAATTACCTCGACACCATTTACCTCGACACTGTTGTATCCGGCACATGTGACAATTAACATTTGATTTGATTTGATCATGGAAGGGAGAATAGGCTAGAGGTAGAACATAAATGTTTTGTTGGATTTCTCTGTAATGGAAGTCCATCGACAGCGCACCTGGAAAAGTCATTTCCTTACATCTGGAACAGGGAAAGTATATATGATCTATGGGGAAAGAGATGGGGAAAGAGATTACATTTACACAACCAAACTAGTCTAGTCTGCTCCCCTTTCTAACTTCCTAGCCTACCTTACACTGATATCTAAATGTCCTTTTCGGTGTGCTATGATATTTAGGGTTTGTAGAAACACAATTGTATTTAGATAATTATTTCACATACTTGTCGTTTGTCTAGGCTACATCCCTGAAACATGAACCCATACCCTGGCATCCATACATCCCTGAAACATGAACCCATGCCCTGGCATCCATACATCCCTGAAACATGAACCCATGCCCTGGCATCCATACATCCCTGAAACATGAACCCATGCCCTGGCATCCATACATCCCTGGGTTAATGTACTTCCTCAATGGCTGTAAAAGCATCATGTTACTTTCACCATTTGCACATTATCTCCCTGAAGAACAACCATATTTCCGCAAACTCAATTTTGTGAACATTGCATGAACTGCTTAAGCCAGAAGTCTGAAACCAGATTCACATCCTCACACAGTCTACTTTACTTTCCAGATGTCTTGTATCATGCTGAGGAAACACAGTAGCCTGCACACCATTACAAATAGCTCAGAATCTTGGCTGTTTGTTTCAATACACTCTGAACACAGTAAAACTCAATCTCCCTCAGAGTTGGTGGTTATAAATGGCGCCAGTGAGCACAGCACGTGACTGCATTTTATCTGTGTCTGGACCCGGTTTCCCGATATGGATGGAATTTAAGCTTACGAGTCGCGAACATGTTGTTACACATCATGAGATATATTGAGGCCAAATAAATTGAGACAGTAGCCTTCAATTAGCAAAATAGAACTCAATTGATTGAACATGAACTTGATTTCAATATGATTGAAATACATAGGCCTATGAAGCCTATACTGTATTTACATTTTAATGCAGTCATCTCAGTTTTCATTTGAAGAATATTTTTTATCCTCTGCTTGTTTGTAACAATTGCAAAGCCATTGGCAACTTTGTATTTCTGTTGAACTTTGTGGTCACAGAGGTGTACAAACATCCTTATTGTATGTTTAGTGGAGATCTTCTGTGTATACAGGAAGGGCAAAAAAAGCATCTAACGACTCACTTAGCTTTCTACGAGTGGTCTGAGGCAGTCGGTAAATAACGTGTTTTCAGGTGAAACTTTAGTAACAATGGTTTTGGGAAACCAGTGAGGCACGAATCCCATTGAAGTCATTGGAACGACATTAGCATTTTTGCCCATGCTAATATTGGTCCCATGACTTGAATGGGATTTGTGCCACAAATGCTAGAACGTTAGCATGTGGAAACAGTGCCAGGGAAACTAAACCAAATCATGGATTGCTGTCATACCTTTTCCATAGACTGCTTACAGGGTAAGGAAACCAATGTGTAATTTTGTAATTTGGGTGAACTATCGCTTTAAGATGCTTTTGGGAAACTGGGCCCTGGTTAATTAGGAACTGCTCCAAGTCCCTGACCTGAATCGTGGATAGAGGAAGTCAACTGCCGTTTAAACGACAGCAACAGATGTGAGGTAAGCATACCGGTACACACTGGAGACCTCAAGCACCGGTGAGCATCTGGAAGCAAACAAAGTAACACACTGACACACATCCAGAACAGTCTACAAATCAATTCCAAGGTCATACAGGATTAGTAGATGCATTACAATACAGCAAACAAACCTGTTTAGGATCTTGTAGAACAGAGTACCACATTGACACAATACTGTATGACAGAAAACACATGCTGTATACTGTCCATTTAGAGTAAAAATAACACATTTGTTCACTAGAGCACGCTGTCAAACATACCTAAGCCTGTCTATTCTGTGGGACTTTAAATGTAACGTCATGCTATTTTTAAGATGCTAAATTGTGGTCTCGTGTGGCTCAGTTGGTAGAGCATGGTGCTTGCAACGCCAGGGTTGTGGGTTCATTCCCCACGGGGGGACCAGGATGAATATGTATGAACTTTCCAATTTGTAAGTCGCTCTGGATAAGAGCGTCTGCTAAATGACTTAAATGTAAATATTGGACTTGGTGTGTTTTACACATGAATGGCATGCATTGTGTTGTTAATTACTTGGACTTCAATAGTGAGTAAGGTAAGGTTTTTATGCAAACCTGTGCATATGGCCATTGGTCATTATAGAAACCATATTTTCATCCAAACACTTACTTATTTCTAAATGAATTTAGTTAAATTAGGCGCCACCCTGTGATAGTGATTGGTATTGCACATTTCTCCAACCTTTGAATTCTCCTCCAACTACAAACTATCAATAAATGCACCGAGCAAAAACCTCAAAATCAACCACTTTTAATCCCAGTTTCATGCAAGGAAAAACATTGTTACATGTACTGTATGACTGGCAGTGGCTTACAGTATCCACAATTACACAGTAGTACACAGTCAACGTACCTCAGTGAGGATTCAGAACTGACTTTAAACTGATGAGTTTTCTTCTTGGATGATTTGGGACATAATATGGCACTTTGACATATTCAACAGTATATAGTGTGATTGTTCCTCCACAGAGTAATTCCTCCATAGAGTATATCAGATCATTTAAACAATGTAAGCATCTGATATTTTATATTGGCCATTTTTATTGTCCTCAGTTCAGTCTTCTGTACATGCACAAAATACTTTAAAGCTATAACAAATGTTTAAGGATGTTAAATGTTAAATGTTTAATTTTCAAAGATAAATAAAAACCTAATTTTACAACACCATTGAGGGTATTTATGTAATATCATATTTCGAAATAGGTAGTCATCTACTACCCAAGTTAGAAAAAAAACATGTAACATTCCCATTAAAATAAACAATTCATAGAGGTTTACAATTGAAGAGAAATTCACATCATAAACACCACATCTAATAGTTATAGGTACTGTATTTTAATGATATAAAAATACAAGATTCCTCTCATTAAAATACCTAAATGTTGCAATCTAATTAAGGTCCGTAGTCATCATAATTACTCTGGCATCACCCCGACATGATATGTCACCTCAGAATTAGATGTAAATCTAACTATCATTACAATGAAAATGTAAGAGTAACAACACACATCAGGAAGTACCATTATGTACAAAACAATCCTTGAAGAAAACAAAATGGCTGCTATAAAAAAAAGAATGGAATAAAATGCCATCAAAAAGTGGTTTGGGGTGCTGATAATCAAAATGAGGATGCTGTCCTATTACTTTATTTGTATTGCATGTCCCATACCTAGTGGTCTGGGAAGGTTAGTGGTACAGATTACATTACATCAACAACTCTGCCGTATAAATACTTTCTTATGATTACGTTTCCCATACAAAGCTAAAGTGCATCTTTATCTCAAATGCCTGTACACATTGGATTGGATCATTCTATTAGGAAGAATTTGCACAAGAGGTTTTCTACCTGCAACATTATCAAACCCTCATGAAACTGTATATTGGCACCTTGCTAACTTCACTTTCTCTGAGCCATGGTTCCTCCTATTCTACAGTAGACGTGTGCCCAAAGGAACTCCGTAAAACCCTTTTGTCTGCCTTTAGATCGATGGGCTTCCATTATGGCTGTGTTTTCACTGCCTTACTGATACATCTTCACATGTCCATGCAGTGAGGTGGTGTTGCCCCCACAGTCCACATACTGGTACATCTCCTGGGAGACCTGCTCCGAGTGCCCAAAGTAGGATGTGGTCACAGTCACCCTGAAAACCAGTCAATAGACAGTAGTCAGTTTCCCCAAAATGGCGTGTGAGGTTGGACAAAATAAATAGAGTAGGTACAGTAACATGTGTAAACTCAATGTATTAGTAGAAATATTTGAAAAGGTACAATGCATTCAGAAAGTGTTCAGACCCCTTGACTTTTTCCACATTTTGTTACGTTACAGCCTTATACTAAAATGTATTAAATATTTTTTACCCCTCATCAATCTACACACAATTCCCCATAATGACAAAGCAAAAACAGGCTTTTAGACATTTCTGCAAAAATATATATAATACTAATGAAATATCACATTTACATAAGTATTCAGACCCTTTACTCAGTACTTTGTTGAAGCACCTTTGTCAGCGATTACAGACTTGAGTCTTCTTGGGTATGACGCTACAATCTTAGCACACCTGTTTTTAGGGAGTTTTTCCCATTCTTGTCTGCAGATCCTCTGAAGCTCTGTCAGGTTGGATGTGGAGCGTCGCTGCAGAGCTATTTTCAGGTCTCTCTAGAGATGTTCGATTAGGTTCAAGTCCGAACATTGGCTGAGCCACTCAAGGACATTCAAAGACTTTGTGCTTAGGGTTGTTGTCCTGTTGGACGTTGAATCTTCACCGCAGTCTGAGGTCCTGAGCGCTCTGAAGCAGGTTACATTCAATGATCTCTCTGTACTTTGCTCCGTTCCTCTTTCCCTTGATCATGACTAGTCTCCCAGTACCTGCTGCTGAAAAACATCCCCACAGCATGATGCTACCACCATGCTTCACGTAGAGACAGTGCAAGGTTTCTTCCAGATGTGACGCTTGACATTCAGGCTAAAGAGTTCAATCTGGGTTTCATCAGACCAGAGAATCTTGTTTCTCATGGTCTGAGAGTCTTTAGGTGCCTTTTGGCGAACTCCAAGCTGGCTGTCATGTGCCTTTTACTGAGGAGTGGTTTCCGCCTGGACACTCTACCATAAAAGCCTGATTGGTGGAGTGCTGCAGAGATGGTTGTCCTTTTGGAAGGTTCTCCCGTCTCCACAGAGGAACTCTGGAGCTTTGTCAGAGTGCCCATCGGGTTCTTGGTCACCTTCCTGAACAAGGCCCTTCTCCCCGATTGCTCAGTTTGGCCGGGCGGCCAGCTCTAGGAAGAGTCTTGGTAGTTCCAAACTTTTTCCATTTAAGAATGATGGAGGCGACTGTGTTCTTGGGGAACGTCAATGCTGCAGAAATGTTTTGGTATCCTTCCCAGATCTGTGCCTCGACACAATCCTGTCTTGGAGCTCTACGGATAATTCCTTCGACCTCATGGCTTGGTTTTTGCTCTGACATGCACTGTCAAATGTGGAACCTTATATAGACACGTGTGTACCTTTCCAAATCATGTCCAATTAATTGTTTTTACCACAGGTGGACTCCAATCAAATTGTAGAAACATCTCAAGGATGATCAATGGAAACAGGATCCAGCTGAGCTTTATTTCGAGTCTCATAGCAAAGGATCTGAATACTTATGTAAATAAAGTTTTTCAGTCTTTTTAATTTTTATACATTTCCGAACATTTCTAAAAGCCTGTTTTTACTTTGTTATGATGGGGTATTGTGTGTAGATTGATGAGCAAAAAATGTTTGGGGACACATTTCAGAATGAGGCTGTAACGTAACAAAATGTGGAAAAAGGGAAGTGGTCTGAATAGTTTCCGAATGCACCGTATACTTACTGCATCATGACCACAATGTTGTGAACCTTTATGGACTGCAGGGTGCAATAGTCGCTGCAAACACAAAACATTTATTGAAGAAGTGTCACGATTTGCACTGTCAACCACACAATAAAATGTAGTTAGTTGTGAAATACTTACAATAAATACTTACAACATATAACTCATCTCATCGGCAATGACTGTGGGAACTGTGTAGTCAATCTGAAATAAACAATATGTTGTAATGCAGCAGTTATCCATCTCCCATATTGAACAGGGCGGTTGAGTGCTGACTAACTAAGTAATGAGTCACTTTTGAGGGCAACAGTCCAAAAATGCCATCCTTATTCCATCCTTGCTTCTACTGATGCCCTCAGAACAGGGACAGGTGTTACAGTGGATTCAACAACAACAAGGTTCATTATCAATGTTGCCTGATTTTGTTGCTAGATTTTGCAGCAAAGCGGGTGGAACAATGAGCTGCTGTGTTGGGGGATAGAAAAGCACTTCAAAGTACAACTTTGATGCACACGTCATACACTGTAATATGTTTATAACAAGCCGTTATACCAAGGCGTGTTATTCTAAAATACACATGGTAAAGACCCACCTGCTGCATATCCAGTGGTATGATGGTCGTCACATTGCTAATACGGGCCTTCCCAATCACCGTCTTAGAGAACTGCACCTGGGCTGTGATGTTGGTCAGGGATACAGCGTAGTAGTTGTTATTGGTGATGTTCAGAGTGGTCTAGAAGAAAAGCCATACGGCACAACAGTTGTTGGAAAGACTGTCATTACGTTGGACCCACTGCAATTTGCATACCGCCCCAACAAATCCACAGATGACAGAATCTCTATTGCACTCCACACTGCCCTCTCCCACCTGGTCAAGAAGAACACCTATGCGAGAATACTGTTCATCGGCTACAGCTCAGCGTTCAACACCATAGTACCCTCCAGGCTCATCACTAAGCTCAGGACCCTGGGACTGAACACCTCCCTTTGTAACTGGATCCTGGACTTCCTGACGGGCTGCCCCCAGGTTTAAAAAAAAAAGTATTTCCCAGGTGGTGAGAGTAGGCAACAACACATCCACCACGTTGACCCTCAACACGGGGCCCCTCAGGGCTGCGTGCTTATTTCCCTCCTGTACTCCCTGTTCATCCACGACTGAGTGACCGCACGTCTCCAAAACCATCATTAAGTTTGCTGAATGACACAACGGTGGTAGGCCTGATCACCTCCTCCTCAGTGACCTGGCAGTGTGGTGCCAGGACAACAACCTCTCCCTCAACGTCAGCAAGACAAAGGAGCTGATTGTGGACTACAGGAAACGGAGTGCCGAGCACGCCCCCATCCATATCGACAGGGCTGTAGTTGAGCGGGCCGAGAGCTTCAAGTTCCTCTGTGTCCACATCAGTCAGGAATTAACATGGTCCACACACACCAACACAGTTGTGAAGAAGGCACGACAACACCTCTCCCCCAGGAGGCTGGAAAGATTTGGCATGGGCCCTCAGATCCTCAAAAAGTTGTCCAGCTGTACCATTGAAAGCATCTTGACTGGCTGCATCACCACTTGGTATGGCAACTGCTTGTCATACGACCACAAGGCGCTACAGAGGGTAAGGCGCTACAGAGGTTAGTGTGTACGGCCCAGTACATCACTGGGGCTGAGCTCCCTGCCATCCAGAACCTTCAAACCAGGCGCTGTAAGAGAAGGCCCTAAAAATTGTAAAAGACTCCAACCACCCAAGTAATAGACTGTTCTCTCTGCTACCACACGGCAGGCGGTACCGATGCACCAAGTCTGGAACCAACAGGACCCCGAACAGCTTCTACCCCCCAAGCCTTAAGACTGCTACATTGTTAACCAAATAACTACCAGGACTCTCTTTTGACTCATCACATACGCTGCTGCTACTGTTTATTATCTATCCTGTTGCTTAGTCACTTCACCCCTAACTATATGTACATATCTACCTCAATTACCTCATACCTCTGTACATACACTCAGTACTGGTACCCCGTGTATATAGCCAAGTTATTGTTACTCATGGTGTATTTATTCCTCGTGTCATTGTTGTTTTATTCTTTTTCTATTTTTCTCTCTGCATTGTTGGGAACGGCCGGTATGGACGCATTTCACTGTTAGTCTACACCAATTGTTTACGAAGCACGTGACAAAAAACTATTTGATTTGAATCCATGTCAACCCTAAGATGGAAACACAAGAAGGACAACTAACACCAGAGAGAGGAGCTTACCGTGATATTGAGATAGACAATCCGTTTGTCCTGGTCATAGGAGACGAATGAAGACTTCACGCCCACATAGGAGACGTCGATAGAACGAGGGAACAGGAAAAACACAGCCAGGCCAGACAGCAGAAGGCAAAGAGACACGGACACAGTGACATAAAGCTTTCTGCAAGAAAAAGGGAGGAAGCGCCATTAAAAGAGAGAAGTTGGATATAGACCATAGTCAACCACAGTTGAATCATTCAATTGCACATCTTTCAATAAAGAGACGTCTGGCTGAGTGAGATGAGACTTACGTTCTCCTTGGCTGGAGCCTCTGGTCACTGTATGGAATCAGAGCCACAAGCTGGTTCTCTTGTCCTGCAGTAGAGATGTGATGACAAAGCCATTTACAGAGGAAACTGATATTGTCTTTCCCATTTTCAATTCATGTTGGAAGTCAGTGTTTCTAGGTAGCCTAGTTTCTGGTTTTGCATTCTTGTTTGAATATCAAGTCAAAATGCAAATTAGGCAAAATGATTAGCAGCTCATGAGGGACAGTTTTACTACAGATGTAGGTGTGTATTGTGTCAGTGAGTGAGGGTTCATGTTTATTACTGTGTAGGAATGTATTTGTTTCGTGTTTATCCCCTCACCCCGTGGTATTCTGCCAGTGCCCTGGCATGTGGGGCATGTGACACTGTCTCTGCCAGTAAATTCCACATAGGGGAACTGAGACACATCTCCATTCTTTCCATCCTCTTCACTCTGTGTATCTATGTACTCTGGACCAGTCGTCAGGCCACTCTGACTGCCACGGTCGTCTTTCCCCTTCGACAAGTGCGAGTGTGACTTCCCCATCACTAGAGCTTTCTGTGAATAAAACATGTAAGATCTAATAAGTAGGTGTGGTCGGTAGTGAAAACTCATGCCACATATTCATTTGATATTTACATGGTCGTTATGGTCAGTTTACACAAATTGTTTTATACTACTTCTGTACTATAACAATGTACCTGTCTATGTAAGGTTTTAAAGCCATTTTATATTGAATAAAGGATACCATACTCCTATTACATTTTTGCATAGATGATTTTATTTTGTTTAGACCAGTTTACACCAACTCCCCAAAAGCTCTTATCAAGTGTGCACCATTTATGTAATTCATGTGTGTTTGAAACAATTACTGTCAAACAAAAGACACTTGTTCTGGCCGTGGCATTAGGCAGGGCTGCCCAATTAGTCCATTTTTATTTGTATTGGTTACTCAAAGTATGGCTCTTCATATCAAGAAAGGGAATTTTCAAGGTGTTTCAGTACTTGGCAATGAATTTGAACTATGTCAACTGGCTGATGATACCACCATATTTTTAAGAGACAGGAATGACGTTTCTAAAGCAGTATCCTGTATTGAAGACTTTTCCTTAGTTTCAGGTTTGAAAACTTTGATTAAAAAGTCAGTCTTATTTCCACTCAAGGATTGTGTTTTGCAGGAAGTATATGGTATCCCAATTAAAGATAAGGTTACTTATCTTGGAATTGTTATATGCAAGGATGAAAAACAAAGGAGTGAATTAAACTTTAACCCCATTATTGAGGAAACAAAGAAGAAATTGAACCTCTGGTTGCTGAGAGATATTTCGTTATACGGTCGGGTTTTATTGTCCAAAGCTGAAGGGTTATCCAGATCGGTTTATGTCTCGTTATCACTTGAATTATCCCCAAAAATGTAAAGGACTTAGATAAGATTCTTTATAATTTAATTTGAGGAACAAGCCTCACTATCTACGGAAAGATATTCTCACTAATACCCAAGGCCAAGGAGGTCTTGAGGTTTTAGATTTCAATACTCTAAATAATACTTTTAATATACTTCAGAATCCAATTTATTTTAAGAACCAGAACAGTATTTGGAATGTCTTCCCTAAGTATTTATTTGACTCTGTTGGTGGTTTAGAATTTTTGCTTCAATGTAACTTTGATGTTGATAAAATCCCAGTAAAATTGGCCAAATTCCATAGCAGGCAATTTTAGCTTGGATGTTAGCGTATAAACACAATTTTCCCCTCAGATACTGTCTATGGAACAACAAAGATATACGATTTTAAAATAAGTCTCTTTTTTTCGTAACTGGTTTGAGAATAAAATTATTTTGGTTGGTCAGTTACTTAATGAGGATGGATATCTACTCTCATATGGGGAATTTCTTGAAAAGTTTAAATACCAATAAATAAATTCTGACATAGATAAAGATGTAGTATATTTATTTCAACTGCTAATAATACTAGGTAAATTTAAAATTCACAAATGCAAATGATCTAATTCAAAACATAACTTTTTTCCACTTTATAAATGAATTTAAACAATATGGCACTACTTTAACTAAAATGAAAAACAAAAAGGCAATTAAAACTTGTTGTATTATTAATGAATATGATTTGTTTGTTTAGGATTCCTGGCAATGTAAATAGTATGTATGCTTGTTTGCATGTGACTATTCCTCTTTTGTTTGTTGATATTTCTTAAAAAATTATTATTATTATTATTTCTTAAAGAGACTTGTTCTGACCAAAGTTTGGTCTGGATCAAATATATGTAGCCTAGCCAGAAAAACACATCGCAAAATCACGGTCGTGATACTGTGCTGATGTGCAGACGACCATTATGCTACATGGTACACAATGTTACTTCCAGAGAAACTCTTCGCCCGCCTGCCATTTTAATCCAAAACTCACGAATACATTGTTGCGTATTTGCTCCGATATCCTGTTGTATTTTTATTTGGTGTCAAGTTATTGATGTAAATCATTGTGTAGAATACTTGCATAGTGCATCGACATGGATAAAATGTTTCCATATTGCAAAATGTTGCCCGGCTCCTTTGACAACATCAAAGCACCACTGTGCGGTATTACACACGCACGACGGATATGATCAAAATGGCAACATTCGATATTGGATTCATCTGCTTACCTTTGCGTATATTCACGCAGAATTTCTTTACATATGCTTGGTCACGAACAGCAGCTGTTTATGTCAATATAGTACTGACATTAGTACACGCACTAGTATTTTGCCAGCAGCTTAGACGATGACGTCGCTTTCATATGACAAAGTAAGAAACCTTCAAAATAAAAGCCCGCATTTGAAAAAAATGTCAACGTGTATAACTCATTCAAATTATATTGAATTTTAATCAATGGCCACTTTTATTGTGCCAACAAGAAATTGCGATGTCATTTCTGAAAACAAATGTAAAAAATATATTTTCTAAGACCAATAATGAAAATACAATGTTGACACTAGTATGTTGAGAATATTGGGCTGTAAAGAGAAAACGTTTCTACCTGTCTCAGCTAAAGTGTGGTGAAAAATACTCAGTAGGGTCTCTACTAACCAAATATGGTTAGTTTTGGAGGGGGACAGTGTCATACATATCCAGCAGCACTTCGTTCTCCACCCCCTCCATAGCCACCAATGCAATACACTGCAATAGACTGTACATGGCATACATATTGGCTTGTAGAGAGAAAACTGCCTTGTTTGTTTCCAGTGTGAAATAAAATGTAAACAAAGACAAAGACACAATGTAAATAATAATGGACTGGCATACCTGTTAACGACCTAGATTAACCTAATGGTTAATGCATCAGCTCAATCGCTTGGCCTGACAAATACAACTATTTTTTAGGTAGTATCCAAGTAAAATCATGTTGCTATAGGTTTATATCACCACAATTATGCATAGCCTTCCAATAATTTTCTTAAACCCATCTCTGTCACAATCAATCCAAAGGTTGGCTTCTTGGACTTGGGTTTTGGACTGATTCATGGATCACAGCACATCTCTCCTCATTAGAAACTTCAATGTTTAGCATTTCACTTCCAAACATAAAAGGCACGCTTGATATTCTTTTCAAGCAAATGACTGCAAAGGGAGAAGCATCACACACATGCAGTAAATGTGCAACCGTACTCAGTAGACAAACTATTTGAACCAGCACTACAGATATTCTTGTACTTTATGTTTCTGGTGGAAGGTCAAAAGTCATCCACAGTAATGTGAAACCTTGTGTCCCTATCTCGCTTTATTGATCTTTCAGCAGTTGGCAATGAGAGGTTGACCTCCATATTGAGCTCAGTTTTTTTATAATTTTTATTATTTCACCTTTATTTAACCAGGTAGGCTAGTTGAGAACAAGTTCTCATTTGCAACTGCAACCTGGCCAAGATAAAGCATAGCAGTGTGAACAGACAACAACACAGAGTTACACATGGAGTAAACAATAAACAAGTCAATAACATAGTAGGAAAAAAAGAAAATAAAAAAAAAAGAGAAAAAAAAAAGAGAATCAATATACAATGTGTGCAAAAGGCATGAGGAGGTAGGCAATAAATAGGCCATAGGAGCGAATAATTACAATTTAGCAGATTAACACTGGGGTGATAAATCATCAGATGATCATGTGCAAGTAGAGATACTGGTGTGCAAAAGAGCAGAAAGTAAATAAATAAAAACAGTATGGGGATGAGGTAGGTAAATTGGGTGGGCTATATACCGATGGACTATGTACAGCTGCAGCGATCGGTTAGCTGCTCAGATAGCAGATGTTTAAAGTTGTTGAGGGAGATAAAAGTCTCCAACTTCAGAGATTTTTGCAATTCGTTCCAGTCGCAGGCAGCAGAGAACTGGAAGGAAAGGCGGCCAAATGAGGTTTTGGCATTAGGGATGATCAGTGAGATACACCTGCTGGAGCGCGTGCTACGGGTGGGTGTTGCCATCGTGACCAGTGAACTGAGATAAGGCGGCGCTTTACCTAGCATAGCCTTGTAGATGACCTGGAGCCAGTGGGTCTGACGAACATGTAGCGAGGGCCAGCCGACTAGAGCATACAGGTCGCAGTGGTGGGTGGTATAAGGTGCTTTAGTAACAAAACGGATGGCACTGTGATAAACTGCATCCAGTTTGCTGAGTAGAATATTGGAAGCTATTTTGTAGATGACATCGCCGAAGTCGAGGATCGGTAGGATAGTCAGTTTTACTAGGGTAAGTTTGGCGGCGTGAGTGAAGGAGGCTTTTGTCACGATCGTGTTGACGTGAAAGAGAGGACCAAGGCGCAACATGACTTGAATACATCTTCTTTAATTATAACGACGAAGATGAACACGTAACACTTATACACACTAACCAAACAAACGATCGTGAAACCTAAAACGCAAGTGCACACACAAACTACTTACGTCGACATATACATATACAATTACCCACATCAAACGAAAGCCTATGGCTACCTTAAATATGGCTCCCAATCAGAGACAACAGAAATCAGCTGTCTCTAATTGGGAACCCATTCAGGCAACCATAGACTCTCCTAGACAACTACACCCAACATAGACACAGCTAGACACATACACTCAACACAAACCCATACACTACACCCAACACCCCCTTTACCATATAACCACCCAAAACCGATAAAACACAAACATTCCCCATGTCACACCCTGACCTAACTAAAATAATAAAGAAAACAAAGAATACTAAGGCCAGGGCGTGACATAACCCCCCCCTTAAGGTGCGAACTCCGGGCGCACCAGCACACAGTCTAGGGGAGGGTCTGGGTGGGCTTCCTTCCACGGTGGCGGCTCCGGCACTGGTCGTGGTCCCCACCCCACCACAGTCACTAACCGCCTCCTTAGCTTCCTCCAAATGACCCCCCTCCACATTAACCCCACTGAATTAAGGGGCCGTTCCGGACTAAGGGGCAGCTCCGGACTAAGGGGCAGCTCCGGACTAAGGGCCAGCTCCGGACTAAGGGCCAGCTCCGGACTAAGGGCCAGCTCCGGACTAAGGGGCAGCACCAGGATAAGGGGCAGCACCAGGATAAGGGGCAGCACCAGGATAAGGGGCAGCACCAGGATAAGGGGCAGCTCCGGACTGAGGAACGGCAGCTCCGGACTGAGGAACGGCAGCTCCGGACTGAGGAACGGCAGCTCCGGACTGAGGGACTGCAGCTCCGGACTGAGGGACTGCAGCTCCGGACTGAGGGACGGCAGCTCCGGACTGAGGGACGGCAGCTCCGGACTGAGGGACTGCAGCTCCGGACTGAGGGACGGCAGCTCCGGACTGAGGGACGGCCCATGGCTGGCTGACGGATCTGGCTGGCTGACGGATCTGGCTGCTCATGGCTGGCTGACGGATCTGGCTGCTCATGGCTGGCTGACGGATCTGGCTGCTCATGGCTGGCTGACGGATCTGGCTGCTCATGGCTGGCTGACGGATCTGGCTGCTCATGGCTGGCTGACGGATCTGGCTGCTCATGGCTGGCTGACGAATCTGGCTGCTCATGGCTGGCTGACGGATCTGGCTGCTCATGGCTGGCTGACGGATCTGGCTGCACATGGCTGGCTGACGGATCTGGCTGCACATGGCTGGCTGACGGATCTGGCTGCACATGGTTTGCTGGCGGATCTGGCTGCACATGGCTGGCTGGCGGATCTGGCAGATCCTGTCTGGTTGGCGGCTCTGGCAGATCCTGTCTGGTTGGCGGCTCTGGCAGATCCTGTCTGGTTGGCGGCTCTGGCAGATCCTGTCTGACGAATGGCTCTAGCGGCTCCTGACTGACGAACGGCTCTGACGGCTCGGGACAGACGGGCGGCTCTAATGGCTCGGGGCAGACGGATGGCTCAGATGGCGCTGGGTAGACGGATGGCTCAGATGGCGCTGGGTAGACGGATGGCTCAGATGGCGCTGGGTAGACGGATGGCTCAGATGGCGCTTGGCAGACGGGCAGTTCAGGCATCGCTGTGCAGACGGCAGACTCTTGCCGGCTGAGGCGCACTGTAGGCCTGGTGCGTGGTGCCGGAACTGGTGGTACCGGGCTGGGGACACGCATCTCAGGGCCAGTGCGGGGAGAAGGAACAGGGCATACTGGACCCTGGGAGCGCACATTAGGCCTAGTGCGTGGTGCCGGAACTGGTGGTACCGGACTGGGGACACGCATCTCAGGGCTAGTGCGGGGAGCAGCAACAGGACGCACAGGACTCTGGGGACACACAGGAAGCTTTGTGCGTGGTTTAGGCACTGGTGGTAAAGGGCTGGAGACACGCACCATAGGGCTAGTGCGTGGAGGAGGCACTGGTGGTACTGGGTAGGGGCGGGGAGGTGGCTCCGGAAATACCGGACCGTGCATGCGTACTGACTCCCTTGAGCACTGAGCCTGCCCAACCCTACCTGGTTGTATGCTCCCCGTCGCCTGACCAGTGCAGGGAGGTGGAATAACCCGCACCGGGCTATGTAGGCGAACCGGGGACACCATGCGTAAGGCTGGTGCCATGTACGCCGGCCCGAGGAGACGCACTGGTGACCAGATGTGTTGGGCCGGCTTCATGACATACGGCTCAACGCTCAATCTAGCCCGGCCGATACGTGGAGCTGGAATGTACCGAACCGGGCTATGCACGCGTACAGGAGACACCGTGCGCTCTACTGCGTAACACGGTGTCTGCCCGTACTCTCGCTCTCCACGGTAAGTACAGGGAGTAGGCGCAGGTTTCCTACCTGACTTCGCCACACTCCCTTTAAGCCCCCCCCCAAGAAATTTTTGGGTTGTACTCACGGGCTTCCAGCCTTGTTTCCGTGCTGCCTCCTCATATCGCCTCCTCTCGGCTTTAGCTGCCTCCAGCTCTTCACGAGGAAGGCGATATTCTCCCGGTTGTGCCCAAGGCCCCTTACCATCCAGTATCTCCTCCCATGTCCAAGAATCCTGTGTAGGTGGGTCCTGTTGCCGCTTTACATGCCGCTTGGTCCTGTATTGGTGGGTAATTCTGTCACGATCGTGTGGAGGAGAAAGAGAGGACCAAGGCGCAACATGACTTGAATACATCTTCTTTAATTATAACGACGAAGATGAACACGTAACACTTATACACACTAACCAAACAACAAACGATCGTGAAACCTAAAACGCAAGTGCACACACAAACTACTTACGTCGACATATACATATACAATTACCCACATCAAACGAAAGCCTATGGCTACCTTAAATATGGCTCCCAATCAGAGACAACAGAAATCAGCTGTCTCTAATTGGGAACCCATTCAGGCAACCATAGACTCTCCTAGACAACTACACCCAACATAGACACAGCTAGACACATACACTCAACACAAACCCATACACTACACCCAACACCCCCTTTACCATATAACCACCCAAAACCGATAAAACACAAACATTCCCCATGTCACACCCTGACCTAACTAAAATAATAAAGAAAACAAAGAATACTAAGGCCAGGGCGTGACAGCTTTGTTGCGAAATAGAAAGCCGACTCTAGATTTGATTTTGGATTGGAGATGCTTGATATGAGTCTGGAAGGAGAGTTTGCAGTCTAGCCAGACACCTAGGTACTTATAGATGTCCACATATTCTAGGTCGGAACCATCCAGGGTGTAATCTGTCAGTCAGGAATAAATGCCAAAAAAGGACACTACAAGGCACATCTTATATTTGACTCTTTTAAGATTAAGATGATCTATATAGAGAATTGACTTCTATAGAATATACAAACATTCAGGACACAGCAAGAGTTATATATTTTTATGAATTATTTAATGAGGGCCCTTAAAGAATCTCTGAGCAAGTACATATCTGTGAGTCAGATTCAGATATTGATGTTATTCCAACACAGAACTATTTCTCCTACCTTTCCCGTTGTGACATTTCTGAAGAAAATATCCGCTTTCAAAGAATGTCACAAAATATTACTTAAAACGAACAGTATGAGTCCAAAATCAACAATTCAGCAAGTCATTTCACAGTTGGATGCAGTGAAACCAGGACAGACAACAGCACCATTGCTTCAACAGAGGCTTCAAAACAGCGATATATGTGACATTATAGAATATTTTGTGAAGGAAATGCTACCTGCACATTTCTTAGCCAATGATCTCCTCCATATTCACAGTTTATGCTCTCAAAATTGCAATCACTGCAAGTAAGCCATGAATAGCCAGGCTAAAAATGAATAGTTCAACTAGGGCATATTTCAGAAAGAGGCATCAAAGAATTGCTTTCACTGCAAGCATCCAAAGAAAACAAGATTTGTAAAACATGTAATACTGCAAATAACTTTCAGCGGTCAAGCTTTAATGTCATCCATGTTCCAAAGACATTACTTGTGAAGATAGACAGGCCAGCAGAGAGCTGTTTACCCAAGAGCTTGAATCTATCCTGCATATATAACATACACCTCTTATCTAGAATTATGGCATTTTCAGATAATTACCCTTTTGGGAAATCGTAAACACTACATGGCAAGCTCTGGTATATATCGACTGCACTCAAGTATCAAAATCAAGTGTGGGCTTTACCTTAGAGAAAGACCAATAATTCCTGAAGCAAGCTGTGTTCTATTTGGTATCAAAGTACTACCTTTTCTTTTGAAACACAAAAGTACTCTGTGCTCTGACAAATGCACAAAGAATGACTCATCTGTGTCTAAACTTCTAATTCCAAAGACAACCAAAACTCTTCCATCTCCACTTACTAAAGAGGATTATAACATATGACAACAAACATATGACAATGACAACAAGCGGTTCAATGACCAAATAATTGAAGGGTACAATTATCTTTTGATGTCACATCTGAAGGAACAATTTGTGTTAATGTCCCCTGTGTCTTTTGCGTGTCAGGAATGACAGAGTCTGTTTTGTGACAGCAATGAGGTTATGCCAAATGTGCCTGGAACCGGAAAGGTGCACTGTTGGTGACGTTTTGATCATGTGATAGTGACTGTGAACTAAAAGTCACATTGGACAGTTATAGCCATAGATATGCAACATATAGTTAGTAGCAGTAATTGTATTACATTACATCTTAAAATTATGGATTCCTTAAGCCAGTATGAACGCATGTATTTGTGGTGTATGTGACTCTAAACTATGATTTTGTTGTGGTGTTAATGTGTGCTTATTCTGTAAAGCAGTCTTATTAGAGGGCAATGTGAATACGCTTTGTCACAATGGCATGTGAGAGTATGTTTTATATCAGTTATCAGAGAGAAAATTACTACGTAGTACATTTTAATCTCTACAGAAAAGGCCTTTGCTGGCCTTGATTGATAATCACAGGGGTGTGGTATATGGCCAAGGGGGTGTGGTATATGGCAATCTCATGCAAGACCAGGGATAAATCTCATCACCTGTTCATGTGGGAAAGCCTACATAGGACAAACAAAAAGACAATTACAACAACGCATAGCTGAACACCGCAGCTCAATCAGGTGTAAACACATTGGCTATCCAGTAGCAGCTCACTTTGTTGAAGCTAACCATCCTATCTCCTACCTCAAATACACAGGCATTGAGCGTGTTGCTAAAAAAAATGAAATAGGAAACTATTAAATATATATGTGAAATTGAATTAAACAATAATGTATGTTGATGCTAATATTATGTACAATATTTAATTATGTTTCCATATGATAACAATAGCCTAATATATTAAATATGCTATAAACTATTTTTTTTTTTTAACAGTTTCACTCAATTCATTCTAATTAACTTAATAATTATGACACACCCCTCACTATTGTCATTGGTTGCACTAATTGCACTGTTTGTCTACATAACCTGGTTCAAGCATTCATGACATTACTCTGAAGAAGGCACAGTGATGCCGAAATGTTGGTGATTTACCCAATAAATGACTGGGTGTTTAAATATAGAGTGTGTGACTTTCTTTATTTTTATAGCTTAAAGTGTATTCGCCGTTAGTCATCACCACTACATAAAATAATTGTCTCTGGTTGTGCTCCAGCTCAAGTTTTTTATTCGACATACCAGAAATCTAACAATAAAAAATAATATCCTAAGTCTTAACAGCATAGAAAATTCCCCACTATGACATACATCAGGAGATCGGTTTACCAGTGACTCCATGATCTAAGTTTAAACCCGGCTTTTATTCTTCCAAGAGTGCCAACTCCAAGTATCTCCTATCCTCTTATTAACATCACTTTGCATGGCCCAAAACATTAAAACAAAGGCATGAAAACATTCTTGGACCTAATCATCACAACTCTTATCTAAATTATACTGATGCACCCCTGTGTCTCTCCTCTTTGAACTATCCGCCTTCCGACTAATATAACTATAACTATAAATCCAAAGCACTTACAGTACAATGAAACATATCAAAATGCATAGCTCTTTATGAACTCTTGAAACAATCCAAACATGACAATTTAACTCACACAGTAACATTAATTTCCTCGATTTCATCAGTCTTCACCTTGTCGTGGAAATTACCACCAGGAACTCAAAGTCAAACTTAAATGAATAATTCTTTATTATCAGCAAGCTGGAGAGGTTAATGCTCCATAGTACACGTCAGTCGGGAGCTCTGCCGGAGCAGTCCCGTTAGTTCTCTTATATACTGCTTAAACAGACAAGTTATATTTGCATGATTTACATGATTCATTATTAATTCATCATTGACGTTTGGTTCCTGCATTAGACCAACCAATATCTCATGAGGCTTCTCCTCTCCAAGCTGAGACTTTGAAACTAAGATATAATTTTGGTTCCCAGAACAATGTTCTTGGCGTACTGCCAATTGGTCTGAGGGGGAGGTCACAGTCACCTGCACGAACCAAGTTAGAGGGAGAGGAGATGCTGTGTACAATTCAATGCTATCTCTTCAGACAACAACATTTTCTCTCACAATCTCTCCTGGCATCAGTGACCCTAGGACTTCTGTGGGAATATGTCTTCATCGAGATTGCCACAGATAAGGTATGTTTGTCCACTGTGATAGCCTACAGATGGTCTGTCATGCAAACAATGCCATAAATCGGGATTGAGTCATCACACTGTGCTCACGCTGTGCTCCCACACCAGCCAGTTGCTAGTTGCGAGTTTCACCTTCTCTCATTATTCCACTACACTATAACTTATAAATGATGTTCTCCATTGTTGTTCTGAAAGATTGATTATACTGTGTACTGTTAGCCTTGTAACCTTGTTGTCTCTTGTACTACATTTTAATCTCTACAAAAAGTGTTTTTGCCTACCTTGATCAATAATCATGTAAATAATCTTGTCTCTGTTATAATGTTTTTAAACTAGGTAATAGGCCTTTACTGTGTACTGCAAACCTTGATAGAGAAGAAGCACATATCGGCCTACAACTTGTAAATCATTAAGTCCATTGCTGTTCAGAAAGTGTGATTATACTGTGTCCTAATAGCCTGGTAAATATTCATTAAATTGAACTCGTAAATAAATTAGATTTAGTTTCGATAAAAAAGTTCAGCTTTGGTGTTTCATTTTTGTTGTTGTTGAGTGTGTATTGATTTCAAGAGTATGGATAGTAGCAGGTGATTTAAAGCTGTGTTGCTGGATATGTACGACAGTCCCCCTACAAAACTACACATATTTGGTTAGTAGAAACCCTACTGAGTATTTCCCACTTCACGTTAGCTGAGAAAGCTAGAAAGGTTCTCTCTCTACAAGCCAATATGTTTCCCATATACAGTGTGTTGCACTACAGAGGGGACTACAGAGGGGACAGAGTGAAAAGCCAGCAGCAGGCCGTGCGACACAGTCCCCCTCCAAAAGTAACCATATTTGGTTAGTAGAGACAGTGGTGTAAAGTACTTAAGTAAAAATACTTTAAAGTACTACTTTTGGGATATCTGTACTTTACTTCACTATTTATATTTTTGACAAATTCTTCACTACATTCCTAAAGAAAATAATATACTTTTTACTCCATAAATTTTGACACCCAAAAGTACTGGTTACATTTTTAATACTTAGCAGGACAGGAAAATGGTCCAATTCACGCACTTATCAAGAGAACATCCCTGGTCATCCCTACTGCCTCTGATTTGGCATACTCACTATTCATACATGCTTCATTTGTAAATGATGTCTGAGTGTTGGTGTACCCCTGGCTATCCGTACATTTTAAAAACAAGAAAATGGTGCAGTGGTTTGCTTAATATAAAGAATTTGAAATTTGATCCTTAAGTATATTTTAGCAATTACATTTATTTTTGTTACTTAGGTATATTTAAAACCAAATACTTTTAGACTTCTACTCAAGTAGTATTTTACTTGGTACTTTAGTAATTTTCTATTAAGGTATCTTTACTTTTACTCAAGTATGACAATTGGGTACTTTTTCCACCACTGAGTAGAGACCCTACTGAGTATTTCCCACCCCACTTTAGCTGAGACAGGTAGAAACCTTTGGAGTGGGTGGAGTAAGGAGTCATCAGTACTCTGTACTATACCGGTTGCTCAGCACAAGAACCATTTAAAATTTGCAGAGTCTATTGAGTAATTCCAATAACATATATTTGTATTTTATTCAAAGTTTTTTTTAACCTGTCTGGGAACGGGGTTCCCCTCGCCAACAGCCAATGAAATTGCAGGCCGCCAAATTCAATCAACAATAATCTCATAATTCAAATTTCTCAAACATACAAGTATTAGACACCATTTTAAAGATAAACTTCTCGTTAATCCAACCACAGTGTCCGATTTCAAAAAGGCTTTTCGGCGAAAGCAGAACATATCATTATGTTAGGTCAGCAACTAGTCACAGAAAGCATACAGCGATTTTCCAACCAAAGAGAGGAGTCACAAAAAGCAGAAATAGAGATAAAATGAATCACTAACCTTTGATATTCTTCATCAGATGGCACTCCCGGGACAACATGTTACACAATACATGTATGTTTTGTTCGATCAAGTTCATATTTATATCCAAAAACCTCAGTTTACATTTGGCTTTGCCTCCAAAACATCCCGTGAATTTGCACAGAGCCACATCAATTTACAGAAATACTCACAATAAACATTGATAAAAGATACAAGTGTTATTCACAGAATTAAAGATATACTTCTCCTTAATGCAACCGCTGTGTCAGATTTCAAAAAAACCTTAAGGAAAAAGAAAACCATGCAATAATCTGAGTACGGCGCTCAGACAACAAATAAAGCCAAACAGATATCCGCCATGTTGGAGTCAACAGAAGTCAGAAATAGCATTATAAATATTCACTTACCTTTGATGATCTTCATCAGAATGCACTCCCAGGAATCCCAGTTCCACAATAAATGTTTGATTTGTTCGATAAAGTTCATCTTTATGTCCAAATACCTTCTTTTTGTTCGCGCGTTTAGCCCAGTATTCCAAATTCATGACGCGCGATCACTAGGAGCAGACGAAAAGTCAAAAAGTTCCGTTACAGTCCGTAGAAACATGTCAAACGAAGTGTAGAATCAATCTTTAGGATGTTTTTAACATAAATCTTCAATAATGTTCCAACCGGAGAATTCCTTTGTCTTCAGAAATGCAATGGAACTCAAGCTAACTCTCACATGAACGCGCATGGTCAGCTCATGGCACTCTGGGAGAGACCTTACTCAATCCACTCTCATTCACCCCCACTTCACAGTAGAAGCATCAAACAAGGTTCTAAAGACTGTTGATATCTAGTGGAAGTCTTAGGAAGTGCAATATGACCCCATAGACACTGTATTCGATAGGCCAAGAGTTGAAAAACTACAAACCTCAGATTTCCCACTTCCTGGTTGGATTTTTCTCAGGTTTTCGCCTGCCATATGAGTTCTGTTATACTCACAGACATCATTCAAACAGTTTAGATACTTCAGAGTGTTTTCTATCCAAATCTACTAATAATATGCATATATTAGCAACTGGGACTGAGTAGCAGGCAGTTTACTCTGGGCACGCTTTTCATCCAAACGTGAAAATGCTGCCCCCTATCCCAAACAAGTTTTAAAGGTGGTTTCAATACTGTGAAAACAGTTGCACTACACTAGAGTTTAAAAAAATTATATTCCCAAATTTTTGCATGCATTTGCAAGGGGACTCTTATTTTGAAAGAAACATTCCGTGATCGTGCTGCCAGCATAATATCCTGCTGCTAGGAGAACGATATTCGTACACGCCCCTCACTCTCTTCATTGGACTGACTTTGTTGTTATGTAATTGTGTGACAATTATAGGCCTAAATCCAACATGAAATGTGTTTACAATACTAGTGCGATAATGTAAATAATCTTACATCGATTTTGCATTTCAAATATGTTGGTTGCTGTGTCTCATATGGATGGTGTAGTCTGTATACTATATGTTTCTAGAACAAACAGGCAATGCAGATGGGAGTGGGACATTTAGAGCATACTTAGTAATATAGAATGGCTTTAGTTCTACTGTCAGATCCTGGTAGCCTATGTCACCTGATGGGAGAGATTAACCAAATGTTTGGCTTTCCAGGTCTTCTACAAATGCTAGCATTGTAACCAGACTACAAGTTTGTCACATGATTCCAATACTGAAATAAGGTTACCGTGTGTGTACTCCTTGAAGGAGCCCATGTCCTACTGATGGTTAGATGGTTAGATTATCTTGTTATGTCAGGCACTGACAGTCACTCAATTAGCCATGTCAGCTAACAATTTTTAGATTGGTAAATGAGTTTAGCATATCTAAACTTGTAGTAATCATGGCTGAATACCGACCGGTAACTTGCCCAGCAGCCCTGACCTCCAGGCGGCCCCCATTGATATTATTAGTCGCTTTCACTCAGATGTCATTAACATGGCATTAGTCTTGGCAAAATGTGGAAAATTTTATGGAAAATTTACTTTAAAACTGGAAAAATGTATCTCCACCCCATGGCAAAATGAGTAGAATTGCATGAAATTTGTTATACAATTACAAAATGTTCTCTCCGCCCCATGGCAAAATCTGTAGAAATGCAGAAAACTTGCTTTAAAACTGCAAAATTTTATTTATTTATTTATTTATTTTTTTATTTTTTTTTTTTATCCCCTTTTCTCCCCAATTTTCGTGGTATCCAATCGCTAGTAATTACTATCTTGTCTCATCGCTACAACTCCCGTACGGGCTCGGGAGAGACGAAGGTCGAAAGCCATGCGTCCTCCGAAGCACAACCCAACCAAGCCGCGCTGCTTCTTTAACACAGCGCGCCTCCAACCCGGAAGCCAGCCGCACCAATGTGTCGGAGGAAACACCGTGCACCTGGCCCCCTTGGTTAGCGCGCACTGCGCCCGGCCCGCCACAGGAGTCGCTGGAGCGCGATGAGACAAGGATATCCCTACCGGCCAAACCCTCCCTAACCCGGACGACGCTAGCCCAATTGTGCGTCGCCCCACGGACCTCCCGGTCGCGGCCGGCTGCGACAGAGCCTGGGCGCGAACCCAGAGACTCTGGTGGCGCAGTTAGCACTGCGATGCAGTGCCCTAGACCACTCCGCCACCCGGGAGGCCAAACTGCAACATTTTGTATTTATTTTTTTGGAACTCAGTCAGGGTCTCAGGGCTCCTGAGTGGTGCATCGGTCTAAGGCACTGTATCTCAGTGCTAGAGGCGTCACTACAGACACCCTGGTTTGAATCCAGGCAGTATCAGAACCAACCTTGATTGCGAGTCCCCTAGGGCGGTGCACAATTGGCCCAGCATTGTCCGGGTTTGGCCGGTGTAGGCTGTCATTCTAAATAAGAATTTGTTCTTAACTGACATGCCTGGTTAAATAAATAAAACATTTAACTGTTGAGAGTTAGAATAGTAGAATATACAAGGTGCAAGTTCGAAATGTGGTTGTGCATCAGCAATTTTTATCTTGTTATGTCAGTCACTAACAGTCATTCAATTAGCCATATTAGCGGGGAATAAAACATTGGTAATTTAGTCTAGCCAGCTATCTAAACTTGTAGTACTCATGGCCAAATATCGATCAGGCCCAGGGGCTCTGACCTCCAGCAGGCCCCCATTGATTTTGTTAGTCACTTTCACTCAGACATCATTAACATTGCAAAATGTGTAGAATTGCAAGAGATTAGCTTTAAAATTGAAAACAATTATCTACACCCCATGGAAAATTGGGTATAATTGCAGTAAATGTATATTTACTTGGGTGCGGCCAGCTGTGGGCATGTAGGCAGGATTAAAATGCCCTTCATTCTGTGACATACACGTATTTCCTATCATCTCGCAAATCTCACTTTTGGATGAGACTGACTTTATGACAAAAATGATCCTATTTAAACTTTATAGTCAATTTTGACACATGAATAAATGTTTCTGACTGATATCGATGCCTCGTAGGCCGTTATCAGAACGATAAATTGCATTTTAGGCGCAGTCGCTCTTGAAAATAAATTATGGAAATGAACTGAGACTCAAATAATTTGGTAGACAGTGTGCATTTATTTGTATTATCTAGACTAGAGGATGATGAGAGACATATAGACAACACATTATTCCTTCAGATAAGAAGACATGAGGTAATACACACTTTTTACATTTATAGAATTGCCTGGCAGGAGGAAGATTATTGTATTTGATAACCACAGGAGGGCAGTATACTGTAAATATTTCAGATGACTGGATGGTGCCTCAGATAATTGTAGCAATAGCTTCATTTCAATCTCCGTACTTATTCCCAGGAGCTACTCTAAATAATGTGGGGAAAATATTGGATTAGGACAACTGTCAAGTAGCAACATTTCAAAATATTTTGCCCTGATAGTGTTTTAGTTGTGGCCTACTTGGTATTGCCACTAGTTTCGTCATTGTGCCCACACTAAGTAAATTAGAGGCAGCTCCGAGCATGACGAAATCAGTCGATGCTAATGAGTATAATGTACAAAATATTCCTAAAATGCAGACCAATGCAGAAGGAGTCTTGAGGTGCTCAAACACATTTACATGTACAGATTTAACAAGCCCAGAGAGACCCTTACAAAAAAAGATTGCAGTTTTGAAACTGCAGTAAAAGTGCAGTAACAGCAGTCAACTGTGGTACTGCAGTGTTATTTTGGACTCAGTATTTGCAGCCTACTGCAGTTATACTGCACTCTAACTGCAGTTATACTGCAGTGTACAGCAGTTATACTTCACTCTGACTGCTATCTTTTTTGTAAGGGGAGCAAGCCCTACTTTCCTTCACCTCTTATTAGAGCGGTGGCTTCCTCTTACTCAGTCTGAGTTCCCTGTTACCGTACGACTACAGCATCCTAAGCACTCAGCTCCCACTACAAACACAATCATATTTGTACATAATTTACTCTGGATTACCATAAGGGGTATGGAAAACCCTTCAGCTCCCATCTTAGGTGGAGAGTTAAGAGTCTTCTGGCACTGCAGTTCCAGACAGGCTACAGTCTGAGGCTGCCTGTGTGTCTCTGATAAGACCTTAGGGAGAGCCTTGTGGACACATCCGCCCTCTCCCGGTGTCAGAAAACTATCAGCATCTGTGCAGAGGGTGTGGATGAAATCCATACTGCAAAGGTGATTTCTGAAGTGCCTTAAATCCATTTTCTGCTAAGTTCATTTGCGCCTGTCAATTTCAACTGCCAATCATAAATCCGTAACGGGGCATTAGGCAACCAATGTTAATTGAAATGATCAACCACATAATAAGAATGTGGAATTTAATCATGTAAATAACCAAGCATGCTTTCTCTCTTTACATTTCTGGAATTGGCCTCAAGAGGTCTGGGCGTTATCAATCCCAGCCATAAGCCGTTAGAATTCTATAAAGTAAGCACTGAGGTTTAAAATTAATAGTCAAGCTTAAACTGGGAGTATCGATGCTACGTTAGGGACGAGGCATAACTCCAACATTTTCCCTAAAGCAATATCCTCACTTGAATTGCCATGTGCTTGTTTTTAATTGCTCAGTAAGTTATCAATATCGAACTGCAATGAAATATTAACATTGCCATTCCCTCTGCGATTGGTTAGAAAAAGTTTACATGAATTGGTAATTGAAGGCAAAGTCGAAGGCCTCCAAGATACAGAGCCCTTGGAAATTCAGGAAACATGAACATTAGTCATTTTGGTTGAATCCTCCTAATAATTATGATAATCTGTGATTACTCAACATGAAATCATACAGTTTCAGATGAGTCCTAGGGGTATTTTTGCCTTTTTTCAACCTCATCTCTCAACAGTCTCAAAGAATATTCACTGGCTTTTCATACAAAAGTGATATTGCTGCACAGTTCTATACTGTGGTTCCAATAACTACTACACCACTTACAGAATTATAGATGATCAATGTAATATGGGATCAAGGAGTCAACTACAAGGAGACAGGTAATCTTGAGGGGATCTACAGTATTGAAACAGTTTAACTCCGTATTGAAATTTGTCCTGTATAGTATAAACTGTTCAACATACCGGGTGTGTTGAGGTTGTTGTCAGACATAGCTAACCCTAGATTGATCTTGGTTATATACAGTACATCTGTTTCCACAGAGGATCATCCAATCAAATTCTGACCAAATTGAGAAAGGCTCTTATGATTTTATGACAGTGTGTGGTTGTATGTGGGATTAGACAGTGGTTTGCATGAGGCTTTTAGTGGTTTGCATGTGGTTAAATGGTTCGTTTATTGCCCTCCTTTTTCTTGCCCTCCTTTGAACGAATGAAACGGGACACTCCTTGTAGTGCTGACCTGATTTGGTTGGCTTTGCTCTCTCCTAGAATATGACTCTTTAGATCAGCGATTGCTCAGGGTGCTTGGTAGAGGCCACTGCAGACTTTCCCCTTGGGCTATTGGGGTTTCGGCTGATGCTTGATGCTCAGAATGGCTCTTTAATTTAACACATTAACCTTTTCCAAATTGCTTTTACCCTCATATGTTTTTGTTGTACTTAATAACTGTATTTGTTGACATGTTATGGTGACCTTATTTTGCTGAGATGTTGTTTGTGGCAGTAGATCACCTGTAATATTGGTCCCCAAGGTCAATTACTTTGCCCATCAATCTGTAGGGCTGCACATTAATCATGCCACACTATCTGTGTTTCATCACAGCTGCTATGCTGTAGCATTAGCCTCCTGTAGCAATTGAGAGTCTAGGAGAGGAACTGACTGGTGCATTGGGAAAGACTTCAGACAGATATGGATGGACTAGCCAGTAGTTTGTTGAGCATCATTTTACCATTATTTAACCAGGCAAGTCAGTTAATTAAGAACAAATTCTTATCTTCAATGACGGCCGAGGAGCAGTTGGTTAACGGCCTTGTTCAGGGGCAGAACAACAGATTTTCACCATGTCAGCTCAGGGATTCGATCTTGCAACCTTTCAGTTACAAGTCCAACACTCTAACCACTAGGCTACCTGTCGTCATGAGGGTTTTGAGGTCACAATCTGTATTTCAGTGATTATTTTAGTGTTATGTACGCCTGTGCAAGGTAGATACCATGTTTCGACTAGTAGGCTGGGGGGAAATGGAATGTGATTGAAGTCTCTCTAATCTCCATGACAACATTTTAATTGATCAAATTGCTGTGTGTTTTGAGACCAATAGAGTATAAGGAAGTGGCAGGAGATGGAAACAGAGCAGACTGTGTGATTGTAGGTCATGGTAATGCCTGGTAAACCTGACCCACTGGACCTCTCTCTGTTTGGACTCACTAAGGAGTCCCCCAGGGGCCCAATGTGATGACTGTGGGGGCAAAACCTTGGCTGTGCCCTCCTGCTTTCTATGTGACATAAAGACAGTTTATTTTTTTATCTACTTGAATTTGTGTTTTTAGATAAGCATTATTTTGTGGGGAATTCATCAATGTTTCTGATGTCTAATAAGGATTATAAAAATGTAATTGAGGTAAAGCACTAATTTACATAACAAAAATGCTATTAGTTAAAGTTGCTTTATATTGGCCAGAAATGGTCTTTCATAATAAGAAAGTGACAGAATGAGATGATGAGATGACCAAAAATGGTCTTTCATAATAAGAAAGTGACAGAATGAGATGATGAGATGACCAAAAATGGTCTTTCATAATAAGAAAGTGACAGAATGAGATGATGAGATGACCAAAAATGGTCTTTCATAATAAGAAAGTGACAGAATGAGATGATGATATGACTTCAAAAAGTCATCTCATCATCTCATTCTGTCACTTTCTTATTATGAAAGACCATTTTTGGCCAATATAAAGCAACTTTAACTAATCAAGTCATCTCATCATCTCATTCTGTCACTTTCTTATTATGAAAGACCATTTTTGGTCATCTCATCATCTCATTCTGTCACTTTCTTATTATGAAAGACCATTTTTGGTCATCTCATCATCTCATTCTGTCACTTTCTTATTATGAAAGACAATTTTTGGCCATCTCATCATCTCATTCTGTCACTTTCTTATTATGAAAGACCATTTTTGGCCAATATAAAGCAACTTTAACTAATAGCACGTTCATTTAAGTGGCAGCCATATACTAATGCACGTACACGTGTGCACACACACACACACACACACACACACACACACACACACACACACACACACACACACACACACACACACACACACACACACACACACACACACACACACACACACACACACACACACACACACACACACACACACGCCCTGTAGGAGTGCTTCAGGACTAGCTATAGTGTATCCCTGCTCCAATGTCTTCCCAAGTCTCTCCTTCTGAACAGCAAAAACAAATGAGTGGTGTTGAGTAGTTAATGAGTATGACACACAGGCATGCACACGGGCACACGCCGGCATACACACACACATACACACACACCCTGCCATCCTGCCTGCTTGTCACAGACATTACCATTGGGTCAGGTTGCTCTCATCACCGTTGCTATGGCAGCACTCATTGAAAAGTGTCTGGCTGTAGGCCTGTCCTCTAGGCTGCTCCTTCAAAAGAAAAAACAGCCACAACATCCAGTGGTGTCAGAATTATACTCCTAGAAAGCATTATCACCAAAAATAACACATTCAGGCTCCTGCTGTTACTGTATTACTCAAAATGACTAAATACCCTTACTGTAAAAGCATGTAACCTCTTCACTTATTTCACCATTTGCATGGTGTTAATGGTTAAACTTCAGTTATTCAACCTACAAACTTTGAGAAACCTACATTGATGATTCCGTCCATGGTTGTGATTTGATATGTACCGTACATTATTGAACCTCTGCTAAATGGTCAGCCATGCAGGTGCTCTACATGCTGACATGAAGTGTAGACTGTGATATGACATCTGGGTCATTTCCTCTATTTTGGGTGGATTGGCTGGAAGGCCACTAAAAATAACTGCATCTGACCTCGTTCTTTCCTGGCTTCTTTTGGCTTGTTTTTTAATGCTACTGACCCATATTTACTTTGACTCCATCTGAGCTCTCTATGAAAATAAGTATGGAAAGTGCTTTTTACTCTCAATAGAACCATTTGCTTTCATGTGCTCCTATTTTTTTTTACAATTTGCAAGATCAGATATGTCAAACACAACTGTAATTTATGATCTGGTAGTTACAGTGCAACTAATTCCAATTAATTATCATTCTGTTATGCGGAGTGGAACAAGGTAACCGAAGAGCAGACTCAGACGAGGAGACTGGGATGAAGTAACCAAGGTATTTATTGAAACACAGGAGGGAGATGGAGTGCAGGTCAGGGGAAGCTTGGGCGGGTTGCTGGAAACCAGGTGTGGAGGCTGGGGCTTGAGCGAGAGGGGTTGAGACAGGGTAAGCAGGTCCGGAGGGGAATCCAAGGGAGTAGTAGAGTGGGGAATCCAGGACAGAGTAGCAGGATGACGAGACGTGGGACTGGAGAGAGGGATCAGTCAGAGCGGGCAGAACTGTAGCGGAGAGGACAACAGCGTCAGGCAAGGAAAACAGGATATGAATAGTAACAAACAGCTAGACCCATAGACTGACTGAGCAGAGATTACGATCTGGCAGCATGGAAGTGGCAGGGCTGAGTATTTGTAGAGGTCTTGATTATGGAACAAGTTGCAGCTGGTGGGGATCTGCTCTGACTCCAGCACACCTGTCTCCGCCCACACAATCACACACAGAGAGGGAGAGGGAGAGGGAGAGGGAGAGGGAGAGGGAGAGGGAGAGGGAGAGGGAGAGGGAGAGAGTATTGGGGGAGTGGCAGCAGGTCAAGGAGACACAGGATGAGCAGTAGAGGGCATTGCAGGAGCAATGTGACACATTCATTGACAAAATACATATTTGTAACTTTGATTAATTAATAGATTCATTTTGATTAGTTAAAAAATGGATGTGACTCGACTGCCATTGATTAGTCGAGTAGTATATTATGTAATTGATTGTTTGACCCCAGCCTTTATTGAGGACATTGATGGAGTCACATCAAAGAGTTGAAAGTCTAGTCGAACAGTCCATTCATTAATGTGGAGCTATTTTGAAGTAGCAGCCGCAGCCTTTATGAAAAAAATCTGCCCAGCATACTGTGTGTGTGTTGTGACGCTAGCCTCTCATCAGACTAATTGGTTTGGCCCATGGTCAGTAGATGAGGACAGCTGAGAGTGGTCGAGGCAGATGAGGTAAGCTCTTAATCTCCTGAAGTCCTTCCTTGCCTCACTGGGAGGACACGGCTGTGACTCTAGTGCACTCCAAGGTGCAGCATCTCACTCACACACATCGCACAGTCTGAAACAATTCTCTGCAGGAGGGGTGTGTATGTGTGTGTGAGGTTGTGTTTGAGTGTGAGGGAGATGTGAGACAGAGAGAGAGAGTGTGAGTGGGTGTGTATGTGCATAATGCATAGTGTGTTTGTGTGTTAGACTGTGTGCAAACAAATGAATACAGTATCTGTGTGCACACACGTGTGTATCTGCTTGTATGTTCAGTGCTCATGTATACTTTATATGTGTGGTTGCTTGTGTGCATACTTCATTTCTTTACCTTTTGGCATGCCAGGATCTCTGCTAGTGTGCCAGAGGACTTGTAAAGAAGAAGGACTGCCGTGACCTGACCCCAGAGTTCATCTCATTAAGCCATTAGGCCACCTGGGCCATCGTGGCACGTTCATTTAAGCCAATGAGGACTGTTTAGGGTGGATTACGCCATACATTTATCAGAATAGGATCAACAACGCAGCTTTCCTTACATCCAAGGGAAAGTGACGTAGTGGCATTGTAATTGTCTCCAACCCTAATCAGATTTCCGCTCATTGTACCAACTGGTAAGCTAATGTCAGACCTGAGTTCAAATACTATTTTAAGGAATTTAAAAGACACACCTGGCAGGCTAAAGCAAAAGGTAAAAGATTTCAAATAGTATTTCAACCCAGGTCTAATGTTGGTTGGCTAGCATGGAGGATGAGAGGTGTATTTCCATCTCTCTCTCTCTGGCGGCATGGTGTTGATATGAATAATCTGGATCCATTGAAGGGATCTATGGTTTCTATTAACCTTGATGTGTAGACTTGAGTGTTAAATGGTCCCTGGCGAATGTAGTGGTGCGGTGGTTTATTTCACCACACAGTCTCTGACAGCTTGATCCAGCAGAGATGTATAGGGAATATTTCACAGCATTTAATCAATTCCCACAACATTGCAGACAAGAGATCAAACATGTTTTTTGTTTGCAGCTGAGCAATATGGTATTTCTCCCATTTGAGGAGGAATTGTTGTGTAGCGTGGATCAGTTAGACTCAAAATTTATATATTTTGGTTTTTGAACATGTCAAATAGACTCCTAGAGCTAGATTTAACCATTTCACCCACTTCAATTGTGTGTGTTTATTACGGTGTAGTGTTCTAGTAGTTCAATATGTACTCATATAGAGTACAACTGTACATTTTAAGCATGTGGCCACAAAGGACATATCTGAAATATAGACCAAGTAGTTCTAGAGATTGATTGGGGAGATTTTTACAGTATGTGCTGTACAAAGGCTGCTTGACAATACTTATGGAAATAAGTAATTTTCTCCCAAGAACTGTACAGTACATGTACTTAGGCCCAAATGGGAACATACTGTATTATAAAGGCAAAGATAATACTATCTTTGATCAGAGGGAAATAAAAAATGTCCCAGAGGAGTACTTGAACATGCATACTTTGTAATTCGCATGATTTGAGTTTGTTTGCATGTGTTTGTGTATTTTGACTCTTGACAATTCATGGCGTAGTCTTTTTCATAATCTCCCTTCTCCCTGCTGTGAGTCAGACACTTGAGCCCTGGTTGTGGGGCCTCGTAGGCTGGCAGCCCTGTTTGACTTTGGCACTGCTGTCATCGTCCTTTGCTTTATGACTCATAGTCATCCCACAGTGAATACGCCCCTACAGGAAGACTGAGGTTGCCATGTATGATACTGGGGGTTGCAATGTAGTACTGTATGTTAGGGTGAAGTATAGCATTTTAATGATGTTTGCTTTTCTTAGCAGGTGTGTTGGCTCGTATATGTATTTATGAATGTGAGTGTCACGTTCTGACCTTTATTTCCTTTGTTTTGTCTTTATTTAGTATGGTCAGGACGTGAGTTGGGGTGGGCAGTCTATGTTTATATTTCTATGTTTTCCTATTTCTGTGTTTGACCTGATATGGTTCTCAATCAGAGGCAGGTGTTTTGTGTTGTCTCTGATTGGGAACCATATTTAGGTAGCCTGTTTTGTGTTGGGTTTTGTGGGTGGTTGTCTTCAGTCTTCGTGTGTCTGCACCAGACAGAACTGTTTCGGTTTTCACATTTGTTGTTTTTTGTATTTTGAGTGTTCACTTTGATTAAACAAGATGAACAATTACCACGCTGCACATTGGTCCTCCGATCCTTCTAATTTCTCCTCCTCAGACGAGGAGGAAGACGAAAGCCGTTACAGTGAGTGTATGGGTAGGCTATGTGGTTGTGAGCGGTGAGTTTATTTGAACGACCCAGCAGGGGGCCATTTCCTATACGGCATGCTGTATATAAATCCCAAATGTGTTTTTGATACAGTACCTCTGTCCTGATATTTAATGCAGAAACCCTGCCTCTCTATATGCTGTTTGGGAGACACTAGTCTTGCTGATGCACACGGTGTCACTGATGAAATAAAAGTGCTATGAGATTACTGTGATGACGTTGCTCTCAATCCCTTTATGGAGCTCTAATCAATGAAGCAGAATACAGCAGGACTGGAGCACTGGGACAGGGACGGGGATTGGAGCTGGCTGCCTGTCTTTCTCAATGAAGCTGTTTTCACCCTGACGGGATGTGAGAGGTATGAACCATTTGGCAAAGCGTTTATGCACGGTTTTGTTGAAGGGTTAGCCATCTTGGTTCTTCAGGTATACCTTATATTCCCTTCAAAATGTATTTCTCCAGACTGCAAACCAAACAAGGATTCAAACACGTGTTGTCCGTGTTCTACCAAAGATAATATGTTGTGGGTTTATGCAACAAGAAATCCTGTTCAAATGTGAAAACGAATGTTCAAAACCCTTTACATGCACATGTATGACTCTTGTAGTTTGGGATTTCTGCTTGTACAGTAGGAGTGTTGTTGTTCTTCGCCTCCTGATTAATTTGCAGCCGGAAGTGGTCATTTATTATTCATTAGGAGGCATGCACTAAGGGTTTTCTTTGATTCTATGGATGCTGAGAGTTCGCTTAATCCATGTTAATAATCCTAATGAATTTCCGCTGGTGGTTGGTTTCCCTGTTGATATAATATTATAGGGGAGAATGATCCTCTGGTTTGTCGTAACATTATAGCAATCAATAAAGTGGTTGTAAAAGGTAAACAATGTAAAAGGTAAACAAAGTTTCTGCAGAAATAGAAATGTATACAGTATGTGTGTAGCTTGCTTGGCCTCGTTGGGGTTTTTCTGTTCTCTGTCCTGGGCCTTGCCTATGTGTTATGTCCAAGATAGTACAAGATAATGACTATGATTATGATACACTTACTGTGATATGATATGTTTGGTTTGGTCTGTCAGTCACAGCTGATTGTGGCTGTTATTCTTAACTTGACCAGAGCTTCAAACCAATGTTGTTCAGAACATTTGTGCTGATCATCATTGGACGATCCCCTTGATTGGCTGCTGCATGTGACATAAAGTTGAATTCAATGCAACAAAGTTGCACGGACTTTGTTGCATTGAATTAAGTTGAGTGGAGGTTGCGTCATGTATCACCAGTAGGGTTGAATCCCGGTTACCGAGATTTACAGAGATTTACCACCCAAACCCACTCCCTTTTCCCAGGATAAATAACTGTGAGAAACCGGTAAATTATAATAAATTATTTATATGAACAGCATGACATGGAATGGAACTGTTCATTTATATGTGTCTAAATCTGGATTCTCTGCGGCCTTCTTGTCACGTTCGTTATAGCGATGAGACCAAAGCGCAGCGTGATTTGAATGCATCTTCTTTTAATAAAGAAAGAACACGGAATTAACTATACAAAAACAACAAAACGAACGTGAAGCTATATAATCATAGTGCTGACACAAGCAACTAAACATAGACATAGATAATCACCCACCAAATACTCAAGGAATATGGCTGCCTAAATATGGTTCCCAATCAGAGACAACGATAAACAGCTGCCTCTAATTGAGAACCAATCTAGGCAACCATAGACATACAAAACCCCTAGACTGGCAACAACCCCATAAACATACCAAAACCCTAGACAGGACAAAAACATATAATCACCCATGTCACACCCTGACCTAACCAAAATAATAAAGAAAACAAAGAATACTAAGGTCAGGGCGTGACAGTACCCCCCCCCAAAGGTGCGGACTCCCGGCCGCACACCTAAGCCTATATGGGAGGGTCTGGGTGGGCATAACTCCGCGGTGGCGGTTCTGGTGAGGGACGTGGACCCCGCTCCACTTCTGACTCGGCCCCCTTACGTATTAAACTATCTTTAATATAAAGAATGTATAATAGTAATTCGTAGACAATAGAGCTATAAATACATTTATCCAGCTTTTGTGTAATATTTAGTCAAAGGGTGGATTGATAGTCACTACCTTAAACATATAAATTCTTCTAAGAGCGGGAACCCTCACCACCGACCCGGGACTAGAGGACGCCACTGGACTGATGGTTGAGTCTGGAGTGAGTGGCGCCTCTGGACTGACGGGCGGCTTTGGCGCCTCTGGACTGGAGGGAGACTCTGGCAGATCCGGACTGGAGGGAGACTCTGGCAGATCCGGACTGGAGGGAGACTCTGGCAGATCCGGACTGGAGGGAGACTCTGGCAGATCTGGACTGGAGGGAGACTCTGGCAGATCCGGACTGGAGGGAGACTCTGGCAGCTCCTGACTGACGGACGGCTCAGGCGGCTCCTGACTGACGGGCGGCTCAGGCGGCTCCTGACTGACGGGCGGCTCAGGCGGCTCCTGACTGACGGGCGGCTCAGGCGGCTCCTGACTGACGGGCGGCTCAGGCGGCTCAGGACAGACGGGCGGCTCAGGCGGCTCAGGACAGACGGGCGGCTCAGGACAGACGGGCGGCTCAGGCGGCTCAGGACAGACGGGCAGCTCTGGAGGGTCCGGACTGGAGGGAGGCTCTGGAGCGTCCGGACTGGAGACACACACAGGAGGCTTGGTTCTTAGAACAGGCACAGTACTCACCAGACTGGAGAGATCTACTGGAGGCCTGGTCCTTGGAGGAGACACAGGATAGACCGGTCCGTGGAGGCGCACTGGAGGTCTCGAACTAAGGACCTGAACAACCCGTCCTGGCTGGATGTTGATTTTAGCCCGGCACTTCTGGGGCGCAGGCACAGGACGCACTGGGCTGTGCAGACCCACGGGAGACACAGTGCGTAGGGCTGGTGCCATATAACACGGACCGAGGAGACGCACTGGAGACCAGATGCGCTGAGCCGGCTTCATTACTCCTGGCTCGATGCCCACTGTAGCCCGGCCGATACGAGGAGCTGCAATATATATACGTATGCACACTGGGGACACCGTGCGTTTCACCGCGTAACACGGTGCCTGCCCGGTCACTCTCTCTCCACGGTAAGCACGAGGATTTGGCTCAGGTCTCCTACCTTACGTAGCCACACTCCCCGTGTGCCCCCCCCGAAGAAATTTTTGGGGCTGCCTCTCGTCCCAACCGCGCTGCCGTGCTGCCTCCTCATACCAATGCCGCTCAGCTTTCGCTGCCTCCAGCTCTGCCTTGGGGCGGCGATATTCCCCAGCCTGTGCCCAGGGTCCCTTTCCGTCCAGAATCTCCTCCCATGTCCATGAGTCCTGAGATTTCTGGTGCTGCCCGATATCACGCTGCTTGGTCCTTGGTTGGTGGGTGATTCTGTCACGTTCGTTATAGCGATGAGACCAAAGCGCAGCGTGATTTGAATGCATCTTCTTTTAATAAAGAAAGAACACGGAATGAACTATACAAA
Organism: Salvelinus namaycush; assembly: GCF_016432855.1. Lineage (NCBI taxonomy): Eukaryota > Metazoa > Chordata > Actinopteri > Salmoniformes > Salmonidae > Salvelinus > Salvelinus namaycush. Next base: position 10,857,532 of record NC_052343.1, read on the forward strand.
AACAGCAAAACGAACGTGAAGCTATATAATCATAGTGCTGACACAAGCAACTAAACATAGACATAGAGATAATCACCCACCAAATACTCAAGGAATATGGCTGCCTAAATATGGTTCCCAATCAGAGACAACCGCTGCCTCTAATTGAGAACCAATCTAGGCAACCATAGACATACAAAAACCCCTAGACTGGTAACAACCCCATAAACATACAAAAACCCTAGACAGGACAAAAACATATAATCGCCCATGTCACACCCTGACCTAACCAAAATAATAAAGAAAACAAAGAATACTAAGGTCAGGGCGTGACATTTCTTTCTGTTCACTGCAGCATTAATCATCAATGTCCAGGGTGGGAACCGACAGCCCATCTCAGTGTGTAGACCTGTCATCTCATCATGGTAACTTTGTTTATTGTGTTAGGTAGACCTACATTTGCTGCTGCATAGCCTATGCTACAGTAACATAAAGACCAAATGCGCATCTAATTCACACATCTCCATCTGGCTTTTGTGGGTCACCTTATTTTTTAATTGTAAAGATGACCAAGAACCATATGGTCACTCTGACAGAGCTCCAGAGTTCCTCTGTGGAGATGGGAGAACCTTCCAGAAGGACAACCATCTCTGCAGCACTCAGGCATTTATGGTAGAGTGTCCAGACGGAAGCCACTCCTCAGTAAAAGGCACATGACAGCGCACTTGGAGTTAGCCAAAAGGTACCAAAAGGACTCTCAGACCATGAGAAACAAGATTCTCTGGTCTGATGAAACCAAGATTGAACTCTTTGTTCTGAATGCCAAGCGTCACGTCTGGAGGAAACCTGGCACCGTCCCTACGGTGAAGCATGGGGGTGGCAGCATCATGCTGTGGGGATGTTTTTCAGCAGTAGGGACTGGGAGACTAGTCAGGATCAAGGGAAAGATGAACTGAGCTAAGTACAGAGAGTTCCTTAATGAAAACCTGCTTCAGAGCGCTCAGGACCTCAGACTGGGGTGAAGGTTCACCTTCCAACAGGACAAAGACCCTAAGCACACAGCCAAGACAATGCAGGAGAGGCTTCAAGACAAGTCTCTGAATGTCCTTGACTGGTCCAGCCAGAGCCCGAACTTGAACCCAATCATATATTTCTGGAGAGACCTGAAAATAGCTTTGCAGTGATGCTCCCCATCCAACCTGACAGAGCTTCAGAGGATCTACAAAGACGAATGGGAGAAACTGTCACGATCGTCTTCTGGTGAAAGAGTGGACCAAGTCGCAGCGTGATATGAATACATCTTCCCTTTTATTTATAACGAAGATGAACACGAAACAAAACACTTTTACAAACTATACAAAACAACAAACGACCGTGAAGCTACAAAACGAAAGTGCACACACACACACGCTACTAACGTTTAGACATAGACAATTACCCACAATCACCTAAAGCCTATGGCTGCCTTAAATATGGCTCCCAATCAGAGACAACAATAAACAGCTGTCTCTGAATAAGAACCAAACCAGGCAACCATAGACTTTCCTAAACCTCTATACTGAACACAACCCCATACACTATACACAACCCCCTAAACAATACACACACCCTAAACTAGACAAAACACACAAACATCCCCCATGTCACACCCTGACCTAACTAAACTAATAAAGAAAATCAATATAACAGAGGCCAGGGTGTGACAGTACCCCCCCCCCCCCCCCCCCAAAGGTGCGGACTCCGGCCGCAAAACCTGACACAGAAGGGGAGGGTCCGGGTGGGCCTTCCTATGGTGGCGGCTCGGGTGCGGGACGTGGACCCCCCTCCACCATAGTCACTAACCGCTTTGGTGGCGCCTTTGGAACGGCGAGTCCCGGACTGAATACCATCCCAGAGGGCGCCACTGGACGGAGGGGCAGCTCCGGACTGAGGGGCAGCTCCGGACTGAGGGGCAGCTCCGGACTGAGGGGCAGCTCCGGACTGAGGGGCAGCTCCGGACTGAGGGGCAGCTCCGGACTGGCAGATGGCTCTGGCGGATCCTGGCTGACTGACGGCTCTGGCGGATCCTGGCTGGCTGGCTCTGGCGGATCCTGGCTGACTGACGGCTCTGGCGGATCCTGGCTGGCTGGCTCTGGCGGATCCTGGCTGGCTGGCTCTGGCTGGTCATGGCTGGCTGACGGCTCTGGCTGGTCATGGCTGGCTGACGGCTCTGGCTGGTCATGGCTGGCTGACGGCTCTGGCTGCTCATGGCTGGCTGACGGCTCTGGCTGGTCATGGCTGGCTGACGGCTCTGGCTGGTCATGGCTGGCTGACGGTTCTGGCTGCTCATGGCTGGCTGACGGCTCTGGCTGCTCATGGCTGGCTGGCGGCTCTGGCTGCTCATGGCTGGCTGGCGGCTCTGGCTGCTCATGGCTGGCTGGCGGCTCTGGCTGCTCCTGTCTGGCGGAAGGCTCTGGCTGCTCCTGTCTGGCGGAAGGCTCTGGCTGCTCCTGTCTGGCGGAAGGCTCTGGCTGCTCCTGTCTGGCGGAAGGCTCCGGCTGCTCCTGTCTGGCGGAAGGCTCTGGCTGCTCCTGTCTGGCGGACGGCTCTAGCGGCTCCTGTCTGGCGGATGGCTCTGAAGGCTCATGACAGACGGGCGGCTTTGAAGGCTCAGTACAGACGGGCGGCTTTGCAGGCTCAGTACAGACGGGCGGCTTTGCAGGCTCAGTACAGACGGGCGGCTTTGAAGGCTCAGTACAGACAGGCAGTTCATGCGGCGCTTGGCAGACGGACAGTTCAGACGGCGTTGGGCAGACGGGCAGTTCAGGCGCCGTTGGGCAGACGGGCAGTTCAGGCGCCGTTGGGCAGACGGGCAGTTCAGGCGCCGTTGGGCAGACGGGCAGTTCAGGCGCCGTTGGGCAGACGGGCAGTTCAGGCGCCGCTGGGCAGACGGGCAGTTCAGGCGCCGCTGGGCAGACGGCAGACTCTGGCCGGCTGAGGCGCACTGTAGGCCTGGTGCGTGGTGCTGGAACTGGTGGTACCGGACTGGAGACACGCACCTCAAGGCTAGTGCAGGGAGAAGGAACAGGGCATACTGGACCCTGGAGACGCACATTAGGCCTAGTGCGTGGTGCCGGAACTGGTGGTACCGGGCTGGGGACACGCATCTCAGGGCTAGTGCGGGGAGCAGGAACAGGGCACACTGGTTTCTCAAAGCGCACTATAGGCCTGGTGCGTGGTGCCGGAACTGGTGGTACCGGGCTGGGGACACGCATCTCAGGGCTAGTGCGGGGAGCAGGAACAGGGCACACTGGTTTCTCAAAGCGCACTATAGGCCTGGTGCGTGGTGCCGGAACTGGTGGTACCAGACTGAGGTCACGCACCTCAGGGCGAGTGCAGGGAGAAGGAACAGTGCGTACAGGGCTCTGGAGACGCACATTAGGCCTAGTGTGTGGTGCCGGAACTGGTGGTACCGGGCTGGGGACACGCATCTCAGGGCTAGTGTGGGAAACAGCAACAGGTCTTCTCTTTTTCCACATTTTGTTACGTTACAGCCTTATTCTAAAACTGATTTTTTTTTAAATATTCTAATCAAAACAGGTTTTTCAAAATGTTTGTATTAGGGGAAATATTCTGACAAATTAAAATCTATTTAGCTAGTCTTTGTAGGCAGCATGTACTTCAACAGAATCACATGTTCTCTCCTTGCTTCATCATGCTTTGAACGAGGTGCGTATTTCCTGTCTATATAATACAATAGAGTACAGTTCACACTCAAAAAGATTAGCCTACTGGAGATTGTTTCATTTATTTACCCAAGACAGCATAGCTAGGCCTATATCTACAGGCTTTAATGTGTTTCTGTCGTGCGTAATGCATATAGCTTATGTATTGGATAACAGAAAAATAATTTTGTATTTTTTGGGCTTGGGCTCATTAAATGTCTTTAATGTAGGGCTCATAAAATGTATTTAATCAGGCTCAGGTTGCATCAGGCTTGAATTTTTGATCAATGCTCGAATCAAATCCAGACATTGGCCTATTTATATGCTTTAAAATGCTTTTGAATGACACTTGCGGGAAATATTGGGTTACCCGGGAGAAAAGTGATTTATTATGTAACATTTGTAAAATACCGGGAAAATATTCTACCCTGATCACCAGTCGAAGTGTGAACAAAGTGTAGATTCCATTACTCCATTATAAGAGTCCATTAGCTGATCCCTGAATCGATTTCTATGCTGTAATGAACGCCCTCTTGGATATCTGGCCCAGTATAATGTTGGCATAAAGATGAAGGGATTGGTTGGATTTGTATTTCACACACACACACACACACACACACACACACACACACACACACACACACACACACACACACACACACACACACACACACACACACACACACACACACACACACACACACACACACACACACACACACACACAGTCAGAGACAATGTGACTGCCATGAAAAAGTGCTACTAGGTGATTACCCTGTTCCCTCATTAATCATGCATTATCGTTTGTCCAGGAACCAAAGGCATAGAAAAACATCTACTGAAAAATGTGAAAACAATAGCAGAATGGTGTATGGTGTATCCAATGGAAACTATCAAGTCAAGACAGGGTTAAATACAAATCTTTTGTTTTATGAATTCAGCAGCATTATGAATGTACCCACTGTGTCTCATCCGTTTTCGACACTTTGGTTTTTAGGTTTTTAGGTTGTGCTTGGTGAACTGAAAAGAAACTGTCCCCTTAGGACTCAGCCAAAACAATAAAAAAAAACACTAGATGTCATGGTTACAGGTAATGTTTCTGATAAATGGTCACGTGTCTACGTTTCACCCAGAAAATATTGACATTTTGACATTTGCTTAAATTGGAATGGGCAGTGATAAGGACAAATTCGAACAAAATGCTGTTCTGTAAAATATTGAGGTTATACTTTATGTTCACTTTTTGTGCCCTTTGTGTGTCCTTAATGGCCTCTCTCGACTAATCCCAGATGAGTTGTAAATGCGTGTCTTTAGTGTTTCCTAAACTTTTTATGTTGTGACCCACCTGTTCTTACAACTTTTCTTGTGACAAAACCATGTTTACCAAGAACCAAGCTGGGCACGACCATTCTATTGACCCACCAATCGGTAAACGTTGGTCTACCAAGTGTTTTTTCCAGTATGGCAGCCCTCAATCTGTGAAAATGTAGCTAACGCTGGCATACCCTCTGAAGTGGTTGTCCTCACTAAGCTAACGCCTGTTCTAAAGCTAGCTAAAGAAAACTGGCTAAGCAGAACCACGTGTCTGCAGGTCAGGAAGGAGTAGGGTCTTAGCCTGGGCTCCTGGCCAGGGAACATGCTACATGTTCTCTGACTACAGGGGAAGGAGAGGCGAGCTGAGGCAAGGGATATCTAGCTGCTTGCCTCTCCCCCCTACTTATATCCCTATCTCTCTCTCTCTCTCCGTCTGACATTCAGTCTGTATGACTACGTCATTGGAGCGTCACTAGAATATTTCAGCACTTAACGATTGTGAAGTTGCTTTGTCAAGTCTGTGTCACGCTTTTCAGTCTCAAAATAGAATGAAACGCCAACACAGTAACCCAATAGATTATGTGCAAAGAGCCTGGAAATGATATTATGCACACCGTGGTATTATTCTGTTCTGTTCTGTTTTGAAGCACTGCAGTGCTATCTATAAGCCTAATACTCTACAACAGAGAGTTACTCACCAATCTATATCTGCTTGATTTTGCTGATCGGTTTTACAAATCTCTCCTCTCTCTCTCACACAGTCTACACCCCCGTGCGCACACACACACACACACACACACACACACACACACACACACACACACACACACACACACACACACACACACACACACACACACACACACACACACACACACACACACACACACACACACACACACACACACACACACACACACACATACACACATACACACTTTCCCTATTTCTCCCCATCTCCCCCATCTCTATCTCTTCCCGCCCTGCGCTGCACTGTCTCTGAACCTGGAAGCTGTGCTTGCAATAGCTCCTCTGCTCATTTTGAACGTTGGTCTCCAGCTGTCCTCTCAGCGCTGCTAGCGAGGAGTGGAACAGAAGACTCGTCGGTCCCTGTGCCCTCGGCAAGAGAGGGACAGTGTGTGTAAAAAAGAGAGGGAGCTGGAGCATGGAGAGACAGAAAGAGAGAGAGTGAGTGAAAGAGAGTGAGCAAGAAAGAGAGAGAGAGAGCGTGTGAGAGAGGGGAAAGGAGGGAGGGGAGGAGGTACCACTGCAGACGCACAGCCACTGTCACAGCTCCACAGCCAGAGGACAGAGGCAGAAACGGCAGCACCAGAGAGCATGGAGGAGCAAGACTCTATCATTCCTCTGGACCTCTACCCTCTCTCACTGACAACCTTCCTCTGGGAATACCCTGTAAAGAGTGGAGTAGAGAAGAGAAGAGGAGGGAGATAGAGGACAAGAGGAGTAATCTCTCGATCTACCCTTCAGGAGAGGAAGCACCAGTCCCTTACTCTAGTGGGACAAATCACACACTATTCTTTTTTTTTGCCTGTCAGACCTGTGTACGTCTTGGGCTATCTTCCCCTGCGGTGACCTTTTCGACTGTGTGGACTTACGTTGACCCTGGAGAGGACCATGGGGCTGGGGTGGAGGTGGAAGGGTGCAGGAGGGTCCCCCAATATAAGGACAGGGGGCAGCACATTCCTCTGGGTGACAGTACTACTGCTCTGTGGTACCTGGAGGGCTAACACACAGATGGTAGAGGACACCAAGTCTGTGTACTTCTGGGAAACAGGTACTGGACTCCTACTGTACTATGAGAGACTTAGAAACAGATTGGTTGTTTTGTACTGTTTGACTTTAATGGCAATCAGAATAGAACATCTGCAGTATTGAAGTCTAAGCAGAATATTGTGTTTCAAGGAGCATGTTTTCAATAGTCAATGGTGACTATGTATTCAGTATTGAAAAAGCTTGTGGACAAGACACTCAGCTTGGGCACGATATTTTCTGTTCTCATTTCCTCTGTGAACCTTTTGAAAATTAGAGCAGGTCTCAAGGTCCTTAAAACCCCCATCATCGCATTACCTAATTTTCCCTGTCCCTTGCACTAGTCTCACAAGCTGATAGTTTGCACATTGTAACTGAAGTCTAGAAGTCTTGAATAGCAAGCTATCATGGGAGAATGAGGCAGAGAACGCTAACAGAGAAATCCACCAGAAGTCTATTAGTAAGTGCATTGAATTTGCCACCTAAAGCTGGCGTGATCCATTCTGACTGGATTACTTACATTTCTGTCTCTTAGATGAATTGGTAGTTGAGGTGTGTGGTTGCACCATATCTTGATGATTGTACATGTGTCGGAGCACAATAGTAGACAAAAAATGGGGATTTGATTGCAAACATGAGATGAAATGGGATGGGTGGTTGCAGAGTGTTTTCTGATCACCTCTGATATGAACAAGTGCAATGCATTAGTAATGTACAGCTCCTCTAACATAATTAGAAGACCTGAGCCAGGAATAATCATGCCCAGGGAGACTTGACGCACTTACGAGTGCTTTTAAAAAATATATGGGAAAATCTCCTTGGCCCTCAAGGTGAGGTTAACCCTTCGCTTGCTCACCTCCCCCACCACCTCCCTCCCCCTCATAGGACTAGATGAGGGCAAAATAACCCTCCCCTTCCCAACCCACTGGACAGCTCAGCGCCAGTCCTGAATCGATGGAATGTCGTTGTGTCTCGCGCTTTCTGCATCTTTAAAGAGGATGTAGCTGAGTAAGGAGATTAAAGGACTAGGGATTTGCTCAAGAAAGACGTTCCAGGGAGCAGCCGTGCCCTAAGAAATGGAGCGTCAGGGGCTAGATCTCTCCCACTGTAGATCATTATGATTACACCACTTCTCCCACGCTACTGCACCCCTCTCTCCCACGCTACACACACACACCTGCACAAACACAAGAAAGCAAACACACATATAGACACACACACATTCCTCATACTGCCTATAGCTACATGGCTTTAGGTCTGTGCTATGATATGTAACCCTCTGTGAGGAGGTTTTCTGTTCTTTCTAACTAAAGGAAGACTATTGATTTTAGGATAGAAGTTTTTATTTGTTTTAGAATAAAAAAATATGTATTTTTCTTTTTTCTTCTTTGGTTTGGCGACGCCACAGAGCTTGGAGATAACCTACAGTAGAGCAATTTATTTCTGTGCTTTCAAGTATTTTTAACAAAATGTGTCCTGTGTGGCTCAGTTGTTGGAGCATGGAGCTTGCAAGGCCAGGGTTGTGGGTTAAGTTCCCACGAGGGGACCAGTACGATGAAGTATGAAAAATGTATGCACTCACTACTGTAAGTCGCTCTGAATAAGAGTGTTTGCTAAATGACTAAAATGTGGTATCATTGCATTTGCATACCACTTTTTGTGCATTTCAGCTCTTTTCATAAAATATGATTATGTTTGTGCACATTTCAGAGAGAGCAGTCAGTGGAGGGAATATTCTGGTGACAAATGCTGCTGTGATGTTTGCATAATGATGAGTTTCTGAAATACAGCTCTGTCTTCAAACTATAGGGAATTGGCTCACGTTGCTTTTATTGGCTTCATGAAAATATGATCTATGTTTTGAGGTGCAGTGAATTCAGGGATATTTCCCTCCGGAGGGTTCTATTTAAATGACAAAAGCGAAAACAGGCCCTGGCTGCCACAGTCTTGATAATGATGTTCTTGAAAAAGATGAGGATGATGACGACAATGATGATGAGGTGAAGGAGGAGGAGAAACCTGTTGAGAATAAGGTTGATGAAGGCAGTTATGATGATGATGATGATGATGATTATATTGATGATTATATTGATGTGGACGATAATGAGGAGATTGTGAAGGAGTAGGAGGATGATATGGTAAAGTATAGTAGTGTTACGAGCCTTGAAGAGATTCTTGGAGGGTTTAAGGCTCTCTATCACACAGTTATTTATATTCTCTATCTCTCACTTAAACACGCACTAGCACAAACACACAAACACACACACACACACACACACACACACACACACACACACACACACACACACACACACACACACACACACACACACACACACACACACACACACACAGTCACACAATCACACAATCACACACACGGTAACACACACAGTCAGTCACACACACACACACACACACACACACACACACACACACACACACACACACACACACACACACACACACACACACACACACACACACACACACACACACACACACACACACACACACACACAGTCACACAGTCACACACACACACAGTCACACTGTGGGTGGAATTCCTCTTGCAGTTAGGTGCTGTGTGCACTTCATTAGTTTCCGTTAGTGGAGTGGCAGTACTGCTGTAGTCTGTAGGGCGGAGCTGTCATGATTGCACCAGCATGCGTGCCCATCGGAGGCCAAGGCAATTATCAGTGTGTGTACAGTGTGACTGTGTGTCCCGTTCAAGGCCAGAGATCAACCTGGAGTACACAACAAATGAGGCTTTGGTACTACGCTACCCCACTCCTTGAACTCTCACTCTGACACCATGGGATTTAAATGAGGATACACCAACTGTCCTGACTTGTACTGGTATGACACCATCAAACCAACAGTGTTTGGTGGGACTCTTCCAATGTGAAGAGGTATCTTCATATGTGACATCTTATAAAATATTCACCAATATAATTTGAATACCACCAAGCAACTTGTAATGACGTAGAAATGCAGTTGGCAAATGTCCTGCTGTGTTGTAGGGAAGCATGAATACATTACAAAGGGCTCCTGAGTGGCGCAGCGGTATAAGGCACAGCATCTCAGTGCTAGAGGCATCACTACAGACCCTGGTTCAATTCTGGGCTGTATCACAAACAGCCGTGCGCCGCCCGTCCCATAGGGTGGCGCAGAATTGACCCAGCGTAGTCTGGGTTAGGGGAGGGTTTGGCCAGGGTAGGCCGTCATTGTAAAATAAGAATTTGTTCTTAACTGACTTGCCTAGTTAAATAATGGTTGGAAAAAAACATTTAAAAAAAAACATTGACAGTGACAATGACAGTAGAGATGTTCATGCGTGTGGTTCAGAACCATTCTCTGTGTTACAGCACAACCCAGCAGGAGAGCCTGATGCATCTCCAACGTTCCCCTTTGCGCTTATCCAGGTCCTAATCTGCCATTGGGAAACAGATGATCCATTATTCAGATTACGTAGGCATCGTCCCTGACTTCTGATCTTCCCAATCCCCTTTTACCAGACTGGCTCTCTCTCTCTCTGGCCTACTCATGGTTTACACCACTTTTTCCTCCCCTAGATCTGTTAGCCACCTGAAACGTGCATGGTTATCGCTAATTCTGATAATTGCTCTTAACTGCTTTCAGCCAACACCTGTCAGGGCTCCAGTCCAGACTAACGTCCATTTGAGACATCATCTTATAAAGTCCTTATAGAGTCATTCACAATGCTTTAAACTTCTTCGGGATCGGTGTCCCTTCCACGGGATGGTTGAGCTAACGTAGGCTAATGCGATTAGCATGAGGTTGTAAGTAACAAGAACATTTCCCAGAACATAGACATATCTGATATTGGCAGAAAGCTTAAATTCTTGTTAATCTAACTGCACTGTCCAATTTACAGTAGCTATTACAGTGAAATAATACCATGCTATTGTTTAAGGAGACTGCACAATTTTGAAAATTAATTAACAAATTAGGCACATTTGGGCAGTCGTGATACAACATTTTGAACAGAAATACAATGGTTCATTGAATCAGTCTAAAACTTTGCACATACACTGCTGTCATCTAGTGGCCAAAATCTAAATTGCACCTGGGCTGGAATAATACATTATGGCCTTTCTGTTGCATTTCAAAGATGATGGTACAAAAAATATACAAAAGAATGGTAGGTTTTTTCTTTGTATTATCTTTTACCACATCTATTGTGTTATATTCTCCTACACTCCTTTCACAATTCCACAAACTTCAAAGTGTTTCCTTTCAAATGGTACCATGAATATGCATATCCTTGCTTCAGGGCCTGAGCTACAGGCAGTTAGATTTGGGTATGTCATTTTAGGCGAAAATTGAAAAAAAGGTGCGGATCCTTTTAACAGGTATAATAGACTACTGAGATGGTATTCAATAAATACGTTGTTACATCTAACATGTCCAAGCAGAAATTCAATGTATTTGGATATGCAACCTAATCCAGTGACTGACATGAATTTTGGGTTGACAATTAGGCTATTTTTGTTATATTTTACTGTCAAAATTGGGCTTGTTCAATAGAGATTAATTTGCCTTCCTCTGTACGTGCACTAATATTATATACAGTTGAAGTTGGAAGTTTACATACACCTCAGCCAAATACATTTAAACTCAGGATGTCACCAATTCCTGACATTTAATCTTAGTTAAAATTCCCTGTCCTAGGTCAGTTAGGATCACCACTTTATTTTAAGAATGTGAAATGTCAGAATAATAGTAGAGAGAATGATATATTTCACCTTTTATTTCTTTCATCACATTCCCAGTGGGTCAGAAGTTTACATACACTCAATTAGTATTTGGTAACATTGCCTTTAAATTGTTTAACTTGGGTCAAACGTTTTGGGTAGCCTTCCACAAGCATCCCACAATAAGTTGGGTAAATTTTGGCCCATTCCTCCTGACAGAGCTGGTGTAACCGAGTCAGGTTTGTAGGCCTCCTTGCTCGCACACACTTTTTCAGTTCTGCCCACAAATGTTCTATTGGATTGAGGTCAGCGCTTTGTGATGGCCACTCCAATACCTTGACTTTGTTGTCCTTAAGCCATTTTGCCACAACTTTGGAAGTATGCTTGGGGTCATTGTCCATTTGGAAGACCCATTTGCGACCAAGCTTTAACTTCCTGACTGATGTCTTGAGATGTTGCTTCAACATATCCACATAATTTTCCTCCCTCATGATGCCATCTATTTTGTGAAGTGCACCAGTCCCTCCTGCAGCAAAGCACACCCACAACATGATGCTGCCACCCTCGTGCTTCACGGTTAGGATGGTGTTCTTCGGCTTGCAAGCCTCCCTCTTTTTCCTCCAAACATAACGATGGTCATTATGGCCAAACAGTTCTATTTTTATTTCATCAGACCAGAGGACATTTCTCCAAAAAGTATGATCTTTGTCCCCATGTGCAGTTGCAAACCGTAGTCTGGCTTTTTTATGGCGGTTTTGGAGCAGTGGCTTCTTCCTTGCTGAGCGGCATTTCAGGTTATGTCGATATAAGACTAGTTTTACTGTGGATATAGATACTTTTGTACCCGTTTCCTCCAGCATCTTCACAAGGTCCTTTGCTGTTGTTCTGACATCAGTCAGGAAGTTAACCAAGGGAATTCTCTTCGATTATAATCACAGCCGTATATATTCCCCCCCAAGCAGACACATCGATGGCCCTGAACGAACTTTATTTGACTCTATGTAAACTGGAAACCACATATCCTGAGGCTCACTGTAGCTGGGGATTTTAACAAGGCTAATCTGAAAACAAGACTCCCTAAATTCTATCAGCATATCGATTGTGCTACCAGGGCTGGTAAAACCCTGGATCATTGTTATTCTAACTTCCGCGACGCATATAAGGCCCTCCCCCGCCCTCCTTTCGGAAAAGCTGACCACGACTCCATTTTGTTGTTTCCAGCCTACAGACAGAAACTAAAACAAGAAGCTCCCGCGCTCAGGTCTGTTCAACGCTGGTCCGACCAATCTGATTCCAAGCTTCAAGACTGCTTCAATCACGTGGATTGGGATATGTTCCGCATTGCGTCCAACAACAACATTGACGAATACGCTGATTCGGTGAGCGAGTTCATTAGAAAGTGCATCGGCGACATAATACCCACAGCAACGATTAAAACATTCCCAAACAAGAAACCATGGATTGATGGCAGCATTCGCGCAAAACTGAAAGCGCGAACCACTGCTTTTAACCAGGGCAAGGTGACCGGAAACATTACCGAATACAAACAGTGTAGCTATTCCCTCCGCAAGGCAATCAAACAAGCTAAGTGTCAGTATAGAGACAAAGTAGAGTCGCAATTCAACGGCTCAGACACAAGAGGTATGTGGCAGGGTCTACAGTCAATCACGGATTACAAAAAGAAAACCAGCCCCGTCGCGGACCAGGATGTCTTGCTCCCAGACAGACTAAATATTTTTTTTGCTCGCTTTGAGGACAATACAGTGCCACTGACATGGCCCGCTACCAAAACCTGCGGGCTCTCCTTCACTGCAGCCGAGGTGAGTAAAACATTTAAACATGTTAACCCTCGCAAGGCTGCAGGCCCAGACGGCATTCCCAGCCGCGTCCTCAGAGCATGCGCAGACCAGCTGGCTGGTGTGTTTACGGACATATTCAATCAATCCTTATCCCAGTCTGCTGTTCCCACATGCTTCAAGAGGGCCACCATTGTTCCTGTTCCCAAGAAAGCTAAGGTAACTGAGCTAAACGACTACCCCCCCGTAGCACTCACTTCCATCATCATGAAGTGCTTTGAGAGACTAGTCAAGGACCATATCACCTCCACCCTACCTGACACCCTAGACCCACTCCAATTTACTTACCGTCCCAATAGGTCCACAGACGACGCAATCGCAACCACACTGCACACTGCCCTAACCCATCTGAACAAGAGGAATACCTATGTGAGAATGCTGTTCATCGACTACAGCTCAGCATTTAACACCATAGTACCCTCCAAACTCGTCATCAAGCTCGAGACCCTGGGTCTCGACCCCGCCCTGTGCAACTGGGTACTGGACTTCCTGACGGGCCGCCCCCAGGTGGTGAGGGTAGGTAACAACATCTCCACCCCGCTGATCGTCAACACTGGGGCCCCACAAGGGTGCGTTCTGAGCCCTCTCCTGTACTCCCTGTTCACCCACGACTGCGTGGCCATGCACGCCTCCAACTCAATCATCAAGTTTGCGGACGACACTACAGTGGTAGGCTTGATTTCCAACAACGACGAGACGGCCTACAGGGAGGAGTTGAGGGCCCTCGGAGTGTGGTGTCAGGAAAATAACCTCACACTCAACATCAGCAAAAAACAAAGGAGATGATTGTGGACTTCAAGAAACAGCAGAGGGAGCACCCCCCTATCCACATCGACGGGACAGTAGTGGAGAGGGTAGTAAGTTTTAAGTTCCTCGGCGTACACATCACGGACAAACTGAATTGGTCCACCCACACAGACAGCGTTGTGAAGAAGGCACAGCAGCGCCTATTCAACCTCAGGAGGCTGAAGAAATTCGGCTTGTCAACAAAAGCACTCACAAACTTCTACAGATGCACAATCGAGAGCATCCTGTCCGCCCACAACCGTAAGGCTCTCCAGAGGGTAGTGAGGTCTGCACAACGCATCACCGGGGGCAAACTACCTGCCCTCCAGGACACCTACACCACCCGATGTCACAGGAAGGCCATAAAGATCATCAAGGACAACAACCACCCGAGCCACTGCCTGTTCACCCCGCTATCATCCAGAAGGCGAGGTTAGTACAGGTGCATCAAAGCAGGGACCGAGAGACTGAAAAACAGCTTCTATCTCAAGGCCATCAGACTGTTAAACAGCCACCACTAACATTGAGTGGCTGCTGCCAACATACTGACTCAACTCCAGCCACTTTAATAATGGAAATTGATGGAAATTGATGTAAAAATGTATCACTAGCCACATTAAACAATGCCACTTAATATAATGTTTACATACCCTACATTACTCATCTCATATGTATATGTATATACTGTACTCTATATCATCTACTGCATCTTGCCATCTTTATGTAATACATGTATCACTAGCCACTTTAAACTATGCCACTTTATGTTTATATACCCTACATTACTCATCTCATATGTATATACTGTACTCTATACCATCTACTGCATCTTGCCTATGCCGCTCTTTACCATCACTCATTCATATATCTTTATGTACATATTCTTTATCCCTTTACACTTGTGTGTATAAGGTAGTAGTTGTGGAATTGTTAGGTTAGATTACTCGTTGGTTATTACTGCATTGTCAGAACTAGAAGCATAAGCATTTTGCTACACTCGCATTAACATCTGCTAACCATGTGTATGTGACAAATAAAATTTGATTTGATTTGATTTGCACTTTTCACACCAAAGTGCGTTCATCGCTAGGAGACTGAACGCGTCTCCTTCCTGAGCGGTATGACGGCTTGTGTGGTCTCATGGTGTTTATACTTGTGTACTTTTGTTTGTACAGATGAACGTGGTACCTTCAGGCGTTTAGAAATTGCTCCCAAGGATGAACCAAACCTGTGGAGGGCCACAATCTTTTTCCTGAGGTCTTGGCTGATTTCTTTTGATTTTCCCATGATGTCAAGCAGAGGCACTCAGTTTTTAGGTAGGCCTTGAAATACATCCACAGATACACCTCCAATTGACTCAAATTATGTCAATTAGCCTATCAGAAGCTTCTAAGCCATGACATCATTTTCTGGAATTGTCCAAGCTGTTTAAAGGCACAGTCAACTTAGTGTATGTAAACTTCTGACTCACTGGAATTGTGATACAGTTAATTATAAGTGAAATAATCTGTCTGTAAACAATTATTGGAAAAATGACTTGTGTCATGCACAAAGTAGATGTCCTAACCGACTTGCCAAAACTATAGTTTGTTAACCAAAGATTTGTGGAGTGGTTGAAAAACAAGTTTTAATGACTCCAACCTAAGTGTATGTAAACTTCCGACTTCAACTGTATAGGCCAAATTAAATTGGTGCTAATTCACCACCTGAAGAAGTGGAAACTCACAACACATTAGCTACACTGAGTGTAGAAAACATTAGGAATACCTGCTCTTTCCATGACATAGACTGACCAGTGTGCTTTAAGCTCAGTAATGATCGTTGAGAAATAAAAAGCTGAGACCCTCTCTTTAATATGGAAAACAAATTGCTTGCAAAGTTTTTGTTTTTTTCCCCGCAATTGCATTTTGAAATGTCATACAAGCACGAGGGGGAGAGAGAGTGTGAGAGGCTCGCTCATTACAGCAGCCGGCCCCAGCGAAACAGGCAGGCCCAGCTGCAGGGCAAACACGTTTATTACAGTAATTATGTAATTTACTGTTGAACAAATTCCTGGTTTTATCCACCTAACAAAATAGGATGTTTTGATTGCGTTGACCAGCTAGAATGTGCATCTCGCAACAGGCCTACAGACGACACACCGTTGGCCCGCCTCCAAACCACTTGTACCAATATGGGTGTTTCTAGGAAGGAAATGTAGATGTAGATGACCCCTTGCAACTCAAAAAACAATTGAACCAAGTAGCCCACTACTCCACCTCTAGTGTTGTGGACATACTGTAGCTACTGTATGTGTAACCATGATGCTGGACTGATGTCATCCCTCAATGAGATGGGCCAGTGTGAAGAGTACTGACAGGCCATTGTTACTGAATACATTTCCACCTAACGATGGCTCCAGCAGTGAGGGATGTCACCCGACCTAGCTGTTAGTGGCTCTCCCAGTCCCAACCACCTGCTATGACAACATACACTATATATACAAAAGTATGTGGACACCCATTCAAATCAGTGGATTTGGCTATTTCAGCCACACCCGTTGCTGGCAGATATATAATA
This sequence comes from Salvelinus namaycush, assembly GCF_016432855.1. Classification (NCBI taxonomy): domain Eukaryota; kingdom Metazoa; phylum Chordata; class Actinopteri; order Salmoniformes; family Salmonidae; genus Salvelinus; species Salvelinus namaycush. The sequence continues at coordinate 10,874,218 of NC_052343.1, forward strand.
TCGAGCACACCGCCATGCAATCTCCAAAGACCAACATTGGCAGTAGAATGGCCTTACTGAAGAGCTCAGTGACTTTCAACGTGGCATCATCATAGGATGTCACCTTTCCAACAAGACAGTTAGTCAAATATCTGCCCCGGTCAGCTGTGAGTGCTGTTATTGTGAAGTGAAAACATCTAGGAGCAACAACGGCTCAGCCGCAAAGTGGTTGGCCACACAAGCTCACAGATCTGGATCGCCGAGTGCTGAAAGCGCATAGAGCGAAAAATCGTCTGTCCTCGGTTGCAACACTCTCTACCAAGATTCAAACTGTCTCTGGAAGCAACGTCAGCACAAGAACTGTTCATCGGGAGCTTCATGAAGTGGGTTTCCATTGCCGAGCAGCCGCACACAGGCCTAAGATCACCATGCGGAATGCCAAGCGTCGGCTGGAGTGCTGTAAAGCTCGCCACCATTGGACTCCAGAGCAGTGGAACGCGTTCTCTGGAGTGATGAATCACACTTCACCATCTGGCAGTCCGAAAGACGAATCTGGGTTTGGCGGATGCCAGGAGAACGCTACATGCTCGAATGCATAGTGCCAACTGTAAAGTTTGGTGGAGGATGAGTAATGGTCTGAGGCTGTTTTTCATGGTTCGGGCTAGGCCCAATAGTTCCAGGGAAGAGAAATCAACAGTACAGCATAAAATGACATTCTAGACGATTCTGTGCTTCCAACTTTGTGGCAACAGTTTGGGGAAGGCACCCATGCACAAAGCGAGGTCCATACAGAAATATTTTGTCGAGATCGGTGTGGAAGAACTTGACTGGTCTGTACAGAGCCCTGAACACAATCCCATTGAACACCTTTGGGATGAATTGGAACACCAACTGCGAGCCAGGTCTAATCGCCTAACATCAGTGCCCGACCTCACTAATGCTCTTGTGGCTGACTGGAAGCAAGTCCCCGCAGCAATGTTCCAACATGTAGTGGAAAGCCTTCCCAGAAGAGTGGAGGCTGTTTAGCAGCAAATGGGGGATCAACTCCATAATAATGCCCATGATTTTGGAATGAGGTGTTCGATAAGCAGGTGTCCATATACTTTTGGTCATGTAGTGTTGTACGCACCAGAGTGAACAGCCTGTCTGGAAAGCATATGAGGGAAAAGGTCAGAAGCTCAATACCATAACCTAAGGTCATTATCATGGTCAAACAAGCACAGCATGTCCCACTCTCCCAGACTCCCACTAGACCAGGGTAATTCAAACCCGGGCCAAGATCCATAGAGCGACTGGTGTTCTTCCTTCCTCTCTATTCAGGATCTGACTCAGACCTTGGACTCCAGGAGAGTGGACTATCTGGCCAAATCAATTAAGAAAACAATCAATGAACTACCAGGAAAAAAACAGCAGTACTGAAAAAACATTAAGGCCTGGTTTTTAATAGCCTTGTGCTATCACCTGAATGTACAGTGTTAGAGATCGACAAGTGCCTTTGGCAGAAAACAAGCCCACATTGTTACGGAGTCTAGTTGATAGGTAATCGACTAGCTGGACTGTTCCCCAGACTCCACGCGTAGGGATTTGTACAATGCTTAACAAGGCTATTGAACTTGACATTGGTGTCTGTCTTTATTCCTTTATCCAACCTATCATACTGAAACATGGTATCAGAAGTGGCTCGGAAAACACACGTTTGTTAATTTTGTAGCTAAGTACAGTATAGGCGCAGTTACGTTCCATATGCGAACACACGCCGTTTCCTACTCACAACACTGATCAACTCGTTGTTAGCTGGCTAGCTAGCATCACTACCTACCTCCATGACTGAAGGCAAAGACATCTCCTATTCCATTGCTATGGCAGCGAACATTCCGCCACCAAATCACATGGTTCTCACAGGGGATTGGAATACTAATTGGGACAACTTCAGGGATGAATTCGAGGACTATGCGCTGGCGACCGGTCTACATGAGAAACCCAACGAGGTACAAGCGGCAACTCTGAGGAGTTTAATGGGCAGCGAATGCAGGCATATCTACCGGCACAATCTCACCCTCACGGCACGACAACAGTGTGATGCAAAGGCTATATTGGATGCATTGGAGAATTACTTCAAACCCGCCAGAAACGTCATTTACGAGCGGTTCGTTTTCGGAAGCTGCAAACAGGAAGAGGGTGAGTCAGTACACAACTTTGTAACCCATTTGAGAGAGAAATCCGCCACTTGTGAATACGGGGGATTGAAAGATGAATTGATTCGTGACAAAATAGTACTGGGAATTGCAAATGAGAATACGCGCCGGCGTCTACTGAGAGAGAGAGGCTTAACATTAGTAACTGCCATCGAAATGTGCCGCACTGCTGAAGTCACTGACATGAGAATGAGAGCAATGGAAACGGAAACCCCACGCTCCGACGTTGATACTGTTCACGCTGTTGCTAGGCAGACATTCAGACAAAACCAATCGAGGCAGAGTAATTCACCACGAACGGTGAACACAGAGAGCCCCGTAGCATATAAATACTGTGGGAATACACACACACGTGGCAAAGAGCACTGCCCTGCCTACAGAAAACCATGCAGAGCTTGTGGAACTAATAATCACTTTGCAAAAGTGTGTCTCAAAAGCAAAAGAAGGGTGAGTGAGGGCAAGATTCACTGTGTTGATGATGTTACTCAATGTTCAGAGCTGAACAGTGAAAGTGACATTTACATGCATGAATCCATTGGGGCTGTACACTCAAGAGGGAAGAAATGGTTTGTGACACTACGATTACACAACAAGCAACAACAATGTCAACTGGATTCGGGTGCTACATGCAACGTAATGAGCTACAAAGACAAAATCAATCTGGCACCTGACACACATCTATTGCCCAGCGATACTAGACTAAAGCTGTACTCAGGAGAACTAATGAGCTCTATGGGCACCTTTGAGACCGAATGTGTTATTCGGGGACGCAAACACAAGCTGGAGTTTGAGATTGTGAAAACCAGTCAAAATCCTCTCCTCTCAGGCTCTACATGCGAACGCCTGGGACTGATGCAGTTCACTGTACCAAATGACCTGCACATTGTGGATCATGTCCAGCATGGACCCCTGTCCAAAGAACAACTACTCAGCAGATATGACGATGTATTCAACATGCCCGTTGAATCAGTGCCTGGGGAGGTACACTTTGAAGTGGATGAGAGCATCACTCCAGTCCAGTGTGCTCCTCGCAATGTGCCCATTGCAATGAAAGTGGCTGTGAAGGCCCAGCTGGACAAGTATGAGGCCGATGGCCACATGACATCTGTGACTGAACCAACTGACTGGATTAGCAATATGGTCATAGTGAAAAAAACAGAGAAGCTGAGGGTCTGCATCGACCCAAAGCATCTGAACCAAGCACTGAAACGATCCCACTACATCATGCCGACACTAGAGGATGTCCTCTATAAGCTTCCCAAGGCCAGGATTTTCACCTTGGTGGATGCCCGAGATGCATTCCTTCAATGCAAGCTGGATGAAGAAAGCAGCTTCATGACTACCTTCTAGACCCCCTGGGGTCGGAAACGCTGGCTCAAGCTCCCGTTTGGTGTCTCAGTGGCGCCTGAGGTATACCAACGCAAGCAGCACGAGTTACTGGCTGGGCTCAAGGGCATTGAACCCATCGCCGATGATATCCTGATCGTAGGCTGTGGTGAAACAGACGAAGAAGCAGAACGCGACCACGATGTGAAGCTCCTGGCACTGATGGAGCGCTGCCGATCAGTTAAGCTTCGTCTTGGCCTGAAGAAGCTGCAGTTCAAGGTGAAAGACGTCCACTTCCATGGCCACATTCTCTCGGCAAAAGGCCTGAAGCCGGACCCAGACAAGGTCCAAGCGATCCTCGACATGCCAAACCCGTCTGATGCAAAAGGAGTACAGCGTCTCATCGGCTTTGCAAACTATCTTGCAAAGTTCATGCCACACCTATCAGCAGTCTGTGAGCCTCTGCGCCGGTTGCTGGACAAAGACACACCGTGGCACTGGCTACCCAAGCACGAGGCCGCAGTGCAGGAGATGAAATCTCTGGATTCATACATGCCAGTGTTGCGCTACTACGACGTCACGAAGCCTGTCACAATCCAGAGCGACTCTAGCCAAAGGGGACTTGGATGCTGCCTTATGCAGGAAGGCCAGCCCGTTGCGTTTGCCTCGAGAGCGCTCACCCCCACCGAACAAAACTATGCACAAATTGAGAAAGAGTGCCTCAGCATCGTCTTCTCCTGCCAGCGATTCCATCACTCACTACATCACTACTCCATCACTACTATGGTCGAGAGCTGGTCACCGCTGAAACTGACCACAAACCACTCATTTCCATATTCAGTAAACCTCTCCTCAACGCGCCCAAGAGGCTTCAAAGCATGCTCCTGACTCTGCAAAACTACAGCCTGAAGGTCATTTACAAGCCAGGACCAGAGATGTACATCAGCGACACACTGAGCAGGGCAACAGCACAATGTACAGGTAGAGGCACTGCCTATCAGCGGCAGGCCATCTGTTCACTACAGCAGGAACAACAAGATGTTCAACAGATCAATCAGGCAGACTACTTAAACGTCACAGATCACCGCCTAGCCCAGATCAGGCAACATACTGACAAGGACGAACACCTACAGTCACTGAAGTCCATGGCTCTCGCAGGTTGGCCATATCTGAAAGAGGAGACACCTTTCACAGTGAGAGAATACTGGACCTTTCGAGATGAGATCAGTGTGCAAAATGGCGTCTTGTTCAGAGGTCAGAAGGTCATTATTCCCAAATCACTACGTCCAGAGATGCTTACCCGCATACACTCCAGTCACGTTGGAGGTGACGCATGCTACCGCCAGGCTCGTGAAACATTATACTGGCCAAACACGCAAGCAGAAATTAAAGACTTTGTCAGCAACTGTACCACATGCAACGAGTACGCTCATGAACAGCAAAAGGAAACCATGATGTCACACGAACTGCCCACAAGGGCCTGGCAAATCATCAGCATGGACTTATTCAGCCACAGACAAAAGGACTATCTTCTCATCGTTGATCATTACTCTGACTTTTGGGAAATTGAACTGCTCCCTGACTTGTCTGCAGAGACGGTCATAAAGCGCTGCAAGGCGCAGTTTGCAAGGTAAGGTCAGCCTGACAAGTTAATCACGGACAATGGCCAACAATTCACTGCACAGTTCAAGCGTTTCGCCTCAGAATGGGAGTTTGACCACGTGACCTCCTCTCCAAGACATCCAAAAGCAAATGGCAAGGCAGAATCAGCTGTCAAGATTGCAAAAAACCTGTTAAGCAGGGCCTTGCGCGACAGCAACGACCCATGGAAAGCGATCTTACAGTGGAGGAACACACCCACCGAAAACATGGACAGCAGCCCAGCACAACGCCTTCTGTCCAGACGTCTGAAGACTACTATCCCCATAGCTAACAAGCTACTTGAGCCCTGCGTCATGGTTGGCGTCACGGACAAACTGCGTCACAGAAAGCAGCTCGCTAAGTGCTTCTACGACCGGACTGCTCGAGACCTACCAGAGCTGGAGTTGGGTGAAACTATAAGGATGAAACCGCTGCCGGGAGACCACACAGGACTTTGGAGGCTGGGCACATGCCTACAGAGAGTTGCACCACGTTCTTACCTGGTGGATGTTGGTGGCTCCCTCTATCGTCGCAATCGGGTGGATCTGCGCGTAGCAGAGCAGACAAACCAGAACATGTCATACACTCACCTAGATGAGCTGGATCACAGTCCAGGCCTAAGGGTAAGGGGTGCAGAATTGAGACATGAGCCAACTGAAGGTGAGGCTTCTACCCCACCAAACTCTCCAGCTCGTGGCCCTAATCCTACACCTGTCAGAGCCAATACTTACTCACGGGTGGGTCGGCTGTGCAAGCCACCGGACAGGCTTACTCTGTAAGCAAGAGACTTAACTTGTTGTCTGTTAATTAAAAAAAAGAGAAAAAAAAGGAAGATGACAACTGAAGTAAAAAGAAAATGTCATGCTTTTCAATTGTTATGACTTGACTGTTAAGAACTCAATGTTATGCCGTTATGTTTGCACTTTCTATTGAAAAGGATGATGTTACGGAGTCTAGTTGATAGGTAATCGACTAGCTGGACTGTTCCCCAGACTCCACGCGTAGGGATTTGTACAATGCTTAACAAGGCTATTGAACTTGACATTGGTGTCTGTCTTTATTCCTTTATCCAACCTATCATACTGAAACACACATCTAGCTGCCTCAGTAAGAGATGCTGTCTGGAGAAATGGCCATGGGGGATATCTCTGGCAACATCCCAATTGAATGAATCCTTATGGAGCCCAGCTTCATTTTATTGAGTGCATTTTAATATGACCCATGTTGACCCTCATTACCATAGTACCTGAGGGCATACCAGCTTCTGAAATATAATTGGCTGGCCACTCTTTAAGACCCATAGCAACAGGCTGCATATTTAGGCCATGAATAAATGAAGGTGATTTCTTTGGGAGTTGGAGATCATGGCATGCAAGTGTTTTCTTGTATATTCCATTCTTCAGTTTGGCTCTAATGGGCGATAACTGAAGCAGTAGCGTGTGACCGGTCTCATATCCAGATTGGAAACTGAGCAGTCAGCAGCACTGCAGCCCACGGTGTATTCATATTTCTGGAGAGCGGCAACAACAGCGATACAACTTACACACAGCGTCAGCAGATTTCTGCCTTGGAAAGGGAGGGTGAAACATTTCAAAGAAGATTTGCGTTTCGTATCAAGATGAACGGTTTGGGGTTGGTTTCAAGTTTTGCCCCTGTTGTAACATCTTTAACAGCACCTTTGAACTCTACAGATATTTCATCACATAGAAACTTGTTTGATGATAGAGATTCATAGAGAACTGCACTGACATCTCATGTTATCAAAATCTCTTCTTTTGACCCACATTGGGGTTGTAGTGGAGGGTGAAATGTTATTTTTCACGTAAATGTTGCATAAGCAGATTAAGCTGTATCCTTGTCGCCCAAAAAGGGTACTTTGTGAAAACGGCCCATTCATCCTAAAGTTGTCCAGTCCCACGTAGACGCAGCAGTGTGCAGGCCAGGAAGCACAAGAGTTTGTTTAAAGGTAGACTCAGCGAAATGACGTTGCCACGAGCAGCACCACAGAGATTGAGATGAGCAAGATGCAAGACTTCGCTCTCACACGGTCACACACAGTATCTCTGCGCATGTGCACGGGTTTGCTTCAGTGGCCACGGACCCAAAACAACAGAGAAGTTGAGCCTCGCGCTTCAGCGCTCTTAGTTGTTGCGGAAATAGACCCACTATGTTATGTACTTTCTGCATCTATGTCATATCGCTGAGTCTACCTTTAATCTGAATGGCAGAGTTTACACTAAGAACTGATCATTACTGATATAGCGATGCAGGCTGGATTACAGATTACACTTTATCCCCAAAACTTTATTTATAGCGATTTAAGAGGATTTGCACATTTACACCATATTCTGCAATATTCCAACAGCTCACAACATATGATATTTAGACGGCAGCTAGGTCATAAATGTATTTAGCGTGTATTTACTGGTATTTATTACTTTGTATATACTAGTGTTTGTGTGGTGAGAGTAGCTAGGTCATAAATGTATTTAGCGTGTATTTACTGGTATTTATTACTTTGTATATACTAGTGTTTGTGTGGTGAGAGTAAGCAGATCAATGGTAATATTAGGGGATAAGTTGTGGGATATTATCGTATTCTGATGAAAGTTTATCCCTTGACTGCTGTTTAAACTCTATCGCTTTAAAGGGATGAGTGTATGACTGAATAAACCGACCTACACTGTCCTATTAATCTCCTCAAGTGCCCCCTGAAAGACCAGGACAGGAGACAGATGACGAGGGGGACACATTGTGCGGGGACATAGGGTCGTGTCCTCCCAGTGCCTTGACTGACAACTACTTCAGCCATACTGGGTCAGAGCAGAAACATGGTGAACTCTTCTCATTCAGTCAGCGGATACGTTGGGGAAACATGGTGAACTCTTCTCATTCAGTCAGCGGATACGTTGGAGAAACATGGTGAACTCTTCTCATTCAGTCAGTGGATACGTTGGGGAAACATGGTGAACTCTTCTCATTCAGTCAGCGGATACGTTGGGGAAACATGGTGAACTCTTCTCATTCAGTCAGCGGATACGTTGGGGAAACATGGTGAACTCTTCTCATTCAGTCAGTGGATACGTTGGGGAAACATGGTGAACTCTTCTCATTCAGTCAGTGGATACGTTGGGGAAACATGGTGAACTCTTCTCATTCAGTCAGCGGATACGTTGGGGAAACATGGTGAACTCTTCTCATTCAGTCAGCGGATACGTTGGGGAAACATGGTGAACTCTTCTCATTCAGTCAGCGGATACGTTGGGGAAACATGGTGAACTCTTCTCATTCAGTCAGTGGATACGTTGGGGAAACATGGTGAACTCTTCTCATTCAGTCAGCGGATACGTTGGGGAAACATGGTGAACTCTTCTCATTCAGTCAGCGGATACGTTGGGGAAACATGGTGAACTCTTCTCATTCAGTCAGCGGATACGTTGGGGAAACATGGTGAACTCTTCTCATTCAGTCAGCGGATACGTTGGGGAAACATGGTGAACTCTTCTCATTCAGTCAGCGGATACGTTGGGGAAACATGGTGAACTCTTCTCATTCAGTCAGCGGATACGTTGGAGAAACATGGTGAACTCTTCTCATTCAGTCAGCGGATACGTTGGGGAAACATGGTGAACTCTTCTCATTCAGTCAGCGGATACGTTGGGGAAACATGGTGAACTCTTCTCATTCAGTCAGCGGATACGTTGGGGAAACATGGTGAACTCTTCTCATTCAGTCAGCGGATACGTTGGGGAAACATGGTGAACTCTTCTCATTCAGTCAGCGGATACGTTGGGGAAACATGGTGAACTCTTCTCATTCAGTCAGTGGATACGTTGGGGAAACATGGTGAACTCTTCTCATTCAGTCAGCGGATACGTTGGGGAAACATGGTGAACTCTTCTCATTCAGTCAGCGGATACGTTGGGGAAACATGGTGAACTCTTCTCATTCAGTCAGTGGATACGTTGGGGAAACATGGTGAACTCTTCTCATTCAGTCAGCGGATACGTTGGGGAAACATGGTGAACTCTTCTCATTCAGTCAGTGGATACGTTGGGGAAACATGGTGAACTCTTCTCATTCAGTCAGCGGATACGTTGGGGAAACATGGTGAACTCTTCTCATTCAGTCAGCGGATACGTTGGGGAAACATGGTGAACTCTTCTCATTCAGTCAGTGGATACGTTGGGGAAACATGGTGAACTCTTCTCATTCAGTCAGCGGATACGTTGGGGAAACATGGTGAACTCTTCTCATTCAGTCAGTGGATACGTTGGGGAAACATGGTGAACTCTTCTTATTCAGTCAGCGGATACGTTGGGGAAACATGGTGAACTCTTCTCATTCAGTCAGCGGATACGTTGGGGAAACATGGTGAACTCTTCTCATTCAGTCAGCGGATACGTTGGGGAAACATGCTATTTAGACTCTGGGAGTGGCATTCAAAACAGACTGTCATCTCCCGTGGGAAGCAATAAGGCAGCTTCAGTGGGTTGAGAGGAAATGGGCTCTCTGAGAGGGAGCAGTGACATTTACTTTAGTGAGACGAGTCTCTAGTCCACACACCTCTGCTCTGCTGATGGTAATAAAGGCATACGATGGAGAAGTGGAGAAATATCCGTCCATCCACTCATCCATCCATCACTCCATCCACCCATCCCTCAGTCCTGCTCAGTTGTATTACTTCAGGATGAGCACGACTAGTGTGTTCATTGTATTGGAATGTGGTGGGAAATTTAGTTTTAGTTCTGTGGTGGGTTCATTGACTGCATCATACCGCATCATACCGCATCATAGGCCCAACGATGTACCGTATTTGATTACGTTTTTACACATTTGTATGAGTTTCGGTTTTACTTATCTTATTTGTATCATGTTACCAATGGCGTGATGGAAATGTAATTGAAATATATTCTCTGCTAGGCTGTAGCATGCAATGACTATACAAAGTAATGAAGGCCTACTATATTGCGCAAGATACATTTTGCTTTCATTATCTCAGTGATCCCAGGGTGAATTAATATACTGCTCCGTGTAATCATGTGTAAATACAGATTGATTTAATCTATGGTAGTGGAATCAAATGCTCAAGCCTCCTGGGTCAGACAGTGCATGAGAATGAAGGACAATCTCTGCTTCCACCTGACGGGCCAATATCTGAGAACGGAATCTGATGATGATATGGTTACCAGTGAGAACCACAGGCATGTATTACACATGTTTTATACAATAATTGTACAGTATCTAGTACTGAAGTGTTGCTTTGCATATTGATTATAAGTGTTGAGGTAGGATGCTGAACGGTCCATCAAGTGGTTAGCTGACAACAATTGTCAGTTCTCAAGTGCTACAGTAGCTCTAACCGGACCATAGCTAGCAGATCCCTGATACTTGAAACCACTCTGCAATATACAGTTTAACCCGGTTGGGCCTGTGTTTAGCCACTCGTTAACCTTGTCTTGGTGATACTGGGACATGAATCCCTGGCCATCTAGCCCTTTTAAGATGGTGTTTGTACAGGAAGAGCTGTTGGTATCTGAGATCTGAGGCTTGTAGTGTCCTTCCCCACAGTACTACCATCTTTAATGTCAATTTCACACACGCATGGGCTAATCACTTATGAAAATCCCCTGGATTAGAGCGAGGGCAGCAGATGGCCCCAGGCAGAGGAAAGCCATGGCGGGGCAGGGCAGGGCGCACGGGGCCTGGTCAACACACAGGGCTGTTCTGGCTCCCTTGCTAGCTACTGTAGATACCTCCTCTGGCTTCTCCACTCGTTCACTCTAATTCTCTGGTATCCATTCATTTATAAATCTACAGTGTCTATTCCGAATGGCTGATTCCTTGCTCTTTCTTTATGTTCTTCTCCTCTGTAATCCCTCCATTCATCTATCCATCCATCTATCCATCCATCCATTCGTCCATCCATTCATTTATCTGTCAATGTGTTCAGGAGCTGGCAGCCTTGCCTCTCCACCTCCTCCTCCACCTCTTCCTCTCCTTTCCCTCTATTAATCCATCCATCCTTTCTCTCTGTTTCCTGGCTCACGTGGGTGTTTGGGTGTGGGGCCAGGACTCACGCATGGCACTTCACACCAGGTCTCTGGCATTCGCTCACAGACATGCTCTACCATCCTGTACGTGCACGTACACACACATTGACACACGTGCACTAGCAACTCCACATTCACACCTATAGAGAGATGCATTCACTGGCTTTTGCGCCTCTAACCCTTTGGTAATAGCTCATGCATGGGTTGCAGGAATGCAGGAAGAGTATTCCTGTAGATCACACCTCCACTTATAGCTCACTACAAACATGTAATAGATTCAGGGTTAGGGATCTGCTGTTTTCTGTTCTCTCCCTCTATTCTCTCCCTCTTTTCTCTCCCTCTGTTTTTCTCTGACATTTCAAGAACATTGTTACAGTAACTTGGTGCAACTAGATATTTATGGATTTCTTTAAATGTTTTACACTTAAAGTTGTGTGAATGATAAGAGTGTCATGAAAAGAGGCTTAGGGCTCGACCATCATTTAAAACAATTATTCCAGTGTGTTGAAGGGGAACTATCTGTGGGATTAATATGAACTGCAATTATATATCAGATAATCATTTTCAATTATTTTGGTGTATTTCTTTGCACTTATTTTTCATATTAGAGAAAGTATAATGTTGTGATTACACAGTTTAAGCAGCAACATAATTGTTTGCTTCTCTCAGTCCTCCAATCAAAACACTCACTGTGCTATCAGAAAATCTGCAAATTAAACTTTGTCATCTTTTGGCGGTTTGGATAATCAAAACCTGCTAGACTCAGAAATCCCAGATTTACACACATTACGCACACAAACCAGTGAAACCACAACAATTTGCTATTGTCACAATAGAAAACCTTTATTAGAAGGTATTTCTTGTTGATTCATCCTTTGTGTTGTCCCTACACAGGCCTCTATGAGAAGTCATGAAGCCAACCTGCAGCCAGGCATCACAGGCCACAGTAATTCATCATGGCACATTTGACCTCTCTAGAATCTTTTAGAAAATCCTCTTGAATGTGCCACAGGATTTTCTCACTATACCCTCTTCTGTCATGTAAGCCGTTTGTCTCACTTGTCTATTGTAAATGACAAGTTGTTATTTTGGATATCTGATGTGATTGTTTTGTCCCTTCTACAATGATACAAGTGGCTATTACTGTCAATAATAACTTGGACAATGACTAATTTGTAAATAACATCGACTATGACTAATACCCAGGAGGAACACAGGACGATGATGTTCAGGAGAGACCAAGATAACGAGGGATGACATGAGTTGGTGCTGACCTCTGTGATGACATTTGCCTCGTTTATTTGAACTACAAATCTTGCGTCTTTTACCATGCCTCCGTCTATGCCTCCATCTGGGCTCGAAAGTAAGACAGCCCGAGCCCTCTGTACCTGAAACCTCCCTCCGGTTCTATATGTCATAATAATCGTAATCAAGAGCTGGCTCTATGAATCCACACTCAGTCCTCCCACTCCATTCCCATCTCTCCCTGTCTTCATCTCTCTGGTTGGTGGGTCTATGGAGGACGGCTAGGCTGAGCGGCTGGGCTTTAATGAAGATTGTGTTTTTTCCCAGAGAGGGGCCGGCAGGATTACACAGCTGTCACAGCTGTCAGTCATTCCTCCACCTCTTCTGGAGCTGCTAGAAAGCTGTAGCCATGGCAACAGTGATATGATGACTGCTTTATGTGAGGACGTAAACCCTTTGCACCTGTACTTGTTCAATTCTGGCTCCCTGTTGTAGAGTGGTAGTGCAGACCCAAAGTTTAGACTGCTTCATGGCAAGAGAGAGTCGAGGGCTTGACTATAAGGTTCTATCTGTTAAAAGATGATTCTGAGATAATTGGCTTTAATGTTCCGAGCCCTCGTTGACTTGAATGGTGTTTTCTACTTAACAACATGAATTGGAGTACTTATAATACACTATATAGGTAGAGAACATTGTCAATAAATACATTTTGACAAAAATGCTGATAGTCCCAAGCTCTTGTAGTTTAACTTTCTTCAAATCTGTTATTTAGCAGAAAGTAAGAGCTCAACCGCAGTAGAAGATTAAGTATCATGAGCAAGATTATTTCAAATAAGCCGTAGTAACAATAACAGTGCAAAACAATCAACACAGCAACAACAAAAAAATACTTAAAAGGGAAGGACTGTTTCTTCTCTGCCCTTCTTTAATTTAACAGAACACAGACAGGTTTGTATGTGTGCGCACGTGTGCGCGTGTGTGCCTGCGTGCGTGCATGAGTGTGTGCATGAATTTGTGTGTGTGCGAGTGTACGTGCGACCGCGTTGGATTATATATGTGTGTAAAATCTAGGTCAGTCCTGCTGCTGTTGTACCCCACTGGTGAACCCTCTGGTGAGACCATTGCAGATCTGAAGGGGCGGAGGGATGTGTGGATATGTGTGCTTATCTGTGTACAGTGTGTGGTTGTTGCATGTGGACACATCCTTTCATCTATCCCCCACCGCCGACACCATTAAAAATAGACGTTTTCCACTGATAACACATCTAAACCAGTGTAAGAAGGCACTGGATCAGCACTACACCGCTATGGCACTCCATTAAAGAAAATCTGGTTCAGATGAAATCTAACCCTGGCCAATGGCACTTTTCAGAGGATTAATATCATTGAAATCCTCTCTTCCATGCTCAGGGCATCTCTGGTTGACTGCCCGGACCCTATTGTGAAGCACTTTGGCCCAAGGACCCCACTACATCTGGTATTTACATGATCACAGACTGGAGAGTAGACACCATGTGGGGGAGAGAGAAGACGGGGTGGAGAGACAGGGTGGGAGTGGAGAGAGATGGAGGGAAGGAAACAAGAGAGAGGTGGAGGAAAAAGGAGAGATACAGTATGCAGAGAAACACTGTAAAATGGATCAACCTAGAAAAAAGACTTCCTGGTTACAGGTAAATAACTTAGCTTTTCTCAATTGAAAATACTACATTTGTTGAAATCAAATACTGTATGTGATTCAATGGCAACTGTTTTATTTTATTATTACCAAAGTACATCTCAAGTTGCACCCTATTTCTTTCAACACTCTATCCAATTGGGTTACAAGCAATTAAATAAATTCACTTTAAAACAAGAAAATAAGTTTGTTAAAAAATATAAATAAAGTTTACATATTCTCCACACAAGACTGCCACATTTAGGTGCGATAAGATCATAAACAAACATCTGCTTCCTTATCTTTTGTATCACATGCACTTACACAATTCTCATTACAGATGCTGACAAGGTACATGGTATGTTTGAATGAAGAATACAATATACTAGATTAACTGGAATTACATTTACTCTCACGGTGGGGCAAAAAGAACAAACGCCCCCAATATGCCACGCCTCAAACTGATTCTGATAGGCTGCCGTCGCTACATTGTCCCACCGCTGTTAGAACCTTTAATCAATTTTAAAAATCACATTAATCTGTCGAATTAGTTATTTGATTTCAGGCAAATTGAATAGAATAGGTTGAACGAACTAAAGCATAATTTTCAAATCATTCCAATCAACTTCATATAAACAGCAGCGTTGTGACATTTTTCACAGTGAAGAAAGATGGACAAAGCTGTTGCTAAAGAGGAAAGCCGGGAGAGAGCTAGGATTTTTTTTAAATATAATTTCTTTGTGTATTTTTTATTTATTAAAAAATGTTTTCTTTTTTTTAGGTATTTTCTTAAAACTGCATTGTTGGTTAAGGGCTTGTAAGTAAGCATTTCACTGTGAGGTCTACTACACCTGTTGTATTCGGTGCATGTGACAAATAAAATGTGATTTGAGTTGAAGGAGAGAGACAGAAAGAGAATAAGTAGTGGAGAGAGAAGAGAGAAAGGCTATCCCCAGTGGCATCAATTCCCTTCAACTGAGCCACTATCTCTGTGAAGTGAATTGGTTATCATCAAAGGCTTAAGTCTATTACATGGGAACAGCCTGTATTAACCTTTAAGGGTGCATGACATTATAATACTCAGTTGTCTGAGTGGATTTCACATGCCCCTCGTGTACGATCTCTCTCGTCTGGGGTACCTTTGTTTTTAGAGGAAAAACGAGAAAAGAGAGAAAAAGTTGCAGACAGAGGGAGAGAGAACGATAGAAGGAGAGAGAAGGAGAGAGTCAAGGAGAAAGATGGAGAGACTGCAGAGAGATAGAGAAACGAGAGTGACAGACATTGAGATAGAGAGAGAAGATAGTAAGAGAACGAGGGAGAAAGAAGAACAGAGAAGTAGCTACAGAAGACCGTTGTGAAAACAGATGCAGACCTTCAGGATGGAATAATGTGGCGAGGGGAATAATATGACTTCTTAAGTCCAGGCTGCTGCCAAATCCGAAGATTGATTAAGTCAGAGATTCTCTCTTTATTACCTCAGTGGCTGGGTATTGCTACACGACTTTGGCAATCAAAAGTGATGTGCGCTGTTCAACTTCAGACGGCATTTATTTCCATCCATCAAAATAAATGTATTCTCAAATGTAGCTTATATCCCAATGTGTTTCGGCCTTGTTGTGAAAACCAGGTGACTTACTTTACCAGTCCATCTTATTTTCCTATTTCTTAGGAGAGGATTGTATTTTAAAATGTACATAAAACAAGTCTCTAAACTCAAACTACTTTTCCATATTATAGCAAAATACACTTGTAGCAACTTCAACATCCAGCCCACTAACTCTCTTATCGTTTCTAGAAAATTGCTTGACTTTACGTTCCTCAAATCCTATATCAAAGTGCTACCACGGGAGAATCATTCTCCTCTCATCCTTCCATTTCCCCAAACTTCTCCCATCTCTCTTTGAGACGTGGGGGGTATGGTAGTATGGCAGAGTAGTGTTGGATTCACAGGAAATGCAGTGTTAAAGAACATGGACCTTGGCTGGTACTGGGTTTCTTTGATCTGTCCACCTACTGGGCTCTCTTTGAACACTTCTCTTTGGATTAAAGTAATCTGACCCTGGAAAGGCAAAGCTAAGGATCACGGCTACAAAGTAAGAGACCGTCTTTACCAGATGACTCCCTCAGACCCTCTTTTACAGAGCTCGACTTCGGCCCATCAGAAAATGCCTTGACTTTAGTTGTATCCACTCAGTCGCTCAAATTTCAATCCGATCTATTGGATTGTCTTGTAGTTGTTACATTTCTGAGCTCCAAAACGATCTTATGTCCTTCATTCGTATACTCGCACAAATAAATCATGAAGTAGGGCAGGGATCATCAACTAATGTAGATTAAAAAAATTATTGAGTGGATGGTCAGGGGGCCGGAACATAATGACAAATTATTTGTAGACTGCAAGCCCAAACAGATATAATATTTGACTAAAACATAATAATTTCAAACCTTGCTTACATTTGTATACGATCACATATCTCATTATTATGCGTAAAATATTTTGGAACAGATTTAGAAAATGTAAATCACTTGGAGCCGTTTTGGTGTTGTTTTTACAGTCTTTTATGTCCAACAATAAAAAAAAAGATTTACGTTTTATTCATTGTTTTGCTCAGAAAACGTAATAAAATAAAAATACAATAATTTGGCCCGTGGGCCGCCAGTTGCGGAACCCTGGACTAGGCTAGTACAACATGTTTTGGGAGGAAATAAATCCCATGTAGCCTTAAACATCTGGCTTGCAACAAATTTACCCTACAATATTCCCAAATCACACTCACAGTTGTCACACTGAATGTCTTCAGTGTCACTCAGAAACACACACACAAACACACATACACACAATCCCCCCAAACACACACACACACTTACTGGAGGCAGAAATGCTTCCGTCGTCATATTTGCTCTCCCCCTCTTCTCCACCCATGCCCCCTAACACTAACAGATGGAACCATGAGGCAGCATGTAGAGGGGGATCTGTGTCTGTATGTCTGTCAGTCTGTCTGGGTACAGTACCACCATGCCCATGCTGTTGTTGCTCCCTACTATGTGTGCCACCAGCCTGCCTACCTGGCAGCGCTCCATCCCCTCTGCCCTCCTGTCCCATTCTCTGTTGATTACCACTGTAATGGATTCGCCACTCTCTCACCACCCATCCTGATGCCCTGCCGCCGCGACGTGATTAAACCTTCAACTGTGGAAAGTTCCAGATGTTGTGACAGGGAAAGGTGTCTACTGTATGTTTGACGAGATGAGTCCCGGGGTTTCTGGCTGCGTTTGGAAAATGTATTGCCCTTGGGGTTCGTGTTCTATCCCAGATACAGGAAAGCTATTTGTTTATGTGTGTTTAGTCTGATTGTGTTAACTCGCATGGAATCTAAATATGCTGTTTGCGGGTTGTCACTGCGCTGAGAAATACTGTGAGTGGATGGAGGAAGAGGGATTTGTATGTAAGTAGGATGATGATGACGTTTCAAGCTGCAGATGCAAAGCAGACGTTCGCTTCTCCCTTGATTGTTTCCGTTGATAAGCAACTATGGACATGTGGGCACATGTCTGAATGGGTGTGTTTCTGTGTGTGTGTGTGTGTGTGTGTGTGTGTGTGTGTGTGTGTGTGTGTGTGTGTGTGTGTGTGTGTGTGTGTGTGTGTGTGTGTGTGTGTGTGTGTGTGTGTGTGTGTGTGTGTGTGTGTGTGTGTTCAGTGTATGTGTGTTCTAAGACAGAAGCCCCCCCCTCTCTCCCCTCTCCTCTCATGTTTACCTCGCTCAGCACAGCGGTGGAATCAAAGAGCAGAAACACAGAGGTTTGCTCATTCATCTCCTGGCCTGCAGATTGAGGGTGGCAGCCTTTATTGCACCCGACCCCTGGTGTGATCACAGCGAAGAGTATGTGTCCCCTCCGACGAGTGTGGCCTCAGGCCTCCCGCTCCACAATGAAACACCAGCAAAAGCTGCAGTCTCTACCTGCAATCCTGCAAAGACATCACCAAAGAGAGAGCCGAGAATGGAGCATCTTGTTCTACTGTGACTCATTGAAGGTGGTGTGTTCTAATGTGTGGAGCTGGAACAGATATGAGGAACTGTGGGTGGTTTATTTGTGGCTAATGAGTTTCTCTCTCATGTAGCTTTCCGTTGCTTCATAGAGGATTCAGTGCTCGGATAAATATCAGGAATGCATGGAATATGGAAGATGCTCAAGGTCTATAAATACAACCCAACATATGTTTCTTTTAGATCTAATCTGGATCTCATTCAAAAGGTTAGCTGTAAAGACGTTCTCAAATCATTTTCAAAGTAACTTTAATTCAGATGTGTTTTTCATGTTGTAAGTTTGTGGTCCAGGTGCTGGACACTAGAGGTTTAGCCATGTGGATTTACTGGCAAGCAGGCACAGCCCTCATACAGTTTCATCACTCCTATGGATCACTAAACATCCTTCTAGTAGATTGGCTCATGTGTTGGTGTATGCTGATTTATGCTTCTGTTCTGGTGTACAAACAGACCTCTCAATCCCCCCCCCCCCCCCCCCCCCCCCCAATTTGGTACGTTTTCCTTGAACTAATGAATCCTTTGGGGATCTCTTATAGCACCTCCTTCTCTCTCAAGCTATATGATTGTGCAATATGTACTGGCCACAGGCCAATCTTTCAGGGGGCCCTTGATTTGTACAGTTTAGCATCAATTATTGATATTGATTCCTTACATTGGCTCTTTGAAAATACAGGGTAGAGAGCTGCACAGCTGGCAGGGGCAAACAGAGTGTATGAACTCCAAATGGTATTGCATGCATACACCAATGCAGTGTATGTAAAATATGTGTGGCTTTTGTCAAGCTTGTGTCTTTCGAAACTGACACATTGAATGATATTGATATCAATATCATTCAATCTGTTCACACTGCTACCATCTAGAAGGCGAAGACAGTACAGGTGCATCTATGCTGGTATGGAGAGACTGAAAAACAGCTTCTATCTCCAGGCCATCAGACTGTTAAATAGTCACCACTAGCCAGCCTTTGACCAGTACCCTGTTCTGAACTTTAGTCACTGTCACTAACCAGCTACCATTTAATACTCAACCCTGTGCCTTAGAGACTGCTGCCCTATGTACATAGTCATTGAACACTGGTCACTTGAATAATATTTAAATACTGTTTTAACACACTTCGTATGTACAATGAGTGTACAAAAC
This sequence comes from Salvelinus namaycush, assembly GCF_016432855.1. Lineage (NCBI taxonomy): Eukaryota > Metazoa > Chordata > Actinopteri > Salmoniformes > Salmonidae > Salvelinus > Salvelinus namaycush. Next base: position 10,893,497 of record NC_052343.1, read on the forward strand.
ATTAAGAATACCTGCTTTTTCCATGACATTGACTGACCAGGTGAATCCAGGTGGAAGCTATGGGTTATTGATGTCATTTGTTAAAACAACTTCAATCAGTGTAGATGAAGGGGAGGAGTCAGGTTAAAGAAGGATTTTTAAGTCTTGAGACAATTGAGACATGGATTGAGTATGATTACAGATTATTTTGAGCCCAATAAAAATGAATGGTAAATAATGTATTGTGTCATTTTGGAGACACCTTTATTGTAAACACTTCTACATTAATGTCGATGCTACCATGATTTTGGATAATGCTGAATGAATTGAATGAATCATGAATAATGATGTGAGAAAGTTACAGACGCACAAATATCATACCCCCCCCAAAATGCAAACCTCCCTGCTATTGTAATGGTGAGAGGTTACCATGTCTTGACGGATATGATATTTGTGCGTCTGTAACTTTCTCACTCATCATTATTCACGATTCATTCAGGACTATCCGTAATCCTGGTAACATCCACATAGATATGTTTTGAAACATTCTATTCTTATTTACAATAAAAGTGACTCCAAAATGACACAATACATTATTTACCATTCATTTCTATTGGGCACAAAATAATCTGAAACACAACCAATACAAACAGCAAATGCATCCAACAAGTTTGTAGAGTCACAAGCTTGATGTAATCATTGTGTGCTATGAATATGGGACCAAATACTAAACGTTTGACCACTTTAATACACGTACAGTATAAGTGAATTTGTCCCCATACTTTTGGTCCCCTAAAATTGGGGGACTACAGTATGTACAAAAAGTGCTGTAATTTCTAAACCGCTCAGCCGGTATGGCTCAAAATACCCTCAAATTAAAGCTGACAGTCTGCACTTTAACCTCATAGTCATTGCATCATTTCAAATCCAAAGTGCTGGAGTACAGAGCCAAAACACAAAAACACTGTCACTGCCCCAATACTTTTGGAGCTCACTGTATATTTATATTTATATATTTATTAATTCCTTTATTTTTATTTTTTGTAGTACCTTGTATTGTTTTGTATTGTTAGGTATTACTGCACTGTGGAGCTAGGAACATAAGCATTTCGCTGCACCAGCAGTAATATCTGCAAAATTTGTGTACCCGACCAATAAAATTGTATTCTATTTAATATGGGACATACAGTACGGCTATACTGGTAAATAACCATATGGACAAAATCAGCCATTGGTGTGCAATGTTTGAAAACCAAAACCTTTGAGAACATCTAATTTGAGACCTTTACACCAAAGAGAAGCGAGAAATGACGAGATCCGTGTCTGTTCCGTGACCACCATTAATATCCTAGCAACCGTGTCCCAGAGGTGCCATAATCTCCCCATCTGGCCAATTAACAGAGGGAGGAGCTGTCAGGTGAACATGGAGGGGGGAAGTGAGGGGGATTGGAGCATTAGCACTGTGGATGGAAATGTTTGAGATTGGGATCACAGTTCTCTCCCCTCCAGTTGACACGGGGGCTATTTCTGTGGCTCCAGGTTAACACTTTTCTCCCTGCTCTTTTCTGCCTCATGATTTCATTAGGTGCAACGCCACTCGTCACTCCGGTGTAGCGCGGATACCAACTGGGCTCGTGTTCCTGTAATAGCAAGATGAGGATGGAAAAGACTATAAAATTGCATTTAGTGAGCTTAACCCTGGTGTGTAATTAAACCAAGAGATGAAGCAGAAACTTTACGTGATGAATACATTGGTTTCGTGAGAACAGAGTACAGTTCTTTCTGAGGAAGTTGATGTTTCTTGTAGAGAATGATGTTCTCTTTCGTCTTCCACTCATGGCAGGATGATTAGGCAATGTGCTGCTGGATCAAGTTCACTGTCGTGAAAAACACCTTAATCTCTTTTAAATCATTTGACAGTTTCCAGCAGTTCTTTGGAGAGTATGCTATAATGTCAATGCAGTACACCCAATACGTATTTTCTCTCTATTTTAAACTCAAAGATGCCATAGCCTTCAACAGCATTCATGTTCACTGGCATAGCATGCAGTAGAGTCCCTGATTCATAATTCAAAGGATTTGTTCTTAGTTACAGAGTTGACATTGAGATGATTACCTCATCCTCCGCTCGCTGTATTTGTTCTTCCTCCGCATCTATGCAGGAAATATCACTTCATGCAGAAAATATTATCTAAAGCAACACGTACATACACAGTATGCTCATGCAACACGTAGGCACATGAGCACTGTGAAGAAGATATTCTGGTTTTATCATACTATTTGTATGTATTATAAGTATTTGTTCAAATCAAGTTATATATTTAAGAGCATGTTGTGTTTTGTGTATGTATTTAGTCATTCACTTACAAACCTTCAACAGTTCCAAGTTAACTTATCCACCATCTGAACCTCTACAGAAAATTGACACAGTTGATTTGACCCTGGTAATAAGTTCACCTGCCATTTTACCTGTGCCCAAATGTTGGTCAGGGGATGTCTTTTAAAAACCATTTCAATCACAGTGTTTTCGGGATTGGAGGATAAGTGTTCATTTGGAAAGAATTGGACTCAACAAGTGATTGACCAATCCAGGCAAGCAACACATTGAAACATTTTGAGTCAAATGCCCAGCCAGATCAATACCTACAGAATGAACAGAACATTTAATACAAGCATCCAGAAATATTGACAAAGAAATCAGAGGACGATAAACCTATCATCACTGCTTTGCCCTTTCACTATATGCTTCTCTTGTAAACATAATATAACATTATTTCCCAACATCCTAACAAGACCTCACAGTGGACTTGCAGTCAGTGTCGCTGTCAATTTGAGAACTGAGATCTCAGTAAACGTCTCAACACTTTGCTGAGAGACTGCAGCACCTTAACTTAATTGAATTAAGACATAAGTTAGTTTAAATCAAATAAAATAATTTAAATACAGTAAGACATTGTTAGTTTGGCAAAAAAAAACCTAAGCAAACATTTGTGGGTTACATCTTTTGTCCAATGGAAAATAATTGCAAAAAAGGCAGATGACCTATGTAGCAAATTAGGCTAAAGTATCATTTGATACTCCCCCAACCTCAGCGTCATGCGCTCTGAAATCGTTCCCCCAACCTCAGCGTCATGCGCTCTGAAACCGTTCCCTCAACCTCACCGTCATGCGCTCTGAAACCGTTCCCCCAACCTCACCGTCATGCGCTCTGAAACCGTTCCCCCAACCTCACCGTCATGCGCTCTGAAACCGTTCCCCCAACCTCACCGCCATGCGCTCTGAAACCGTTCCCTCAACCTCACCGTCATGCGCTCTGAAACCGTTCCCCCAACCTCACCGTCATGCGCTCTGAAACCGTTCCCCCAACCTCACCGTCATGCGCTCTGAAACCGTTCCCCCAACCTCACCGTCATGCGCTCTGAAACCGTTCCCCCAACCTCACCGTCATGAGCTCTGAAACCGTTCCCCCAACCTCACCGTCATGCGCTCTGAAACCGTTCCCCCAACCTCACCGTCATGCGCTCTGAAACCGTTCCCCCAACCTCACCGTCATGCGCTCTGAAACCGTTCCCCCAACCTCACCGTCACGCGCTCTGAAACCGTTCCCTCAACCTCACCGTCACGCGCTCTGAAACCGTTCCCTCAACCTCACCGTCACGCGCTCTGAAACCGTTCCCTCAACTTCACCGTCATGCGCTCTGAAACCGTTCCCCCAACCTCACCGTCATGCGCTCTGAAACCGTTCCCTCAACTTCACCGTCATGCGCTCTGAAACCGTTCCCCCAACCTCACCATCATGCTCTCTGAAACCGTTCACCCAACCTCACCGTCATGCACTCAAACCGTTCCCTCAACCTCACCGTCATGCGCTCTGAAACCGTTCCCCCAAAAAGCAATAGAACTGGATCACCCAAGGGACCACTAGCTACGTCTACCCGACCCTTGCTGTTAGAATCAAGAAATTAAAAAGGTAGAATTAGTTTGCCTGGAGAAAGAACAGGTGTGAGGGTAAACTACTCTCTTTGGCACACACTTCCTGCACTCAAAGGCCTTTGCATCTGTTGTCTGGCATGTTGTCTCTGTATTGTAAATGATAGGTCCTCTGGCTTTAGATGGTTCAAGTGAATGATGGTGAATTATAGCATGACACGTTTCTATTCTTGATGTCAGGGTTTACATGCCATGTAAATACAGTATGTACAGTGCTACATAATCTGACATTCAGATTTGGTATTCACACAGACACATTCTAATGAGGGCTTTTAAGAGTAGTATTGCATTTAAGTGGAATCAATGGTAATTTGTTTTGATTAGGAGACATGATACAAAAGAAAGTTAATGTCTTTCACCCCAAAGGTGTATTTATATTGCTGTTTACATCGTACATCTCACAGCTGATATGAAATGAAAGAAAACATGAAAAGAGTTGACAGAAAGCTGTGTGTCGACCTAAGTGTGAGTGCAGTCTGTCTGTTTTGGCCCAACGTGTGTGTGTGTGTGTGTGTGTGTGTGTGTGTGTGTGTGTGTGTGTGTGTGTGTGTGTGTGTGTGTGTGTGTGTGTGTGTGTGTGTGTGTGTGTGTGTGTGTGTGTGTGTGTGTGTGTGTGTGTGTGTGTGTGTGTACTGTGCTAGGCTTGGCTGGGGTATCCACTCTCTACCAACACTTCCCACACTCCTACTCAGTCCAAAAGAATAGTGCTGCTGGATCACAATCCAAGAGGGATCCCCATAGGCACAGGAAAGAGAGTCCACACCTCGTGTTCCAAGTTTAGGCACTAGTGTCCTAGAAGTGTTATTTTCCCATCCTGCACTAATTAGAAGTACAATCATCCCAGCTGTGGAGTTTAATTATCAGCCCAACACGACAATTTCTCAACATTTCTGTTTTATTATATAGCCATTAATTGATTAGAAACATGTTTCATCTACTAACATCAATCTTAGATCCTTCTCAATCGTAACAGGTCACATGATGATTTTGTGGATCACATGACATTGTCGTGAATTGAGGACCGCTCAGCCTATTCCTGTCCTTGTCTTTTCTCCTGTCCTGATCCAAACAAAGATCTTGTTTACACTAACATGTCAACATCTCTCTCTGATCAGGATCCATGTTAGCAACTCTAAGCTTTGTCTAATCTATGATTAGTGCCCAGGGTCAAAAGGGCACGCTGGCCATTGACTGGCCAAAACCACCTGTGAAGAGCAGTGTTTAGTCTGGAGTATAGTACTGTAAACGTTCCCACCACCTTTACAGATGGTTTGTCCACTTTGAAGTTACCTGTCATATGATCAACAAATGTAACTTAGTTGATATGAACTACCAACCTTTGCTGGGATCATAGAGAATTACCTCTAAGTGTTATTGAGAATTACTAGTATTTTGTCTTCAGAGCTTTGTAATGGGAGCATTATAAGATTATAGGATTAATGTAATTTCTAAGCGGTGACTTCCTAATTGTATTGTTCTCTACACGTACGCTGTGTTGTAGCAGACAAAGCATACGTCACACACGCTTAGTAATAGTTTCCGGCCCACCAAAAAATTATTTGTCGTTTCACTTTCTATTTCTACTTTCATCCATGACCTGCTGTGGACTGTCAGCTATAAAATGACCATTTTAAACCTTCATGTTGCTCTTAAGGCTGCATTTGGCTGCCTTTTAGAACATGTGTGTTAGTTTGGCAGACTCCTCCCCAGTGCCAGTTGCAAATCCTTATTCTATGGAGTTTCCCAGTGTTGTGTTACTTTACTATTGAATTGAGATGTAGAGAATGATGCATCGTAGGCAGCAGTAATCTAATCTTAAGCAGAGGCGCTCCAGAGGGTGGGAGATCTCACCGTGTGATTGGACCATTTATCTCAATAAAGTGGCAGGTACATTATCAGATCTCTGGCCCTGGAGCAACAGTCACACACACACGTGCAGGCAATCACATGGGAACACGGCACATGCAGACTCGCCCGCTTGTGCATGCACCCACACGTCCGCACACATGCACACACGTGCACACATACAACACAAACACACTGTACTGGCACACACATTCATGCCAAGAGCACTTTTAACCCCAAAATTGATACGAAATTGACTAACAACAATAGCAGACACAAATAGCGAAGAGTTGGTCACATAAAGCATTAGCGTAACATTAGACAGATGATATTCTGTGTATGCCTTTATGGACTGTATATGCCCCCAGATTTATAGCAATAACAGCGACAGTATGATTTTCCCTGCTAAAGGAGAAATGGAAACAAGATGCCCCTTTTCATGGTATCCGTGCAGGCTTCCTAGCAACACATGCAACTGTTTTCACAACCCAGCTCACTTCATGTAAAGTGCAACTCTTCCTCGCAGACTAATGGCTGGCTTTTCTTAAAGGCAGATTATAGAATAACCCCTCTCTCACCCCTCATCCTCTACCACACCAAGGAAGTCTTCCATGGAAGTGCCTCTTTAGATTGGAGTCAACAATGTGCTCCTAACTGGCATCATATTAATATTTAACTGCAGTGCCAAGCACCAAGGGGCACATTCTCTCTCTGTGATTTGTCTTATCCTTACTCAAAACTCTCAGTTTTGCTGGCATCATTTCGGGGGCTTTGTTTTTGTATTGCAGTGGCTTTCAAATGTTTTACATGGATTAGGATATCTAACTAAAACCTGCAACGATGCTATTTCATTATTTTCTGGATTATATTTCATATTTCAGTGGTTTACATTTTGTGTTTTGGTATAAATAAAGATGACTTTTCTACATACCTTTTTTTTATTACAACTCGTTTAATCTCGTAAAGTGATCAGCATATAGGCTACATTGCAGCACATGTGATTATTTGTATCCCAGTTCAATAAGCGCTTGTGTTGATGGAAGTCCAAAATATACATCAAAATCCATTCCATTCTATTCCTTTGCATAATGGAAGTCTATTCCGCTGTGAAATGTGTTCATTATGTCCTCCCGCCATTGATCCTTTCTATAATTATTGTTTAAGAAAAACACTGCAATCTGTTCCCAGATGAAGAGACAGAATCAGTTAGAATTTGTGGAAGTAATCAATCAAAATGTCCAACCTCTGAACTTCAAATGTCAACATGACAATTTTATGAATGGTAGATTGTTGATTTGGTCCAATTACTGTGTCAGACCACATTACAATAGATCATAAGCGTGTTATCTGAAAACAGCTCTCTCCCTTTCATTGAAATATGATTCAGTGGCTTGTGACTAATTGCGGTAGGATTTACTGTTGGTTATCTGGTTTACCTTTCCTGTGTTCTCATAAAGCACGCCTGTCAGAGCTGCATGATGGGCATGTTGAATATCACTGCAAAGCAGGAGGGACACTCCCATCCCTATCCCATTATTTAAAGGCCACTGACTGCCTTTCCCACAACATTCTGCCTCAAACTGGGGCAAGAGAACATTTGGGCAACAACATAAACTCCCACAACACACATAAGAGATCCATGTGAAATGATGAGGTGTATTGATCGTGTTCTTACTGTTACTGACAGCTTGAACATATTTCCTGACAGATTTCTAAGTGGAGCATGGCCCATTGCGTTTGACCTTTTGAAATTTGTCTGCTGTTGAATGCATTGACAGTTGGATTTTGACAGACACACATGAATGGGTGGTTTGTGCAGAATGCCAAAAATATCTTGTCACTGCAGGAGTGACAAATGAGTCTGTCTCCTACAAGCTGCAGTGCAGTATTCCACCTTCGGTTTGTTATTGATCACTGAAATTAATGATTTAATTAGCTGAATCCAATGAGATGACTAGCAGATGGTAACCATGACACTTGTTCATGAAGATGGCATGGCATCAATAATGACACAGATTCTGCACAATGTTTCCTATTTGTGAAAAATATAATTAAATGGAAGAAACTGTTTAACATTGTATGGGTTAAATCGAAAGTCTGCCTCAGAGTTACGTGCGGTGCTGTATGTTGTGCTTGATGAATCAAAATCATCAAAGCCCTTTAAACCATGGAAGCGTCATTGTGGTATTCCAGCTAATGTCATTCAGGTCAATTGTGAGAGGAAGAGCTTTAGTCAATGGATTGTAGCTTAGAGAAACATGGCCAAGGGCACAGATCACACTGAACATAGGGTTGGTAATTATCCATGAATGTTAAGCAGCTCAAAGTTTTTCAGCAGACATTAAGTGGTAGCCTCTGGTCTCTTCCTTCTCCTCAGACATATTTTTCTCTTTTTCATTATAACCCAATTTGGTGTTGTTTATTTTTTGTTAAAGGTCAATGTTCATTTGAAAGTGAAATGAAGTGTCTGACCATACTTTAGTAACTTAAGAACTTATGATGCATTCTCTTCAAATGCAGACTTCTGTACTACCCCTTAGGACTATGTGGAGATTGTCTCTTCATCCTTTGTCTTTCCATGGTCTCTCTGAAGGGATACATAGTTTGGCCTTGTGTAATGCTCATCCGATTGTTTGCAAGCTTTTTGGCTAGATTGTTTGTAGGCCTTTTAGCTAACTAATTTCTCTACTGGGTTTAACAGGGGCTCAACTTGGCATGTTCAATATGTTGACGTTCATCTCTGCCAAGGGTTACGTGCAATTGTATTTAAGAGGGCTTTTTGTATTCCATTTCACTCTGTGCTGCAACTGAACTTTACTCGCAGTTGGGTATGGTAGTTTGGGGATACAAGGCCCTTGGCTCTTTCATTTTACAGTTATTTTTTATAGCTTTGGCCATCTGAGATGTGATAGCACTTTATTTTAAGTGGTTTTCCTAAAGCAACCTAATCTGCTCATAATAACACCTGTCCAACCTGGTCCTGACATTCTGTAGAATGACAGACATTTTGAGTGCTCTATGAGACACCTAAACCAGAAGTAACGACAGGAATTTCTTGGCAATAGGACCACCACTCTAGTATCTGTCAGACAGCAAGGACAGCTCAAAATAATCCCTGACCTTGGCAGTAAGTAGTTCCTGTCTTAGAAGGATAAATAACAAGCAAACACAACCAAGTGAACAGCTCTGTGTGACTCCATCCTTAGTGAGGATGACCCTGTGGGAGCCAAAACATGTCTGGTCATTAATGATCACATGGGGACAGAGAGATCCGACTGACTCTCCAACAGTGGGGATGTTACACTTCTTACTCCAGCCTAATCTGCTGCTTAGAGTTGGGAGTATGTGCACTTGAGCCTATGGGAGATCTGTTAAGGCCCTTGGACATTATGTAAAAATGTTAACTAGGATCACAAAAGAAAGAAAAATCTCCCCTGAGTTATATATTCAAGCAATAAGGCCCGAGAGGGTGTGGTATGTGGCCAATGTATCACGGCTAAGGGCTGTTCTTAAACACGACGCAAAGCGGAGTGCCTGGATACAGCCCTTAGCTATGGTACATTGGCCATATACCACAAAGCCCCAGAGGTGCCTTATTGCTATTATAAACTGGTTACTAATGCAATTAGAGCAGTAAAAATAGATGTTTAGTCATACCTGTGGTAATAGGTCTGATATACCGCGGCAAATCATTTACTCAGGCAAACAGAACATGGGGATAAGCCTTGGGAATGCTTCAGATAGTTCAGCCCCTGCCTCTTTTGTGCTGAATACCCCAGACACCCCATTTCATAAGGCTACTAAATGAACCCCAATCTGATCGGTAGCTAACGGATGCCCAGACATCCCCTGAATCACAACTATATATGATACATGTGTAGTCTGACAGCAGGGCATTGATCTTGTGTTGATATAGGGGGAAATAAAACAGCCATGTGTGATGTGCCTTGAGGCCTCTGTCGACATGCTGATACGCTGTTTCAAGCCAGTTCCTGCCTGCGAGATCAGCAGCTGAGCGAGGAGATGAGTCCACTAATAGGCTGTCATCTGAGGCATTTGGGTCTGATAATTGCAGGAAATGTTTCAGCCTGTTTCAGGCAGACTATGGTTCTTCGTCCTCCACAGGGGGGGAATCAGTTTAGGGGTGCAATGTGGGTAAACACAAGGCACCCTCACCCGGATACCACTCAGCTCGAGGCCATCATCTAACACAATCAATTCAAATCAAATCAAATGACATTTTATTTGACATACACATGGTTAGCAGATGTTAATGTGAGTGTAGCAAAATGCTTGTGCTTCTAGTTCTAACGGTGCAGTAATATCTAACAAGTAATCTAACAATTCCCCAACAACTACCTAATACACACAAATCTAAAGAGGTGAATGAGAATATGTACATGTAAGTATATGGATGAGCGATGGCCGAGCAGCATAGACAAAGTGCAATAGATGGTATAAAATACAGTATATACATGTGATATGAGTAATGTAAGATATGTAAACATTATTAAAGTGGCATTATTTAGAGTGCATTGTATAAAGTGACTAGTGATCCATTTATTAAAGTGACCAGTGATTGGGGTTGGTCTGAGGTGAAGCTGTACATTAATCTCCTCTTCTTTCTCGGTTGTCCTGTGCTATCACTAGCCTGTGGATAACAGCGTCAGAGCACAACATTGTCAGGATTAGGTTGAGCTGAATGACTCAATGAACAGCACGACTATTACGCCGCAGCTTTTTTACTGTGATGAGGTTTGGCGTGGGGGTAAAAGTCAGAGAAAGCTCTTGTGTTACGGCTGCAATGGAGACTTCATTCAGAGTAATAATGTGGAGCTGAAAGGGGAGCTATAGTAGAATAGATGATGTACACATTTTTTTGTGCATGAATTGTCAATGTGCTATGTGCCTCTGTCGGCGAGTATGAAGGCGTGGTCCGGGTTCTCTATGACATTACTGGTCTCCATCGATCCGTCCACTGCGCCTGTGGATGATATTTGTATGGTTTGCTTTTTCTAAATGATTCATAAACTACCGCCCCTAAAATAATCAATTTCCCATCAATTGATATACTGTATAGTGTAAACTGTATCCACTTTACCATTTGATGCAAAAAAAGAAGGTGATTTTAACCCTGTCTGTGTTGTGTTCCCAAGGGCCATGGGGCAGATGTATGGGCAGTGACTGTGGCCCAGGTGGCAGCCAGAGTCGGGCTGTGTGGTGTGCCCACGTGGACGGCTGGACCACCCTCCACACCAACTGTGACCAGTCCCAGCGGCCTACCAACCAGCAGAACTGCTTCCGTGTATGTGACTGGCACAAGGACCTTTACGACTGGAAACTGGGTGCCTGGAACCAGTGTGTGTCCGTGTCAGCAAGGACCTTTGGGGGCATGCGGCCATACGTATGCAATGGGGGTGAGGAGGGCATTCAGACTCGGGAGGTGGGCTGCATACTAAGGTCAGACGAGTCTCCCGGAGACGACAACATCTGTGAGTACTTTGAGCCCAAGCCTCGACTAGAGCAGGCCTGCCTCATCCCCTGCCCTCATGACTGTGTAGTGTCTGAGTTCACCCCCTGGACATCCTGCTCAAAAACCTGTGGAACCGGCCTAAAGAACCGGGTGCGCAGTGTCCTGGTGCCTCCACTCTTCGGGGGTTCCGCCTGCCCCAACCTGACTGAGTTCCAGACCTGTAAGCCAGGGCCTTGTAAGGGGCCTGAGGGGGTGTACAGCCTCAGGGTGGGGCCCTGGATGCCTTGTTCTCTCCCCATTTCCCGCCCGGTGCGGCAGGCCAAGCGTAGGAAGGGTAAAGGGGGGGCCAGGGAGAGGCCTGGGGTCAAAGACCCTGATACTAGGGAGCTGATCCAGAAGAAACGGACCAGGAACCGGCTCAACAGGCAGGAGAGCCCCTTCTGGGACATCCAGGTGGGATACCAGAGTCGCACGGTGTCCTGTGCACACAGGAACGGGAGCACGGTGGGACTCAGGTAAGTGGCTCAGCATCAGTATTTCAGGATCTGGGTTAATACTTATGCCTTAGTTTGTGTCTGTGTGCTGGTTGTCATTTAAAATTGTACTTTTAGTCTAAATGGGCAAACCATGATATTTCATTGGTCAAAGGAAACCATGTGTTTTTGTCCTTTCAGAACTGTAATTCTGTGAGTCATCATATTGAGTTATCTCTTGGCTTGTCCTTAAATAACACGCAATCTTAAAATAGGCACAAACCAGCCACATGTCTAAACAGGCCTTTGCAAGTGGTTGTTTTTATCTTCTGCAGAACTGTAAGCACAGTATTACGTTGTGAGGTGATGTACTGTACTGATGTACAGTGGATGACAGGTAGGGGAATGGTTATTTGTCTCTGCTTTGTTGTCAAAGCAATGGAGCACTCCCACCTTCTGATGTCTACTTTATTCACTGGTGCTCATTCCGTGACAGGGATTAAATCTTAGCCAGCACTTTGTAAAGCACTTTGAAAAGTCTTCTGTGATCTTTGACTGTAAAAGAGCAGGATGAGTTGCACAATGCAATTTCAAATCAAAAAGCTTGATTATTAAGAGCAATTTCAGTTCAACTTAAAAAAGAACAGTCATTTGTTTTTAAATGCTGCTGACCAAATACTTTTTATAGAAATCTTTCACATTAGGAATATGGTTCAGGTTATCAATGATTCAGGTTCTTCACATACTATATCATATATACGCTATACAGTAGACAAGACTGCACGTGTGCCTTTCAAGTAAAATTACATTTCCTTGGGCCCTGTCTTGGCTTGATGCTGTCCCTAACCCTGTCTTGCCTTGAAGCTCTTTCTTTCACGTTGAATGATGTCTTTGTTTTATGCTGAGTGACAATAACTTCAAATGTCAGCACGGTACAGTCCCTCTCATCTTAGAATCCATGAGGTCTTTCATCTCTAGCAAGGAGAGCTACAGTCTCCGTTATATAGCCTTACATCCACATTATGTATGTGTCACATGCTACAGATTTGATCAATTATGTACTAAATATATTCATTAATGCGCTGTTGGGGCCAATTTCTCAGCAGTGGCTGGGATCAAATATTTCAAAAGAACCGTGAAAACAAATCTTACGCCCTTAGGAAGGTAAATATTAATCTTTGACTTGTTTATTTCTGGTCCTGAAATATTCATTGTTGTTTTTGTCACTTCAGAAAAGTGGAACAAACTTCCCAGCAAACCAACATTGTTTCTGTGAAAGTTCCCAGAACATTCGTTAGGTTGCGGCAATGTTTTCATAACACAAAAACTGTCCAGTTGCGATGATGATTATACAATGTTTGTATAAAACATTTGCCTGATGTTGCAATAACGTTCCCAGAACGTTGCCCTTATATTTTGTTGCAGCAGTTTGTTATAAAAACTTTACTGGTACATTGTGTTATTACATTACCTGGAAACCTAATGAGAACATTTGGGGGAATGTTCTGTGATGGTTGTTACAGATGTTGTGCACAACATTTTCGTGAATGTTAAGAGAACATTCCAAGGATATTTCCTTTAAAACATTTTTTGAATAAAGTAAAAACGTTCTTATCAAAAACATTCTTTGGGTGTTTTTGGGATGTTATCATCCTAAAGTTAGATAAAACCCTAACTAGAACTTAATGAGAATCTTAGCTAATGTTCTGGGAATGTTCCCGGTTTGCTGGGTTCTCTCTGAAGCGATACCCAGTGAATCTAGGCAGTCGTCCTCCGAACATCTTGCTGACTTCATTTCCCATTTTGTTTGATGTACATCTGTCATCGTTGGGCCACAGCTTTCTCTTGACTCATTAGACTTTGTTTTAGCCTGGTTGTAGAATAGTGGCTGGCTTTACATGTAATCATATGAAAACAGCATGCATGTGTAGGCTATTTACTGTAGGTTCCAGCTTACATGTTGGCCTCTGAAGTTTCCATTTACCACCAGAAGCACTTCTAGAAAGTATCACTTTACATCTTTAAGTTCATATTTGAGTCTCCCATATTTGAGTCTCCCATATTTGAGTCTTCCATATTTGAGTCTCACATATTTGAGTCTCTCATATACTACCATGCTTTTGTTTCTCTTCACTGGCCTCACTGGCCTTCCAACCATTCCACTCTGTTTTCTAAACTGTTTTCATCAAGGCACTAAAAAAGATGGTTAAAAGTTTTCTCCCAGGTTTTCACATTCCCTGACCCACATAGTACAGCTGGTTTTGTAGGCTTCAATTGTACATGTTTCTTAGCCAAAGCCTTGTGTAATGAGCACGTTTGGGTTCAATGTGGATATTCTTCAGAAACCAAACTCTGCTTTGTGGAATTTCATGGCATTTCTTGTTGTTTGTCGTATAACATTTATTGGTTTTAAAACGAGAGTTTGAGTGTTTTTGAAATATTATTACTCTCTTATTTCAAGTGAAATTGTTTGTCTGTCCATGTTCTGTCTGACTGACGGAGATTTTTTTAAAGTATGACTACTTTTAAGACTTCAAAACCCCTACAACAATGCAGAATATAATAAAAAGTTGACACAACAAAAACATCAAATACTGAAAGAGATTGAGATGCCGTGAAAAGGGTCAATGGACGCTTTAAAGCTGTGTGAAGTTGTGTGAAGTTTCATCTGAGTCAGGAAGCAAGCCATTATCCTCACTGTGTCACAAAACCTTTGTTTTAATTCCTGAATGTTGTTCACTGAGAAAGAAACTCTACCAGCGTGCCTTGCTGGCAGCACAGCGGATCTTCGTCTGACGTCACACCTGCAGGCCCACCAGATCAAAGAATTCAAAGGTATCTTAATCTGTGGAGACAGAGTGGTTAAACACACAACTCAGGCTCTTTTTCAAGCGTTTTTCAAACCAGTTTCACTCGTTTCTAGCAGAAATGTGAGAAGCTAGAGGTGAGGTGTGGCATCGGCGTCGTCTAAATGAGAGGTTTCTAAATGAAGCAGAGCTGTAATTAGCAGTAAAAGCTCGTCAGCCGCAGCGCCTCAGGGAAAGGCAATGCACGCAACAGAGCAAGGAACAGAAAATGGTCGGCATTCATTCCTAATCATTTAAAGGAGCTTAAAGAGGCAGCGTTTATTCATTAGCTCTAATTGCAAGTTGAATGATTAACTGAGTGATTGCTTTTGGTGATTGATCAGTTGTGGTTACTACTCTGATGCTTTTGAGGCACTACCCTTCAGAATTGATGTAGATATGAACCTAGTATAAGTAACTTTATGTATTGTATTGTATTACATGTACAAAACCCCTCTTCTCATGGTCCTTTGAGCCGGATTTGAACCAGCAACCATTTCACATCCTAAATGTGGGGGCTGTTGTACAAACCCTTTCCATCTCTTTTTTCTGCATTGTTTATTAAGTTGTGATGATTCTGAGTGAAGGGTTGAGTACTAGGGTTCAATGCCAGTCAGTTCCTTAAGGACTCTTAAATACAGCTTATTACAACATTCTTAGTACAATGTACATTCTACTATAGTACAAGTATTAGTACATTATAGTATATGATAGTATTAGTATCATGTACTTACATCCAGCTCATTGATGAATGACCCCTGGCTTCCCATTGTCTTCCGACAGGTGGTGGCGTCACCTAACACAACAGTCTATCTGACGTAAAACAATGTTTCCTTGATGAATGACACACTGCAATAGACAGGACGAAAACTAACATTCCACATATTCAACCAACATACGCCAAATTCTACCTCAAAATGTCCCTCGACTGTCTTTGAAACCCACTGACCACTTGTTCTAGGACCACCAACACACACAGGGCTCCCTCAGGACCAGCTTTCACATCCACTGTCGCAAACTGCAGGCAGCTCCCAGACTGATCTCAGATTACTGACCTTGCCACTCCTCTGCTCTCGCCTCACCTCTGTGTTCCAGTCGGTGTCTGCCCAGGGACCTCCCTCTGACGGTCCAGTCCTGCATCCTCGCTAAGGACTGTAAGCTGAGCGAGTGGGCAGACTGGGGCCCCTGCTCCAAGGCCTGTCTAGACCCAGACCCTGAGTCCCCCCGGGGCCAACGCTCCAGGACCAGACGCGTGCACCAGTTCTCCGTGGGGGAGGGGGAGGACTGTCCGCCGCTGGAGGAGACGGAGCCATGTGACCCCCAGGGGGATGGAGTACTGCCCTGCGCCACGTGAGTGTCACTTAGTGTCATGAGGATGTGTGGCTGTATGTGTGGAAGTTATAGTTTTACACTAAATATATGGTAAGAAAGATACGGAACATTTATGGTAGGCCTAGAGCTTGAACGTGGGTTAAGTCAATGTTGTATTAGTGGAATTTAAAATTATGAAATGTCGTGTCCAAATGTAATGTATTACACAGTAGTACCAGTGTGTCGAAAGATACTACCGTACATAGTTCAGGAACCTGATAGGCCTCCAGGAAGTTTTCAACAAATTGGAACCACTTAGTGCACTAACATCCCAAAGTCTACTGGATTCTCACTGACAGAGGTGATACATTCATCCTGTGGATTTCCCATTAGCTACTTCACCTAGCTAATTCGCTCTCCTGGGTGGCCCTTATGAGTTTGTTTGTGTGGGCCTGTGTCTGTGGTGGAGGAGAGAGCATATGGAGAAAGATTGGTGCAAGTGTTTGAGCTTTTGCCAGACACGACTCCAGTCAAGTGGAGTCTATGACAATATTGTCTATCCTGTAACCTGCCACGCAAACACACACACACACACACAGATCATATCCCGTCTTTACACAACCATTCACACAACACTTGAGCTTTCCTGTTCCGATTCTGCGAAATACTTCAAAACCACACCATCTATAAAACTATCAGTCGTGACATAGCCTTTAAAATGTATTATTTTTATGACTAAAATGTATATTTTCATATTACTCATGTGTTACATGGATTGGAAGCAATTAGCCAAACATGGAGCTGATAGCTATTGAAGTTGTAGTGGAGCGATAAGGATTAGTGTAATTCAAGTTTGGCAGCTGCAGCCTCAGATGCAGGTAGAACAGATCAACACACAAGTCACAAATGTGTTTTTATAGCACAGACATGTCAGGGATTTGATTAGCTAAAGAAACATCAGTCAGATTTTAAATGTGTTTCGACAGCAAAACACCCACACACCCATCTCTGTCACCGTCACAGTTACACCTGGAGGACTACAGAGTGGAGCGACTGTAGGGTGGATTCATTGCTAAGCCAACAGGACCGTCGGCGTAGCAACCAGACTGGCCTGTGTGGGGGAGGCCTCCAGAATCGAGAGGTGTACTGTGTCCAGGCCAACGCCGAACTACTGACCTACCTCAACAACCTCAAAGACAAAGATGGTAATGAGGCTTTTCTATATATAACACTTTTCCATAACAAAGTCTTTCCTATATATAAGGGACTGATCAAAGGTGTCATAAAAAAATATGCGCCCCTCCCCAACGTAAAAATATTTTCACATGACCCTCCCCTTGTACATTAAAATAAATGGAACACCCTTCCCCCTCATAGAATTAACTCTAAATCACGTTTACGACCCTGTGTTTATAAACGTGGATATCGACTTCAGCATACTTTTGTTTCACAGTCGAGGGGCCAAAAAGTCAGGGGTTCGCCGACTACCCCAGACGAGCCATATTTATAATTATATAAAAAGAGTTTACCACCAACAGGTTTCTGTGCCAATGCACCACACAATCAATAAACAAAGCAGACCGACTTCTGGCACTTCCACATCATGGTTTGTGTTTTCAACACCACAATAAATAGACTATATGTCAATCTTGACAAACAGAAAATACTTCCCTCCCTACCTTGTAGGCCTACCCAGTATAGAAGGCTTGACAATCTCTGAATGACATTCAACTTTTTAGTGTTTTGTAACAGATGACTCTTTCAGTTTGGATTGATTGGTTGATTTTATTTGTCAGTAAAAAATATATACATATATACACAAAGATTTTTTAAATAAGTCTGGGACTTATGTCCATTGTGGTCCCTATTTTCTACATAAATACATATACTTACATTACAGAGATAGAGACAAATTACAGAGATACAGACACATTACAGAGATAGAGACAAATTACAGAGATACAGACACATTACAGAGATAGAGACAAAAAAATGCTCAACTTCCAGATGAGTATGAGGGAGGAGTTTAAGTACAATTCGTACCAGCTTGTTTGGCTGGTAGAATATTCTTAAGATGTTTAGGGCTGCTGGTGAACCGTGAGGTGCAGGCATAATCAAAGCCACACGGGACTAGCGCACTAGCTAGGTTTCCATCCAATTGGCGACAGATCTTCTAAAATCTTCATAAAAACAATATGCCATTTGAGAGTTTTCTTTAGGAAACAACATGACAGGGAAGATGTTAATTTACCGGACATCCATATGCATTCAGATCCGACCTGGCGCGTCCAGCTCCATCAATAGACGAGGGATATTGGCCAAATGAGCCACATTTACCTGTCCTTAAACAACCTATAGCAAATTACAAAAACACTATTCCTTGTGTTTCGATGTGTAGCATATGCAAAACTTTATAGCCTATTTTTTATTGGTTTATAGGCTACTTTCCTAAAACAATAATTGTCCACCTCACAGTTCAGCTATCAGAAATTTGAGCACTACATGTATCAGCGCTTAGATGTCCACTGTATGATATTAACATTTGAATAAATATATATAGCCTATATAAAGGAAGAGAAGCTTAGACCTAACCCTAGAGCGATAGAGAGAGATATGCCGGTGACATGCTATGACACCGACAAGCATTTCTTTATGTGAGATGGCTACTGCGTCTGCTATACAGATATAGAATGTAGAAGTAGAATTAGTTCATTTTCAATCAGAATATTTTGTATAAAGATAAGCATTATATTGTTAGATTATAGAAGTAACTCTGGTAGGCCTGAAACAAGTCTTCCTCACCTCAAGTTCAACTGTCAGAGTCCAATTGGAGCGCCGGGGCACGCTGCCTTCATATCATAGGCCTGCAGTAGCTAAAGCTTTATAATAGCCACGCCATAACAAATGTTTCTAAATTGTATTAGGGTAATATCAAAAGTAAGTCAAGTCATTGTTTATAGGGAAAATACAAGCAGAAGAGAAAATGTAAATCATGGAAAAAACGCAGTGCCCTTCCCTGTGCCCAATAAAAAAACACACAACCCTCCCCTATTTCGGACCACACCTTCCCCAAGTAAATTTCGATCTTTCCCTACCACTTTCCTATAACAAAGTCTTTCCTATGTAAAACTGTCTCAACACCAAAATACGGATGCATATCTGATGGCGTTATGTTCATTAACCATTCAACCATCTCATGTGTAATAATCAACATCAAAGAAGACTATGCTATAACGTGACAAATTTTGCCCCACCTCTGATATTGTTGCATGTCTCAAGTCTGTAAAGGTTGTACGAAACAGTCCCAAACATTTCACAACAAAGAAAAAAATTGTTACATGTTGGCACACCAAACTATTTCAGCATCATTGTCTCGTGTCTAACAAATTCAGTAACACATATTGTCATGTACAGTATTCACAGTTCCATACCTTGTGTCCATTCTGACATTTCCTAACACCAGCAGTATCTGAATAACACCATTAAAATCCCGCTTTGTGGTCTACAATTAGTGTAGCCATTACAGAATTACCATAGCAACTCTTGAACACTGCATACTACAGCGAGAGGCAACAGGGGAAGTGGAGCTCCTTTCATAACATAACCTGATTTGTGCATCGTCAACTGTCCTGGTGTGACTCTTAAGCCTTAGAAAAGTGAGAACACTTCGGCTTTGACACTCAGACCTGTCAAGCCCAGTTTAAGTCAATGCTGCACTGGTAATTATATTACCAAGGATTCTAAAACTAAGCACCACCAGTGGAGATGGTGTGAGAAAAACACAAAGCATTTCCATTACGCAAGAAGCACAATTAGCTAGTATATCAAATAAAATAAAATTTTATTGGTCACATACACATGGTTAGCAGATGTTAATGTGAGTGTAGCGAAAGGCTTGTGCTTCTAGTTCCGACCATGCAGTAATATCTAACAAGTAATCTAACAATTTCACAACAACTACCTTATACACACAAGTTTAAAGGAATGAATAAGAATATGTACATATAAATATATGGATGAGCGATGGCCGAACGGCATAGCCAAGATGCAGTAGATGGTATAGAGAACAGTATATACATATGAGATGAGTAATGTAGGGTATGTAAACATTATATAAAGTGGCATTGTTTAAAGTGACTAGTGATACATTTATTACATCCCATTTTTAATTATTAAGTGGCTAGAGATTTGAGTCAGTATGTTGGCAGCAGCCACTCAATATATATCAGGAGATGTTCCTGTCGTTGGAACGGTAATTGTTGGTGAAGTGATAATTATATTCTGACAATATTTTTTGTGCACAGGAGAAAGTGCTAATTTGAGCTTGAAGGGGGCAATCTGCAGTTCAAACAACAACAAAGTGTTAACCCCGCCACTGATTTGGTAAACAGCTGAGGGATGGGGCTGGAGAAATGTAATCATTTTCAAATTCGATGCAAGGACTACTATAGCTTTAGTTTCAACCATGTTTTGAGGCTATACAGTGTATTTTTACAATTACAGTGTTTACAAACATTGGAGTAAAACAAGTTTATATTTCCGGTTCGGATGGGGTAAACAGTTTGAGGCATTTTTAAGTTCTATTCTTCAAGGATCAATGTGTATATATCATTCATTTAAAAGTTTTTAAAAACTGTGTAGAAATCACATATTGCCCCTTTAAGTATGATGAAGATAGACGTATCTCTCCTGTTGTGACCGATACACCACAAGACACAAGTACACACACAAACTCTGTGTGTCATGTCATACACAGTACACACAGCTGTAACGGCAGCCTTCCTCCTCTTCGTCTGAAGAGGTGTAGCAGGGATCGGACCAAGACGCAGCGTATTCCGTGTTCAACATGATTTAATCAACAAGACGGAAACTGTGAACACTTACAACAATACAAATGTGGCAAACCGATACAGCCCTATCTGGTGCAGAGAAAACACAGAGACAGGAAACAACCACCCACAAACCCCAACACAAAACAAGCCACCTATATATGATTCCCAATCAGAGACAACACAAAACATCTGCCTCTGATTGAGAACCATATTAGGCCAAACATAGAAACAGACAAACTAGACACACAACATAGAATGCCCACCCAGCTCACGTCCTGACCAACACTAAAACAAGCAAAACACACAAGAACTATGGTCAGAACGTGACAACAGCAGTGTTATCTACAGTGCCTTCAGAAGTATATTTACACCTCTTGGCTTTTTTCACATTTTGTTGGGTTACAATGTGGAATTAAAATGTATTTAATTGTCATTTTTTGTCATCTATCTCCATGAAATACTCTAATGTCAAAGTGGAAGAAGAATTATATATATATTTTTAAATGTAATGGAAAATAAAGCACTAATATGTCTTAATTAGATAAGTATTCAACCCACTGAGTCAATACATGATAGAATCACCTTTGGCAGCAATTACAGCTGTGAGTCTTTCTGAGCAAGTAGCTAAGAGCTTTGCACACCTGGATTGTACAATATTTGCCCATTAGTCTTTGAAAAATTATTCAAGCTCTTTTAAGTTGGTTGTTGATCATTGCTAAACAGCCATTGTTAAGTGTTGCCATAGATTTTCAAGCCGATTTAAGTCAAAACTGTAACTGTAGGTCACTCAAGAACATTCAATGTTGTCTTGGTAAGCAACTCCAGTGTATATTTGGCCTTGTGTTTTAAGTAGTTGTCCAGCTGATAGATGACTTTGTCTCCCAGTGTCTGTTGGACAGCAGACTGAACTGAACTGAACGTTTTCCTGTAGGATTTTTTGTTTATTTTTAGCCCCCAAAAAACTCCCTAGTCTTTGCCTATGCCAAGTATACCCATAACATGATGCACCCATCACCATACTTGAAAATATGAAGAGTGGTACTCAGTGATTTGTTGTGTTGGATTTGACCCAAACATAACGCTTTGTATTCAGGACAAAAAGTTATTACTTTAGTGCCTTATTGGAAACCGGATGCATGTTTATTGGAAAATGTTTATTCTGTACAGGCTTCCTTCTTTTCACTCTCATTTATGTTAGTAGTTTGGAGTAACTACAATGTTGTTGATCCCTCCTCAGTTATTTCCTATCACAGCTATGAAACTCTTTAACTGTTTTAAAATCCCCATTGGCCTCATGGTGAAATCCCAACAGACTCCCTAAGAAATCCCTAAGCGGTTTCCTTCCTCGCCGGCAACCGAGTTTGGAAAGGTACCTGTATCTTTGTAGAGACTGGGTGTATTGATTTATCATCCAAAGTGTAATTAACTGCACCATGCTCATACTCAATGTCTACTTTCTTTTACCCATCTACCAATAGGTGCCCTTCTTTGTGAAATATTGGAAAACCTCCCTTGTCTTTGTGGTTGAAATTCACTGCTCAACTGAGGGACCTTACAGATAATTGAAGGCATGGAGAACAGAAATGAGACAGTCATTCAAAAATCATGTTAAGCACTATTATTGCAGTCCATGCATTTTATTATGTGACTTGTTAAATAAACTTTTACTCCTGAACTTATTTAGGCTTTCCGTAACAAAAGGGTTGGAGACTTATTGCCTCAAGACATTTCAGCTTTTTTAAATGAATATATTAACATTTCTAATAAACATAATTCCACTTTGACATTATGGGGTATTGTGTGTGGATCAGTGACACAAAATCTCAAATGAATCAATATTAAATTCAGGCTGTCACACAACAACATCTGGAAAAAGTCAAGGGGTGTGAATAGTTTCTGAGTAAATGCTTGCCTCTACTACTGTCGTATGTCTTTACGTCACTACCGCAATTTGGGCTTCTTTGCATTGACAACAGTCTCTCTCTCTCTTTCTATCTCTCTTCTAAACATAGATACTGAAACCACATCTTTTCCTCCTGCATGTTGAAACACACGTTGCGTTGGTATGCAGTTAAAGACTGACTGACATTAAAGGAGAATGTACTAATGATTTTGATTAAATGTATGTGTATGTTTGTGTTCCCACATGTGTCTGTGTGTGTGCGTGTGTGTGTGTGTGGGAGTTAGAAGGGAGAGTGTTCTTATCTTCCTGGCGCAGGATTCCTCTTCCTCCCCATCAGGGGGGTAATCTCCCCAGCTGGCACGTAGATAGAGGCAGACACAGGCAGACAGTGCCTCAGTGAAGTCTACAGCAACCACCACTGCATGCATAAACTAAATCACCACTCTCCTAGAAGAACACATCCTTAAACACAGGTCCAGGATCACCTTACCCTCCCTAAATCCAAACCTTAACCATTCTAGAGGGGAAAATCCAAAACTGACTGTTGATCAGTTTCTAGGGGTAACTAGACTGATCTTATTAGAGCACCTTCAATCTACATTTTTAAAGATCGACAAGTGTATCCCTGCAGCGCTTCCCATCCTTATTCTTTCTACAAGCCTCATACTCATATTGGAAAACCGCTAGACTCCTGTAACAGCACTTAACGTATGCCTCAACTTCCAAAACCCTCTCCCTTTCCAGTGACAGTGTTGCTTATAGTTGTATCTCCCTGTGCCTGCAGAGGGTCAGACCTCAAACCAGCAGAAGCCTAGTGTTCCCCCTCTTCTATCCATCAGCTTTGAAGTTACAGGTAGGTGCTTTAGACCAATCCGAACCTCCCCTCTCTGCCTTGTAGGTGCTTTAGACCAATCCGAACCTCCTCTCTCTGCCTTGTAGGTGCTTTAGACCAATCCGAACCTCCTCTCTCTGCCTTGTAGGTGCTTTAGACCAATCCGAACCTCCCCTCTCTGCCTTGTAGGTGCTTTAGACCAATCCGAACCTCCTCTCTCTGCCTTGTAGGTGCTTTAGACCAATCCGAACCTCCTCTCTCTGCCTTGTAGGTGCTTTAGACCAATCCGAACCTCTCCTCTGCCTTGTAGGTGCTTTAGACCAATCCGAACCTCCCCTCTCTGCCTTGTAGGTGCTTTAGACCAATCCGAACCTCCCCTCTCTGCCTTGTAGGTGCTTTAGACCAATCCGAACCTCCCCTCTCTGCCTTGTAGGTGCTTTAGACCAATCCGAACCTCCTCTCTCTGCCTTGTAGGTGCTTTAGACCAATCCGAACCTCCTCTCTCTGCCTTGTAGGTGCTTTAGACCAATCCGAACCTCCTCTCTCTGTATTCTTCTCCTCCTTGCTGTTTCTCTGTTCTACTTTTTTCCTTTCCATTCCTAATAATGTTTCTCAATTGAAGTATGTACTGTTAGCATGCATTTCTGTTTTGATGGATGATACTATGACAGTGTTTTGATAGGTTGGTCTCTCCGCAGATTTTGCGTCTCAAGTAGTGTCGTTTTCTGAAACACCAACATGCGTTTTCAACTAAGTTTGAGCATAAACGGTTTCAAGAAGTGGTACGGAAAAAGGACAACAAAGTATTTGCCTGGCACATCGGGACAAGTTTTTAAGCTTTTGTGGGAATGGTGAAATAACTCAGTGTTGTTTTTCCAAATGGAATATGCAAAGCATCTGTAAGATGTTTTCCCCCTGTTTTTCTGCTCTGGCACACAATAAGCAGCACTCACATTAGTTGCGGTAGGGACATTTGTTATTGTAGCTTCAATACAATGCAGGAAATACAAGTACATTGTATAAGTCGTGTAATGAAGATACTGGGTTTTTCTTCATCACAAACACCACTAATCTGTTGGTCGACAATTTCTATTCAGAATGGATTGATGTACTTAGATTTAAGTCTGTTCTGCACACTAATAATACAAGGATTATCAGGCTTACCAAATGCAGTATTTGACCATTTGTAAGGGAATAATTCCTTTTGCATATCAATTTCAAAGCTGTGCTTTATACGCTCGGTAGAATTCTTTTTCAGCTCTCTTGACTTGATAAGACTCGAAGCACTGAATGTATTGTTGGAGCTGTCAGACTTAGGGAGAGAGACGTGTGAGGACATCTTGATCTTCACATCCGGCTTAGTGAGAAAGTGTGTTTGTGTACAAGTGTAATTGATTGAAAGTGTTGCAACCGTTGATGCAATGTTTGGATCATAGATCGAGTGTCTGTACGTGTGTTTGGATCATAGATTGAGTGTCTGTACGTGTGTTTGGATCATAGATTGAGTGTCTGTACGTCTGTTTGGATCATAGATTGAGTGTCTGTACGTCTGTTTGGATCATAGATTGAGTGTCTGTACGTGTGTTTGGATCATAGATTGAGTGTCTGTACGTGTGTTTGGATCATAGATTGAGTGTCTGTACGTCTGTTTGGATCATAGATTGAGTGTCTGTACGTCTGTTTAGATCATAGATTGAGTGTCTGTACGTCTGTTTGGATCATAGATTGAGTGTCTGTACGTGTGTTTGGATCATAGATTGAGTGTCTGTACGTGTGTTTGGATCATAGATTGAGTGTCTGTACGTGTGTTTGGATCATAGATTGAGTGTCTGTACGTGTGTTTGGATCATAGATTGAGTGTCTGTACGTGTGTTTGGATCATAGATTGAGTGTCTGTACGTCTGTTTGGATCATAGATTGAGTGTCTGTACGTCTGTTTGGATCATAGATTGAGTGTCTGTACGTGTGTTTGGATCATAGATTGAGTGTCTGTACGTGTGTTTGGATCATAGATTGAGTGTCTGTACGTGTGTTTGGATCATAGATTGAGTGTCTGTACGTGTGTTTGGATCATAGATTGAGTGTCTGTACGTGTGTTTGGATCATAGATTGAGTGTCTGTACGTGTGTGTGCACATATACAGGTGTGTGCAAGTGTGTGCGTACGTGCATTTGTGCATGTGCATGTGTGTGTGTGTACGTCTGTTCGTGTCCACATGTGTGCCCACGCGCCTCTGAACATTGCATCTGTGCGTGTATGTGTTCATATGCTGTGGCTGAGGGGTGTAAATTTGACAGTGTAGCCAATGGTAGTGGATTTTGCTTTGGACAATCTGTTAGGAGATCAAGAGCCTTTGTTGCATCAACCAGAACAACCAGCACTGTGCTTTGTTCCAAAACAGCTTTGATGTGACAGACACACAAAACCACTCACCAACTTTCCACTCCAACTTTCAAACAAACCCATTTATTCAAGTGCATTTAAGAAACATCCAGAAAATGGCGTCTCACAGTCGGCTTCACTTATCCTCCTGCCGAGAAAAACAATCTCTCTTTTGTTCCTTTGCGTGAAGAGAAGTTCCTCTGCGGGAATATATGCATCGTGTACACAGCTTCTAAATCTGAAGCGCGACAACAGGGGAATCATAGCACCGGATTATTCTTCATAGAATATGTATGAGAGGAGACACTGCAGCTCTTTCACACCTTCGGTACAGCCTTCATGTGTCTTCAGTGAGAGCGGTGGGCCTGTTTCAAGTGTTAGATTGCGCTGAAAGGTTCATCAGAGTTCATTTATCACCCTGAAATGCTAACAGTATGCTAACAGGGGGAAACGAAAAACAAAGGGAAATGACAGCACTTCACAGACTGTAGACCTTTACTGTGGGTTTCATGTGCTCTCTTCTAGGACCTTGTTTTTTGTTTAACTAGGCAAGTTAGTTAAGAATTTTATTTTATTTTCAATGACGGCCTAGGAACAGTAGGTTAACTGCTTTGTTCAGGGGCAGAACAACAGATTTTTACCTCGTCAACTGAGGGATTCGATCTTGCAACCTTTTGATTACTAGTCCAACGCTCTAACCACTAGGCTACAGGCGTGCATTGAAGTAAAAACCAACGTTTTTTTCCATTTTGCATTTTCCTCTGCATTATCATAACCAAGAACACTAGTAAACATTCTGCATAAAGACAAGTACGGGATAAGATCAAACAGACAAATGGAAAATATACTCAGTCGATTCCAAGAAAATACTTAAATACCACTGCTGTATCTAATCTAACAGTTCATCTGTTTCTCAGTATATTTGTTCATCTATTTCTCTGTATTTGTCTGGGTATATCGTAATATTTCAGAATATATCAGTATATGTATGACTATGTTAGTATGACTATGTTAGTATGTACAATCCCCTAAGTATTTGTTTGGACAGTGAAGCTAAAATGTTTAGTTTGGCTCTATACTCCAGCATTTTGTATTTCAGATCAAATGTTTCATACAGAATGTCACTTTTTGTTTGAGGGTTTTTTCAAACATATCTGTTTTACTGTTAAGAAATAAAAAATACTTTATGTATCTAGTCTCCTCATTTGAAGGTGTCAAGTAGTCGGACAAATTCACTTATACAGTATGTGTATTAAAGTTGATAAATGAAAGCCATATTTCTAGCATACAATGATTACATCAAGCTTTTGCAGTTTGTTTTGGTTGCGTTTCAAATTATGTTGTGCCCAATAGAAATGAATGGTAAATAATGTATCTTTATTTTTAACTCTGCATTGTTGGAAAAGGCCCCGTTATTCTACTGTTAGTCTACACCTGTTGTTTATGAAGCATTTGACAATTTTGATTTGATTTGATTTAATGTGTACCATGATTACAGATAATCATGAACGAATCGTGAACAATGATGAGTGAGAAAGTTAGAGGCATAAATACCCCCCCCCCCCCATCCAAAATGCTAATGGTGAGAGGTTAGCATGTCTTGGGGGTATGATATTTGTGCCTTCTGTAACTTTGTCACTCAAATGGGGGGACTACATACATCAAGTGCTTTAATTTCTAAACAGACTTGTATGAAATACCCTTAAATTAAAGGTAACACTCTGTTCTGTCTCCTCATGAAACATTTGATCATTTTAATGAAATTGAAAATGTAATGTTTTAGCTTTACTGTCAAAATAAATACATAAGGGAATGTACATATACAGTATTTCGGGAATATATCAGTATATTTCTGACTATACTGTAAGTATATTTGTATGCCTGTCCCTTATTTCCATGTCCCTAGCATCCCGTCCTGTGGACAGCAAGCTGTGTGGGGGTCCCATCCCCAACACGTCCCAGCTGTGTCACATCCCCTGTCCCATCGAGTGTGAAGTGTCTCCATGGGGGGCCTGGGGACCCTGCACCTATGAGAACTGTGATGTCCAAGAAGGGAAGAAAGGTGTGTGGATAAGGCTTCGAGTGGGACTACTGTATGTCGATCACACTTTATTTGGATAGTCCCATATAGATGATCTACAGATGGTCACACTATCAACAAACAATCAAATGCTTGCTAAGGTTAGGGTTAGGTTTAGAATAAAGGTTACGTAAGAGTTAAGTTCAGGGTTGGGATAATGGTTAAGGTTAGGGCTAGGGTTAGGCTTAGTGGATAGTTAATTGAAGTTATTGAACATCTACTGAACACCTATAAACCATTTATAAACAAGGCACTGTTTCAGAAGGTTATACAGTAATTAACAGTGAATATATAGTAGTTGGTGTTATTGTAGCCATCGTAAAGTCCTCTTAAACAAACATATTCTGGCATAAATGTAGTATCTAACATCTGTGAGTGGTTCAACACCCACATGATAATTACACGCTGGCTCTTCGCAATGAAATCCTCTTGTTTGTATCAATGTATGGTCAATTTGATCACAGTATGTGTTAAAGTGCAAACAATTAACTAGGCAATTACTTGCTTGCACTTGTACACTAATCCCAGTCTTATCATAGTAACATATCTTATTATTCCATTTTGAGAGAGCTGTTGAAGAGATCAATTCCAAAGGAGAAAAATAATTTTTCATTCTACATTTTTCATATTAAATTGAATTATGTGTCTTTTTCCATTCGGCAGGTTTTAAACTGAGGAAACGGGAGATGAGCAATGAGCCAACAGGTGGACCAGGGAACTGCCCTCACCTGGTGGAGGCTGTCCCATGTGACGAACCCAGCTGCTGGGACTGGCGCCTGGTCAGACTGGATGAGTGTATCCCCGACGGGGAGCTGCCGTGTGGCTCCGGGACACAGATACCTCAGGTCCAGTGTGTCAACAGCACCGGTGAGGAAAATCATGGTAATAACTAATTATCGGCTAAAGATTATTTCAATTGGATTTTTCCTTCGTTAATTCCGTTAAACTCAGTCTCCATAATCGTTGCTGTGTGATTGTAGATTAAGCTCTGTGATTGCAGTCTATAGGTTTATTGATTTGGTTACTGCACATTACAGAGTCCTTTATTTTCAGTGGAGGTTTGCTTGACTAATTCATGTATAACACAGCCAACAGGCAAAACTGACTGAAATGACGTTGTTACAACCAGAAAATGGTTGAAATGTTGTCATTAAGACGTTATTTCAACCAGTTATGCCTGCTAAGCTAGCATAGTACAATAAAACTGTACTATAGTATTCTGACTTATTATTATGCTCAGAATCCACCACATTGTTAGCTCAGCTCCCTGATCCCCCCCCAAGAGTAGCTCACCACTTCCAGATTAACTATTTACATCTGTGATGAATAAAGGTGTCCGCAGGCTTCCCAGCCGAAACAGT
This sequence comes from Salvelinus namaycush, assembly GCF_016432855.1. Lineage (NCBI taxonomy): Eukaryota > Metazoa > Chordata > Actinopteri > Salmoniformes > Salmonidae > Salvelinus > Salvelinus namaycush. Next base: position 10,922,804 of record NC_052343.1, read on the forward strand.
TCGGAAAAGTTTGTGCATACAGTGCGTTCGGAGAGTATTCAGACCCCTTGACTTTTTCCACATTTTGTTACGTTACAACCTTATTATCAAATTGATCAAATAAAAAGGTGTCCTCATCAATCTACAACAATACCCCATAATGACAAAGCGAAGTTTGCAAATTTCTTAAAAATAAAAAACAGAAATAACTTATTTACATAAGTATTCAGACCCTTTGCTATGAGACTCGAATTCGAACTCAATTGCATCCTGTTTCCATTGATTAACCTTGAGATGTTTCTACAACTTGATTGGAGTCCACCTGTGGTAAATTCAATTGATTGGACATGATTTGGAAAGGCACACACCTGTCTATATAAAGGTCCCACAGTTGACAGTGCATGTCAGAGCAAAAACCAAGCCATGAGGTTGAAGGAATTGTCCGCAGAGCTCCGAGACAGGATTGTGTCGAGGCACAGATCTGGATCTGGGGAAGGGTACCAAAAGATTTCTGCAGCGTTGAAGGTCCCCAAGAACACAGTTGCACACAGAACACAGTTGCCTCCTTCAATCATTCTTAAATGGAAGAAGTTTGGAACCACCAAGACTCTTCCTAGAGCTGGCCGCCCAGCCAAACTGAGCAATCGGCGGAGAAGGGCCTTTGTGAGGGAGGTGACCAAGAGCTCTAGAGTTCCTCTGTGGAGATGGGAGAAACTTCCAGAAGGACAACCATCTCTGCAGCACCCCACCAATCAGGCCTTTAAGGTAGAGTGGCCAAATGGAAGCTACTCCTCAGTAAAAAGCACATGACACCCCGCTTGGAGTTTGCCAAAAGGCTCCTAAAGACACGCAAACCATGAGAAACAAGATTCTCTGCATGATGAAACCAAGATTCAACTCTTTGGCCTGAATGCCATGTCTGGAAGAAACCTGGCACCATCCCTACGGTGAAGCATGGTGGTGGAATTATCATGCTGTGGCGATGTTTTTCAGTGGCAGGGACTGGGAGACTAGTCAGAATCAAGGGAAAAATGAACGGAGCAAAGTAGAGAGAGATCCTTGATGAAAACCTGCTCCAGAGTGCTCAGGACCTCAGACTGGGGCTACGGTTCACCTTCCAACAGAACAATGACCCTAAGCACACAGCCAAGACAATACAAAAGTGGCTTCGGGACAAGTCTCTGAATGTCCTTGAGTGGCCCAGCCAGAGCCCAGACTTGAACCCGATCTAACATATCTGGAGGGACCTGAAAATAGCTGCGCAGCAACGCTCCCCATCCACCAGACAGAGCTTGAGATCTGCAGAGAAGAATGGGAGAAACTCCCCAAATACAGGTGTGCCAAGCTTGTAGCGTCATACCCAAGAAGACTCGAGGCTGTAATCGCAGCCAAAGGTGCTTCAAAAAGTAAATACTTATGTAAATGTGATATTTAATTTAAAAAATTATGTACTTTTGCAAAAATTCTAAAAACCTGTTTTTGCTTTGCCATTATGGGTTATTGTGTGTAGATTGATGAGTGAAAAAAAATATGGAATACATTTTCGAATAAGGCTGTAATGTAACAAAATGTGGGAAAAAGGAAAAAGTCGAGGGGTCTGAATACTTTCCGAATGCACCGTATATTATGACAACATTTTTTGACATTTTTGTTTATTTTGAACTTCGGTGAGGGTTTTTTCGGCTGTTCGGGCACATACAATTTTTTATGGAGGCAAGTTCGGAGCCGAAGTCTACGCCCCCTTCGTCGGTGATTGGTCAACAGAAGAGAGTCTTCAATAAAGGCGACTAATTTTCAAGCACATTTTTTGATTGAGAAATACTGCACCAAACATCTTAGTTAGATGTAAAATTGAGTGGCTAAGATTTATCTTAGATTAATTATGATTATTTTGAGTAAATGTATACTGGCTACGGCATTTCAAAATGGACAAACAGTACTATTGACACTTTTTCTTGTTTTTCAAGCGAAGGTCTTTTAAGGGAGAATGCGAGCACACTCATTTAGTTTGGCTAACCGAGTTCAGCTAGGCACCAGCCGAACTGAAGCATGCTGATGCCTTAAATCAGGGTCTCACCCTCTGGATAAAAAATCAGATGTTGCTCAAGGTGACCTCTCTACCAACCCTCTAACATATGGCTATACTGTAACTGAGTGAAGAGCTGGGTACGACTAGAGAGAGAATGGTGGTTAGCCGCCCTGCCGTTTATCATGGCTGCCATTTATCATGGAGTTCTCTCCAGACGCCCTCCCCCACCTCACATCCCCCTCCCCGTCTCCTTTAACACTTCCCTAGCTCAGCATAGCCACATATTGCCCTCCCCCTTTTCACTCTCTCAGCCAGAGCAATTAAACCCTGCTCGCACTAAATCAAATCAATTCTCTCTGGCCCTGAGTCTCGGGGACTCCCTTAACTTTGTAGCTTCGTGGTTTTACTGCTCCACTTTACTACTGAAGAATGTTTGACTGAAGACAATGGCAGCCGCTGCAGAGAGATGCTGTCTGGGTTTTTCAGCAGATTTCAGAATGTGTGTGTGATTGACAAAGATGCTATGTTATCAATCCCAGGTATAGTCGCCATTCCTAGTTTGAGCGTTATGAACGAGATATAGAGAGATATCGAAGAGATACACAGAGAAAGATACAGGCACTGTAATGGATTGAGTCCAAATCATACTCCTACGATACTCCTTTGACAACGACCTCTTATCATCCTCCAAATTCGGAAAAACTGAAACATCCTACATTACATTGTCATCTCACCTCACACAGGACACACACTGTACATGTACATCCACTAGTGGAATTCAGGGTTATTGCCAGGTCAGGTGATGTCTTCCTAGAAGCTCTGTGAGAGGCACAACCTCTTTGTGTTTTTCTACCTATCTTGACTGGCGTTGACCGATTCCCCCCTGTCTCCACTGATATTTGTTGTGTTATGATTTTGTGCTACTTTTTGCCCTAGAGACTTTGGGCTCAATGTCTGTCTGCCGTACTGAGGCTGAATTTTATGAAACTGCCACACCAACAACAAACAGCCACACCGCAGACAAAAGTCTATACAAATGTCATTGAAACTCCACTGTCGATACTGAGCGTTTCTGATATATACTGATATTCACTGTTCTGACTAATTTAAAAGAAACTGTTTTTCTCAGTTCACTAAGCCTGGAGTTTTTCTAATAAAGGGTGTTCTGTTCGTTCATGTTTTTGCCACCGTGAGAGCCACTGAGTTTCCTTGTCACTTCACATTTCCACACTGTCTCGGTTCAGTCACGATTGGTTCCCTGAATGCTCCTCAAAGTGACATCTTAATGTAAAGGCGGGCCAATCGGAGGGTTTGAAGCTCAACTCATCCTCAGCCTGAAATTGCAAAAACCAACCGTCGAAAGATCCATATTTACTCTGCCGAGCCATTGTGTTGCTCGTTTTGTTTTTTGAAGTGTCTTGAATTCAGATCATTGCAACATGGTAGCCCTTTCCTAATATTTTTCCTAATTTCATAATGAATACACTTTTCAACAGAAAATCCGGTGTATCTATGTCAAACGGTTTGGTTATATTTCAGTCTTCTGTGATGTATATGAAGTGTAATATTGGGATGCAAACTCAAAGTGTTATACATTTCAACTCTATATCTGACATGGTACAGGTGACTGTAAGCTCATAACCATCTGTGTGAGGAACATACTTTTGTTTCAAAGTAGATTTGTTTGTGTGACCCTGATTTAGCCCACTACAGTAAAATGTTAACCTGTTAAAAGCACATACAGAATATGTGGCTTAATAGTATAACCCACTTAAGTGGTCATGAATCATAAATATGTAAGTGAAAAATGTTTAAGTCCCGTGTGAGTTTGTACTTACTATGTCCAAAGCTAATTCAGTATTCAGATCGAGTTGCGTTGAGAATAGCGACGTCATTATTAATATGTTGTACAGATTATCCTCGATAACCTTAACCCAGCACGTTATTAAACAGTTACCAAACATTTGATCTAGCTGTGATGTCAGAAGGAAGACAACAGATCAAGTTGAACGTCTGTGTTAATGAATTGTATGGGTTGAAATTGATTAGCATTCGATGACACTAAGGAAACAATATACAAACAACCCCACCAATGGACCAGAAAATTGTAGTGTGGTTTATCATATTGTAGACATTATAATGGAGGGTGGCAGTCAGCCTCGTGGTTTGAATCCCGAGCCGATCAGGCGAAAAAATCTGCCGATGTGCCTTGAGCAAGGCACTTAACCCTAATTGCTCCTGGAAATTGCTCTGGATAAGAGTCTGCTAAGTTATATAAAGTGTAGTACAATTACAGATTCTGTTTTTTTTAAAGATTTTTTTCTGTATTGAAAAAGTATATAACAGTTCAATCAATTATTGTTTTCTATTGTGCCACCCAGGTGACATGGTGGACAAGGAGTTGTGTGGGGGAGCCCCTGCCCCTGAGCCCATCGCCTGTGATGTGCCTTGCCCTAAGGACTGTGTCCTCAGCGACTGGACCTCCTGGTCCTCCTGCTCCCAAACCTGTTCCAGTAAAACCATCGAGGGCAAGCAGCTGAGGACCCGCTCCGTACTGGCCTACAACGCTGGCGAAGGTGACTATGAAACTATATACTGTAGATGGTGTACCGTCTGTACGGTCTGTATTGTATATCTACTGTAGTGTTCATTTACCATGTTAAGTGGGTCTTTCTCTTTGTATAGCTTTCAAGTCACACTGTCCTTTAAAGTGTCTGTTCCTCTGTCTGCTACTGTCTTTGACTGTCCCTCTGTATGTTACTGTCTGTTACTGCCTGTCTGTCTGTCCCTCTGTCTGTTACTGTATGTTACTGTCTGTTACTGTCTGTCTGTCCCTCTGTCTGTTACTGTATGTTACTGTCTGCTTCTGTCTTTTACTGTCCCTCTGTCTGTTACTGTATGTTACTGCCTGTCTTTTACTGTCCCTCTGTCTGTTACTGTATGTTACTGTCTGCTACTGTCTTTTACTGTCCCTCTGTCTGTTACTGTATGTTACTGCCTGTCTTTTACTGTCCCTCTGTATGTTACTGTCTGTTACTGCCTGTCTGTCTGTCCCTCTGTCTGTTGCTGTATGTTACTGTCTGTTACTGTATGTCTGTCCCGCTGTCTGTTACTGTTTGTTCATGTCTGTCTGTCTGTCTGTCTGTCTGTCTGTCTGTCTGTTACTGTCTGTTTGTTTGTCTGTCTGTCTGTACCTCTGTCTGTCACTATGATTTTTTGTTTTCATTGAAACATTTGGCTAAAAGTTGATCTGCATGTTGTTTACCTCCCCGCAGTAACTGCAATGGTCGTGGCATGGATCACAGTGATGGAGGGTAACCCTTGTGATTGAAATTAGCTGTTAGCTACATTTAACCTTAGCGATATGTTGGCAAATGACAAAATAATTGGATTTCTGTCAATGTTTATATACGTTACTGTAGTTATACCTCGACAACCTTTGGGCACTGTAGGTTTGATTTAAAATCCTAGTAACAATAGATGTAGTGAAAGAAGTAGTTGCTTTTGTTTTTGTACAGTAAGTAAGTATAACTCATTGTTCAAATGTATTTACACGTTCTCATATCTTGATGTGAGAATTTTGACATTCTATATCAATGTTTTCCAAAGGTCTTTCAAGGGTGCCAAAGTTTCCAAAGCTTTTAGGTACATTCTATTTTTATCTTTAAAATTTGTAATAGTACTAGTAGTAGTAGCAGTAGTAGTAGTAGTAGTAGTTCTATTAGTAGCAGTAGTAGTAGTAGTAGTACTAGTAGTAGCAGTAGTAGGTGATGAGTAGTGGATATTGTTAGCGTAGAGTGTTAGGTAGATGATTTAAAGGGGCAAATCATTGTTGAAACAATAAAAAAAGTACTCCCGTCACTGTTTCAGTAAAATGCTGAGGGATGGGGCTGGAGAAATGTAACTACTCTAAAATGTATAGACAGAGATATGGATGCAAGGATTGATTATCCATTATATCAAAAGTATGGTTTTAAACCTGTTTTGAGGCTGTACATGTCACGTTCTTTCAAAATCGAACCCAGAAGCAGACCAGGACAAGGAGAGTAGGAAGAAGGTGAGTATTTATTTACAAGTGAATATGAAGGGGTAGAAATATCCAGGTGGCGTAGCGGGCAGCGGTGGTGAGTTGATGGGAGTGAATAGGTGGGTCCAAGGGAGTAGCGGAAACCTCCGACGACCAGGCAGGAATGGGGTAAGTGATCCGGGTGAATAATGTTAATGGCTAACGATCCGGCAGGGAATGGATGTCAGGTCCGGGCTTATGAAGAGGAGAGATGATGATCAGGACCAGGTGTGCAGATAGCTGATGGGATACAGGTGCGGGTAATCTGAGATCTCCCAACTAGCTAAATCGCCCGGCAACCAGACAGGGTGCGTTCCAGGACACCGGAAAAAACACTCCAGAACAGAACACAGGCAAAAAACAGACTCAGGAAACGGGATTCGTGACAGTACAGTGTTTGTCTACATTTACTTTGTTTACAAACATTAGAGTTAAACAAGCTTATATTTTAGCTTCTGATGGGGTACGACAGTTAAAACTCTTAAGGACCCGCTCCTTTAAAAAAAAAAAATAGCCTAAAATGACATACCCAAATCTAACTGCCTGTAGCTCAGGACCTGAAGCAAGGATATGCATATTCTTGATACCATTTGAAAGGAAACACTTTGAAGTTTGTGAAAATTTGAAATTAATGTAGGAGAATATAACACATTATATCTGGAAAAGGTAATACAAAGAAAAAAACGTGCGTTTAAAAAACAAATTGTACCATCATCTTTGAAATGCAAGAGAAAGGCCATAATATATTATTCCAGCCCAGGCACAATTTAGATTTTGGCCACTAGTTGACAGCAGTGTATGTGCAAAGTTTGAGACTGATCCAATGACTGCCCAAATGTGCCTAATTGGTTTATTAATAAATGAAATCAAATCAAACTTTATTTGTCACATGCGCCGAATACAACAAGTGTAGACTTTACCGTGAAAAATGTGATTATTATTATTTGACCATGCTGGTCATTTATGAACATTTGAACATCTTGGCCATGTTCTGTTATAATCTCCACCCGGCACCCCTCATAGCCTGGTTCCTCTCTAGGTTTCTTCCTAGGTTTTGGCCTTTCTAGGGAGTTTTTCCTAGCCACCGTGCTTCTACACCTGCATTGCTTGCAGTTTGGGGTTTTAGGCTGGGTTTCTGTACAGCACTTTGATATATCAGCTGATGTAAGAAGGGGTATATAAATACATTTGATTTGAAATGCTTACTTACAAGCCCTTAAAACCTCCCATTACCGGGATCAAAATCGACAACATCCGAGGAAGCTGGAGCGAGCCAAATTTATATGACAAAATCCTAATAATAAACATTCATTAACATACAAGTGTCCTACATCATTTAAAAACGTAACTTCTTGTTAATCCAGCCGCTGTGTCAGATTTCAAAAAGGCTTTACGGCAAAAGCATACCATGCGATTATCTGAGGACAGCGCCCCACACACAAAACCATAAAAAACATTTTCCAAACCAGCAGAGGCGTCACAAAAGTCAGAAATAGCGATAAAATAAATCACTTACCTTTGAAGATCTTCCTCTGTTTGCAATCCCAAGCGTCCCAGCTACACACAAAAATTCAGTTTAGTTGGTGTGTTTGATTCAGTAATCCACCCGTTCCACTAGTTCAACATGCATACAAAGGAATCCCAGAAGTTACCAATAAACTTTGTCCAATCAAGTCAAAAAACGTTTCTAATCAATCTTCAGGTACCCTAATATGTAAATAAATTATAACATTTAAGACGGAGAATAGTGTGTTCAATACCGGAGATAAATAACGAAGTGCGCACCCTCATCCACACACGCCACAAGACTACAGTCCAAATGAGAGCCACATTGAAAAACTACAAATTCTAGCTAATTTTTCAAAAAACAAGCCTGAAACACTTTCTAAAGACTGTTGACATCTAGTGGAAGCAGGATGGATTTTCCTCGGGTTTTCGCCTGCAATTTCAGTTCTGTTATACTCACAGACATTATTGTAACAGATTTAGAAACTTCAGAGTGTTTTCTATCCAATGCTACCAATTATATGCATATCCTAGCTTCTGGGCCTGAGTAACAGTCATTTATCCGAACTTCCGAACACTGCCCCCTAGCCCTAAGGACCTTAACCAACAGTGCAGTTCAAGAAGAAGAAAATATTTACCAAGTAGACTAAATAAAAAGTAATAATAAAAAGTAACACAATAAGAAGGCTATATAGGCTATATACAGGGGGCACCGGTACTGAGTCACTGTGTGGGGTGCAGGCTAGTTGAGGTAATGTGTACATGTAGGTGGGAGCGAAGTGACTATGCATAGGTAACAAACAAACAGCGAGTAGCAGCAGTGTACAAAAGGGAGGGGGTGGGGGGGTCAATGTAAATTATCCGTTGACTATTTTATGAATTGTTCAGCAGTCTTATGCTTTGGGGGTAGAAGCTGTTCAGGAGCCTTTTGGTCCTAGACTTGGCGCTCCGGTACCGCTTGTCATGCGGTAGCAGAGAAAACAGTCTATAACTTTGGTGACTGGAGTCTCTGACAATTTTATGGGCTTTTCTCTGACACCACCTATTATATAGGTCCTGGATGGCAGGAAGCTTGGCCCCATTGGCAGGAAGCTTGGGCCATTCACACTACCCTCTGTAGCACCTTATGGTCAGATGCCGAGCAGTTGCCACACCAGGCGGTGATGCAACTGGTTCAGGATGCTCTCAATGGTGCAGCTGTAGAACCTTTTGAGGATCTGGGGACCCATGCCAAATCTTTTCAATCTTCTGAAGGGGAAATAGGTTTTGTCGTGCCCTCTTCACAACTGTCTTGGTGTGTTTGGACCATGATAGTTCGTTGGTGATGTGGACACCAAGGAACTTGATACTCTCGACCCGCTCCGCTACAGCCCCGTCGATGTTAATGGGGGCCTGTTCGGCCCGTCTTTTCCTGTAGTCCACGATCAGCTCCTTTGTCTTGCGCACATTAAGGGAGAGGTTGTTGTCCTGGCACCACACTACCAGTTCTCTGACCTCCTCCCTATAGGCCGTCTCATCGTTGTTGGTGATCAGGTCTACCACTGCTGTGTCGTCAGCAAACTTAACGATGGTGTTGGAGTCGTGTTTGGCCACTCAGTCGTGGGTGAACAGGGAATACAGGAGGGGACTAAGTACACACCCCTGAAGGGCCCCAGTGTTAAGGATCAGCATGGCAGACGTGTTGTTGCCTACTCTTAACACCTGGGGCGGCCCGTCAGAAGTCCAGGATCCAGTTGCAGAGGGAGGTGTTTAGTCCCAGAGTCCTTAGCTTAGTGATGAGCTTTGTGGGCACTATGGTGTTGAACGCTGAGCTGTAGTCAATGAACAGCATTCTCACATAGGTGTTCCTTTTGTGCAGGTGAGAAAGGGCAGTGTGGAGTGTGATTGAGATTGCGTCACCTGTGGATATGTTGGGGCGGTATGCGAATTGGAGTGGGTCTAGGGTGTCCAGGAGGATGCTGTTGATGTGAGCCATGACCAGCCTTTCAAAGCATTTCATGGCTACTGACGTAGGTGCCACGGGACGGTAATAATTTAGGCAGGTTACCTTCGCTTCCTTGGGCACAGGGACTATGGTGGTCTGCTTGAAACATCTAGGTATTACAGACTCGGTCAGGGAGAGGTTGAAAAAGACAGTGAAGACACTTGACAGTTGGTCCGTGCATGCTTTGAGTACACGTCCTGGTAATCTATCTGTCCCAACGGCTTTGTGAATGTTGACCTGTTTAAAGGTTTTGTTCACATCGGCTACCGAGAGCGTTATCACACAGTCATCCAGAACAGCTGGTGCTCTTGTGCATGCTTCAGTGTTGCTTGCCTCGAAGGGAGCATAAAAAGCATTTAGCTCGTCTGGTAGGCTTGCGTCACTGGGCAGCTCGCGTCTGGGTTTCCCTTTGTAGTCCGTAATTGTTTTCAAGCCCTGCCACATCCTACGAGTGTCAGAGCCGGTGTAGTAGGATTCAATCTTAATCCTGTATTGTTTTGCTTTTTTGATGGTTCGTCTAAGAGCATAGCGGGATTTCTTATAAACATCCGGAATAGTCTCCCGCTCCTTGAAAGCGGCAGCTCTAGCCTTTAGCTCGATGCGGATGTTGCCTGTAATCCATGGTTTCTGGTTGGGATATGTACGTACAGTCACTGTGGGGACGACGTCATCGATGCACTTATTGATGAAGCCGATGACTGAAGTGATATATTCCTCAATGCCATTGGATGAATTCCGGAACATATACTAGTCTGTGCTGTTCAAGTTCATAACTGTGCACTCTCCTCAAACAATAGGTATTCTTTCACTGTAATAGCTACTGTAAAAAGAATTTAAGCTTTCTGCCAATATCAGATATGTCCTGGGAAATGTTCTTGTTACTTACAACCTCATGCTAATAACAATAGCCTACGTTAGCTCAATTGTCCCGTGGGGGACCCACTGATCCTGTAGAGGATTAACTAAGTTTATTAGGCATTTTTTAAGCTATATTCTATATATCATTCATTTATGATATGTCCAAAAATGGATACAGAAACTGCATATTGGGCCCTTAAAGTTTTTCTGGTTGGTGTTCCTCCCCACCAATGTGGAAAGTCTTCACATCATCATGTATGCTGCTTCAATATTTTTTTAACATTTTCCTGTTTGAAGAATACCTCTCAAAATATAGATATTTTAGCAGTCAAGTGTGCCGTCTGTTAGGTGATCCCAAGCTCCAGTGTGTCATAAGCCGCATACTAAATGTAACCGCGCTAGCTCAGACACCCAATACATTATGGATGTCTTTCCGAGTACATTTTGTGAATAAGTCAGAAAAGTGATGAAATTCATACCGCAAACATGAATGAACCCATATTCCATGAGCCACATCCTTTGAGTAGCATTAAAGCAGTTCAACTTGTCACATTAAGACTGGACTGATTTTGCTTCACCATTCATAAATCATCCACTACAACTCCCTGTAGAATCAACATAGACTTTACCTCTGCCCAACCAAACCACTTTTCTAGGTCAGTCTGGGCACCATCTGTGGCTTACTTGTCCGGTTAGTTTACGCTATTGGCAGAACCAGCAAAGCGACATGGTTAGTCAGCGATGTAAGCAGGTAGCAGTCAGCAGAAAGGAAGGAGGAGGAGGTCTGTTAATTTGCCATCAGGTTTAGATTTGTCTGAGTTGGCATTCCACATTGACTGGCCTGTGAACAACATCACTGCTGCTCATTATGGAACAGGTTGGCTTTCATCTCAGGATGTTGCAGGTGTGGAGGACTTACAGTCCCACAATGCCCCTTCATCAATGCCCAAACCTGTAAGTGTCTGCAATTACTCTGAAGCACTAAGGGCTCTGAATCTCACTCTATCGACCCACCTGCCTCCACTGAGCAGAGATGAGAGAGACAGAGAGACACAGAGAGAGAGACCGACAGACAGAAGAGAGAGAGAGAGAGAGAGAGTGTGAGAGAGAGCGAGAGAGAGACAGAGAGAGAGAGAGAGGTGAGGAAGGGACAGAGTGATGTTGGATGTGTTGGATGTTGTAAATCCAACAGAGGTGGAGAAGTGGGTTGGTAATCAGACTTGCAACTAGCAGTAGGAGGAGATGAATCATCTGAGCCTCAAAGTGGGCTGGAGGATTAAAATGCATTGTCAATCACCGGGGGAGGTCTTTCAACACAATCATGGACTGTCACTATCAATAATTGGCTGAATCTTTCAGACTTTGTTATGACAGAATCTGTCATTATTTAAGGGCTTCATGTATAAGCCAGAACCTCCCTGACTGATGACGTTGGAACTACCCTGTATATGTGTGTGGTGTGGTAGAGAATTTGAACTAATTGCTTATCATATGTTGCACTGTCATTGTGCACGATGCTGAACCGCTATAAAATAACTCATCAGCTGGCCCTTTCTGTGTGCGTGCGTTTGTTTGTGCGTGCGCGTGTGCATGTGTGCGTGGGTGTTCCTAGGTGGTGGCATGTGCCCCAACAGCAGTTCTCTACAGGAGGTGCGTAACTGCAACGAGCATGCATGTACAGTGTATCACTGGCAGACTGGCCCCTGGGGCCCCTGTACTGAAGATCCCTCAGCCTCAGCCCTCAACACCACCACTGGCCCCAGGTCTGCTGCTGGCCCAAACACCAATGGGCAGGGCCCCTGCTCCCAGGGCATGCAGACACGCAAGGTCATCTGTGTCCGGGTCAACGTGGGACAGGTGCCGCCCAAGAAGTAAGAACATTTAGGCCCTAGGTGTATATGCGTGCGTGAGTTTGTGTGTCTGTGTGAGAGAGAGAGAGAGAGAGAGAGTTAGAAAGTTATTTAGAAAGGTATGACAAGCAGTCATACGGTATGAAGAGTCGCTTTCAAGCCCTATCTCTACTCCACAGGCAAACCCAGATAAATAAATATATATGCCGTCCCAAACAGGCTAATTAACCCTGTTCATTTAGGCCTGTGTAATTTCCCACTGATGATAATGACAGTAATTAAGTGGCTTTGATACTTTAAGGCAATTAAATCACCACAAGATGAGAGCTGCAGGATGTCTATGGTTTGCAATGCAGAACATACACCGCAGCCTCAAAATGCATCAATAAGTTTACTTTACAGTTAGCCTAAAGTTGTGCTCTTGCATGGTTGCTGATTTGCTTTGCTAGGCTTATCTAGTTGGGATTTGATGTTCATTTAACTAATTAACCTGCTGTATGTAAGATCCAGAAATCTTAACCTTGAGTCTACAGTTTACGGATCTTGTTGCTATCCAAGGTCCTGAAGTAAAACCTCCCAGTGGTATCTGTCCAAGGTGCTGGGCCATCATAGGCTTTGCTATAGAGTCCATATCCTTTTAAGGCCACTGTATTTTGCCTTTGTTATGAAATAACTTTCCTGCATGTTTTGCATTCTTTCAAGCCGCTGTTGCTCTTAAAGAGGCTTTCCCCTGTCATGGCGGATTAGGTTAAGACCGCTGAAGCTGGCAAAGCTCCAAAAGTGCTTTCTCTCAGTGCTTTGTCTATAAGTCCTTTGTTGTAAAGGGATAGTTCATTCTAAAATCAATATTTGTCAGTCATTGTAAGACTTCAAAAGTGGTCTAATGTCAGGGTGAGTCCATGTCCAATTGGCGCCAATCTTTTCCATTCCTTGGAGAGATGGTGTGGACTCATCTCCAAACGAAACCACTAAGCCCAGTAGCTATCTAGCTTAAGTGTAGAGGTGGTTTCACCCTGCCTGCACTCAATGCGCTGCATTGTGACTTGACATGGTCTCTAGTTGTTATTTTTCCACCTGTGTCTTCTCTTCCCACCATCCTACTTGGCAGGTAGGTTTGATTAGCCCTCCCCCAGGAACCTGGCAGAGCAAACAAACACACGCCTGCCTCGCTGGTGTGTATGCAGATGTGCTTCAGCTCACTCACAGAGGGGGCAGAGCTGTCTTCACACACCCCGAGGCAGTGAACCTCACACAGTGTCACCACACACACTGTTAAAGCCCAATAGAGAAGAGAGTCTCTCAGAGACAAATATGTCACTCCCTCAGGCATGCGCTTCTATCAGTCTATATACAGAGTACTGCAGGGGGATTTGGAACTAAAACATCTTGGTTTATTGATTGTGACAATTTGCATGGGGATTGACGTCCGACGCGTTTGTGTGATCGCACTGATGCTTACTTGGACTGTCGGAAAAGGAGTTGGGATGAATAATTGTGATAGTGTTTGACAGTCATAGTCAATCACGTGGATGTGTCGTCCTAACGACAACTGTGTTTAGTCACTGTGGATGACAGATGGTTGAAAGCTGTCGAGACAGTGGCCAAAGAAACGTACGCAAAGCCGGACCTGTTTTCCCCCCGAATATTAAACAAATTATGTTATTTGCTGTTGTACTTTTTAAGAATGCATTTAATTAGTGCTTATCGTTTTGTGCCAGGCTTTGTGTGCTTCTGTGGTCTCTTAAAACGATGTGGGTTGCAATGTTTCCTCACTCTCTGTTCAACCACACAGTATGCTCATTTTGAAGAATCTCTTGCCGAACAGATTATTGAAGCGATAATAGAAAATAGCAGAACAAAAACATTACCCTAGCAGACTCTTCTTAATGATGTGCTGTGGGACAGACTCAGAGTAAATGTTGTGTTTCTTGCCTCACTACAAATCATTACATTTAAAGATCATTAAGATATGATAACACTAGCAGGGAAAACAAGTCGGCCAAAACCAGAGGATGCTTTAATTGGATAATCTAATGACCAGTCAAAAAGTCGGCATACTTCAATAGCCGCGAAGACTGAGTTTTCTGCAGCGGCGGTATTGTGCTTTGGCAATGAACGTGGCCTGTTTTTTTCATGAGAATATCATTTTTATCATGCAAAATTTGCGTAGTACCTATCATTACACTTGGCCTTAAAATACAATTAAAGTAACAGGGAACAGTAGGAATGTTTCTGTCTGCTGGAGCATTAGTTTCAGCATTAGTTTCAGCATTAGTTATGTGAGGTAGTTAAGTGCTCGGGACAACAACTCAATCTGGGTCCTGTTGTTGTGTCTCATATTTGACTATGTTTTGTCTGGAACGTCGTTAAAACTGAAAGGGAACATTAGGGATGTTTCTGTCTGCTGGAGGGTACTCAGCATTAGTTCTGGGAGGTGTAGTGAGGTAGGTAAATGCTCAGCTCAAAAGCTCAATCTGGATCATGTTGTTATGTCTCATCTTCTATTGTTTTGCCTAGAAGATTGGTACCTGTAGGCTTCTCTTTTGAAGTCTTTTGAAGTAGCTTGTCCTTCAACAGGTTCCCATTACCTTTGCGCCTGTTGTTGATACAGTTAATACGTGTAAACTCTTTAAACCTAAAGAGGAAATAAGAAACTGATTTGATCCAAGCCTGACCCATATTTATCATCATCAGCAGCTCTCTATTCTCCATCCTCGAGCACTGCTTTGGAGTGTAGAAACAGTGTACGGACATGCCAGAGGATTTGTCTCACTAAAGAGGGATTTATCTCTCTCTCTATTGGTATTAAACGTAAATCTCTCCTCTCTTCGCATAGCTGCCTGCTGCATTATTACATTGTGTGTGAGGCACCCTATTTCTCCCCTGACGACACAGTGCTAACGAGTGGAGCAACCCCAGAAGAAGACAGTGCTCCTGCTCCCAGTGTGTAAATCTGAGACAGATGATCAGCGCTAGCTAGGCTATCTATGCTATCTCAGCAATAGGATGAGGAAATAGAGCTGCAACATCACTTAAAATGCCCCAGGAGAGCCCATGTTCCGAAAAATCAAATGACTTGATGTCTTTTAGACGGACAATTTTCCCCCGTTTATCTTCATCCAGTGGCCTTTCACTGGGGATCAGAGGTACTTATAACTACAGGCTGAAGATTACATATAACCCGTTGTCCGTTAAATATGAAGACCGACTCCAACCACAATCCCAGCGATCTAACGGATTATCGTCCAGTAATAGAATCAATTTAAAACGGGAAGGATTCCCATCGAGGGTCTTATCTATAGTGAACTGAATCTAGCCTGGAGGAATTAAATGCAGATTCTCCATTTAAGAGGAATGAATATTAACAAAGGCGCTGCTGAGCTGCTAAAGCCATATACTGTAGGTCATGTTTAAATTGCCCTACATAAGACATAAGATGATATCTTTCCTTTTTTACTTTTACCCCTTTTTCTCACCAATTTCGTGGTATCCAATTGGTAGTTACAGTCTTGTCCCATCGCTGCAACTCCTGTACAGACTTGGGAGAGGCGAAGGTCGAGAGCCATGCGTCCTCCGAAACACAACCCAGCCAAGCCGCACTGCTTCGTAACCCAACGCCCGCTTAACCCGGAAGCCAGCCGCACCAATGTGTCAGAGGAAACACCGTACACCTGGCGTCTTTGTCAGTGTGGATTGCGCTCGGCCTGCAACAGAAGTTGCTAGAGCGCGATGGGACAAGAACATCCCTGCCGGGCAAACCCTCTCCTAACCCGGACGACGCTGGGCCAATTGTGGGTGTCCCGGTCACGGCCGACTGCGACAGAGCCTGGAATCAAACCAGGATCTCTAGTGGCACAGCTAGCACTGTGATGTAGTACCTTAGACCACTGCACCACTCGGGAGGCCCCCTCTTTTCTTATCTGTCAGTGGTACCATGGATTGACATGGACATAAGATAAAGGACTTCTTATCAGACAGTTGCTTCTTGTTGTCCTAGTTTGTGCTTCAGATAACACTGGATTTCTCTCAGTAAAAGCCAAGTGGTTTTACATAGAAAAACGACATAGTACAAAGTCAAGCAGGTTACAGTACTTTCTGAGAGGAGTATCTTCTAAGCCAAAAATCTATCATTGTTCCTCGATAGTTCCGTGGCTCTTGGCCAATCCGATGAGTCATTTTAATTCCTGCAGCCAAAGTGAGAAGCCTGTGTCTGTGTGTTACCAGCTATGTGTTTGCGTGTGTTACCAGTAGTGTGTGTGTATGCTTATCATGTAGATGTCCTGAGAGTCCTCGTCCAGGTACAGTGCGGCCCTGTCGAATGCCCTGTAAGAAGGACTGCATCGTAACCCCCTTCAGCGTCTGGTCCCAGTGCTCTCCCACCTGTGATGCAGGTATGAAAGAAGAATTCAAGCTACGGTGCAAAGACAGATGTAGGATCTTAATTTGATCACCCTGTTGCAGGACAACTTACCTGCTATGCAGTGTATTTGAGTCTTAAAAAGGCTTCTATAGTTTGAAATGTCCACTTAGAAATTTCTGACTTTTTCCCTTAAATGTATCAACCCCTACAAAAAATGTCTGTTATTTATAATCCACATAATAATAATTCACATTTCCTGTTGCTGCAGGATTATTTTCCTGCTTTAGCATACTGGCTCAAATTAATATCATACATCTGTACTTCATTGTTCATTGTAAGTCTCTTGGGAGCTAGGTACTATGGAGCAAAAATGCTCTCCTAAATGGAATTACTTGCTTATCCAACCGCTCAGAGGAATATTATGCATGTCAGCTTTTATCATGAAGCATAGAAATCATTGATATTATAAACCAATTGGAAAACTGGGACGAATAAGGAAACAGGCACCAATTGGGTGATGCATCCAATGTAAACAACTCATTACAGTTTCCTTAAGTTGTATTACTCTCGTTTCTTTACGGATATTTCATTTGACAGATTGACATGTAGGATGACCCCAAGATGACCTAATTTAGTGCAACCCAGTAAACATACTAGCCTGTGGCTACAAGTGACAGGGTGCCATGTTGTTGTTGTTATTGCTGTTTTCATGCTGTGATAAAAACACCTTCAGACCAGGTCACCTTTGTCAGACAGCCATGGCCACAGCTGGAGAACATTGTTGAATACATTACATTGATTTATGGGATGAAATCATCATCGTTCAGATTTTGATGACCTCTTTATTTGGCATGAGAGCATGAATCTTTGGCCCTCGCCACACACACTCTGTCGTGTATTTTGATAGTAGTGCTGATGTTCTCTTGCTGTATAGGATGACCTGCCTCCTACCCACACTGGTTGAAACGGAAGGTCAGGGATACACAGAGCCTGTAATACATTCATATAAAATGATTCATCACTCCTGGGCCAGTCCTGGACCATAAAACTACATCTTAATCAGTATAGATCACTGGTTCTCAATCCTGGTCCTGGGGACCCAAAGGGGTGCACATTTTTGTTTTTTGCCCTAGCACTACACACCTGATTCAAATCATCAAAGCCTGATTATGAGTTGATTATTTTCATCAGGTGTGTAGTGCTAGGGCAAAAACAAAAATGTGCACCCCTTTGGGTCCCCAGGACCAGGATTGAGAACCAGTGGTCTACAGTCAGAGCTCTGGCAGAACTTTATAGTTCTTAATTGTGTTTATTCAACGGGTGTGTCTATTGGGAATACCGCTGATCGCGGAGAAAGCATCCATCTTGTTGATGCTACTTCATTAGATTTGAACTTGACGACTATGTTGATTTTACTGCAACTATAAAGCAGTCAACATTTGCCCACTCTACCCTGAATGTGTCAGTTTGACATGGAATGTCTCGACATCATTTAAAGGGGAACAGCGGCAAATTTCAGAGTGGAGAGTGAAGTAGAGCTAGAGCTAGGTCACAAGGTTCTGCGACCCTCCCCCTCACTGCAGTCCTAGATAGAACTTTGTGGAATTAAGCAGATCTACAAAAAATAATCTACGTTCTATAATGACAGCGAAATGACATATTTTGTTTGCAAGCCAGGGCCAAATTGCCTTCCTTGAGCGAACAAGAGAAATGTGATGTAATTTAATGAAATGGAAAAGTATTCTTATGTGTTTGCATCAAATACCATACTCCTTGAAAGTTGTGTGTTGATTATATATAGCAAAGGCTACGTGATGAAGGATGATCACTGGCAATCAACAGCTGCTGTGTTGCTCTTTGGATTATCCCATATCATGGAATAGGCCAAGTGTGTGAACGTTAATAAAGACAAAGGCGAACACATGGAATTATTTGATTTGGATGGATGGTTGACATGACAGAATGGTAGGTGGATATTTTCTTATCTAAAAGGTGGGGGAAAGTTTGCTACATTTCTCGAGCTCATGAAAGCAACCAGCTCTCACAGTCTCACGTCAGAATTAGACGTTCATCCATGTTTCTCAAACGCCAAATTTCAAAGTTTTCTGCTTGTTTTCCAGAGAAATGCATTGAAAGAGGCATATGAAATAGGCTACTACCAAGGTCTGATGATGCTTCTGACAATTTAGTAAAAGGATGTCCTAATGTATTTAGAAAACTGCCGGTGACAGTGTAGTGTTTATGAGGAGTTCCATTGTGCATGTATTGTTGCATGTGCAGTAAGTCCTGGGTAGATTTTTCCCTCCCTGCTTGGCAGAGATCTTATAAAAGGTAAGAATTGTGAACCCACAACCCAAATGTATCACATAAAATGTATATACCATATCTCCCAATCAAATGGGCTTCCCGAATAAAGCTTGTTCGCTGTGACAGAACATCGTTTTTTCCCCCATAGATCTGCATTATTCCACAAAGTTCTATCTAGCGCTGCAATGAGGGAGAGGGTCGCTTAACCTTGTGACCTAGCTCTAGCTCTACTCCACTCTCCATGAGTGAGAGAGCTGCACACTGTGACAGACAGTCCAACACTGTGACAGACAGTCCAACACTGTGACAGACAGTCCAACACTGTGACAGACAGTCCAACACTGTGACAGACAGTCCAACACTGTGACCGACAGTCCAACACTGTGACAGACAGTCCAACACTGTGACCGACAGTCCAACACTGTGACAGACAGTCCAACACTGAGCCAGACAGGTTTAGGTACTGTGACACATTTCCGGTGTTTGAAAATCTAATAATAAGATATAATTAAAGTAATACTCAATGTACTGTTTGCTTTGTCAGCTGGTAACATTCAGAAGAAGAAGCAGTCGAGAAAACGCGTCATCCTCCAGCTGCCAGCCAACGGGGGCCAAGACTGTCCTGAGGTGCTGGAGGAGGAGAAGGACTGTGAGGCTCCTAAAGTCTGCCCTGGTTACAGGTACAGCACAGTACTTTCTGAAGACACTGTACATGGAGATGATTACACCAATGATGATACTATTGCTACTATCGTTAGCAACTCTTACTCATAAAGTGTATCGTTATTATACACTAATTACCTCTACTGTCTGCTGATAATGTTCATGTTGAATATGATGATTTTAATGATTATGATGACATTGACTTGATGATCATCATCACGTTCAACATCGTTATCACAATCATCATCATCACAATACTTCCTCTAATGCAGGTGGAAGTCACACAAATGGAGAAGGTGTCAATTGGTGCCATGGTACATCAGGGAGGACAGCCCAGGGGCTCAGGAGACATGTGGACCAGGTCTTCAAACAAGAGGTGAAATGACATCCTTTAACCATCTCTTTTTTCCTTCACAAATCCCCTTCTTTTACTTCCTCTTCTATCCAATCTAAACATCCACAATGAAATTGACATTATTTTGGCAAGGTTAGGAGAGGCAAATTGTGCTTCTTAAACCACTTGTCAAATTCCTCTCCTTAGGCAAAGACGTGAACTGGGGTTGACACTCCCCACAGCACTGAGGACACCATTTGTCATCCCTCAGTGAATTTAGGATGTCAATGTCTTCATGACTAGGCATCCACCTTGTTTGTTTGAGACAGTTTCTAAGTACCAGGTACCTTAGGCTCTTTTCATGCAGCTTCAATCACAGCTCCATTTGGGAGAGCTGCTACATTCCTCCTTTGGCTAACTACAACCTGTAAATATGTTTAAATTGTAAGCAAATACCATATGATAGCATTTTGAAGCATACGTTTTACTTGCATTCAGGATTGGCTCACCTACTGTAGATAAAAGGAGCTTTACAACAAAGTAGTGTAAATGTGTTTTTTCAGGTCACAGAAAAATTACATTGTTGTATAGCTTCAAATGAGAACTATAATGTTGTAAATTGCCACTTGTGAAGTGCTAATATACATAAATGGAAAGAGACACGTTACATATTATTTTTCTTCATACAAACGATCTGACATCCACAATCCTCCTGTAGTGTTGGGCTGACTCTCATAGCCTGTGATAGTAGACGTTAACATCCCTGGGCTCTAAAGAATCCAGGTCACTGTTTGTCATTCTCTGAGACATGCTGAGACATAGTGCCTCTTTACCCCTGGGGCGTCTCACAGCTTCTCACAGCGTCTCACTGTTGTGTACCTGGAGGGACCTGGAACACTCCTGACCGCCAGTCACACTCACTGTCAACACACATGCCACCACAAACAACCCCACACATATCAACAGACTACAGCAATCCAAACGTATAGAGTCAACAGAGGCCCAAGGGAGTTTGAGCAGAACTCTGCTTGTAGGTTACTTTGGTGTAGAAAAATAATCGTATCTTGAGTGTCTACAGCATAACGAAAGCACATATTGCAATATCTTCAGTAATGTCCTTTTAATCAAAACTCAACATATTTGACATATTAATATTGAACCTGTATTGATCGTTATTTATATTTTACCCTAACTCTTCTTTCTGAGTTGTTACTGGCCGTATAAAAAGTCTGCCTGAGGCTGTTTTCAATTGACAACCACCCTGTATTATATAGTACACCATTTCTGCAACCCTACCGAACCAAACAATGTCTCCATTCCTGCTAAATTTCTGTGACCCAGACAAAATGGCCACCAACCCTGTAAGGGACACTGTGCCTTTGATTTCCCCCCACAGCCGTGTCCTGTCGCCAGCTGGACGGAGCGCAGGCAGACATTGGAGAGTGTCTGAAGTTTGCCAACACCATGCCCCCCATCACTCAGCGGTGCCAGCTCCCATGCCAGGATGATTGCCAGCTCACCAACTGGTCCAAGTTCTCGTCCTGCACAGCTGACTGTGTGGGGGTCCGTACCAGGAAGAGGTTACTTGTAGGTGAGGAATAGTAACAAAACGTGTGGACTTTTGGTAGTATGGCACCTTTGCACAGGGGCAGTCCATTAAGGAAGTTCTATAGCTTATAAGCAACACATGACTGATTCAGTTTACGCTATGACCTTGCGAGAAGGGGAGGTAGCATGTAGCCTGCTAGAGTGCAGCATAGATGCTATTAGCAACTATTAGATCAAGTCTCTTGTTTTGGGGAGCAGCCTAAGAATTTTAATGAGGTCTGTTCCAATTAATCTGGATGTGGAATATTTACATGTACTCAATGAGAACATAATGATGCATATTAATGCCTAGTGACAGGATGGAGTTTAGCTTTTAAATTGCACATGACAGACAGACAGGAAGGCAGACACACACAAACACAAACGTCATACCTACTAACCCCTATCCTCTCTCCACCCCAGGGAGAAGCAAGAAGAAGGACAAGTGTAAGAACACCCAGATGTACCCTCTGAGCGAGACCCAGTACTGCCCGTGTGACAAGTACAACGCCCAGCCCGTGGGCAACTGGTCCGACTGCATCCTGGCCGGGGGAGACCGGGTGGAGAGCCTCCTGGGCATGAAGGTCCAGGGGAACGTCAAGGAGTGTGGCCAGGGCTACCGTTACCAGGCCATGGTGTGTTACGACCAGGACAACAGACTGGTGGAGACCTCACGATGCAACAGCCACGGTGGGGTGGAGTTGTTGGGGGAGTGGGTTGTGTGTGTGTGTGTGTGTGTGTGTGTGTGTGTGTGTGTGTGTGTGTGTGTGTGTGTGTGTGTGTGTGTGTGTGTGTGTGTGTGTGTGTGTGTGTGTGTGTGTGTGTGTGTGTACACCCCCCAGGGGGAAGTTGACTAGCCGTAATCCCCCCCTGAGCCCCTCACACACTAATATACACAAACACTAATACACACACACACACACTAATACACACACACACACTAATAAACACTAACTAATACACACAGAGAGAGTGTGCTCCTAATGGCATCATGCATTGCTCCGTTAACTATGACCCCTGATCTCTGATGATGACTGCTGACCTGCCAGCACCAAATCTGCTCCAAATCACAGCTACAGTGCTTGGTTTGATGCCAAGGGCGGGGATGTGGGTCGACTGGGTTGTTAGGTTTCTCTCCAATGATGATTTCAGTGAAACAATAAGCACTGCGTGTACAAAACATTGCAATATCTGTATTAGAATGTAAGATGTTTTACCACTTTCAAAGTTCTCTGGCTCTCATGAATATTAATATTACTTTTTTTTTTTTTTACTGGATAAAAAAAAAAATTGACATGATATATTTTCTCAAACATTCTCGTCTGAACTTTTCTTATCTGAATCGCTCCTATCTCCTTGTTCTTAAAACATGAAGCGCAAAGGAACACTCGATGCCCTCTCTAATTTGACACATGCAGACAAATTGCTTTTAGAATAGTTGAGTTTTGAAGACATGCACTGATATAAGCAGTAGCACAGAGCGAGATGTAGAAATGAACACGTCTGTGTCATGCATTTCTGAACAGAGCCCAAGCTATGACTCAGAGATTCAGTTGCACATTGGTAAGCCTGGCAGTGGGTATGACTGGAGCCCGACACTGAGACGTATTAGGAAAGAAAATATGTGTGTGTTTGTGGGACAAGGTATACTGTATATTATTATGGAAGGAATTATTGATAGTGTTCTAGAATAATGTGTTTTTGTTACTGAGATGACACGTATCGTCTCGTTACGGTATGTATCGTTATACATGCAATATCACTTCCCTATCTCTCTCTCTCTCTCTGTTTCTCTCTCTGACTCTCTCTCCCTCTCTCTTTCTCTCTCGCCCTCTCTCTTTCTCTCTTCTTGCTCTCTCTCTCACTCTATCTCTCTTCTCTCTTGCTCTCTCCCTCTCTCTCACTCTCTCCCTCTCTCTATCTCCCTTCTCTCTTGCTCTCTCCTTCTCTCTCTCTCTCTTCCTCCCATCATCAGGGTTAATATGAATAGAAGAGGAAACACTGTGTGTATGGTGACATATTTCCCCAGGCTGTGATAGAGATCATCGAATGTAGTTATCTCTATTCGCCCCAGATATCAATAGAGGCGGAGATTAACGCTGAAAGGCTGTGTTGCTCTCAGCGACGACATGCACAGTCCTTTTACTGTTAACCTTTTTTAAAGTCTTGGACTCAAGCAGTGATGATTTGACATAAGTTCATCTACTACTGATTTGTTGGAGTCTATGGAGTTTTCGCCATTCTTTTGGGGTTAACGTTTCACATGTGAGTTGTTCAAGTCTCCATGGTGGGTTAAAAGGTGTTGGTTGGGATACTGACTAGTGACCATGTGTACAGAATCCATATTAGGAACCTTGCCATTCCTCCTCCTTAGACCTTCACGCCTCACCTTGACAATGTCCCTAATATGGATTCCGTACTTTGTAGCTCAGCCATGACCTTTTCTATGATTATATACTATGGGATGGCTTGAGAGGCTTGGCCTTGGCTTGACAGGAATTGGGTGGTTAAGAAGGAATGAGGTCACTGTGGGAATCTGCGCTGTAGGTGATGGCTTGTAGTAAGGCGGACATGTTGGTAAGGACCAGTAACCTCTAGCAGTGTGTGAGGTTGTGGTGGGGATGTGGTTAAGTTGGAGGCGATTGGGAGCCGACATATTAATAAGGGCTAGTGAACTACTCTGCATGGGCAGGAGAGTGCTGTTGAGGATTAGGGTTAGCTAATGTAGTGGGAGGAGGAGGGGCTGCCATGGTATTAAGAGATGATTGGGGCACTTCCAAACTGCTGAAATGATGCAGCAAAAAAAATCAGGTGAACGCAATGGGTTAAATCTAAGCTGTGCTGTGCAACAGAAAAGTTCTGATTAAATAGCAACACATCCTTTCTATGGATCCCTCAAGAAATGTGATACAATATGCAGTGTTTCTCCCACTTCGTATCCTCTCAGTCCACCACACCCCTGCAGACACACAGCGGATAACTATACATCAAAATGTGTTTTGGTTTGAAACTGTCTTTACACTGTAGCTGCAGTACTAATCAGACAGATATAGACATTCTCTGTATGTTTAACTCTGGTCTAATTCCACTGATTGGAATTGGCAGTGTAGGAACAGAACTGTAGCAAGGGGTTAGTGTAGATGTATAGGGGATGAACACATTTGCGAGGGTCCATGAACTAGTTGGCATAAGGGATGATTTCAGATCATTGGGCTGGCGTAAAGAGAAATTGAAGGCAATAAACAACTTCTCTGGTTGAAAATGGCCTATGTGGCACCGATATTAGTCAGAAGCATTTGTTCTACTGTCACAAAGTGTAAATAGGATAATTTTGTTCATAAAGTCAGTCACATCCAAACTGAGATTTGAGAGATAATTTGGAAAACAATGGTACGTCACGGAATGAAGGGTAGCGTGTAAGTTTTCCTTGGGTTGGGTTTATTTCAATCCATCCCACAGCTGGCAGCACCCAAGTAATCATCAATTCAGGAACGTGCAGCTGCACGCGAACGATCAGCATGCCCATGGTCAATTTGGTTTGGCATTCATTATCCTTAAGGGATATGGGACAATATTTTAAAATGTCAATAGCTCCAAATTTATATAACTTAAAAATCTCTAACCAACTATAAATTATACAAATTCATTTAGAAATATTGAAAGCATTTAATGAGACAACTAAAATATTAAAATATTGTCCCATTTACATTGTGAAATTGAATAAATGGAACTGAGTCAAACATGTGGTTTCCATATGTTTGATGTATTTGACACCGTTCCATTCATCCATTCCAGTCATTACAATGAGTCTGTCCTCCTATAGCTCCTCCCACCAGCCTCCACTGGTGTATGTGATGTCACATGACAGTAAGACGTGTCACTGTGCCATTAGGGTCATCCCTGTTGGGATCGGAGAGGCTTCTTTCCCTGCCACCCCGTCTTCCTGTCAGGTGGTCTGTCCCATCACTCAGGGAGATCCTATGTTTGAACAGGATTCCAGGGTCAAATACTGCTGACAATGGTAGCAATTTAATAGCCGGGGCTTCAAATCAATCACACACCGAGCACCTAGAGAGTCTTCAGGAAGACAGAATGTTGTCAAAAAGTGCATTTTATGCAAAAGCACCTCATTTTGTCTCCTTGCGTGTTCACTTCATTGATTTAGATGTTTTCCAATTCAATCTGGATGGGACCACAGGGAAACGCTGTTACACAATAACACAGCCTCAGGCCTTCAACCCTGAAGCTTTAGACCAGACCCAGCCCTCAAACGTATACTATACACCGTACATTCCAGTTCATTAACAACCGTCTCGTGAAAGCATAGAGAAGAAACGTGTTGTTCTCCACTGAAATGTAGCCAGTGGTTCACATGGATAACCTCTTCCAGTGAATTAGCCTGCGACCTCTGTGTGTTTGTCGAGACAGACACAGGATATCAGGCTTGGGGATGTAGGGATGCAGATAAACAGGAGTAATAAGCAGAGTTAGATGCTTAAGCCAGCCAGACCCAGTTGCCATGTCATGACCCTGTCAGCCACTTGAGGAAACATAGATTCAACTGCTTACAGTCGACCCAAACCACTGCTCAAGTGTATTTTTCGACTTTATATAACAGCTCCATATGAGACCCTGGAGTGTTGCTCTATTGTTATAGCACAACATCAGCAGTCTCTGTAAATCAACAGCTGAGTCATTATTTGCTCATGTTGTTGGTGCTGGTATTGGTTTTCTGGTCATGTGATATCGTTACACCTTGGATTTTCTCCAAGTTGCACATACAATATTTTCACAAGAGTTTATTATGACATTATTGTTTATTACAGAAAACAAAAATATAATGGGTAACATTATGCTTTAACTCCTTCGTGAAAATGTCATGAACATGCCATTACGTTTCATAACATGTCATAACCTTATCGCAATCAGACCAGAATAGATGCTATACAATGGAAAGGAAGGGCTGTGCATCATAGGGCTCCTGGGGGCCTCTATGGGCCCTTGTCTTTTCCTGGCCCTTCTCACACCATTCTCTCTCTCCTCCATGCAGGCTACATTGAGGAGGCATGCATCATCCCCTGTCCGTCAGACTGTAAGCTCAGCGAGTGGTCCAACTGGTCCCGGTGCAGCAAGTCATGTGGTAGCGGGGTCAAAGTGCGTTCCAAGTGGCTCCGGGAGAAACCGTACAACGGAGGGCGACCCTGCCCCAAACTGGACCACATCAACCAGGTACAGCATGAGAAACACTCACAAGACTGTCTAATGTAGAAATGAGTTCATGTTAACTTGTAAGAATTTTGTTGGACAGCTGAGGGACTTCCTAATATGGATGCCAGTTTTTCCTAATATAAATTATTTTTTCAGGCACTGTTTGTGATAAATAACACCGTTTTGTGTTAGAAGCACATTATTACAAACACATAGGAGAGAGAAACAAATTAAATATTCATGAAAATATTCCGTTTGAATTACCTTCCGTTACTTTCTCTCATGATTGCCAAATTGCTTTTGCTGGGTAGAATAGAGAGCCAGGGGAATGGATACTATAAATGGATCCATCCACAGAAATGCCCCTGATTTGAGAAATGACATTTTTTACCTTCAATATGAATAGAAACAGATTCAGAGAAGTGGATTAATTTCATGGCATGTTGATCTGTTTCTCAGTGTTTGAATTCTCTAAAGTGGTCTTCACAGAGGCAGCCTTTATTTACAACGTCACATTAATCAAATGTTTGATCTAAGCAATTCAATATTTGCATTTGTCAATTATACCAAATCTTTGTCACTTTCATTCCACAATGCACACTGGATACGGATTAACACAATAGGCCCAGGTAAGACCCTTTTCAGTATTATGAATTCATATTGTCAACAATGTCCCACATACAGAATATCTCTTGTTGTGCATAGTACTGTACAGAACATTCACAGATGTAGCGGGGTAAGATTAAAAAGGACAGACATAAGCACTAACAAAACACCTCTGGTAATGTCTTAATCATCTCAACACAGTAATATCATTGACGCTATTCTTGTCACCCAAACTCAATGATAACGGAGGTAATAACCATAGACATATTCATGTCAAATCCCTTGCCTGGTGCCTTCCCCCAGGTGTATGAGGTTGTGCCATGTATTAGTGACTGCAGTCAGTATGTGTGGGTGGCTGAACCCTGGAGTGTGTGGAAGGTCAGTAACTTGGACCTGAAGGAGAACTGTGGAGAGGGCGTCCAGACACGCAAAGTCAGGTACTATACCCTTTCACTACATCACACTACTGTAGACTAAATAAAACCATCCCAAGCAATGTTCTACTCCCTCATACGAAGACCGTTGTGTCACACACAGTATAAATCCATGGTCCTCAACATATGCATGTAAATATGTTGTATATATTGCATTTGATTGACAGCTGATTTTAATGGAAAATGTTTTGACTATGTAAGGTCATATGAACACATCTCTGGGCCAATCCCGTAGGTGTATGCTGAACACTATTGACGGTCCATCTGAGTCTGTGGAGGACTACCTGTGTGACCCGGAGGACATGCCCTTGGGGACGCGGGGAAGCCGGCTGCCCTGCCCCGAGGACTGTGTCCTCTCTGACTGGAGCAGCTGGAACCGCTGCAGCCTGGTAAGAATAACTGGTCGGAGGCCAATCATCTCTATTCATGTATGTATGATGTGTATGTGATGGCTGTGGTAAGAGGTATCCTGGATCTGTACAAAAGTTTTGGCCTCTCTGGAGTTGCTGCAGCCTGCTAAGAACCACTGGTACACGTCTGTGGTAAGAACTGACCCTGGATCGGTAGGATAGTTTTTTTTAATTCACCCACTGATTCTGTGATATGAAGTCCTGTGACTGAAACTGTGATACCCATTTCTCACTTTTTGAAAGAGACTGGAACCTAACATAAAGAGTTTGTTTTTCTTAGGATAAATGGATTGTGAATCTTTCACAGTATGATATTTCTTCCTCCACGGAAGCAGAAAAATAATAAAAAAGAAATATGTGCTGCAGAGCGGTAACAAATGCCTGTGAATCACATTATCCAATTCTCACCCATTAAAATACACAGGGAAAGAAACCGATGTAACTACTTCCTGATCGAGACTTCAGTGGAGGTGAATCTATTTCTGGATGTAAAAATCCCCTTGTGAAACAGATGCACCTGCTCTGATCGGATCATGAACCACTCTCATTCTCCAGCCTGACACTGCTAGGAAGCCTTTGTAACATGGTAAAGGCAGCCCGACCATGGTTGTCTCACAGCTGTAAAATAGACACATGTATAAAATATTACTGAATATAATCAAAGTCCAGTAGTTAACCGCAGTAAGAGGTCCAGTCCTCCCCCTCTGACACATTTCATTGGTTGTAAAAGAGCGATTGAACTGTTTCAACGTCACCTGCTGGTTTCCTGAAAAGGCACCAGCCATTGTTAATCACACCCCGTTCTCTTTAAGTGCTTGACATGCTGACTTCCCACAATTCCAATCGCAACATGGAGTCTTGCCGGTACCAGCGGGGCTTGTCCCATGTTTTATTCATGGCGAATAAAACATTCCAGCGATGTTATTCCAGAGGCAGTGTTTTTCCCACTCTCACACTGTGTAAAGGGAATGTAAGGAATGTTAGGATGGAATATCTATTCGAGAAGCATCCTCAACGTTTTTCCGCGAAATTCCTAGGAATTCCATATTCCAGGAATGCCAGTAGAGAGGATATGTGAAAGTTGGCAGCCCTGGGAATTGGGAATGGCATGACATCAAAACATGGAATGTTAATCCGCTTTTATTTAAGACAATTAAATATGGAGAAAGAGAAGCCTTCAAATTCACACAGTTGAATCGACCTTTATGTTCAATAAATATGGACATCATGGCGACAAGGCCTCTCCATTGAAAAAGGGCTTAGTTCCAATTCAGTGATCTGTCTACGTAGACTTCTTATGACTTGCTGCAATATGGATTTGTAAATCATTTACGCTATAAGAAAAATACACAACCCTCCCCCTTTTTGCTCAACCCCTCCATGTTGATGTGAAATTGTGCCTACCTTTCAGCCATGCAGTTACAACAATAGCAGGAAACGGACAGCCTACGCCATCCGGTCACCTGGAGCAGGGAGACAATGTCCGGACACCACAGAGAAGGAGCCATGTAGTCTGAACCTGAACTGCTTTCACTATTTCTACAACATCACAGGTAGAAGAAGAAAAAAATAATCGCAGAACATCTCACTGACATCTTCCATTTAGTTTGTCTATAAGTAGCTACTTTCCCTCATCAATGGCTATCTACTTACACTGTTACTTAAAGGCCCAATGCAGCTGTTTTTACCTCAATATCAAATAATTTCTGGGTAACAATTAAGTACCTTACTGTGACTGTTTTCAATCAAAATGGTCAAAAAGAAACAAAAATAGCTTCTTAGCGTGAGCAATTTCTTGATATATTAACTTATTCTCCGCCTGGTGACTGCATCCTACCCTTTTTTAACAGCTCTTACACTAAACGGGCATTATCATCATTTTCACCATTTCCTAGTATTATTCCAAGTTCATAGTGTGGAAATATATACAAAACCCTGGGAAATCATGTTATTGACTGCACTGGGCCTTTTAAGTGTTCTAATTTTACTCATACTGAAATAACTTTACCCAACCAATGCAGTTAAAAAAAAATCGATATACACACTATAAGGTCGTGTATTAATATTGCACACTCTTGGTGCAGCATACTCTTATCTAGTACTACTCCAAAACGACTTGGTCCAATTAAACTGCAGTCTTTTTTGGTGGCTCCTCTGTGATTCCAGAGATGTGTAGTGTTATCTTCAATATCGTAGCTCTCTCTCTCTCTCTCTCCTCTCTCTCTGTCTGTTGCTCACTTCACTGCTAATCTGTAGCTCTCTGCTCCCAGCGGCACCCAGGCCTTTCAGGGCCACACAGTAACTATGTAAATAAAATACCAGGAGAGATCATTACTGGAAATGCTCTATTTGATGTTGCCAGGATCCATTTTGCCTTTGCTTGTCTGAATCGTTCTCTCTCTCTCTCTCTCTCTCCACAATCTCCCTCTTCCACTCCCCCGAGTGCCACAAAGCTTTGCAGCAGGAGTTGAGCACTTAAAACAGCCGCTAAAAACAGCCACTCATCTTTGTCAGAGTGTTGCAGGCATTTGAGTGATCCCCGGGCCCCTCAGTGGTAGACATATTTCATGGCTTAACTAGAGCCACATGGTTATTTGACTGGGGTTCTGGGATTCCAACTTCTCTGGATTCAAACGATATGCTTCACTTCAGAGGATTGTTTATGTGAATACTTTACTATTTATATTTTTGATAACTTTTACTTCACTACATTCCTAAAGAAAATGATATACTTTTTACTCCATACATTTTCCCTGACACCCAAAAGTACTCCTTACATTTTGAATGCTTAGCAGGACAGGAAAATGGTCCAATTCACACACTTATCAAGAGAACATCGCTGGTCATCTCTACTGCCTCTGATCTTGCGGACTCACTAAACACAAATGCTTTATTTGTAAATGGCGTCTGAGTGTTGGAGTGTGCCCCTGGCTATCCATAAATAAAAAAATAAAAAATTGTGCCATTTGGTTTGCATAATATAATATACTTTTACTTTTACTTTTGATACTTAAGTATATTTAAAACCAAATACTTTTAAACTTTCACTCAAGTAGTATTTAACTGTGTGACTTTTTACTTGAGTCATATTCTATTAAGGTATCTTTACTTTTACGCAAGTCTGACAATTCCACCACTTCTCTTGAAATAGGCGTGGGCGTTTCTCTTGATCTTTTTACGTGCTCCTCCGTCATGTGCCCTAGATTAGCTGTCAAAAGCATGGCAGAGCAGGTGTTACAAGCGGTCATGACTCTGTTCAGTTAATGAGTTCAAGTGTTAGAGGTGTTCCCAATGCGTCTGTTGCCAAAATAATCAACTGACATCAAACTCAACTGAGTACATATCCTATCTTTAGAAAATGACTTGGGGTTGGAACTGCCTAAAACAGGCTTTGACATCAAATGTACCCTTTGCCTAATGATTGAAGCTTTGCATGCGTATCTCCTGTCCAGTTTGGGGCAATGATGTACATAAACACTAGATTGCAAATGCTGTGTATTGGCCAATGAGAGGCTTTGAAGCCACCGGTCGGACATATTGGTACTCCCCAGAAGAACGAGTCTTCCATAGGAATAAATGGAACTCTTTACAGTATTTCAATTAAATGTTTCAAGGACAAAATGACATGTATTTAAGAATTTTAATATTGTAGTGGGGACAGCAACATTATTACTCTCTAAAAGTTATACGTTAAGGAAAATGTTATTTTATATTTACTAATAATTATTTCTATGTTTAGCTTACATCATATAAGTTCAAAGTATGCATTAAGGTGTCTGTGATAGAATAAACTTGATAAAAACAAATGTATGCATTAATAAAAGGAATTTCTATAGCTTATTTTTTACAACGGTGGGGGAGTAGTAAAATGGAGGAGCGGGGGCTTCAAATCAGTGCCCCCCTGTTAGCCATCTAGTGTATATATAAATCATCTCGGGCCATACTGTACACTGAGAATAGAAAACATTTTAGAACACCTGGTCTTTCCATGACATAGACTGACCAGGTGAATCCAGGTGAAAGCTATGATCCCTTATTGATTCCACTTGTTCAATCCACTTCAAGCAATGTAGATGAAGGGGAGGAGACAGGTTAAAGAAGGATTATCAAGCCTTGAGACAATTGAGAAATGGATTGTTTTATGTGTGCCATTCAGAGGGTGAATGGGCAAGACTAAAAAAATGTGTGCCTTTGAATGGGGTAGTAGGTGCCAGACACACCAGTTTGTGTCAAGAACTGCAACGCTGCTGGGTTTTTCATGCTCAACAGTTTCCTGTGTATTTCAAGAATGGTCAACCACCCAAAGGACATGCAGCCAACTTGGCACAACTGTAGGAAGCATTGGAGTCAACATGGGCCAGCATCCCTGTGGAACGTTTCGACACCTTGTAGAGTCCATGCCCCTATGAATTGAGGCTGTTCTGAGGGCAAAAGGGAGTGCAACTCAATATTAGGAACGTGTTCCTAATGTTTAGTATACTCAGTGTATGTTTGTGAGTTTGTCTTGAATTTGAGTGTGATTTTCATACTGGTCTGCCTTTTCCCCTCAGACTGGAGCACATGTCAGCTAAGTGCCAATGCTGTGTGTGGGAATGGCATCAAGACGCGGATGCTGGATTGTGTACGCAGCGACGGCAAGTCTGTCGACCTCAAGTTCTGTAAGGAGGTGGGATCCTCTTAAATGCTCTATCCCCAACTCCTGATTACAATCCTAACTCTCATTCAGGTCCACTATGATGAAAGTCAATACTGAGTCAATACTAGTGATACTGAAATTGGACCGTTTCCAGAGTAACTGAACCATCTGTACTGTCAATAGTTTGAAGTTGTGTGTCCTTGGAGTATTACTAATTTAGCTCAGCAGAGCAGCAATAACGTAATATATTATCTCTTTGGATCAGTATCAGCCACAAGTGATTATAGGCAAATAAAATGACAGGCATGTACCGTATCTTCATAAAACATTTAGAAGTGTTTACACATGAGGATTGCTGTAGCCCCATCAGATTCAACTCAGTTCATTCATAATCCAGTCAGACACTCTCAAATTGTACCCTGCAGGCTGCAGTTGAAAAACTAACCTCACTGCTATTGAACCCATGGCCCAGTTTCAGTCCGGCTCAATCAGGGATAATAGGGTTTAAACAAGCCGGGTGCCCATCTTGTGCCAGAACAGAACCAGCGGCTCCTGAGAATTATAGGCTATTTACCTAGGGGTCAGACAGAAGTAAGAAGCAATGGGTCTGGGCTGGCTGTACCAGTCTGTTGCAAAACGCCACTATGATAGGTGTTGTGACTGATACTGTGACTGATAATGATCCTGCTCTTTCATAGCTGAGCCT
The DNA here is from genome assembly GCF_016432855.1 of Salvelinus namaycush. Classification (NCBI taxonomy): domain Eukaryota; kingdom Metazoa; phylum Chordata; class Actinopteri; order Salmoniformes; family Salmonidae; genus Salvelinus; species Salvelinus namaycush. The sequence goes on from NC_052343.1 coordinate 10,956,327, forward strand.
GGAGAGGAAGTGGCAGATGAACATTTCCTGTGTGGTGGAGTGTCCCGTCAACTGCCAGCTCTCTGATTGGTCGGCCTGGTCGGAATGCTCGCACACGTGTGGATTGGATGGTAAGACAGGTAGCCTCGTGGTTAGAGCATTGAGCCAGCAACTGAAAGTTTCCTGGATCGAATCCCCGAGCTGACAAGGTAAAATTCTGTCATTCTGCCCCTGAACAAGGCAGTTAACCCACTGTTCCCCGGTAGGCCGTCATTGTAAAGGAGAATTTGTTCTTAACTGACTTGCCTAGTTAAATAAAGGTTCAATTTAAAAAATGTATATATACTCCTATATCCTTTTACTGTCAATGGCTCCTAGGTAAACGTCTGAGATGATCAAGAAGAATTGAAGGACACTTAATGGGTTAACTTCTCCTGAGGGTCATCAAACCAGACTCATCTCGGTGGTTATATGAATATTGTTTCCATATGAGATACAGTGCATTGATTTGTTTCCTACAAATATTATATTCAAGCTAATATCACAAAATATCTCAGGCAGCCAGGGTTTGGAAAAAAAAACAAAGATTACAAACGAGACAAACGGCATTAAACACGGTCATACAGTATCTTCAAAGCTCACTCTGTTTCGTTCGATGGCCTTACGTAATAGAATGCACACCTTCCTACGTTCGCTGTGCTATCAACCCATGTTAAATCAACAGCTCCTCTACACTGTCAGATGACCAACGATCACAGGGATCTCCGTCTGCGCAAAAACAATCACACATCACACTCTTAATGGGTTGGGAGAACTCCCCCCCAAAAATTGCAAGACTGCTCATTGAACTGAGAGAGATTGCATCCTACATCGCCCTGTAAAGTGACTGCTCTGTCCTTTGTTGTTTGTTGTTGTACAGCATCAGACAATTGATTCTGTCCTATTATGTCTGTCTGCTAGCGGCCCTGTGGGAAGCCCTTTGAAGTAACAGCCAGCCTGTAGCCTCTAGCACCTGCAGCTGAATCACAGGCAAGAGATAAGTGTTTTAAGAGTGGCTAAAGATGCAATGGGGATCCTCACCTGATCTATAGAGGATGTTCTGTTGGCTAGAACATGATGTGAGGTAGTATTATGTCTGATGGAAAATGTTGTATTTTACTGTCTGATAAGTGTAGCAGGTGTTCTTTGTTGTTTGGTTGAGAGAGAGGATTGCTGGCTCTGTGTTGGAAAATGAGCTGTTATATGTGACCAATTGCAAAACAGAGACGAAGAAAGGGGTTTGAAAGAGTATGTGGCATGGAAGCAGTGAGATGGATTTATACGAGAGGGGTGGAAAGAGAGGAATGAATGCGAGGGAGAGGTGGACATTGAGTCTGCAGTACTTGAAGTACCAGTGTGTTACAGCAAATCACAATCCGTGTGTGTGTGTGTGTGTGTGTGTGTGTGTGTGTGTGTGTGTGTGTGTGTGTGTGTGTGTGTGTGTGTGTGTGTGTGTGTGTGTGTGTGTGTGTGTGTGTGTGTGTGTGTGTGTGTGTGTGTGTGTGTGTGTGTTAGCTCACTTAATACCTATACTTCATCTGAGATGATACACTCTTAGTATAACTACTGTATACATCACATTGCAAAGCCTTTAGAATCAAGAAAGCTTACAAAATGCTCAAACTGCAGCACACCACATCCATTACACATAAGAGACTTCACCACCTCATATGGTCCTGTACTGGTGTTATATAAAAGGAAGGCAGTAGTTGGCAGAACAGAAAGGAAAAGTCATTTTGCTCAAGTGGAGGAGTGGAAGTAGAGAGGTAATCAATATGGCTGGAGGACAGAACAGTGTAGCAGGCTTTTTCAAGAGCTGCCTTTGTCAAGCAGTTAGGGACGACTAATACAGTAACCTATAAATAATACAGTAACACACACGCAAAGACGCACAGGAGTACACACGAATACACATGTACATAAATACACACAATAACTGTTTGTAGGCCTATACTGTAATTACATGTATTTGCCAATTGAATTGAATGCACTGAATGGTGAATGACCTGACATTAAAACAAAGGATGAACTTTAGCAGACTGTTCCATTCAAAAGAAAGGAAAAGAATACTGGAGGGAACAACACATCATTGACTTGCCTTTGTCTAGACGGACATCACTGCTGTGTTTGGTTTGTAGCCCGAGCTCACGCATCTCCCTATTCAGACATCAGTCATATGTTGATGTGAATCCCAGTCGAAGCACTCTTTCTGAATCAAATAGTCCCAACGTCTGCAGACTTTCTACATGTCTTTCGGTAGATGTGATACTGTAACTACTACAGATGTAGAATCTTCATTTGAGTCAGTTTAGCAACAGCAGGAAAATAATCCTCACCAACAGGAAGTGTGAATTATTATCTGGATTATAATTCATGGACATTTTTGAAGGTGTTTCATAAAGGGAAAAATCAAGTCTGAATTTTCAAAGTGAAAATTACTTCAGGAGCCTTTTAAACCTCAAATACACTACACTGCATTGCAGGAAAGTTATCCTGCAACAGGGTGATCAAATTAAGATCCTACATCTGTACAAGACTAATTGTCCAGTGAGTGTCTCACATGAATGATGTCACTGCATTTTTGTGTTCTAGGGCGGATGTGGCGTAGCAGGGTGGTGGTGCAGGGGTCCCAGGGAGACGGGCGTCCCTGTCCCTCTCAGCTGGAGCAGTGGAAACCTTGTCCTGTCAGACCCTGTTACAGGTGGCAGTACAGCCCCTGGTCTGAGTGCAGAGTGGAGGTAGGCTACACCACACACTGTCTTATTCTCCCTGGTCTGAGTGCAGAGTGGAGGTAGGCTACACCACACACTGTGTCTTATTCTCCCTGGTCTGAGTGCAGAGTGGAGGTAGGCTACACCACACACTGTCTTATTCTCCCTGGTCTGAGTGCAGAGTGGAGGTAGGCTACACCACACACTGTCTTATTCTCCCTGGTCTGAGTGCAGAGTGGAGGTAGGCTACACCACACACTGTCTTATTCTCCCTGGTCTGAGTGCAGAGTGGAGGTAGGCTACACCACACACTGTCTTATTCTCCCTGGTCTGAGTGCAGAGTGGAGGTAGGCTACACCACACACTGTCTTATTCTCTCTTTGACCCTTTTACTCAGTTAACACACACAGAGGACATGATCTGACTTATCCATGTGTGTGTGTCTGTGTGTGTGTCTGTGTGTGCTTCTGTGTGTGCTTCTGTGTGTGTGTGTCTGTCTCCCCCAGGAGGTGGTATGCGGAGCGGGACTTCACTACCGGAACCTGTCGTGCTTCGTGTCGGACGGCTCCAGAGAGGGAGAGGGCAGCATGGTGGAGGAGGAGCTGTGTGGGGGTCTGGAGCTGGCTGTCAACAGAGACAAAGTGATCATACTGAAGGAGACCTGTGTTCTGCCCTGTCCAGGTAACCAACCAGCTAACAGTATGCAGCGCTCCCGTCTTATGGAGGTGTGCTGTTATTTATATTGTGCATCGTGGTACAGTGTGGGTGGTAGCATAGATCTAGATGAAGCCTATGCCTGTGTAAAAACAGCATAGAGAAAAAACACACTGTGAATTCATAACATTTCCTTTTTATGCAGATATACACATACATTACATCAACAACAATCTGCTTTGAACTTTAATAGACGTTCTTCAACCCCAAGAGTTTAACTTCTACTTGGTCACAATCCCGGATCCGGGAGCACCCCCATCAGTAAAAAAGCTGACTAGCATAGCCTAGCATAGCGCCACAAGTAAATACTACTGACCAATATCCTGCCAAACTCATTTTAAACCAGTTTTAGTCATGGGGGAACATACAGTTGAAGTCGGAAGTTTACATATACCTTAGCCAAATACATTTATACTCAGTTTTTCACAATTCCTGACATTTAATCCTAGTAAAAAGTCCCTGTCTTAGGTCAGTTTGGATCACCACTTTATTTTAAGAATGTGAAATGTCAGAATAATAGTAGAGAGAATTATTTATTTCAGCTTTTATTTCTTTCATCACATTCCCAGTGGGTCAGAAGTTTACATACACTCAATTTGTATTTGGTAGCATTGCCTTTAAATTGTTTAACTTCTACTTCACAATCACAGTCACAATCCCGGATCCGGGAGCACCCTCATCAGTAAAAAAGCTGACTAGCATAGCCTAGCATAGCGCCACAAGTAAATACTAGCATCTAAATATCATGAAATCACAAGTCCAAGACACCAGATGAAAGATACACATCTTGTGAATCCAGCCATCATTTCTGATTTTTAAAATGTTTTACAGGGAAGACACAATATGTATTTCTATTAGCTAACCACGATAGCAAAAGACACAACTTTTTTTTCCCACCATTTTTTTACTGCATAGGTAGCTATCACAAATTCGACCAAATAAAGATATAAATAGTCACTAACCAAGAAACAACTTCATCAGATGACAGTCTGATAACATATTTATTGTATAGCATATGTTTTGTTCGAAAAATGTGCATACTTCAGGTATAAATCATAGTTTTACATTGCAGCCACCATCACAACTCTCACCAAAGCAACTAGAATAACTACAGAGAGCAACGTGAATTACCTAAATACTCATCATAAAATATTTATGAAAAATACACAGTGTACAGCAAATGAAAGACAAAGATCTTGTGAATCCAGCCAATATTTCAGATTTTTTAAGTGTTTTACAGCGAAAACACAATATAGCATTATATTAGCTTACTACAATAGCCAACCACACAACAGCATTGATTCAAGCCAACAATAGCGATAACGAATAAACCAGCAAAAGATATTAATTTTTTCACTAACCTTCTCAAACTTCTTCAGATGACAGTCCTATAACATCATATTACACAATACATATAGAGTTTGTTCGAAAATGTGCATATTTAGCGGCACAAATCGTGGTTATACAATGAGAATAGTAGCCAAGCTGCCAACAAAATGTCGGGAGAAATCTTGGGAGAGGCACCTAATCTAATCAGTAACTAATCATAAACTTGACTAAAAAATACAGGTTGGACAGCAAATGAAAGATACATTAGTTCTTAATGCAACCGCTGTGTTAGATTTTTAAAACTAACGTTACTACGACATACAGCGTGCGTTAAAGCGAGACCGCACCGAAATTAATGGCGGAATAGTAGGTCAACATTTTTCAACAGAACAACGAATTAACATCATAAATACTTCTTACTTTTTGATGAGCTCCCATCAGAATCTTGGGCAAGTTGTCCTTTGTCCAGAGGAATCATTGCTCGGTTGTAGATTGTCGCCTTCAACTTTGGAATTAGCAGTAAACATTAGCCATGTGGCGAAGACGTGTCCAACTCACTATAACGCAGCACTAAGAAATATCCGAAAATCGCAATATACTGATATAAACTGATATAACTCGGTTTAAAATAACAACATTATGATGTCTTTAACACCTATATCGAATAAAATCAGAGCCGGATATATCTAAGGCCTATAACGGGAGCTTTCCAGAACGCAATCCTGAGGTCTGTCTTGCGTCATGGCGAATGATGAAAAGACTGCACCCCACGTTCCCAGACCATTTATATGGCCTCAGATCTGCCTAGCAACTCCATTCCAATTCTCACTATTTGCTGACATCTAGGGGAAGGCGTATGCAGTGCATCTCGACCAATAGAAGACATGCAAATTAATAAACTGACCCCAGAACAGCCTGCCTGATTTCAGATTTCTCACTTCCTCACAGGAAAATTGCTCCAACTTGAGTTCTGTTTTACTCACAGATATAATTCAAACGGTTTTAGAAACTAGAGAGTGTTTTCTATCCAATAGTAATAATAATATGCATATTGTACGAGCAAGAATTGAGTACGAGGCAGTTTAATTTGGGAACGAAATTTTTACAAAGTGAAAACAGCACCCCCTATTGAGAATTTGACTTGGTTAGCTTTAGTTGTGTTTCTTGCTCTGTTGTCTTTTCTTCAGGCATATCACTCCAAATGGAACAAAGAGGCTAACAACTGTGTGGTTCCCTATCTCCTCTCTCTCTCTCTCTCTCTCTCTCTCTCTCTCTCTCTTTCTCTCTCTCTCTCTCTCTCTCTCTCTCTCTCTCTCTCTCTCTCTCTCTTTCTCTCTCTCTCTCTCTCTCTCTCTCTCTCTCTCTCTCTCTCTCTCTCTCTCTCTCTCTCTCTCTCTCTCTCTTTCTCTCTTTCTCTCTCTCTCTCTCTCTCTCTCTCTCTCTCTCTCTCTCTCTCTCTCTCTCTGTGTGTGTCTGTAGGTGAATGCTACCTGATGGAGTGGTCTGACTGGAGCCCGTGTCTGAGTGTGTGTGCCAAAGGGGCCGGCGTGGACTTTGGCTCGGTCCAGGTGCGCTCGCGAGCCGTCATGGCCCAGGAGCCTGAGAATGTCCAGCTGTGTCCTGACCAGGACTGGGAGTCCCGACCCTGCATTGGTGAGACTGGGAAAACAAGTTTGTATTCATTAGGGCACACAAGCTAAATGTTTTGCAATGGAAGATGAAAATGAATGTTTTTTTATTGGACTATTAAGGTAGTCCCGTCCCACTTCAGTCTGTTTTCTTCCATTTGGTGCCTAATCAATACAACCCAGGTTTTATGTTTTCATCGAAGTCAAATAACATTCCCATGAGGAATTTATTTTACCAGGTTAAAATATGGCAAAACAAATTCCTCAGGTTTATATACAGTACTAGCATGGTCCCTCAGGCATCTTATTCATGTTAGACTAGACTAGAGCATACAGTGTTATGTGAATCCCCAACCCCCCACTACGTTCCCCTGGGCTCTGGCTGGGGAGTCCCTCGTTTTCTCACCCACTGCTGCGGCCGCCCCACAGCAGCCATCGCTGGGATGACCTGGTTTATAAGCATCACTATGGGCCCGTGTGGGAGAGGGGATGGGGTGGCCCGGCGCTCTTTAAGAAGAAGAGGAAGGGGAGACGGGGAGATAGAGTGGGAAGGAGCGAGACATGGGATGGAGAGGAAAAACAGGAGAGAGAGGGGAGAGGAAGCAATATAGGGAATAGAGAGAGAGAGGGAGAGGAAGAAAGAGAGAGAAACACACCAGATCATTATACCCTGACCGATGACACTATAAAAAATCTATTGTATTGATTGTAGCGATGATACTGTAGCCAGCGAGCACTGAGAGAAAAATGTACATTTTTGAGATGAGATTGAGATTGCTCATTTACGATAGAGTTGAACTGGTTTTGCAGGTGATTAGTTACAGAGGGCTCCCCAAAGAATAAGGGTCACTTGGAGCACTGATGGAGATATTGATGAAACATTAACAGCGTTCATGCTAAGCCATCTAGCAAAAGACTGAGCCTTTCATCCAGAATGTAAAAATCGAACCACACCCCTCTGTTCAATTAAGTTCCGTTTAATTCAGTAGAACTGATCTGAATTCAATTTGGCTCTGTTCTGTACCTGACTTAATGGCTCATCGATATCATTATGTCTTGTGCTCTTACAGATGGGGAGTGTTTTGAGTACAAGTGGATGAGCAGCACGTGGTCAGGCTCCTCTCGTGTCACCTGGTGTCAGCGCTCTGATGGACTCAACGTCACTGGTAGGCACTACTAAACCTTCAATGGTGCCTTAATGCACTTCTTTCCATATGCCTTATTAGAGTTGACATCAAAGCCTAAAGATCTGACCAATCACATGCCATCTGAACCTTCTTTGGTGACCTTTTACCTACAGGAGGATGCCCCCCTATCAATCCTCCAGGAGACGACAACAACTCCTGTGACCCGCCGTGTCAAATGCCAATGTCCTTCTGCACTGAGGTGAGCTGTTCATGGGTAGTTATCTATGTTGAGTGAGAGTGGTTCAGATTAGGTTTGTGCTCTGAACGCGTTGCACTTCAGTCCATTCTAGCATGGCCAGATAGTGACAAGCTGACAACCGTGGTTGTGTCTGAAAGCATTAATACCTGTCAAATCCTTGCTTCCTCCATCCTTGTCTCCTCAATTCCTTTCAAAGTGCATCAAAGGAGAGAATCCAAGGTCCCTCCCTCTGACCTCCTCCTCCAATTAGCTTTGAAAGGATTTGAGGAAACAAGGACAGAGGAAGCAAGGATTCGACAGATAGTAACATATTCAGACACAGCAGTGAACAGTATGTGTGTAACACTGCCCTCTTCAGGCCAGCATGTGTATGTGCGAGGAGGGTTACACCGAGGGGATGTCCTCCAGTGGCCAGCTGAACCAGTGCTCCCCCATACCCATCCTGGAAATCCCCACAGCCGGGGACAAGAAGACTGACGTGAAGACCAGCCGTGCCATCAACCCCACCCTGCCTGCCACCATACAGCCTGGACGCACCGGACGCACCTGGTACCTGCAGCCCTTTGGACCAGGTGAACCAGCTACGTCACTAGCGTAGAAGTAGTGAACACACATTCAGTAGCTTGCAGGTGCAGAGTACAAAAGGTAAAACCCATGAAAGTTTGATAGATGCTGCGGGGGCATTATTTCTTACAGATGCAGCTACGTCAACCACAGTAAATAGCTTTTATAGCTTTTGGTTTATGAGAGTTACATTTCTGCACACACTTCTGACAATAGCAAATATAGCAAGAATGTAAAGTGATGGGAGGACCAGTTTGGACCAGAGGAATGTTTCTCTGCTACTCCGTCATCATGGCTAAATAAGTGCATGAAATGAAAAGGAAGCATGTGGCTGATGGTTTGTTAGATGCTGCAACAGGATTGCAGCCAATACAAGAGATACTATGTATTATGCTAATGTCCTGTACACTCTTAGCGAATTTGCTTGGTTAACACCATAGTGCTTTCTGGTTAGAGTGCTGCATGTCACTGAGTCAGTAAGTGGCACTTGGGCTCTTACCATTTTCAACAGGTTGAGACTGTCTAGACATGTCCTCCAAAGCACAATTCAGATCAAAATTTTCAAAGCCAGAAACAAATGGAAACTAGACCCAGTCAGTCGTGTAGCCAGCTGAACTGACAGCTCTCCCTCCTCCACAGATGGCAAGCTGAAGACGTGGGTATATGGTGTAGCAGCGGGAGCCCTGGTACTGCTCATGTTCATAGTGTCTATGATATACCTAGCTTGGTGAGTCCGCTCTGATCTTGTCCTTTTTTACTCATCCATCCCTTCATCATTCATTAAAAAATCCCCGTAGTGATTTGTTTTGGTCCGATTTGATTTCAGATGTTGAACCCTTTCATTTAGTCATTAGTCGGTTCATCCCCCCCTCATCTTTTTGGTGTATTTATTGTTTTGTTGTTGTTTGTTTTGTTTTCTTCATGCCATCTGTCGCCAGCAGCAGTTACAGCGTCCTGCGCCGCCATCTTCAGGCCACCGAGTCCAACGCCAATGGGACGGTGGTCTGGATGGGCCAAAATGTACATGAGTTGACTTACATGTGCCCCGATTGCCAAGAGTTGGGTCAAAGCAGTAGCCAAAGCAGTGGCCAAAGCAGTGGCCAAAGCAGCGGCCAGGGCAGCGGCCAGGGCAGCGGCCAGGGCAGCAGCTAAAGAGTAGCTGCAGTGCCAACCGTTGACCCCTAACCTGTGACCCCTCCACCAGTGTCACATGACATGTCCCGCTTGACCAGCTGTGTGAAGTTGCTGGTGCAGGTGAGGTCCCAGGAAATCACCTTCTAGGGGTCCCTCATACTGTAGGTGGTAGGCTCCAGATAGAACCTGGTTGTAGGAAGTCTTCCGACTTTAGGATGACCTTACCTTCACCAAATCATTAACCGAAACCATTAGGGCAGTGGTTTCCAGACCCTAACACACCCAATTACTAATCAATGACTCAAGATGAAGATTAGTTAACTCAGAAGTGTTAGTGTTGGCCTGGAACAAAATATGTGACCAGGGTTAAGTGACTACTAATGTGACTACCATTGACTGATTTGGGCTCCCGAGTGACGTAGCAGTCTAAGGCACTGCATCTCAGCGCAAGAGGCGTCACTATAGTACCTGGTTCGCAGCCAGGCTGTATCACATCCGGCCATGATTGGGAGTTCCATAGGGCGGCGCACAATTGGCCCAGCGTCGTCTGGATTTGGCCGGTGTAGGCCGTCATCGTAAATAAGAATTTGTTCTAGTTAAATAAAGGTTAAATAAAAAAAAATAAAAAAATACAAATTCAACCCCATTAAGACTCATTCAGGCCTTTTCCTGTGGACTAATTTGTTTTCTTGAATGAAAAATGGCACAATGATGGTGCAATACTGTCCTCTGGTGGCCATGATAGATAGCTACTATATTTTAAAGTAGTAGCAACATTCCCCTGCTTTTATCAAATCCCCTCTGCCATCTCATCCCTGTTTATCCTCTATTTACCATACATTGTCACATACATTTATTATGTTGCTTACGTTTATAATGCACGGAACACCAATTGTTGAGGATGATCAAGTTCACACTACCATCAAGAAATATGCACAGGTGCAGTAGAAGTAAGCATTTATGCATGCATCTTTATGAGGCATTAATGATTGCAGGACAACAATCGTGCTTCTCTTTTCCTAGGATGGTGACATTTGCTAAATAGCTCTGTAATATTCTTGCACTGTCATAACCTATAGAAAAGGTACTTTATAACTCCGAGCCATAGAAGTCAAGTGAAGCACGGCCACAGACATTAATGCAAATGGACATACTAATACCTTTAACTTGCTTTTTATCTTTTTAATATGCCCATGTCTTCCCGAAATGTCAGTTTTATAGAGATATCGTTCATTTAGAACAAACGCAGCGATATGTTATAGCTGACATAATAGTATGCCACTTTCTAGTGCTGCTGGTGTTTTACTTGCACTGTAGTGTACAGATTGTAAGGCAGGGTAACGTGTTGTCTACTCTTCCTCTTAGCAAAAAGCCAAAGAAACCAAAGAGACAGAGGCAGATGAACAACCGACTGAAACCTCTCACCCTAGCCTATGATGGGGACGCTGACATGTAGGACTCTGGGATAGCCTAGTCCTCCAGAGACCTGCCACACCTGCCGTAAAAACAAAGAGACATATCCCATCATAGGAAGGACAGGGATGTTTTCATCTGCAGATCAGAAGAAGAAGACCAACGGCCATCTTGAATCCATTTTGGGTCCTCATGAGTTAAATGGAGATTGGAATTGAGGAAACATTTCTCCACTTAGAGATACTTGGGTTTAGTCCATTTCAAGCAGCAGTTCTCCTTTTTCCCCCATTTTCTTTTGTGATATTTCCTTAAGCAAAAGCCTTCAAGGCCTCCACTCACTACGAGGAAAATGCCTTTTTTTGTTTGCCCTTTTTGCTTTCAAATGGAAGGGCTGCTGCGAAGAGAAACTTTTTTCTCCTTGAACACAAACAGCACAAGCTCATTTCTTTGCTGTGTTTTCTGCTTGTCACTGAAACGTTGAGTAGCTGGAGGCTTAGGATGCACTGACGGTTCGCACGTTGCCAAAAGTCACCGCAGGGAAGGGGAGAAAATCTCCATGAAAAGGCTTGGATTTATTTCCTTTCTGGATTTTGACTGAAATCTCCTTCTTCGGTCGCAAACAAAGAGATACTTTTGGTTTCCGGTTGATTCCTAGGCAGTGGACTATCTTGAAGGATAAACATATACAGACAGAGAACACAAGATGAGAAAAAAATCCCTGGTTACTGGATCTATTGCCTGTCTCCCTTTTGCTTTGTTTCAGGCACTATTATTGCACTACATTAGTGCAGCATGATATGCACATGATGACTTATACGTTGTATTGCCATAGAACATTGCCTCTCTTAAGACACAACCATATGCAGTTGGAAATAAAATGTGAAAATAATAGGCATTTTCAAGACCATGGATACATGATAACTGCAGATGATGTCCACATTCTATAACACAGGGGGTGTGAATCAATAGTAAATATGTATAGATTTTATTTTGTCACAACTCATTTTGTTTTTGGTCCAGTATCTTTTGTGGTCTATATACTGTAGTTTGCTTGGTATTGTCCCTCTCTCTGCCTGAATGAAATCGAATAGACAACTTAAATGAGGACCATTGATTCTGTTCTTGCTTACAATGAGATATTTCCAATGGTTTAAATGTTGTAAATATGAAACATAGTCCATATGTACATGGAAGATAAATGGGCAAATGGATTTTCTTATTTTTTCGATAACTTGTTTCGCAAAAAACAAAACCCTTCTGAAGCTAAAACGATGTGTGTGACTACTATTGTATTTTTGTCTAACTTCTAATGTCACGCAAACCTAACTTCTGCCTTATTGTCAATGATCAACTATCTACAGTACCATATACATTCATGAAACCAACATATTTAATAATGGGTGCAGCACAGGTTTAATACTGTATGTCATTGATTCATGTGATGAATGATTGATGAATTTGGTGATTGATGAATTTAGACGGAAGTTGAACAGTACCATTTTCTTGGACAAAGGCTCTAGGAACACTACAGTTGTTTTCAGTTCTGACTTCTTAAGACTCTCGAAATGTCCTTTTTCACAATGACCCATATCATAGTGCCCTTAGACATATGATAATGATGCAGTTTGTTCTCTCGGCGTACAATATTACATCATATATTCTGTATATATTGAGGTCCATCTAAGCAGCCTTCATTACAGTATAGGAATACAGAGGGAATATAATGCCGCTGTTCTACAGTGGCAGAATTCGACCACTGCCTGATCTCTAGAAGAACAGCTGATGAGGAGAATGTTTACTTTTTTGTCAGTTTTCCTTGTAAAAAATAACATTTTTTATTTTTTGGGAAAAAAAGGTCAACATATGTGAACATTTATTTTGTATTGCACAGAAATGTTTAGTTTGAATATTGCAGTGGGTGTATGATATTACAGATGGGGGTTCTCTTGAAGCAAGTTGTGTGTTGTAAAAAAAAAAGATAAGACTCCATCGTTTTGTAAAGATTGTTTATATATGTATCGGAAGTATTACTAAAAATAAATGAAGAAAATGTTCTAAACATACTAAGTTACAGTGAAAATGTTGATTGATGCCTTTCTAGAGTGTGCTGTCATTATGTTAGATCTAGACCACTAGATGTCTCTCTAGACACAAATGAAAAGTTATATTGCAAGGCACTCTTGCAGTCTCCTTTCCAACTCTCTATTTCTACCCCCTCTCTCTCCCTCTTCCTGCCTCTCTCTATCCATTCCTCGCTCTCCTCTCTCTCTCTTTCTCTCTCTCGGTCTCTCCCTCTTCCTGCCTCTCTATCACTCCCTCCCTCGCTCTCCTTTCTCTCTCTCGGTTTCTCCCTCTTCCTCCCTCTCTCTCCCCTCTTACTCGCCTCTCTGTCTCTCCCTCTTCCTGCCTCTCTCTCTCTCTCTCTCTCTCTCTCTCCCTCCCTCTCTCTCTCCCTCTTCCTGCCTCTCTCTATCCCTCTCTCTCTCTTTGCCTCTTTCTCTCTTCTCTTTCTCTCGCTCTATAAAACATCACATCACACTGACAATCAGACCTACAAGCACTACCATTCACGCAACACCGCCACTAATCCTGCCACAAAGAACGTATCATTCATATCTTCCAATAGACAAAACATAGACAGAGCATTTGATTTTCAACCCTCAGTCAATCTGAAGATTGATTGATCCCTACTATTTGCTCCAGGGTCTTTTTCAGGTTTCCTTTTGTCATTTATCTCTAGTTGTGGCATTTTTACCTAGTCAATTCGATTTTTTTCAAGAAAGGGTTTTGCGTACAGGTTGGCATGAAAAGTGAAGGACTACCAAGAGGAATGAAGTCCACATGTTGGTGCCTTGTTCTCCTGTCACTCATTTCTATGGTAAGTTGAGTTTTTGTTGTAAATTCTCTAGTATTTTTTCTGTCTTTTGAAATCTTGAGTTCAAAGCTACCAGCTAAATGTACAGATGTTGTCTGTGCCATAGCATTTTTCCAAAGATCTTTTTACTCACAAGTGTTTGCTAAATGTATATGCTGCATACATATTTTGAGTATACTTTTCAGCACCTTGGAGAGCACCAGTCTTTGATTTTACTCTTAAAGGGAAATGTCACCATAATTCATCTTCATATTCATCATCTCCAGCACCACCTCAACATCAACATATGTGAAAATGGCGCGTTTCTATGTTTTGTAGTAAAGAAGATAGAGGAAGAAAAGTGTTTCCAATGACATCGCCAACCAATTAGTAGACAATTAGTAGGCAATGCATACTAACAATTGGTTAAAATCACACGATGCACACTGACGATGTCATTGGAAACACTTATCTTCCATTATCTTTTTTTACTACAAAACATAGAAACGTGTCATTTTCCCATATATTGATGTTGGGTTGGTGCTGGAGATGATGAATATGAAGTTGAACCACTGTGAAATTTCCCTTTACATCTTTGACTCATCTATTGTTTTAATAGATGTACTATTATGTTGTGGGCAGAGGGAAACATTTTGTCATTCCCATTCCGATGGTTGTAGATCTAATTTGAATCAATCAACTCAGATTACTCTCCCATTTGAGTCACTCAATTTCGTTGAAAAGTACTAGTGCTTGACATTTCACCTTTTGAGAAGCTTGACATAATATCTTTATTGTTATGCCATCACAGTTTCTGACATCCCAATTGTGTTAATCTTCTGGTACGTAGTAACCCTGCATGAGGTAAATCTGTCAACAGACAAGCAAGAGAAACAGGCCCAAATTGTCTCTTACACATTATTTGAACTTAATCCCACAAAGTTGACTAATCTTCAATAGTTACCTTGGGTTATCAGCACTTCATTTGCATAGTGATTGAAATAAGTCAATTAATAATAATTGTTTCTACGACTTAACTCCCATTATCGAATTTAATTCGCAGTCTTGAAAATGATGAACTCAATTTCACACTTGACTAGGCTCACTAATCATTTTATCCCCTGAACTAATGAAGCCTTCTCTTTTTTAAGGAACACTTTTATTCAGTGGATTATGATGCAATTATATTAAACTAATACTACATTACTGTAAAATGTCATTACAGTACTGTAAACATGAAGTGTTGGAGGTATAGAAAGTGTTTACTCTCAATTGTACCACTTGATGTGAATGTTTTTCCAGGCTTCGCCTCCAAATTGCTTCGCCATGCTTTAATGGGGTGGTCATAATTGTTTCGTGCTCGGCGCATCCTAAACTCTAGCCTCGAGCTCCTTCGACAGATTGACAGACCCATGGGAACCTCGCAAACTTATTTTGGACCCCTTTGAACCAACTCGTGTGTGAAATAATATGATTATGTATTTATCCTCTGGGTGAGTTGGAGAAACTAGTGGCTTTTTTTTTGTTGCCACGATAATACCCTCAGTCCAACTACTGACCGTTTTGATCCTCTACAGACCTCACGGCGAGAATACCGCCCTAAGTTTGCTATGTTTGATAGTCTATCATTCTATTTCACACCTATTTGAGATGTCTTGAGATGCCTCACTCTAAAGCCCATAATCTTTGACCCCCTCAGGTAACAGTGGGGGTAACATGGAGACCGAGCTTTCTGGTGATTTCACGTTGATCGCTGTTCATCTCGGAGAATGCTATAGCTGATCCATGAAAACATCAGAGAAAGAAAATCCTACATTTTCCAACATCAATTTGGATATCAGTACAACCAAACGATCCCCTAAAAAAGTGATGGCCAGCTCCCCCAGGAGAGCTACTGATTAGTAGAATCAAGTGTTAGATTAGGGCTAGAACAAAACCCTGCTGGGAGTAGCTCTCCAGGAGAAGAGTAGGCCACATCTGCCCTAAAACATATCCCTGGAGATGTATACAGTCTTACTGCGCTTAGATCCAATTCCATTCTGCTCACTGAACGATGGAATCATGTCCCTGCGGACTCACAGATTCTGAATGGTTCTGATTGACCAGTGCTGTAAGGTGCTCTCTGAGATTCATTTAGGCACATATGGTAGCTGAGAGTTGAAAGGGACCTCAAGTATGTCATGTCAGTGAAGATCCTTTATATGCTAAATAGAAGGTGTGGATTGGCCATGATTCTTGGATGTATATTGATTAATCAACATGGTGCAATTTTGTTTCACTAGAACACAAAATCCTGAGCCAAGTTATGGTAAACAAACCACTCCAACTACCTAAACAAGATGGACGACATTGTTGCTTTGAATAAGAATAGAGATAGCTGGTTCCAACCATTCCAGCTCTAATGACTGTTTAACCGGAAGTGTCAGCTAGTCTCAGCACCCAGAATTAACTTAATTTAGTTGCTAAAATGGTAACAGTCTGTCAGAAGAGACAAGTCTGCCCCAGAAACCCCCCTAAGAGTTCCAGCTGCAGTACCATTTCAGTGAATGAAAGCTCAAACATTTTTAATAGTCTCTCCTAGGTGTTTTTTAGCTACCAAGGTTGTCTTATCAGAACAAGACATTGTTGTTATATTGGGATTTTAACCTATAGCATATCCTCCTTATCTTAAGGGAAGCTACTGTATAGTACCATACTTTATCTTCCTCTATCTAGGGAAAGGATGCCTTAACAGGAAGAGATAACATTCAGGTTCATCCATCTACTGTGTTTACTACATTATGTCCATGGGTATTTTCAATAGGACTCGCTAGGGTATTTCCAATAAGGTTTTAACAGGGTATGTCCTCCATGATAAAATCATCCCAGCATTTGTGTAATCATGTGCAGGAATTCTGGTTTGTTTGAGGCCACAGGTAAGATTGACAAAAAGTGAGATTTAGAACTGGCTGATGAGCAATGCCTCACATTTTTCAAATTCACCCCAGTACAGCTGTTGGTGACAACCTGTTTCTCCACCTCCATTTAACACCAGCGAAACATTTTTAATTTTCTGTCTTCTCCGTCTCACATGCTCTCAAACAGAGCGAGGTAATCTTGGCCTTTTCCCCTGTTTCCACAGACAAGGCTGCCTTGATGTAAATGTTGGTTTAGTCAGGAGAGCCTTGATTTGCCTAATCTCTGTCGTGTGGATTACAGGTTGGTTATAATCTGTGAATTGGGGTCTCTGCGAATGTGACATGGAGCCCTCTAATCCCGACCATGACAGTTTGCACAGGCTGTCAGGTGCTTCAGATGAAAACTAATTGGATGTCAGTGTTGAACCCAGTATAATAACCCTCATGACAAGACAGTAAGGACCAAGCTAGCTCTCAAGAAAATGTTGGGAATTTAAGATGTACCCTATACAGTGTAATTGTGCATATGATTGCTTAGGAGAATCATGTCTGAATCAAGTAAATGGGATATATGTTGTGAGATCCTTAAAGAAAAACGGAATATTTTATTTTCCAGGTCGCCCTCGCAAAATAAGCTTTTAACCTTGAGTCTTTCTCTTGGTTAAATAAAGGTTAAATGAGAGAGAGAAAAAAATGGTTGGCTGTCCTTCCAAGTAGGGGGAATCCATTGAGATTGAGCTTCAGTCATTTAGCAGCACAGGTAATTACAGCTCTATGAAAGCTATTTTTCATTTGGTCATTGGAGACCCCACTGCTAATGAATCAGGAAAGAGTAAGCCTTGGGAAATAAATGGGGCTTATTTGAATTATGGGTCATACTTCCTATTCAATGAAACTGAAGCACTCAACCTTTCCTATTTCTTTTCAGATGGAGAACGCAAATGTATAAGTTAAAGAACATTGCAGCGACATTTCCTTAGTGCAAAATAATTGTGCGAAGTGCAAAAAAATACAAATTATTTAACCAGAGTTTAGTAAACTGTCCCCTTTATAACTCACATTGCTGAAGAAAAATTTGAAATTAAATCAAGATGGCAGATTATAATTTTTTCCCCCATTGTTTTCATGTTCAATGTATGAAGTCATATTTGGTCCAAAACAAAGATGAGATTGAAATTAGGCTTGAGCACCACAAATGACCTTTTTCAAATGAAGTATTCTATGTCCAAATCCAACATGCATTCGCTCTATAACTGTTGCAATATACAGACTACCCTACCGCAATGTCATCCAGTGAACTTTGTGAAAGAGAGAAAACCTTATTCTCCTAGTATTGATCTGAGGTAAAGGTACAAGATGTAAGACTTTGCCCAGATAGATCTGCTGTCACGTTCCACAGATGGGGTTAGGCCATCACTGTCACCATTCTTCGTGAAGTGCAGTGGGAATCTTAGCCCTGTCATCTGTATTATTATGAGGGCCGGAGTAAAGGAATCATCAATCAACCGTTCAGGGTACATTCAGCAGGTAATAGTCTGGTGTTGCATCACGTCTGTAGGCCACTGAATAAACGCTTCAGTCATCTATATGTATGGCAGGATTGGAATATCCTTACTCTTGATAAAGGACACTGTGTTCATATGAGGCAATTGTGTCATGCACTGAATTTGTCACATATTCTTTCTATATCCATTAGTCACGACCTTCAGAATCACTGAATTTCAAATGGGAATTGACTTTATTGCCATTTCAGACCTACAGTTCATGTATGATCTATTGGTATAAAACAAAACAATGGCATATCAAGGACATATCACTTTTTATCCTACACAGCAGGCTTATTTTATTAATGGTTTAAGCCATTCACGGCATGCCTGTTGTGTTTCATCATTGATATAGGATTGTAATGTCTCTTTGTTTTCCACAGGTTACAAGTGCCCATTCATCTGCTTCTGGAAGTTCAGACGTTCTGAAGTCAGAGAGACCAAAGTCAAGAGCTAAGGACCTCTGGACAACAGACACCAGCAAGGACTTATCCATCAGTCGTCTGCTCTCCCAGAGCTTTTATGACAAGAACCTGTCTGGCCTGGATCTGAACTATGACAAGTTGGAACCGTACTCTAAACAGGAGCTCTGGGACTGGCTCCACAACACCTCTAGCCTTCATGACCCCCGCTCCCGATCCAAGAGGAGACCCATCGTCAAGACAGGAAAGTTCAAGAAGATGTTCGGCTGGGGCGACTTCCACTCCAACATCAAGACAGTGAAGCTCAACCTGCTGATCACCGGGAAGATCGTAGACCACGGAAACGGCACGTTCAGCGTCTACTTCCGCCACAACGCTACGGGCCAGGGCAACGTGTCGGTGGGGCTGGTGCCGCCCACCAAGGCCGTGGAGTTCCAGCTGCAGCAGTCGACGGTCCTCAAGCCCAAAGACACCAAGGTGTTCAACTGCAGGGTGGAGTACGAGAAGGTGGAGAAGGGCACCAGGAAGTCGCTGTGTTCCCACGATCCCTCGCAGAGCTGCCCTCAGGAGCAGACCCAGAGCCATGTGTCCTGGCTGTGCTCCAAGCCCTTCAAAGTCATCTGCATCTACATCTCCTTCTACAGCACCGACTACAAGCTGGTGCAGAAAGTGTGTCCGGATTACAACTACCACAGCGATACTCCCTACCTCCCCACCGGGTGATTGGCTGAGCGGCTAAGGGAAAGGAACAGAGACAGACAGGGCATTCGCTCATGAGAGGTGTCAGTTGATTTGAGCTAGGCTGGCACGGCCCTCAATAGAACAGGGGAGGATGCTTTACTGTCGGAACAGAACTGTTAAAAGGTAATATTAAAGCCAATGCATCCCTGCTGCTTGTGAGATCGCTACACTGAGCAGACCTTCCCTATGGCCATTGTAAGAGCATTTAGGACGCAAAATTTCCTGGCTTGGCATACTTTTTACTCATGTATTTTGACCCTCTACAGTAGCTATAAGAAAGTGCTCAGCCGGAGCCTTCTCTGAAGATTTGTCATTATGTAAATAATAACTGATAAAGCCCACTTTATTCTATTAGAAACGGTTTCGGTCTTCTAATTGTGTGTTGATGGAATAGCATTTTTCATTTTCCTTCTCTCTCATTGTCCAGTTCTGTTTGTCACTGGTGATTACAAAGCGGAAATGAAATAGGTAGATGCCGACTTACTGTGAAGGAAAGTGTCAGAACGCATTAAGACGTGCCATCTATTTCGTTGCATGTTTGTATCTGTATGACAGCCAGAAATACAGATCCTTCCAAAATTGTTTATTTTTCAGTCTCAGTGAATTATTAAAACATCAACATGGGGAAAATACACACTAAATAGCAGGCATCTCGGATCTAGGCTACATTTAATAAGAACAATTATATTTAAAAAAACATTTCCTACAGATAAACACTGAGTACACCTAACATTAGGAACACCTTCATAATGTTGATTTGCACCCCTTTTTGTCCTCAGAACAGCCTCAATTTTTCAGGGCATGGACTCCACAAGGTGTCAACCCGTTCCACAGGTATGCTTGCCCATGTTGACTCCAATGCTTCCCACAATTGTGTCAAGTTGGCTGGGTGTCCTTTGGATGGTGGACCATTGTTGATACACACAGGAAACTGTTGAGCATGAAAAAGCTAGCAGTGTTGCAGTTCTTGACACAAACAAGTGTGCCTGCCACCTACCATACCCCGTTCAAAGGCACTTAAATATTTTGTCTTGCCCATTCACCCTCTGAATGGCACACATACACAATCCATGTCTCAATTGTTTCAAGGCTTAAAAATCCTCCTTTAACCGGTCTCCTCCCTTTCATCTACACTGATTGAAGTGGATTTAACCTATTCCATCAATAAGGGATCATAGCGTTCACCTGGATTCACCTGGTTAGTCTATATCATAGAAAGAGCAGGTGTTCTTAATGTGTTGTATACTCAGTGTACATTGTTTTTGGTAGATAACAAAGAAAAAAATGTTAGCAATGGTTTTCAGCTCTGACGTTGATGCCATGTTGATAGCAATCTCTTGCCCTCAGTTATATCCTATCCGACACAAGTTAATGCAGAGTAAATCAGATCAATGGAGGACTTTCATTCATTATGGATCTAAGTGTATTTCAATATTTAAAAAAGAACCATTTATGTTTGCCCCATGAGGAAAAAACACAGTAAAGAGTCCCCACTCTGTTCGCTATAAAACATTAAACCAATGAAATCAAAGGAAGTTACAGCATAAAATGTGCTGCTTGCCAGAGGACATATATTAAACTGCAGGGACATCTCTCCACACATTATAACAACCAATGCTGACATCAATAACGCAAATTCTGGATGATGATGATGATGTAATAACACTATACAATAATGATACTGGATATTCGATTTGGCCATTGAGCTTTCATTATGCAAATGTGATGCTTGTAGCTGATTGTGAAACATCTCTGAGAACCATCACTGTGATTGTCATCCCTGTGTGAGAGAATAATGTCTGGGAATTACACTGACACACAATGTGAATAGAAATCCTTTATGAGGTTGATAGGCACCTTGAGGTGTAGTTCTTTGTGCGGTTTGCATTGTACATCTAACTAGTCAACTACTACAGGGTATTTCAGTACTGTACACTTGCACACAGACTCGTTTGTTGTTGACACAACTGAAAAATGAAATGGAAGATTTGACAAGGTACTTTATAAGAAATAGGTTTTGTTTCCTGTGAAGAGAGGGGCCTATGTGATAAGAGAGTGTGAACAGGGATTTATGATGTGAATGAACAAAGCTGACAGAAATAAACGTTAACATTTGACTCATAAATTGAGAGCAGTTATCTGTCATCATGGCTACTGGATGACAAATGTTTCAGATTATATTATTCGAGTGGGTCTTCCATTTTTATAAAGAGTCATTTTCTGTATAATATCAGTTAAATATGTTGCCAAACTGGACACTCGTCTTCATTTTGTGTAATACATTATACTTGATTTATAATTATTATAATATAATTACTAATTATTATTTCTTTGAAATATATATATCAATTCAACTGCACTCTTTTGTGATGGGCCATGTCCGATAGTTGCACTTGGTTCTGAGTCTAAGCTCTATCTGGTACCATTTCTATGAATGAAACCCTCCATCTGTAATATACTACTGCATGATTAACACAAGGCTTTTAATGAGTGAATTATCCCCCATCCCAGATCCAG
Source organism: Salvelinus namaycush (assembly GCF_016432855.1). Classification (NCBI taxonomy): domain Eukaryota; kingdom Metazoa; phylum Chordata; class Actinopteri; order Salmoniformes; family Salmonidae; genus Salvelinus; species Salvelinus namaycush. The sequence goes on from NC_052343.1 coordinate 10,978,199, forward strand.
TCCGTTGGTACAGTTGTCCTGGGCCATAGCCGTACATCAAGCCTCTGGTCTCCTCCTGCTCTCAGATACCTTCCTGATTAATGTGGTCTGGGGAACTGTCACAAATGGCAGATAGAATCAGGGGATTTCTCCTTCAGACTCCCAATGACACCCAGTAGCTGCAGGAGTAAACAGATGACTAACCACTGGCCTTTTGGCAGCCATTGGAGACTGGGAGGAGGAGGAGACCTGTAAACATTGCCTTGACATTTAGGTGGATTAAAAAGTTATTGGGATCCTGCTCTCCTGGTGTCGGAGGTAGTTGGCTCCGTAATTCATTGTGTCTTGGTCTTTTTTCAAGAAGCTAAGCTAAAAGCATGCTAAGTATCATGCTTGTTGCAGTCCTTCACTTACTATATGTAGGGCTAGGTACACTTGTTTAGCCTAGCTCTTTATCTGATATGACATCTATATTAGTGACCAAATAGCACATCACTCATAAACAGATAAGCAGATGGGATGTCAAATGACTTATTTGAGTATGTGCAATTGGCATCTAATTCCAGAGTAATTCATTATTGTCATTTCATATCTTATGTTATTGCAGAATTCATGTTGTGTTTTGCTTTGAATCTGTGGTGTTAATTTCTGTGTGAAATACTATTAAAGCTCTAGCAGACAATGGCTTGTGGTTTTTGAATTACAAATGAATTGCTCTCGTCCAAACGCTATTACTATCCTGGAAATGAAAGCTCACTCATTGTGAACGTCTCATATCAGGTAAAACTAGAGAGAATTAATTAAACTTTGTCATTTTAATTGCTTTAGTGACAGCTGTCCTTTGGTGATGGAGCTATCCTAATGCACATACTGTGGCTTGTCAATTACTTTCCCAGTGAATAGATTAAAAAGCCACAGAGGATAGGATCGTTTCATTAGTCTGGATTAATGCCCCTGGGCAGAACTAGGTATGAACACTTCGCCCCTAAATATGCTGCAAAATGAACACTACTATTTAGCCCATCTGAATAGAATGAATTGTGGCAACATCCAATTAAGTTTACGCTCTATTAATCCTGTCAAACTGCTCGTGCAGCAATATTTGACATGCTAAACTTTTGTCACTCAGTTCCAGGCAAATTGTTGCCATTTGGAGAAGGACGTAATTCTATTCAACATTCAACTGTATGAAGAGAATTCATATTTGACATAATTTGAGTGCAATTGGCCCACCATATGAACATCTGTCTGTGCTACTCTCTGGAACAGTAGGCTTCTACACCTACACATTCTCACATTATATTCATTAAGAGAGTTTCTGAAGCTATTTTTACATGTTCATGTTGTCAGCTGGTACATTTTTCAAACTCTGTATGGATATTTCCAACAGCTTTCACTGTAACTCAGAGCAGGTCAACTATTATTCAACCTATTGCTTCAATAGAATAAAGAGAATCAAGCCATGAATCAAATGTTCCATAGAGGGCTTTCTAAAGGTGACTTGAGGAAGCATTTTCAATTGGAAATTTTTACCACATTAATCAAATTCACATTCTGATCATAGGGACAATGACCCAATTTAGCGTAATAGTTACACAGCTGGGTATACAATATTATACTTACACATTACGCTAAGTAGGGCTGAATCGTTCTGATGTAGCATCAATGGTAAGTGTGAAATTGTGTGATCTAAAGCAGACACCTAAGTAAGTATTGACGTTTTGAAGTTAAGGATCCATTGGTTTCTGTAATTTACATGAGGCTTAAGCGGATTACATGCCTCTCACACATTCCTCTACCCATCATCTGTGTTAGCCCTCCAATCAGCAGGGACAATGTAGCCGTATTTCCCTGCTACCGTTATGTATTGCCAGCGAGAGGAGAAGAGGCTGAGCTCAGCTCCCTTGTCTGAATATGTTTGGCCCCATTTCAATTACAGAAAAAAAACATATCCAGACATGTAAATAACAGTATTTATGATTCATGACCAGTTGATGTATAAAGTGCCATGTTTACTTTTAACTACTCTGCTGCTACTCCACCTTGGATATTCTGGCAATGAAACAATCAGGGTCGGCATGTTTTTGAGCTGGGGGTTAGTTTTCAATTGATTTATATCTCTAGAACCACTCCTCCTACCTCTACCGCTAAAGGTGGGATAGAAAGGCAGTGTTTGTGACAGAGATGGACTAGGTGCTACGCAGAGAGAGAGAGATGATGCACTTAAAAAATGCATCACCATTAAATCAAGGCTCAACCTTGAATGAGTCAAACTCTGTGCCAACACAGTGACGTGAATTCTGCCCTCAGTGCCACATAGCATGCCAAACAGTGTGGGGATGGAACTAGCCAGGCAATGGCATTAACAGATAGTGCTTTACTTTCCCTGACAAAGGCTTTTATTTTTTGTACAGTGAAATTCAGAGAAACGATGACAAGACTTGATTTCAATGTCATTCGACCTATTAAAAGCAATTATTCTTGAGTAGTTTGAACATTAAGAGTGCTTGTCACATCTGTTCCAAGAGTAACTGACAACCATTAACTGTTGATAAGAAGGGATCCAAAATACAATATCCCAATCTAACTCTCAAAATCAACACTTGGTGAAACACACAACATGCACATCACTGGTTGTGTGTGGCTGGGACTTGAAAGCCTGCTGAAAATGCGACCGTATTGCAGTGTAGTAAAGTGCATGGACAATTCCCATGAAGGGGAAGGGATTATGGATTTTGGCCTCTAAGCTGCCTGGATGCCCAGTGAGGATGTATCTGTACTACAGACTAATCTTCAAACACAAGCAGAAGAAGTGATGAACCATGACTGGGCACTGAGGAGTTCGGCTTGGAATCTGGATCATGTTCTAGTGACAAACTGAGGAAAGGTAGAGAGAAACAGACACTACTTTGTAACAAAGATGGGCAGAGACGTTTAGGTTAAAAAAAGGGTTTAACTGGTCATTACTCTAGAGAGAAAGAAATGTTGGAAAGCACTGGCTTTTGGCACAAAGCCTTTATCAGGTCTTCTCTCTCCATCTGTAAGAGTCGAGATACAAGGCTGGTAAAATGCACATAATGCTTACAAGACTGGTCAGGAGAGTCTTGTGGTCAAGTATGCTGTGTAAAATATGGACCTAGGTTTTTATACATCTCATTTGTTTTGTTTTAATCTAGCATAAAGCCTAGGTCCATCATGAGAAGGTATGAGAGTGGAATTTGTGACTCCCAACCTATGGATCAATAAAAACGACCAATCTACATGAACAATCTAGAATTGTTTCCCATCAAATCCAGACATAGCTTTACTGTACAGCAGATACAGAGATAAGAGTAGTGTATTATGGTTCTCAGTAAATGCCATGGTTCCTTATCATCAAGCTTAACTGCAGAGAGAAAAGTCAATTGGGCAATTGTTAGTGACCTATCAAGGCAGGAAGTCCATTTGGGGGTCAAGGGATCTGGAGGAGTGGAAACCTCTATAGTGACAAACTTCATTTTCATGTTGACCCAGTGTACTGGGAAATAATATGCCGTTTGTTGGTTGCAGACACAAACCAATTTGCTCAATTAGTCGTTAATTGTGACATTTGCTAATGTAGCAGAGACTGTGAGAGGGTAGAGGGAAGTATTTTAACAAAGAACAAGACTGTGACAAGGAAGACAAGATATTAATGGAGATTATCCTCAAGTGTGGGGACACAAGATGCAGTAGGAGAATGGCACTTGTCAGACAGAAAGAAACAATCAGTTAGGTAGCCTCCGGTCTGATTGAGATCTTCATAAATTGATAACCTTTCTCTGTGAGTCTATCCTGATTGAATTGTATTGCCAAAAAAAACTATTTTAAGATGTTCCATTTTCTTGTGTAGTTTAAGTAGAACCAAATTGGTTTGATAAGATCCAGGACGTTGAGATAAGACCAGTTGGAGGAACAGATAGGGTGGAGGACATCAGTAAGTATGGAAATTATGGAGATCAAGATTAAAATGAGACACTACTACATTAGCCCAAGCCTGGCGTAGAGCCCTCCAGTGAAGTCAGAGGTCAAGCTATGAACTTCTCAGAGTAAAGGGAAGTTTAAATGAAGTGGAAAGGAGACATTATGATTTGTGTGAAGAGTATGACAGAGTAGTGCTTTAGGTAGATTTGGTTCTGTGTTCGTAGATTATACTGCACAGATTCACATGACAATGTTTTTGCATATTTAATGAGAATTACCTCGTTACATAATACAAATAAGTGATTAAACACATATAATTGTGATAAATCCATGGATAATTGATTGATTTTATTTGCCAGTTTAAAAAAATAATACACACAAAGATAGATTACATAGATACACACAAAGATACATTTGATAGATATACACTACCGGTCAAAAGTTTTAGAACTCCTACTCATTCAAGTGTTTTTCTTTATTTTTACTATTTTCTACATTGTAGAATAATAGTGAAAACATAAAAACTATGAAATAACACATATGGAATCATGTAGTAACCAAGAGTGTTAAACAAATCAAAACATTATTTTATATTTTAGATTCTTCAAATAGCTACCCTTTGCCTTGATGACAGCTTTGCACACTCTTGGCATTCTCTCACCCAGCTTCATGAGGTAGACACCTGGAATGCATTTCAATTAACAGGTGTGCCTTCTTAAAAGTTAATTTGTGGAATTTCTTTCTTTCTTAAAACTTCTTATGGCTGCAATCCTGTTAACGGGATGATATGACAACAGCCAGTGAAAGTGCAGGGCGCCAAAATCAAACAACAGAAATCTCATAATTAAAATTCCTCAAATATACATGTATCGTATACCATTTTAAAGGTAATCTTGTTGTTAATCCCACCAAAGTGCCAGATTTCAAATAGACTTTACAGCGAAAGCACCACAAACGATTATGTTAGGTCACAGCAAAATCACAGAAAAACACAGTAATTTTCCCAGCCAAAGACAGGAGTCACAAAAAGCAGAAATAGAGATAAAATGAATCACTAACCTTTGATGATCTTCATCAGATGACACTCATAGGACTTCATGTTACACAATACATATATGTTTTGTTCGATAAAGCTCATATTTATATCCAAAAACCTCAGTTTACATTGGCGCCATGTTCAGAAATGCCTCCAAAATATCCGGAGAAATTGCAGAGAGCCACGTCAAATAACATAAATACTCATCATAAACTTTGATGAAAGATACATGTTTTACATAGAATTAAAGATACACTTGTTCTTAATGCAACCGCTGTGTCAGATTTCAAAAAGCTTTATGGCAAAAGCACAATATTCAATAATGTGAGAACAGCGTTCAGCCACAAAAGGAAGCCCTACAGTTACCCGCCAAATTGTGCAGTCAACAAAACTCATAAAAGCATTATAAATCTTCACTTACCTTTGCTGATCTTTGTCGGAAAGCACTCCCAGGACTCCCACTTCCACAAGAAATGTTCGTTTTGTTCAGTAATGTCCATCATTTATGTCCAAATAGCTATTTTTGTTAGCGTGTTTGGTAAACAAATCCAAAGTTAGAAAGCGCGTTCACTAAAAGCTGACGAAATGTCAAAACGTTCCGTAACAGGCAGTAGAAACATGTCAAACGATGTATTGAATCAATCTTTAGAATGTTTTTAACATAAATCTTCAGTAACGTTCCAACCGGAGAATTACATTGACTTCAGATATGCGATGGAACAGAGCTCCCTCTCATGTGAACGTGCATGGTCAGAGCATGGTCAGGTCATGGTAGACCTGACTATTTCCTGTCTCCTTCGGCCCCACTTCACAGTAGAGGCATCAGACAAGGTTCTACAGACTGTTGACATCTAGTGGAAGCCGTAGGAAGTGCAAACTCATCCATATCCCACTGTTTGTTCAATAGGGGCTGTGTTGAAAATCTACCAACATCAGAATTCCCACTTCCTGTTTGGATTTTTTCTCAGGTTTTTGCCTGCCATATGAGTTCTGTTATACTCACAGACATCATTCAAACAGTTTTAGAAACTTCAGAGTGTTTTCTATCCAATATGAATAATAATATGCATATATTAGCAACTGGGACTGAGGAGCAGGCAGTTTACTATGGGCACCTCTGTGCACCTTTCATCCAAGCTACTCAATACTGCCCCTGCAGCCATAAGAAGTTAATGCGTTTGAGACAATCAGTTGTGTTGTGACAAGGTAGGGGTGGTATACAGAAGATAGCCCTATTTGGTAAAAGACCAAGTCCATATTATGGCAAGAACAGCTCAAACAAGCAAAGAGAAACGACAGTCCATCATTACTTTAAGACATGAAGGTCAGTCAATACGGAAAATTTCAATAACTTTGAAAGTTTCTTCAAGTTCATCGCAAAAAACATCAAGCGTTATGATGAAACTGGCTCTCATGTGGACTGCCTCAGGAATGGAAGACCCAGACTTACCTCTGCTGCAAAGTATAAGTTCATTAGAGTTACCAGCCTCAAAATTGCAGCCCAAATAAATGCTTCACAGAGTTCAAGTAACAGACACATCTCAGCGTCAACTGTTCAGAGGAGACTGTGTGAATCAGGCCTTCATGGTCGAATTGCTGCAAAGAAACCATTACTAAAGGACAACAATAATAAGAAGAGACTTGCTTGGGCCAAGCAACACGAGCAATGGACATTAGACCGGTGGAAATGTGTCCTTTGGTCTGGAGTCCAAATTGGAGAGTTTTGGTTCCAACCGCAATGTCTTTGTGAGACACGGTGTGGGTGAACGGATGATCTCTGCATGTGTATTTCCCACCGTAAAGCATGGAGGAGGAGGTGTTATGGTGTGGGGTGCTTTGCTGGTGACACTGTCTGTGATTTATTTAGAATTCAAGGCACACTTAACCAGCAAGGCTACCACAGCATTATGCAGTGATACACCATCCCATCTGGTTCGGGCTTAGTGGGACTATCATTTGTTTTTCAACAGGACAATGACCAAACACACCTCCAGGCTGTGTAAGGGCTATTTTACCCAGAAGGAGAGTGATGGAGTGCTGCATCAGATGACCTGGCCTCCACAATCCCCTGACGTCAACCAAATTGAGATGGTTTGGGATGAGTCAGACCACAGAGTGAAGGAAAAGCAGCCAACAAGTGCTCAGCATATGTGTGACCTCCTTCAAGACTGTTGGAAAAGCATTCCAGGTGAAGCTAGTTGAGAGAATACCAAGAGTGTGCAAAGCCGTCATCAAGGCAAAGTGTGGCTATTTGAAGAATCTCAAATATAAATATATATGTATAATATATAACAATATGTAACACTTTTTTCATTACTACATGATTCCATATGTGTTATTTCATTGTTTGGATGTCTTCACTAGACAAATAAATAAAGACAAACCCTTGAATGAGTAGGTGTTCTAAAACTTTTGACCGGAAGTGTAGATTATGGTGGAAATTACAAAATTATGTTATAATGCTGTTATTGCATCAAATTGTTGTTTTATGCAACAGAATAAGGGGTTGTTAGAACGCTCATCTGTGTGTGTTCTACTGAGGATGGGCCTCTAGAAGATCTACGATGTCTTTGGGTGATACCACATTCCAGAGCATGAGTTAATGTTTCTGTACTGGGGTACCAGGGGGAGATGGCTCCAGTATGGAGTTGGGGGGCCAGACACTGGTCTCTACACAATAAGAACTGTTTTTACAGCAGATACTGTCTACTGTGAATTATAAGTATCTTTCATACAAATCTTAACCTTGTGACCCATTCCATACATCTGTTGTTTGTCATGTAGACTGAAGGAGGATGGACTTTGCTATAAGATCCTGTGGCTCAAACCAGCTGGTTGAGTTCTCAGTGATCACCTCCGGGGGTGATTACCGACCAGCTCCATTACTGCACTAATTAAATAATAAAGTTTGCTTGTTTTGAAGAAATCTAAAAGTCTCTCCTTTTGATTACAATAATTCCACCACAAGATACACACAAAGATAGATTACATAGATATAAATACACACATTGATTGATTGCATAGATATAGATACACACAAAGATACATTACATAGATATAGATACACACAAAGATACATTCCATAGATAGACATGAAAAAAGGTTATTTGGTTCAGTCATAAGCCTTTTGGTGGGCCTATGATGTTGAAACTCACAATGAGGATTCAACAACTTTTTATTAATTGTATCTTTATCATTGAATTGATGAGGCATCATCTCCATAATAGTATGCAATGTAAGGAACTATACTTGAATGGACTTCTGTCATGATGAGACATCTATAGGTCAGTGCTTCAATGGAAAGGGAGGGACAATTCTTTCTCCTTTCCTTGATGTTTTGCTGCTATCCCATGGTCATAACTGTTACCGCAGCATATCTGCTATTCATTTCCTTGATAGTCCATAGTAGGTTAATGTATGCTGATGGAAACCATGTTATTGCAGTACAGATGTTGCCTCTTACAAATGTGTCTTTATTATGAAAACATTATGCGCTAGTAAATCAAAGACACATTCTGTATGCTCTCTCTCTCTCCCTTCTCTCTCCTCTCTCTCTCAATTCAATGGGGCTTCTTTATTTTTATTTTTTTCACCTTTATTTAACTAGGCAAGTCAGTTAAGAACAAATTCTTATTTTCAATAACGGCCTAGGAAGAAGAAACTAATTTAACAACATCAACAACAAAAAAATTAGAAATTAACAGTAAAAATTGCACTCAAAATAATTTCTAAAAGACAAATACATTTCAAGTGTTATATTATCAGCTATGTACAGAGTTTTTAACAATGTGCAAATAGTTGTAGTACGAAGAGTGGGGGGGAGATAAATAAGTATTTACAATGTTGTTTGTGCTCCACTGGTTGCTCTTTTCTTATGGCAACTGGACACAAATCTTGCTGCTGTGATTGCACATTGCGATATTTCACCTAATAGATATGGGAGTTGATCAAAGTTTGAGTTGATTTCAAATTCTTTGTGGGAAATATGTGTCTCTAATATGGTCATACCTTTGGCAGGAGGTTAGGAAGTGCAGCTCAGTTTCCACCTAATTTTGTGGACAGTGGGCACATATCCTGTCTTCTCTTGAGAGCGAGGTCTGCCTATGGTGTCCTCTCTCAATAGCAAGGCTATGCTCACTGAGTCTGTACACAGCCAAGGATTTTCTTCATTTTGGGTCAGTCACAGTGGTCAGGTATTCTGCCACTGTGTACTCTCTGTTTAGGGCCAGATAGCATTCCATGTTGCTCTGTTTTTTGGTTGATTCTTTCCAGTGTGTAAAATAGTTATCTTTTTCCTTTATCACAATTTGGTTGGGTCAATTGTGTTGCTTTCCTGGGGCTCTGTGGTCTCTTCGTGTTTGTGAACAGAGCCCCTGTTGGCTGAGGGTACTCTTCTCTAGGTGCATCTATCTGTAGGTGAGTGCTTTGTGGTGGAAGTGTGGGCATTGCTTCTTTTTAGGTGGTTGTAGAATTTAACATCTCTTTTCTGGATTTTGATAAATAGCGGGTATAGTCCTAAGTCTGCATGCATTGGTTGGGGTTTTGAGTTGTACACAAAGCATATTTTTGCAGAATTCTGCAGGCAGTCTCAATTAGGTGTTTGTCCCATTTTGTGAATTATTGGTTGGTGAGTGGACCCCAGACCTTACAACCATAGAGGCATTCTATTTAAGTGATAATGCCTGAGAAGCCGGTGTTTGGAGGATATAATGGCACAAGTTTTGTTAGGCCCAAAACAAAGTCGAGATTGAAGTATTTTTAGCCTGATCCTAATTGGGATGTTGAGTTTTATGTTCCTTTTGATGGCATAGAAGGACCTTCTTGCCTTGTCTCTCAGATCGTTCATAGCCTTGTGGAAGTTACCTGTGGTGGTGATACATAGGCCAAGGTACAGTAGGTAAAATGATTTGTGTGCTCAAGGGCAACGGTGTCTAGATAGAATATGTATTTGTTGTCCTGGCAACCGGATCTTTTTTGGAACACCATTCTTTTCGTCTTACTGACATTCACTGTCAGGGCCCTGGTCTGACAGAATCTGTGCAGCAGATCTAGGTGCTGCTGTAAGTCCTCCTTGGTTGGGGACAGAAGCACCAGATCATCTGCAAACATTTGATTTCTGAGTCCAGTAGGGTGAGGCCGGGTGCTGCAGACTGTTCTAGTGCCCTCGCCAATTTGTTGATATACTGTATATAGTATGTTGAAGAGGGTGGAGCTCAAGCTGCAATCCTGTCTCACCCACAGCCCAGAGGAAAGAAATATGTGTGTTTATTGCCAATTTCAACTGCACGCTTGTTGTTTGTGCACATTGATTTTATAATGTCATATGTTTTTCCCCCTTTCCATCAATGTGTGTAGCAGGCCATCATGCCAAATTTTGTCAAAAGCTTTGTTGAAATCAACAAAGCATGAGAAGACTTTGCTTTTGTTTTGTTTGTTTGTCAATAAGTGTATGCGTGATTGGTTGTACGATATTTTGGTAAGAAGCCAATTTGACATTTGCTCAGAACATTGTTTTCAATGAGGAAATGTTGGAGTCGGCTGTTGATGATACTGCAGAGGATTTTTCCTGACGCAGATTCCACAGTAATTATTGGGGTCAAATTTGTCTCCACTTCTGTGGATTGAGGTGACCAGATGTTGGTTCCAAATATTGGGGAAGATACCAGAGCTGAGGATCATTGTGAAGAGTTTAAGAATAGCCCATTTGAATTTATGGTCTGCATATTTTATTATTTCCTTTAGTATACCATCAACACCACAGGCCTTTTTGGGGTGGAGGGTTTGTATTTTGTCCTGTAGCTCATCCAATGTAATTGGAGAAGCCCATGGGTTCTGGTGGTCTTTAATAGCTGATTCTAAGTTTTGTAAATTATCATGTTTTTGTTCTTGGTTCTTTGTTATATGATGAAAAGGCTGGAGAAGTGGTTTTGGATAGATAGCTCTTTGTGTTGTTTGTTTAGTGTGTTCCAATTTCCCAGAAGTGATTTGATTCTATGCATTCTTCAATCACATTGAGCTGTTTTCTGACATGCTGTTCCTTATTTTTTCTTAGGGTACTTATGTACTGTTTCAGTGTTTACCCATAAAGGCATAAGTTAAGGTTTTCTGGGTCTCTGTGTTTTTGGTTGGATAGGTTTCTCAATTTCTTTCCAAGGTTTTTGCATTCTTCATATCTCTCTCTCGCGCTCTCTCTCCATCTCTTTCAAAGGGCTGTCCCTTGACTATATTTTGTATTTATTTGTTAATCAATTCATCATAAGGCCATGATGTCATATCCTCCTGAGACCCAACAATTAATTTTTGTCCTCTCTAATGGACATTAATATTTGTTCCTTAGCTCTAAGGCCATACATGCCACTGTGTTAGGTCCTGGTTTACCTTTGAGAGGACATTCTGGGCTTTTCAATGATATCACATGTGTGGGGGTGTCACCTTGATCATTTCTTATTTCTGGTTCATCTAAATGGTACCATCACAATTAGCACATCTTATGGTAAGTGTTTGTAATTGTGTAATTAGCTGGTGCTGTAATGCATCATTTGTCCTGGGGCCGGATTCACAAAACCTTCTTAAGAAATTTCTTCTTAACTGCCATTTTTTCCTTAACTATAGACGTAAGAAGAAAGTTAAGCAAAGTTGCTATTCCTCAATAAAGTTCTTGGAAATGTTCTTAAGGTTTTTCCTAAATTTCTTCCTAAGAAAAAAGTTAAGAAGAAATTCTTGAAAATAATGCTTTAGGATTTATTCTTGGAAATGTACTTAACTTTAGGACAGCTAAACCCTTGTCTTGAGACGAATGGATACTTTTGTAACCATGAACGTTTTCTTGCACCACAGACACAGTTGGCTACCGGATATTTAAATACAGCAAGAAATCAAATTAAACGTGCATTATCTAGCTACCTAGTTATTAACAATATATTACAATATTCTATAAGTGTTAAATAGCTAGCGTTATCTCGTCAATTTGCAAAGAAGAACTTGGCTAACTTACCTAACGTTAACGTCGTTAGCTATGTTGTTGGCTATAATGTCGGGACGCGTTGGTTAACTAACACGGAACCCAAACCGGCTGCGTGCGTGCTCCATCGTGCATAAATGTATTTTGTCCCCCCACACCAAACGCGATCATGACACGCAGGTTAAAATATCAAAACAAACTCTGAACCAATTATATTAATTTGGGGACAGGTCGAAAAGCATTAAACATTTATGGCAATTTAGCTAGTTAGCTTGCACTTGCTAGCTAATTTGTCCTATTTAGCTAGCTTGCTGTTTCTAGCTAATTTGTCCTGGGATATAAACATTGAGTTGTTATTTCACCTGAAATGCACAAGGTCCTCTACTCGGCCAATTAATCCACACATAAAACGGTCAACCGAATCGTTTCTAGTCATCTCTCTTCCTTCCAGGCTTTTTCTTCTCTTGACTTTATATTGCGATTACCGCCACTGACCTTGTTCGTCTTTCAGTCACCCACGTGGGTATAACCAATGAGGAGATAGGGCGTGGGTACCTGGTGCTATAAACCAATGAGGGGATGAGAGAGGCAGGACTTGCAGCGCGATCTGCGTCAGAAATAGAAAGGAGTTCTATTTTAGCCCTTGGCATCGCAGACGCTCGTTGGCGTGCGTGAGCAGAGTGGGTGCAATAATTGAATAACATGGATTTCTACATTTATTTTGCGACGCTCGCGCACGCGACGTGTCCGGTCTGGGCAGCATGTTAGCAGCCGACTTGATGTCAGACCACTTCTTTTTTACGGAGTCTCTGTCCTTTGCCATACCCCCGACGGCAGAGACAGACTCGGCCACTCTTGCCTATCCTCTCTTTTTGGTGTCTGCAGTGACCCCGCAGTTTTCAAGTCTCCCCAACAGCAATCATTTCCTGGCTGCTATTTCCTCCACCATCACTTCAAGCTATTGTTTGCTGAAGTTTTTATTCCGCTTTCCTTGGTTATCCATTTTTTATTTTGATGTACAGTAGCTAACGTCAGTCTGGCTATAGTGTGTGTGTGTGTGTGTGTGTGTGTGTGTGTGTGTAAAGGGTCCACGAGCCAACTAAAACATTTTATTCTCGAGACATAAAGCAAAAAAATAAATGTAATAAAATGTAAATATCAACATTTTATTATAGTGGGCCAAATCCTATCATCCCTGTCACATAGGCTTATTTATTAGTTTCAAGCACGTCACTAATGTCAATGCCACATAAGAAGATATTTACGAAGTTCTTAAGAAAGATATTTACAAAGTTCCTAAGAAAACTACGAGTTCCTAAGAACATTTTGAGGAATTGCATTTACAAACTATCTTATGAACTTATTTTTTGTCTTAAGCACCTTCTTAAGTTTTTTCGTAAGTAATGTTTTGTGAATCCAGCCCCTGATCTTGTTCACATTCTGATTGTGCCCACATTTTCAGAAATATGTTTACTCCAGTGGAGGCTGCTGAGGGGAGGACGGCTCATAATAATGGGTGGAACAGAGCAAATGGAATGATATCAAACACATGGAAACCATGGTATTAAAATGTGTCTCATATCAGTCCACTGTGTCCGCATTGTGACCAGATTTCCTGGTCCCTCCCTGTATAAAAAGTATTTGGCAGCTATTCTTTCAAAATAATATGTATTTATTTTAAAACAGATATTGATCTAATAAAAAGGATAGTTGGAGCACACCCAGATAAAATTGTTTTGTGTGGAGGTGCTGACTAACGGCGAATAAACGGTAACCTAGAAAAATAAATAGTCGCACATTTCATATATATAAACTCCCAGTAATGTATTGAGTAAAACACCAACGTTTCAGTATCACTGTGCCTTCTTCAATAATATGTATTTATTTATTTGAAGACAGATATTGATGTCATAAGTCAATCGTGCCACCTGGCAATGATTAGGAGGCGGGATCATGATGATTTAAATGGTTTCACTGTCCAAATCGGCAGGCGTTGCTGACTGCTGCCAGATTTTACAACGACAGAATATGTATTTTAGGTATCAACTAACCACATACGTTATAGCAATCTGTCAGTCGATGACGTGTCACACAACCATTGGTTGATGCCCATGCAACGTCGGAGCAGGGGATCGCGACCAATGCGTGCCTGACTACAACCTAGGTCTGCAAGGTCCGAGCACAATCAGATCACAATGCTTCTTGTAATCGTCTACACCTGTCTGAAAATGAGGGCACAATCAGAATGTCGACAAGACAAAGGATGCAAGTTAGAACCAGGTATAAACGGAGCTTAACAGGTACATATCTCAGGAATAGTTAGGTGAGTTTTCAGAGCAGTGTAATATTATTATTTTTCCACATTAAATAGAAGATTGTTTGTAAATGTCCTCTGTAGTGGGCATCAAGAAGCGCTATTTTTACCTACTGTTCCCATTTAATGTAATTTTTCATATTTACTATCAACCGAGTCCTTAATTAAGGCCACTACAGTTCGCATAGGCCTACAATAAAAAATGTATATAATTTTTTCCCCAAAAAATTATTTGTAACGTTTTTTTCACGCCAAACACTTATGTAACGCAGGGAGGATATTCTGCAGCTTTATTTGCTAATCCCAAATATTTGATCAACAAACGCGACTGCACCCTTTTTTATGGGAGCGAGTTTGGTGCGTTTTACATGACGTCATCAACCATTCTGCGCAAGGATTGTATTCAACAGAATGAGCAGCTGGTTACGCTGTATTGCCTACAGTCAATAATAGTAGAATAAATGTATGGACGTTGGCTATAGCTGAATGGTAGGCTATCAACACAGCAAGGTATGTGATCTTGATTTTCAATGTAAATTAATTGCTTTGGTCAATAGGTGTTTATTGGCGGCTACAAGAATATGGAGAGGGCAGTCTGGTTCACATACGGTGATGATGTGAAGCGTTCTGTGTTTATTCTGGTACGGCGGCCGAATATAGCCGGACATTACATTCATTCACTCACATGCAGGAACCAATTTATTATAAGGCTTATGTTATGGCATTATCCTTGGCTATCCGATGAGAATGTCTTGAACAAGGTGCGTGCTTGCCTTCTCAGCGAGAGGCCTAAAACCAGGCACCTTATTATCAGAGGCTGCTGAATCGTGACAGAGTATTGCCAGGCCCTTTCGGGTGTGGACTGTTAGCCAACAGACTAGACTAGCATGATAGGTTGAGCCTTGTTTCATTTTGTTAAAGGTTATTGAATATCTAAAAATATATAGCTTACGTATTTCTCAATGAATAATTCATTTTTTGTTTTCAACTGTATCGAGCAAGATCGAGTCCCCAAACATGATACATTTTATATACATGTTTTTTTTTAAAGGTACACTACTGTTCAAAAGTTTGGGGTCCTTGTTTTTGAAATATATGTTTTTAAGTCCATTAAAATGACATCAAATTGATCAGAAATACAGTGTAGACATTGTTAATTTTGTAAATGACTATTGTAGCTGGAAACATCCGATTTAAAAAAAAAAATTATAAATGGAATATCTACATAGGAATACAGAGGCCCATTATCAGCAACCATCACTCCTGTGTTCCAATGGCACATTGTTAGCTAATCCAAGTTTATGGCTAATTGATCATTAGAAAACCCTTTATGCAATTATGTTAGCACAGCTGAAAACTGTTGTTCTGATTTAAATAAGCAAAACAACTGGCCTTCTTTAGACTAGTTGAGTATCTTTAGCATCAGCATTTGTGGGTTCAATTACAGGCTCAAAATGGACAGAAACAAATAACTTTCTTCTGAAACTCATCAGTCTATTCTTGTTCAGAGAAATGAAGGCTATTCCATGCGAGAAATGGCCAAGAAACTGAAGATCTCGTACAACGCCTGTACTACTCCCTTGACAGAACAGCGCAAACTGGCACTAACCAGAATAGGAAGAGGAGTGGGAGGCCCCGGTGCACAACTGAGCAAGAGGACAAGTACATTAGAGTGTCTAATTGGAGAAACAGAACCCCACAAGTCCTCAACTTGCAGCTTCATTAAATTGTACCTGCGAAACACCAGTCTCAACGTCAACAGTGAAGACACGACTCCAGGATGCTGGCCTTCTAGGCAGTTTTGGGACATTTTGAGCCTGTAATCGAACCCACAAATGCTTATGTCCCAGATACTCAACTAGTCTAAAGAAGGCCAGTTTTATTGCTGCTTTAATCAGAACAACAGTTTTCAGCTGTGCTAACATAATTGCAAAAGGGTTTTCTAATGATCAATTAGCCTTTTAAAATTATAAACTTGGATTAGCTAACACAACGTGCCATTGGAACACAGGAGTGATGGTTGCTGATAATGGGCCTCTGTACGCCTATGTAGATATTCCATAAAAAATCTGACGTTTCCAGCTACAATAGTCATTTACAAAACAAGGACATTTCTAAGTGACCCTAAACTTTTGAATGGTATTGTGTATTCAAAAAAATCCATTCATGCATGAAAATAACATAAGGATTGGGCTAATAAATTGACCATTCTCCCAATCATTTGCCCATGACTGTCTAGGATAACAGGTGGGGCAGCAGGTGCACTTTTCATAATGGTGTTGATGTCAACTTTGTTTTCACAGTAGCTACTTCTGGTTAATATTTGACCTCAACCAATGGGCAGGTAGAAACTCATACAGTTTTAGTCCACTGTCAACACCATTGGTCCAGACCGACCTGGTGAAGGGAGTTGAAGTTGGCCTGCAAAGCCATGACATAACATGTAACCTGACAAAATGGAGAGGGGAAATTAGTGAGTACAAAAACACTCACCATATTCTTTGAATTAACATCACAAATGTACTTGTTTTTTGCCATATGGTTGATAAAGTAACAAGACTGACTGTTTCGGATGTCATTGCAGTGGTGGCTACTCCCGGGAGTATTTTGACCGCTTTATTGAAAGCCAAGACTCATCTGTTGTGAACAAGTTCCAGCAAAAGTACTGGAAAACCAAACAGAAGATCATCAAGGTCACAGGAAAGAAAGAGGACGAACATGTCGTGGCGTCAGACGCAGACCTGGATGGCAAACTGGAGGTTAGCTTCACAGATCAAATGCTTCAAATCTGTTTTGTTACTGTGTCATGAATACATTGTCATAGATACACAGACAACTGTTGCTCCAATTACCAAAGACCTGAGCGGACAATATCAAGTATCAACCTTTGTTCATCTCACACACAACACAGGCAGATGACTGTTAAAGATTTGTATAAAATGCATATATTTGTTGACTGGCATAAGTCATTTTTCCATTTTATTGTAGGTGTTTCACTCTGTCCAGAGAACGTGCATGGAGCTATTGAAGGTGATCGAGCAGTACCAGAGAAGAATCTGCTGTGAGTCTTTTCACCCTCACATCTGGCACCCACTTCCATCTCGGACCCAGTTACATCAGGATACCCAAGGTTCTTCTGGACCCGGATTCTGAAGCCCTGTTCAATCCTCTGAGTTCTACCATGTGGCTCTATCCCTCCTCTTCAGTTCTATCCCAGGAGGAGAATGAGTTGGGGCGGTTCCTGCGCTCACAGGGCTCCCAGGACCGGACCAGGGCTGGGAAGATCATGCAGGCTACCGGGAAGGCCCTCTGCTTCTCCTCCCAGCAGAGGTTTGTACCTGGACCACACTACCAGAGGACAGACAGACTGGATATTGCAGTGTAGATAGAGAGACAGACATGCAGGATAGTAGTCTCTCTCACTCTACCAGAGGAGACGAGACAGACTACTAGTGTAGCAAGACGGACATGTAGGATAGTAGTTATAGGCGTGTCCTATAACTACTGTGTGTCCATAAGGCTAAGGGAATTTAATTGCCAAAATTATATAGCCTAATTAGCCTACTCCTGTCTATACAAATCCTTCAACATAGGCTACTACACCAGAAAGCATGATTTGGCCACAGAGGATCATTAGCTTCTTTAAAATGGGTGGCAGATAGACTAGCGGTTAAGAGTGTTGAGCCAGTAACTGAAAGGTCGCTGGTTTGAATCCTTGAGCCGACTAGGTGAAAAATGTGTTTAGTACCCTTGAGCATGGCACTTTACCCTAATTGCACCTGTAAATCGCTTTGGATAAGAGCATCTTCTAAATGTAAAAATACATAAAAAAGATTAGCTGTGGATTGTTTTAAATTGCATTGCCTTCAGTCGGAATTTCTGCAGCGTGTGCGGCAAATACCAAATAGATGATTGTTGAGTTGCGACTGTCAGTGAAAAGTAGAGGCCCAGCCAGGCATATTGCAATATTTGAAAATACAATCGTGGGTAAACATAGTTTTGAAAGCAAATGGCTATTGCTGTAAAGAGAAGACGATGAAAAGACTGTCTTTTAGTTATCAAAATTCTCAACTTAATTGAGCGAACAAACATATCAGCACCAGCTGAGATCATCAGCTATATATCACCAGTGAGTGCACGTTCACTGATCAGGGCCACTTGAAAGTTTGTTTTTGGACAATAATTTCCTCTTCCGGGTTAGATTGACGTCATATTGTAAGTATTTGTGTGTCTCCTTCTCGTATATTAGGCCTAGGAGAAGGGGAGACCATTTTTAAAAATCTGTTTGTCGTTCTCAGCAGAGTAGGTTACCTTGTAATTTTTGTCGTATTTATAAAAAAGATTCTGTTTATGTCTCCGGTCATATAAAGTGTAGTAGAATTTCATGAAATGTGTTTATAAAAGGCCACATTTTTCCCGTGCAAAGAAAGGAGAAGAAACATATCTAATATAGCCTATAGCTCTACGTCACTACGCAGTCAGCCATGCATTGAACAGTCTTTTTTTGCAAACAGTGATTGAGTTATATTATTAGCCTAAATCAGGACTATCCAATCTACTCATCACATTATGAATAGTAGGCTATCTTGCATAAGTCTGCAAATGTGATGATGCATGGAATGCTACACTTATAAAGGTACAGTTCTATGGTGAAAAGTAGCTTCCTCAAACTTGAAACTCACACGCTGCCTATGATGGTAGTCTCCCTCTTACAGAGAAGATAGAAAATTGCGTCAATTGGCTCCTAAGGGGCAGGCTAGGAGTCTGCTGTGTATAGAGGCAAGAAAGAAAACCGCATACAGTGAGAGCTTTGTATTATGACAGACATAGGCCTGTACTGTATCAACTAGAGGTCGACCGATTAATCGGAATAGCCAATTAATTAGGGCCGATTTCAAGTTTTCATAACAATCGGTAATTTTGGACGCCAATTTTGGACGCCGATTTAAAAAAAATAATATATATATATATATTTTTTTTACACCTTTATTTAACTAGGCAAGTCAGTTAAGAACACATTCTTATTTTCAATGATGGCCTAGGAACGGTGGGTTAACTGCCTTGTTCAGGGGCAGAACGACAGATTTTTACCTTGTCAGCTCAGGGATTCAATCTTGCAACCTTACGGTTAACTAGTCCAACGCTCTAACCACCTGCCTCACAAGGAGCCCGTTACGCGAATGCAGTAAGAAGCCATGGTAAGTTGCTAGCTAGCATTAAACTTATCTTATAAAAAACAATCAATCAATCATAATCACTAGTTATAACTACACATGGTTGATGATATTACTAGTTTATCTAGCGTGTCCTGCGTTGCATATAATCGATGCAGTGCGCATTTGCGAAAAGGACTGTCGTTGCACCAACGTGTACCTAACCATAAACATCAATGCCTTTCTTAAAATCAATACACAGAAGTATATATTTTTAAAACTGCATATTTAGCTAAAAGAAATCCAGGTTAGCAGGCAATATTAACCAGGTGAAATTGTGTCACTTCTCTTGCGTTCATTGCATGCAGAGTCAGGGTATATGCAACAGTTTGGGCCGCCTGGCTCATTGCGAACTAATTTGCCACAATTTTACGTAATTATGACATAACATTGAAGGTTGTGCAATGTAACAGGAATATTTAGACTTATGGATGCCACCCGTTAGATAAAATACGGAACGGTTCCGTATTTCACTGAAAGAATAAATGTTTTGTTTTCGAGATGATAGTTTCCGGATTCGACCATATTAATGACCTAAGGCTCGTATTTCTGTGTGTTATTATGTTATAATTAAGTCCATGATTTGATAGAGCAGTCTGACTGAGCGATGGTAGGCACCAGCAGGCTCGTAAGCATTCATTCAAACAGCACTTTCGTGTGTTATGCCAGCAGCTTTGCTGTTTATGAATTCAAGCCTATCAACTCCCGAGATTAGGCTGGTGTAACCTATGTGAAATGGCTAGCTAGTTAGCGGGGTGCGCGCTAATAGCGTTTCAAACGTCACTCTCTCTGAGACTTGGAGTACTTGTTCCCCTTGCTCTGCATGGGTAACGCTGCTTCGAGGGTGGCTGTTGTCGATGTGTTCCTGGTTCGAGCCCAGGTAGCGGCGAGGAGAGGGATGGAAGCTATACTGTTACACTGGCAATACTAAAGTGCCTATAAGAACATCCAATAGTCAAAGGGATATGAAATACAAATCGTATAGAGAGAAATAGTCCTATAATAACTACAACCTAAAACTTCTTACCTGGGAATATTGAAGACTCATGTTAAAAGGAACCACCAGCTTTCATATGTTCTCATGTTCTGAGCAAGGAACTTAAACGTTAGCTTTCTTACATGGCACATATTGCACTTTTACTTTCTTCTCCAACACTTTGTTTTTGCATTATTTAAACCAAATTGGACATGTTTCATTATTTATTTGAGGCTAAATTAATTTTATTGATGTATTATATTAAGTTAAAATAAGTGTTCATTCAGTATTGTTGTAATTGTCATTATTACAAATACATTTTAAAAATCGTCCGATTAATCGGTATCGGCTTTTTTTGGTCCTCCAATAATCGGTATCGGTATCAGCGTTGAAAAATCATAATCGGTCAACCTCTAGTATCAACACCGTACCCAGTGTTTGAATAGAAACTGATGACTCATAATTGAGAGAGTGCTATGGTAATCCATGTTGTTTCGGTAATGGTTCATAGGTTAATTTTTACTCATTGTTTGCTGCTCCATCTTTAAGCTTTAGTGACCAATAACCCAGTCAGAAAGTTTCAGGAGCCGAAAAAAAAGGTGAACAGACAATCATCTTTCTAAATGTATCTTTTCGTCCAGCTGCTGCGCTTCACTCATCCACCTTGTGTCAGCTGCACTTCATTTGGATGAGTGGATTTGTTGTCTGTTGATGAGTCTTTTGTCCCCCTCAGGCTGTCTCTGCGTAGTCCTTTGTCTCGCCTCTACCAGGAGGTGGAGACTTTCCGATACCGGGCCATCTCTGACACCTGGCTGACGGTGAACCGCATGGAACAGTCCAGGACGGAATACCGTGGAGCACTGCTCTGGATGAAGGATGTATCCCAGGAGCTCGATCCAGACACACACAAACAGATGGAGAAATTCCGCAAGGTTTGGATACTCTCTTTAGATATTGGTCTCAGTCATATCAGGATGAAGGACTGTTTAAACAGTATGAAAGAAGTCTGTGGGCCAGATTGATTAAGCATTTGTACCTGTTTCTGTACAAAGAATTACATCTAAATTTCATAGAATCAAACAGAAAATAGAATTGTTATATTTACCACTAGATGGTGCAATTTACTGTAAAATTGTGTACTTTAGTATGGAGCTGATTCATGGGAACTAGGGGAAAGGCATGTTTTCTTCTGTTTTGTGTTGGTTGCACTCAGGGGTTATCTTGAGTGAGAAAGACTTCAGTTGCACCTGCAACATCTGTGTGATGATCATTATTCCGTGCAATGTTACGTGCCTAAGTTATGATCCTGTCTTCAGTTGGGCAATATTTAATATCTCTTCTCTCCATCTCAGGTTCAAGTGCAGGTGCGATCCACTAAAACAAGCTTTGACAAACTGAAGAATGATGTCTGCCAAAAAGTCGATTTATTAGGAGCCAGCCGCTGCAATCTGCTTTCTCATGTTTTAACCACATACCAGGTACACCAGAATATCAAGGAGTGGTGTATGCACAGAAAGTAAAATAGCAAGTATTGCATAATAGTAATTGTTGGCTACAGCCTGGTGCTAATATGTATTTGTGTGTTTCAGACCACCCTGTTGCACTTCTGGGAGAAGACGTCTCACACTATGGCTGCCATTCATGAGAGCTTTAAGGGCTGCCAGCACTATGAGTTCTCTACAATCAAGGTGAGGGAGGCCTCTATCATATCTTTTTTTTTTTTTTTTAACTAGGCAATTCAGTTAAGAACAAATTCTTGTTTACAATGACTGCCTACCCCGGCCAAACCCTAACCCCAACGATGCTGGGTCAATTGTGCGCCGCCCTATGGGACTCCCAATCACGGCCGGTTGTGATACAGCCTGGAATCGAACCAGGGTCTGTAGTGACGTCTCTAGCACTGAGGTGCAGTGCCTTAGACCGCTGCGCCACTCTGGAGCCCAATCCCTCTGTAAGCTGTATCATCTTTGTCAGGATTTTGGAATCGGTGAATAGTCTGTTTTATATCTATGATATACTCAAAATGTGTCCGTACAGTGTTGTACTTTACATTAAGAAGGAACTGTGTGTTTCACTACAAGGCCTCACTTAGATGACAGCACAAGGTGTCGTTGTCAGCGTCATGTCTTGTGACATTGTCAGTATGTCATTCTTCTACTTCCAGAGCCTCCAAGACCCCATGGATAAACTGTCATCTCAGGGATCGAAGAAAAAGAGGGAGAAGAAAGTCAAAACAAAGACCGATCTTGAGGAGACTGCAGATGGCCAGTAAGTGGAAATCCATACAACGTGACAGAATTAATTTAAAGTCTTACATTAGGCTTCACAGGATCCTATACTGTACACTACATGTAACATGCTTTTTGTTGTTATCCATAGACTTATCTCAATAGATCCCAATGAAGAGTCCAATGAAGAAGGTAAAGAACCATAGTGCCATTGTAACGCACACTTGTTCTATATTGATGGATTTAAGGCTAAATTAAATCAGATTCCCAACACCTGCACAGCTGTTGTGTTGACAGTGTCTGAGGTGGAACTGTGTTAGAGCTGTCAAATCCACAAGCGGCTGCCGGCATTATACCTATCATGGACATTGCCATTGGCTGCATGGAGTCCGGGTTAACACTAAATTTGATTGAATCTAGGCCTTAAATTAAGTTACCATGCACTTTTCATTATCATCCTGTGCAGCTCAAACCAAGACACCTTCTGGACAATTCTTTGAAGACATTGACCTTAATAGACAAATGACAGGTAATATACAGAAGCACCACCTCAACGTGTGTCCTAGTGTCCTAAATGAATACCAGAGAAAAATATATGAACAGATCATGTGAAATTATTTCTTATTTTACCCCAAAAAACATATCAACTACCCATTATTAGGCCCCACTGCCCACCTCTAAATAACACAGTATTTGATTGGTTATTCCAGGGCCTGAGGATCTTCTCTCAGCCTTCTCTCATCAGGAGCAGGAGGAGGGTGGAGAGAGGGACAGCATGGCCTTGTTGAATGAGATCCTGGGCAGCACGTCTCTGGATGAGGGCGAGTTCTCACAGGAGTGGCAGGAGGTGTTTGGTAAGGGGGACCAGGGGAGCGGAGCCACTAGTAGAGGGGGCCTAGTGGAACCCCAGCAGGAGGAAGACTCCTCCATCTTCCTCCCATCTCACCTCCTGGACCAGAACAGGAACAACCTCCAATCTTCTCTCTCAGGTCAGAGGTCAAATACTGTAGATCATACAAGACTGTTGTGCATATTTATTCATTGGTCAGATTGCATTGCTCTTCATTGAAAAACAAACCATGTGAAGCATCACCGTGTAGTTCTTCCAGAACACAGGATTTTGTGGAGAGAGAGCATGTACAAGATCATCCTTGATTAAATTGAGGAGAAATCCCTGACCAGAGTATGAAGCATGAAACAATTGAATCAATTTGTATTATTAGTGTAATTAAATTCAACCCTGTGGTTGGTTAGATTTTATGGATGAGCCCAGAAATGACATAATTAGGGCTGTGCAGTTGGCCAGTTTGTTTCTTCTCTCAGAATAAGTACTTCAACAAATAAACCTCTTTTTCACCATGCTTAACTATTTCCACGCTGCGAGAAAATGGCCCAAATTCTTTTTACTACAGCTGTGGAAGTAATAGGCACTGGCTATTTGACACTGGCTATTTGATTCGCTTACCCATAGCTAATTGCTCATCTCTTTCCATTCCATTTCTCTCTGGGTCTGGCAGCGACTACTACAGTAGTCCCTCACCTGTTTTTGTGTTTGTCTATATTCACATGGGGGCTAGTGAAGTGAACAGTCATACTGAAATATAATCTTTTAACCTCATGTGGATCTAAATGTATTATTAAATAAGTTTCCATTTCACACCACACTTGTACAGGGTACATACATACTTGTACATGCGTGAAACAGGACAAATATAAATAAGTACCCCTTATTTGACCTTTGAAATGGTTATGGACTGACAATTGTATTTTGGAGAACATACATGGATTTGGTGAAGACATGCAGTGTTCAATAATTGCAATATTCTTGTCTATTGCACAAAGTCAAAAGTTCTGTGTGAAAGTAATTTATTGCCTCCTGGATCAAGCAACGATGTGTATCCCCTCAAGATGGGTCTAAATCTGCCTCTCCCTTCCAGATTGGGCCACGAGCATTCCACAGCCCATCTCCCAGGCAACAGAGCAATCATCTGGAGCCAATCAGAACCCCTCTAGGCCAACAGCAGTGAGAGGTAGGATTGGGCCAAACGAGTAAAACCTATGAATAGAATTGAAAGGGTTTAGCTCATAAAAAAAAGCTGTGTTTCCAACAAGAACCTGTGTTTGAATGCTTTCGGAGTACTTGTTGGGTATAAATAGCACAATGTCTGAGTCAGATGAAGCCCTGTATTAAACAAGACATTACTATTCAACATCCAAGTTTACTGTGTGAGATGTTTTACCTCTGGTTCTGATTGTCCAGAGACTCCAGAGACCGCCAAAGACCTCTCAGCCTGGTTCAACCTGTTCGCCGACTTGGACCCTCTGTCGAACCCAGACGCAGTAGGCAGGAGTGGGCAGGAGCATGAGCTTCACAACGCATAGACCTGCGACCTGATTCACATCCAGGGCAAGCTCCTACGCTATAAGTTAGCATAATGCACAACAAGGTTATGGTTATTTTGCTGTTAACATCTGTTCTAGGGTCATCTCTTTCTCAACCCCCGTCCTACTCCTTACCATTGAGTTAAACAACAATTTTACCCTGACCCAGCTGTTAGAGGCATTTACTGTACAAGTATTCAATGGTATCAATCAATTGAGCTTGAAATCGTGAATTCCAAAAGAAAACAAATGTTATTTGTGTCTTTGTTTAACATGATTTATCAATGTTTATAAGTTAAGTTGTCAGAGCGGGTAGATGCTTTCAACAACCAAAGGATGTACGAAGGATTCATGATTAGCTTTTTCAGAATTATTGCCTTGTCATTTGGGTATACCTGTAAGGTTTCTGGTGGTGACAATGATGAGGCCTTTACACCCAGCTCAACAATAGGAAAATCAGTATACAGTATGAAAGGGTAAAATATGTATCAGTTTTGTCTGATAGATCATACATTTATTGCATGTTTTGTGTAATCCTTATTTGATTGTGATTGTACTCACGATATGTTACTGTTGACAATAACATATCTAACATTTGATTTGTTTGAGATGGCCTGGAATAAATTCAAGGTGTGTTATAGAGCAGCGCACTAGACCGCTGACAATGCACCTTTTTAAAAGGCATTTTCTCAGATGTTTGTGGAAATCCTATTCACGGTAACCACTGCACATGTCGGCTCCAACGTAAATGACCTTAGTCTGTTCTGGTGCGCTGTTCTATAACACGCCTCAGATTGCATCCCAGCCTAGGTATACATTTATTAACTAGCTGCACTTTCAAGTACACAATCTGTATTCTATTGTTTGGAGAGCAACCTATGGAAGAGTGAGAAATGTGCATAACACATTCTAACCTGCATAAAATACATATGTTGTAATTGGTGACTGGTTTTAAGCTTGTAAACAAAATTATTAGAATTATATTTTAATTGTGGAGTGCTGAAAAGTGTGCATTTTGATTTTGTCAGTAAAAATGTGCTAAATGAGACTAACTTATTAGAATTCAACTATTGCCATTGTTTACATTAAAGCCTTGTTTATTCCTGTTATCTTATGTATTGTTGCTTTATTTGAATGCTGCAAAGCTATGCTATTGTTCCTCTATTGTCAGGTTACAACCACAAGACTATTTTTCCTCTTTGGTTTATTAGCTTTGAATAGATAGTGGGATATGTGCATTCTCTCAACTGACAGAATTTCTATCTCACTGAATCCCTGAGGCATATGCTGTCACTGTAGGCTTCCTCTGAACCATAAAACTGAACTAATAAGCCAGGTTAAGGGGTTCTAGGGCTCGATTAAATCCGTATTGTTGAAGTTCAGCGCTATAGCACCCTTTGAAATGTCGGACTGAGACGACATATGCAGCGTTTACTGTGAATGCAGTCTCCACGAACGCAGGAACGTTGCCGTTAAATTACATTTGTGCTATAGCTCTGAACTTCGGCAATAAGGACTGAATCGAGCGCCTAGTCTCGAGTGGCCAGCCTTCCAAAATCCTGTCTTGTTGGAAGCCTGGGCTTAATAAGTGAAAGGGGTTCTAATACATCTAAAATAATAAGAAGCTAGTGCTTTAAAAAAAGAGACAAACATCAAGTGATTTTATTGCTTACTTTATTGTAAAAACACAAGGTCTACATAAAACATGAAATACACAGGCATGAAATATTAGTGCTGAACATGGCAAGCCTTGCTGAACTTTGAAAATAATGTTAGTATCATTTCAAACTAGTCATCGAGCAGCGGTCATTTTTACCGACAAAATATACATCTAGGTTTGAGTGGATTGTGTTGCATATGTTTGTGTTCGTTTTGCAAATGGTTTTGTCTGTTTTTACTTGAAAAATACTTTCATATAGTTTTTTTGATATTATTGCCAAGGGGTTTTAACGTAATGTACTGAAGATACATAATACACTTAGGGAATGGATTCAATCCGTATCGTAGAAGTATTGGGGGAGGTCCACGTTATAGCTCGATTTAAATTTAAAGGCAATAATTCCCGCGGTACTTCCACGACAAGGATTGAATGCAGCCCTTGTACACAGTTTCATGAAATATTGTACTCCATATTGAACGTCAAATCAAACACTAGGATACTTATAGTTTGTATTTGCTTTACATTTTATATAGTACTGTGTAATATTATATAGTGATTATTATCACGCCTGGAATTAAGTGCTTTGAAAATATCTCATTAGCCTCAATGTTAATTCTGAATTTGACAGAATTATAAGTGTTTGTTGATTGCTTATCTATTTCGTATTTTAAAAAGTCACTTTCGGCTTTGGTTTTTTGCTCATTTCTTTTTTTGTTGATGCTGGGGAAAAAATTTGGGGCTAGATTCTATCAGATGCGCACTAGCCAACACCCGCAGTGGCATTATACCTGAAGTGGACATGGCCATTGGCTGCATGGAGAAGCATTACGAGAAATCCCATGTAGCCTTGTTTACAAGTTCGAACACTGGAATGTGAGACGTAATCTATACCTCGATTAGGCTAATAGAAGTCCTCATTTTGTTGAATGATTTTCAATTAGAGCGTCATTATTTCTATTTAGCCTACACTTTCTCTTTCTGAACTTCTAATGCCAGAGAGACGGGTGTGGCAATGATCACAGAAGCAGCTGTTCACTGATTTGACAACTTCAACGCAGTAACAACTGACACCGCCAAAACTCAAAGCACCGCTGGTTAACGCTTAATCCGATTGAATCTAGGCCTTATTTTGATCAATTTTATTGGTTAAATGTCATAGCTCATATTTAATCAATTTCATCACTAGGGAGGTTGAACAGGCTGTGAAAGATAATACTGCTGATATCTTGGAGCTACAATATAATAACCTCCTGAATGTCTCTTAAGCACTTGAAACTATCTTTACAGATTTCCCATGTACCAAGTTATCATTTCTAACGATGGAAATCCTTTAATATGTTGTGTTGAAAGATTAGAATCAGCACTTGTATAAAGACTATGGAATGTCTTTGGAGTAATGTCGTGAATGAACCATAAAAGGCAACGTCAAAGTTCATGCTTGAGTAGTAGTACATTCCAAATGACCTGAGTTCATTGGTTATTCAGGGGACCTGAAACAAGGCTATGTGGGGACACTGTGCTTTGTAGCTGGCTGTTTGGTCACTTTCAGATCGTCTTCAGCTTTTTGTCATGCGTTTACATAAACTGGATTGAAACCTGAAATAATTGTAAACATTCAGGGAAAGGTGGAGCATTGTATTATAACTGTAGGACATCCCAATAGGGTTTTCAATATAAACAGGCATGATATTTTATATTAAAAAGCTTATCCATGCTGTAATATTGACTAGCAACACAGAACAGCTAAATAAGCTGGTTAGATAAACATTTTCAAAATTCAATAAAATACATGTTATTCTCTTGCCCATTGCTTAATTCCCTTATTTTTTTCTCAATTTCTTTAATTGATTTTGATAAAGCTGATTGCTACAGAACACAATACATGAAACAATTGAATCTACCCTCTGAATAGAAAACAAGTCTTTCTGGAGGATGTTGCCTGCCACACCTTTCAGAAGAAAAGGCTAGGTTAGTAAGGATAGGCCCTCCTTGCTGGCTAATGTTGTGTTAAAGAGCTATACTCAGCTAGAGGCCTTCTCAGCTAGTCTGGTCCCAGGTCTGTTGTGCTGTTTTGCCACCTCCTATGGTCATTGCGACCCTAGGAGTTAGCGAGACAGCTCAAACTGACATGGGACCAGGCTAATGCTCAGCAGCTGGACTGTACCTGAGAACTAGCTGGTAAGAAGGATGTGTGTAGTGGAGCAGGAATCTGGTGACAGGCCGTCTGGGACCATTGCTGTGCTTGTCGGTTCGTCTGTGTTAGGGCCTATGTCTGGGCTCAGACTGTCTGTGCTGTTATCTGTGCTTGTGTCAATGCCTACGCCTGTGTCTGAGCTACTGACCATGTCTGTGCCTATAGACGAGCTCCAGTTAGTGGAGGCCAGAGTAGTGGAACTACTGGGTGTCATGGCGTCCTCGGGCCATGTGCTGCCTTTTCCATGGAGACCAGGGCTGGACGAGGTCGTGGTGAAGTGGGAGGAGCAGAGGAGTTTGACGGGACAGAAGGCGGAGCCCCTGGGGATGAAGTTCACCTTGTTTTTGTCTGGGCATGAAAAAAGAGGGAAGCCTTTGGAGACACCAGACCTGGGGAGGAAAAGTGAGGGAGAATGTCTTAATCTTTTTATCATCACATACCAAAGTGTGTATATGAAACACCTACAGTGAGAGAGTCCTACAGATGTAGGATCTTAATTTGATCGTGCCGTTGCAGGAGAACTAAATGAAGATCCTACATCTGTACAGTGGCACAAGGACATACACTATCAGACCAATTTAAAAAAGAAACCAAAACATGTAACACTATGAAGTTGAGAAGCATTCGAATTAGAAATACCCCTCAACGTAGTGAAGAAGACTTACACCATCTCTTCAAACACTTTGACCCTCTCACACCCCTCCGGAGGCTCCCGTTTGAACATGTAGCTGTTGTTGGGTTTGGGAGAGGTGGCAAACTTGGGAAGGGGAGAGCTGCAGCCGCTGTCTGAAAACAGAATGGAACATATAAGCAGGTCAGTGTGGTGATCTTATGTTCCTATAAAGGAACGTGTGTTAGAGATCTGTTGTCTATAAAAGACAATGAGATGATTAATTTAATACGGCACAGTACTAATACAGCGTGAGCCATTTATCATTAAGCAAATCCTGATCAATGGACTCCTGAACAGAGGATGTGAGCGGAGCATGCCCAATTTGATTGGAACGTGTGGCAAGATTCCCAAAGGCTGGAGCGTCGGCCTTCTCGCCCGCTCCAATTTCGCCCCAGTAGAGATCACTTCAGGAGCTCAGGGCATGCCCGCCCCAGCATGCATTTGTAGTCTACTTGTGTGCTGCTAATAGCCACTTGCTTTAGCTACTGTTATGGAGTTCACTAAATATTTTCATAAAGAAACTGATAAAACACACAGGTACTAAATCAAGGTGACTTATGAGGACCAATAGCAAGACAGGGAGTGTGGTGATATAGTGTCCTTAACGATTGTGGAATCTGAAAAGACACTTATCCCAAAAGTATGATGGTGTACTTACTACGTGCACATGCTAAAAGAAAGGAATGAGGTGGGTAGATAACTATGTGCGTCATTATAGAAAGTATTTATGAACTAAAAATCAGATCTCTTAAACGTTTCGTTCATTTTTGTTCTATTATCTATACAATAGGCCATCATTGATTTTGGCCCAATAGGCCTGGCATATTCCAACGTTCAAGGAGCTTTCCGTTTTGATTGGGTTATTTTGCCTAAAAACTTTTAGGCCTACTTATTAAAATAAATAAAAAAACAACTCTGCATCTCTGCCCAGCCTGGCAAGAATGGCCTAAAGGGTGTTTAGCATCCCCAGTGGCTCTGCAAGTGTGGAGAGGATATTATCCACTGCTGGCTGTCTCTCTAGGCACCATCACATGAGCCTGAACCCACAGACTGGCCAAACTCCTGTTTCTAAAAATGTATTCAAAGGCACTAACAAGTAATTTTTCATTGAATTTGTATTTAATTCAAAGCCTAAATGCGCAATTTATAGACTATAATGATTTAATACAACGAAATGTTGTTTAAATGCTGCTCGCTTTATGTCCCTACCAGCCTATTGTGTCAAATTCGCAAATGCTTCACAATGTACTTCTTTGTAGGCTGTAGCCTTGAAATAATATAGCCTAAATCATTTGTTCCTTCTTAGGCTCCCTGTCTGGCTCCTGGTCTATTTAGAGTGTTTATATGCTGTTTAACATTCAAATCCTTATGGTTTGGTTTCAATACTTAAAAACCAATTGGTAGGTCCAGTTATTCACAAAAATAGATGGGTGTTAGTTAAATTGTGATTTTGATGAATGAGGTGAATTTGGAGCTGGATTTTTTTTCCTGTGAGCGTAGAGCGTTTTTTTTTGCGGAGCAGTAGGAAAGGACATGGAGCACTGGAGCGGTGAGAGGGATTTCCAATCGCTCAACTATGTTCCTGAGACATGTAATGGCTGGAGACTGTTGAATGTGTGCATTGAACTACAGTAATAGATCATGCAAGTCAGAAAATACATCTGAATGGAGTACCTTTGTCAAGCTCTTCTGTAGAGCAGGGGCTGCCTTCTGGGGACTGGAGGGGGTCAGGGGTGAAGGGGCAGGGGCTGGAACCGCCACTAGAGGGGGCCTGGGTGTCCGTGTCACGTGTGTCACCGCCATTGCCGTAGCGATGAGGCTGAAACGGGGCGCGGCGGCCATCCAACACGTCCAAAGCCTGAGAGGTCAGAGATGGAGATGGAGGGAAGAATGAAGGGATGCGAGGAGTGCAAGAACCACAGCAGGGCACTATATAATTCCCAGTTGTTATTGATCATCATACATAAGTCAATTCAATGCATTCAGTTAATTTCAATATTATCACACTGCATGTAAACTCTAGTATGTGTGGACGTATTTGAATGACAAGCAGAAAAGCAAATACCAGTGCAGATGATAATGCATGATACAGTATGAAAATGTTCAGAGCCCTTCTGCTTGTGCTGTAGAGTACAGCTGATTCTGAGCAGAAGAAGACTTGCTGCGCTGCAGGTCGTAAATATGTGTGTGTGTGTGTGCGTGCGTGTGGGCACCCATGTACACGCTTCAGGGAGAGCCATTTCACTAACCTGTCAAGGTTTACTGCCCTAATTCACACACAATTTACAGCTCTACTCAACTCTCAGCAATTTAAATCAGTGTGAGTGAGAATATAGTGTGTGTGTGTGTGTGTGTGTTCCCACCTGTATTCCCTGCTTCCAGTCCTCTCTGATGAACACATTCTCCAGCTCGTGGTTGATGCCCTCCACGCTGCTAGGCACTCTCGATATGAGGGACTTTGGCACTGGGATGTTCGACAGGGCTGTGGAAACCACCTTATTCTGGAAAACATGGCAAACCAAGGGTGGTGGTAGAAATGTTTTGTAGCTTTTCTATGATCATTTTAAACAGACATCTCGTCAATTGTATGCTCTCCCCAGTATTTCAGTGTATGATATTGCTATGGAATGTGATTTATGTGAGGTTAAATTTGAAGTTAAATTACGTTAAAGTGAGGTCAAAAATAATATAGGCTGTGACTGATCTACCACAGGTGAAAGTCATACCATGTCAAAGTTAGTTTATGTTCTTTTCCCCAGTGCTTTGTTTACAGTTGCTCAGGATCCATTAATGAATGAACCACAAACACAGAGAGTACTGGGAACTGGGCATGCCCAGACACGTCTCCTCCTCTTCCTCTTTTTCATCTGTCTCTGGTCAGAATAGGGACTCGTGAACTAGAGCTCTTTAAATCAAATATATATATATATATATATATTTTAAGTGGTCTGACCACATTCATATGACGGGAAACATGCCTGAACAATTGCCTGAATTGTGACCGAACAATTCTGCACTACAGCAAAGCCACATTGTTGTTTTGGAAACACATGTTGCCTGAAGCAGAAACAGCCTGGCCAGGCTACCAAAACCCTAGTCTATACATTTACAATCAAGTATTATCCATAATAAGTACTGCATTTATTTAAGGTTGTACATGGTACAGTGACACTCCCACTGTGAATATAGCATTGGGGCAGACACCATACTAGTTCCATGCTACCATGCCCTGTGATCTGGGTGGCAGACACAGGGAGGCAGCAGTAGGGTATAACTCACCTGGAGATGGCATGTGGTGCTGGTGTGTAGTCCCAGCTGCTGATCTCTGTCTTTGCTCTGGCGGCTGACCTGTTTACTGCGCTGGAGCTGCAGCCTGAGTTTAGCAATCTGCTGGAGAAAGACAGGGGGTTTACCTCAGAGAAAATGAATGGTTCTCAATGGACATTCAAGGTAGCCTGGTGGTTACATACTGCATGTGCTGTGTAGCCAACACTTCTGTTGTTTCATGCCATACATGGCAGAGAGGAGTTGGCTAAAGCACAAATAGACTGGACCACCAAGCTATATTTGAGGTATAATTCAATAGAATATGCACTTAGAAAAGGTACAAAGCAATACATAAGGGATAATCAACGAGGAGCAATGCGTTCAATGGAAAATGATGCACGATGTGGAAGTTGTGCCACGAGCTTCCTCGGATTTCCATTGTTTTTTGTTGTTTTCCTCAGAACAGCATTTCTCCAGCATTCAGAGTGATTTGTCCACAGATTCAGAATGAATTTGAAAAAAATCTGTAAAGAGAGGGCTTTTATGGATATAGCTACGATCAAACATAAGTGAAGTCAAAAGGTTATTATGTTTCTGTACTGGTTATATAATCATAACATAATCAGTTGTATAATGCAGACTAAGGCGAGGTCTTTTAATGCTGATCTTATAATCCTGGCTATACAGTACACAGAAAGAGTATGTCTACTCTATAGGATGTACTGCCCTGCAAGTCATCGATATAGGTTATTATAAAGTCATCGATATAGGTTATTACATCCATAGAGGATATTTTACAACAGTTCCATGTCATCCATAGAGGTTATTTTTGAACAGTACCATGTCATCCACAGTGGTTATTATAGAAGGGTACAGTGTGGTTCGTCTGGATTGACTTGCTTTGAGAGTACAGAATAGGAGGCAATAGTGCCAAGGCAATCCATATGAGGTTTCTGAAGATGAGGACAAACAGGGCAGTGTAAAGCTCAGTGTATTAAAGGGCTGGACCTCAGAATATGATATTATCACGATACTTAGGTGAGCGATACGATATGTATTGCGATTCTATATGTATCATGATTCTATATGTATTGCGATTGGATACTGCGATTTTATTGCGATGGGGAAAAAATGAAAAATTGGTTCCAAACATATTGCTCACTATATGTCTGCTGCAGACGGATAAGAGAAAACCATGACAAAATGAGTTTTGGAGGTAAAAGTGCTCAAAACATGTTGGCTCATCATTAAAAACAATTAAAAAGATGAAGAACTTGCTATAGGATGATAAATACCAGAGTTTTGGCGCAGGAACACCTGACTAGCACTAGCTAACGCTATCTTGTATTTTTGATTTTTTTTAATCAATACTTTGAGTCAACGGTATCGATATAAAATCGACAAAAACAATATTGCGATACTCTACTGCCTTGAAACTCAACTGTGGACCTGGAAACCAGTTCCACTGTGTTTCCCCCCCCCCCCTCTAATGAGGGACTGATTTAGACCTGGCACATCAGATGGGTGCAATTCATTATCAGGTAGAACAGAAAAATCCAGACCTTGTAGGGTAAGATTTTAATAGCCCTTCTTACTGTATTGATTCCCTCTCCCCCCATCTCTACTGTATAGTACCACTCACCGTTGGGTGGGAAGATTTGTCCTTTGGCTATATATGACTGGGTCAGCTAAAATATATATGTAAGACTACATGTCAAATCCAAATGTACCTATTGCTACTTTTATATGTTACAACGTGCGACTTAGATAAACTTAGATTATTAGTATCTTTAGAAACATGTACTATATGTTGCTATATGTTACTACATGTACATACAGTACAGTAGCATATCATCATAATCATGTCAAGAACAAAAAGAAACATCTCAACATAGTGAGAGAACATTCCATCCATTTAGTGTTTATCGCTCATCTAACAACAGGCCTATCTTATGTAAGTCAGCCCATTTCAAAAGCCTCAATACCATTGTTTTGCTGATTTACTCTTGAGCAAAAGCCAGCAGACTGTAACACGCTTATATATGTGTTGTTTGCAGGAGGACTAGGCCTTTATGGAGATAGATAAGGCTCATCCTTGTCACTAGAGTATCAACAGGGCCAAGCTGAGAGAGAAATGATATGGCTGTTACACCCTGCAGACAAGTTCAGTGCCTGCTTCCCCTCTCAAAACAACCAGCCCCAACGAGATGCGACGGACTAGACTACAGAGGGAAAGGAAGGTTAAATAAAGACTGTGGTCTGGAAGAGCTAGAGAACTAATAACTCAATGTGGTCTCCAACTAGCCACTAACTCAGCCAGGCTACGCGCACGGAAACCAACCTTCAGGAGAATAATATTTAACTGAACCTCATATCCTGACAAATAAAACACATCTCAAGTAATGGCTGAACCTCAAAGCCCTGACAAAAACTTGTTGGAAGTATATTTGATTATGCACATACAGTGCAGCTCCAATAATGTCAACACTACAGCTCTTGCTGGATGTTTTGTGACAGACCAGCTATTCTGGTCTAACATTAAACTCCTCAGAGAGTTATGGTGTTGAAATCGGTTACAGTATTCGATTACAAATAATAGGATAGCGCCCCTTACAGTTGTTTTGGCTAGGGACATAGGTCATGCAGAGAGTGTTTACGCTAGGCTAAATATGCTAGGAAGGTTGAGTGTGGCACCTACCTCTTTCAGATGGTCTGCACTACCCCAGGAGGCTGACCGCTGGTGTGGGCTTCCCTGCTCCCCTCCTCCCTCCTCTATCCACAGACCAGGAGTCTGAAACACACACACACACACACACACACACACACACACACACACACACACACACACACACACACACACACACACACACACACACACACACACACACACACGCACAGATATAAATATGCATACTCTTAAGCAGTGGATAAACAAATACACCCACATCAATCCCCATCCTTTGTATGGAATTCAGGACTGAGAGACAAGACTCCGGAATTCACTGAGATGAACAGACAAGAGAGAGGTGGGTGAAATCAATCATCACCCCTGTGCCTTCGCCAGAGATGCACACATCTGGAATCAATCAAATGAGTCAAAAATTGTCTTTGCGGGATAAAGAAGGATGCAGGCACAAAACAGTAATAATATGTGTGATAGCTACTACTTAAAGTTGTATTCTCACAGTTTTAATGACAATCCACATTAGGACAGATTGCCAAAGGCTACTTTGTGGTTGGTGACTGACATACAACATACTAACTACTAGCTGGTAAGTCTGTGGGAAAGCAGATAGAGAAAAGTGCTCTAGTGTCTACAAGAATGCAACCTTTACATAAATAACGAAATGGTTAACTTATGTAAAATACATGCAAAAAGAGACAGGATGTTTCAAAAGCATGTTTGCAACCATGATGCACTTCCCCTCGATTATGCATATCAACAGTGACATTGGTCCTCCAAGGAGTCGTGGTCAGTACAGTAGAGTGAAGCATCTTAAATGTCAATGTCCTCGTACTGCCTTACGTTTGACCCTTGTCGAAAAACAAAACATCCTCTATAACGCACAACGTTACACAAAAGACCCACTCTATGATATGCAATATGAAGAACACTAGTGATGCATTATGGCTACTGGCACATTGCTCTTCAGAAAGGACAAACGGTTTAAACGGGTGCTTGTGCGCCAATAAAGAGGCCACTATGCTGGATGGCAGATGTGCTAGCGTTTAGAGTAACATGTTGAACATGGCTATGGTATTGCTGTGGTGTTTGATGCTAGAGCCAAACATTGAGGGCTGAATGAATAGTGAAAGGAAAGTTTCCAATGCTAAGTGCAAACTTTGCAAAAAGTTATATTGAGATGTTAAGTAATATGGGTATTATTAACTTGTAGCCTAGTTCTCCAGTACTACTAAAGCCTACCCTTCAGCAAATAGTTCGAAGGGTACAAGAACATAGCAATGCTTACACCATTGGCTACTTATCTCCATCATCATTGTAATAACAATTTAAATGCTTATTTTTTATAACAAATTAAGTGTCTGTTCACAGAGCTCCCAGCTTTGTTTACCTCAAGCCTCTTTTATCGACTTAGTTTTTGCACTTCCCGGCCTGTCTTGTGTGTTTTGTGGGGTTGTTTGCCAGGTGTCGTGCCAGATAATGCTCTGGTGAGATAAAGGTAGGGTACTTTACTTTCACATAGTCTACAGCTCATGTTAAATGACTCTCACCCCACTTAAAATCCTATTTGATTTCCCAGCAGGGATACTGAACGTCAATGGATTTACAATGGAATTGAAGTTGGTTTGTTTAGTTTACATGCTGAGGTAAGAGTATAGAATGCCACAGCTATCATTTGGTCTGATTTGAGTTGATGAGGGTATTACGTTCTGGTTCTGTGACCTTGTAGGTCTTCTCATCTACAGATATCTTGCACGTCTAAAACATGATGAAAATTTTTTCGAGAATAGATAAAACGCTCATTATGGATTCAAGCTTCTTGAAGAACAAGGAAAGAGCAGTAGTGCATAACTGCTGACTTTAAACGACTCATAAGTAAAACATGCCGAGTTGATAGTCATCGATAATAGACTGTCCACATCCTGCCTGTGTAACACAATTCTAAAAACGAAGATTAAGACAGCCTTTAGTCTGACTAAATCAATACATTCTGTCTGTCTGTGTGTGCTTGTGGGTATGCCTGTGTGTGTGTGTGTGTGTCTGTTTAATCTTCATACAAACATTCTCTGTGTTCTGTAACCACAGGGCCTGGGGCAGACAGATCTATCCCGGAACAGTGATTAGCATATGTATGGCCCTCCGCTCCTCACTCCCACACAAAGGCAGACGGGCCAGCCACAAGGGCCAGGTGGTAAGCAGTGGGATTCCTCTCCTCGCCCCAACCATCGCCTGAGGGACAGGTGCAAACAACTTCACCTCCGCAGACAGCTACATTCCAGCTCTGAAAAGAGCCCGTCTCTAGATTGTGTGCTACAACAAAGACTTTCTGTCCCAGTTTTTTTGCTGTTGCAGTGTTACAGGCGATTTGGGGTAATGGGAGAGATCTTGTTAACAGGAAGTAGCTAGTCTGTGACTGTACTTGGGGAGTTTGTGCTTTTCCTAATCGAAGTGGTTTAAGTGAAGCAGTCCACACCATCATTAGGGGAACGTTGATTCTATATGTAGCTACTTGAACCTGGAGGCCCACTCACCACTTCCAAAGACTAAACAAAGAGCCCCAAGGTGAATAAAGGTTTACAGGGAAGAAGCCATGTAAATGAGGCTGGGCGGAACTCATTCAGTCCACATGAAAGGATTCTATTAGGACGGACAGCGCAGCCATGGTCAATGGCCCTGCCATCATCATACATATTCAATATGGGTTCATAACCACAAAAATCTGCCCATTCTCAAACTGCATGGAACGGTTAATCACTTTGACCAGAATAGTGAGTGCTGATGTGTGGGCTGCTACCCAGGAAAATTGTAGTCAAAATACACCCAGTACGTCTTTTTCTGAAGAGAAACTTGATTTAGAAAACATTTTAAATAAATGATTATGTGCATCATTAGCTTTTATGGGTCCTTTGGCCTACAGTTACCTGTGTGGCTTTGTCTTTCATGCAGGAAGGGTAGGGTCCATGGGAGTCACGAGGCCACTGGCCTGTGAGGTACGGGC
The DNA here is from genome assembly GCF_016432855.1 of Salvelinus namaycush. NCBI lineage: Eukaryota > Metazoa > Chordata > Actinopteri > Salmoniformes > Salmonidae > Salvelinus > Salvelinus namaycush. The sequence continues at coordinate 11,016,705 of NC_052343.1, forward strand.
CCATAATGGCGTCCAGGGAAGATGTCCGACGGATAGCACTGGAGCTACGCACCTGCAGTTTGGACCTCTCTCCTACAGGAGCAAGGGGAGAGCAAGGGTCAGTATAGGACACACCCACACTGTCATACTGAACAATTGGCCCGGAACGTCTTGTTGTTTCCATAAAACGGCTCTATTGCTAACCTTATTGACTATCAGTGCTCTACAGTGATATATACTAGGCCTAACTAATCTGGATGTGTTGAAGCTAGGTCTGATGTTATGGGAGCTGCCTTCTCTCAGCCAAAGTAGTTAAACACACACCACCCACATAAGAACTCATTAACAACCACACCACAATTAACAGCAATATGGCCTGCATTCACTCAACATTCCTCCTGCAGTAACCCAAACACAGAAATGTGCTGTTTTTCTAAAGCAGGGAGACATGAAAGAGGAAATGGGTGAACGCATAGGCTAGTAAGCAGTATTATGCTTTGTGATTGTTGAAAGTCAATGAGAGCTCCTTGCTTTCCATATCAAAGAGCTTCTGAGGGGGTGAAGGAGGTGACCAGGGTACACATTCTTCATTCAGTCTGTTCCTTGTCTAAGTGCATATGCAGTGTTCCTTTTCGATACCACTACACACCACCTGGGCTCTAGGGCCTAGATGATCAGCCAAGTCTGAGCATATCAACCAAAATATGTTGGCTAAGTAAGTAAACCCAATGACTTAGGGTAAACTATCTGAGGAAAAGGGAGTGGATTTCCATCAATATTGTTGTAGCCAAAGTTCTCCAAACACAGCATGAAAATTTAGCCCGAGTGATTTTCCACTGTCTCTCCACTTTGCTAAATTTAGGCTCTCAAGAGCAAAATAAAGTCAGATCATTTCCTGGCTTTTAGTATGCATACGGTCCCTTTCACAATTTTCTAATCAACCTTTTCAAAAATAGTGCACTTTCTCCCAAAGTTGACAGATTTTGAGCTGGGTTCTAGGTTTAACAACAAGCTTGTTTTCCAATTTACTCTTACTCTGCAGTTTGGGGACGTGCGACAATGAGGCAGGCCATTTCAGCACAGCTGGCACTTTGACAGGGAGGGGGAGTTTCTTTGTTGAGACCATTGGGAAGGCCTGGTGTGGGGCTGATGTCATAGTGTGAACCTAAAGATCATGTGGTGGAATGTCACCCTTTTCCATTGCCTTCACCCTGACCCGTTGTCCTTGCGACCCTTTCCCCACCACCTAGCTCAGATGAGATGGGTGATGCAAATGAACACGCTGACTGACTGAAAGGAAGATGTCCACTAATTAACTTCTCCAATGTTCCAATCACAAAGCTGCATGGCTGACAAGGACACAATGTATTGTCCACTTTAATGTTTAACCTTAATTTGTCAGATGCCTCGAAAGATAAAACCACAAATTCACTTCAGTGTGTTTGCTGCAAATAGCCTGCAATTCTGAGGAAACGGTCAAATAAAAATAGTTCCATATTTCCGTTTGACAATGAAAGATGAACAATACATCTACATATTTCCATTTCCATCCCTGTGCACTTCCCAGTGGTATCCAAATTCCACTTGTCGCAATGCAATGCACCTCCTACCCCTAGCTAGCAGATGACATCACACAAACTAGCCTTGTTTCGACTGGGAGGTCACTGCCATCCAACAGCGGGTCTCCATCACAACGTATGTGTCTGGACACTGCTCAGGGTTGAAGGTCATCTCATTCTGAGGACCAGGGAATGCAAGGCATGTCATGTCATTTTCCCGAACATTGAGTTACCAACCCCACAATAACCGCAATGCAGCTCAAAGACAAGGAGGCTGCCATCTTGGGAAAGGTAAGGCGGACGCCATTATACTCCACTGATGTAGGAGGGCGTCAAGACAGCTGGAGCGTCATGGCTGTCACTGGTTAAACCATGGTGATTCATGACCTGCCCTCGTAAAGTGCAGAAGGTCATTGTAGTAAAAATACTTGGTTGCGTATTGAGTACAACATTGTCCTGGATGCAGATTTGGAGTCACACAGCAGGTTCGACGCAGTCTCCAAGCTGTGACAGAAAAAAGCTAACTGTATTCAGAGATTTCGCCTTCACAAAGGCAAGCAGACATTAACTAGATGCTTTGTGTGTCTTGCATTTTACTGCTGTGAAATACACCTATTCCAGAAGTTTTTTTGTTGGGGAAGATAAATATAATCAGTCTCAATACCCGCGGCAACATCAATATTTGACAGGAGAGCCTGTCTCAGAAACAGGATTTAGAGTGTTCTAGTCTCCCATCTCCCCCTTCAGTCCACCCTCCTGAAAGGAATAACTGCGCAGGCTGAACCAATAGAGACATGAAATGTCACACCACTCACTTCCATTCTCCATAACATAGTGCTCACAATATGTTCCCGATGTATACAATACAGTACAGTTGAAAGGGAGTAGGTCATACACCTGTAACCTGACTGTTTGTGCAACAACGATTCTCAGGGTCTACAGCCCCCTTACAACCCTTAAACATGTCTTGCTGCCAATTATCTCCTCCCTTTTTCTGTCAATAGTCCATAAGCAGCAGGAGTGTAAGAGAGGACACTATAAGCTTCCTTATTAGCGATGTGATGTATTGTAGTAGTAGGCCTTCGTATGGGCCTACTTCCCCTTTTGTCTAACTCTGGGGCCATATATTCAATCAAAACCTAATATGCTTCCTTAATCAGCACAAGACAAATCATGTGTTTGACTTACCTTAGAAACCTAGGGCCCTATTCAGTGTCAAGGTGACTGAATAGGGCACAGTCAGTCTCACTAATCCATCAATATTGTAAAAATTAATTAGGCTATAAAATGCATAGCAAACACTGTATTACAAGAATACAAAAGGCCTACAATCTCTTGACCATCACCAAGAGCAAGCAAAATGGTGCATTTTTCCTGCATACATCGATATTGTAGCATGTGGTAGGTGGATAATATAACAATATTTTACCTCTACAAACGGGTGAGTTTGGACCCCGGTCAGGTGAGTGCGAGACCCTATTTTCAGGAGACAGTCTCTGTCTCGTGGCGCCAGTGCAATTTACTCCAAGATTCAGATTCGCACTTGGGGGAGATGACCCGCGGCTATTTGTCTGTCCATTGTTGCCTCCAACAGAGAGAGGCGGAGAGCGTGTCGGGCTGCTCTGGCCCCCGCGTATGAGCTGGTAGGGCACGGTAGCACGGATGGGGTGCAAACGGCAGCTGTTGGAAAAACTGGGGGACCCTGCATTGCTACGTCTGACTGAGGACTGTTGTTGAAGCGAGTTGGTGGGAACTGACATTCTGCTGCTTCGTATCACTTTCAGGAAAAATTTCGCCAAGATATCCGCTTCTGGAAAACACAGGATTAACTTCCTTTAATTTTAGCTCGTATGCTGCTCGAGCTCATTTTGCAGCAATCTCGCAGTTATCTTGCATCTTGAAAAGGCGAATTCTACTGCAATAACTTACCCGAAGAACACTAAAACAAGTATTATTTGGGCATGTTTGTCGAGAACTTTAAATATATGTTTTAAAAACTTAATTTGTACAGTTAGCTAAACATATTCCCTAATATTTGGCGATTCCCTACCGTCCCCATGTCCACTGTAAATGACAGTTGTATCCGCAAGACTACTGGCTGATAAACCTGGGCGGGCTGCACTCTTTAATTCTGATCATGTGGTTGGACAGCTAAATTATACAGTAACATTACTCATTGGTCCAATGTTGTCTATCGACTGTACTTTCAGCCAATAACTTCATCGATGTATTATAAGGATTGGACCAATTTCTTTCTCAAAACCTTCGTTTTAAAAATGTACTTTACAATATTTGTGTAATTACCTGTACAATTAAATACATAATGTGTGATGTAATGACATTAATTCATATGGACGAAATGTTGTTAGACAAACCAGATTCTAGGACAGACACGATTTGATGAAATATGATCCTCAGTTTTTAAACCAAATTTGCATAGTCCCAGGACTAAGCTATATGTATATACGTATTTATTTAACCAGGCAAGTTCAAGTATACCCGCTATAGAATTACTGGGTAGTCATTGTGTATTTTATTTCCTTTAGACAACTTTAAATATGAGACAAAACGGTAACATCATACATGATCGAGAACACCAAAGATTTAGGCCTAAAGTTATAATTAAAAGGGCATACATTTTCACCAAAGATTGAAGCAATTCGTTACTATGATTCCGTTTTCAAAAGGCAAATGCAAAAACTATTTTTGGAGACTTGAGTTCAAGTAACTTTTTATTCAGAACGGTACACGCCTACCAAATGTGTGAACCCCACTCCATTATGGTTCACAAAAGGGTACGCCATAAAATATCCGACGCTGAGACGGTGGTGAAAAACAGAATACAGTAGCTCGCATGCCCCCTCCCTACCCCATGACCAAGTTAATTAGCCAGCTCGGGTGCAGGCCCCTCACGTTTACAATGGTTCCCCGAGTCGAAGCAGTAGAGTCTATTGGGGGGCGGCAGAGAAAGAAAAACACATTTACAATGCATCTTACACATCGCCGTCCCTGTGGAGTCTGGACAACCATCCCGGATTGATATGTGTATGCATATTTAGTGCGCGATTTTGTCCCGGGGAGAGAGAACCGAGGGCCTTCTCGCGCTCCAGCTCTCGCCCTCTTTGAGTCAGTGGTGTTCCAGCAGCTGAAGTTCTTTATGAAGAGAACAATCTGGAGGGTCTTGTCGGAGTGCCGAGCAGCTGCTGTTTTTTTCTCTGCCTCTTTTCACAAGATACAGGCCTGGAGTGAGTAGGTGAATACACAGACAACTTCCCCCCTCCCTGCCCCTGCACTGTAAACCCTGACATACAATGTGAAATGAAGAGTGGCACAGGCCAGGGTAACCAGAAGAGAAAGCATTGTCAATTTGTTCTCTTTCTGTTGCCTGGGGTAACTAACTTCCTTATTTCATCACTTTGTCAATGTTTTTCGAGATATCTCAGTCTGATTGTGACCCAGAAAGAAAGCTTGAAAAAATGTAAGTCTTAAAACATAGCTACAATATATTGGCACACAATCACATCCTTTACCTGCTGGCTTATTTGAGGCATAGGGGAAATGAAGGCTATATGCTAATGATAGGAATTAAAGGATCATCCTGATTCAGGTTTGGTTAAAGGAGGCCGTTTATAACACAACCTTTATAATATATCCCTTTAAGGATCTCCTTAATATCATTAGTAAGCATCAAGTCACAATCCTTCAAGACATTCATTGATTCATCAGTAACACATCTAGCCTCTTTTACCATATGATTATGAAAAGATGTTAAGTTTTTATTCAACTCAAGCTATCACCCAGTGTTAACACTATTCAAGCAGCCTGTCCAGAACAGTACCCAGCAACCTGGCTTAGTCTGGGGTGTGTCGACTGGTAGGTGCCGTAGTGAAGTCAGAGTGCACAGGCAGGTTTTAGGCTGGTGGTTAGGCTATGGACCCTACCAGAGGCCCCTCTAGTGGCTGTCTGAAGGCACCAGGTTTCCTGTGGTGTCCAGCTGCATACACTTACAAGTGCAGGCCGACACTGGACACTCTGTATGGTCCCTATGGGGAACAGAGAGGACAACCAAAGGTTAAATCAATAAACAACCATTAAAATGCACAAACCACCAAAAATGTGACTTCTCACAATGCTACCAAATCAAATCAAATGTTATTTGTCACATGCCCCGGTGTAGACCTTACCGTCAAATGCTTAGTTACAAGCCCTTAACCAACAATGTTAGTCAGGTTAGTCGAGGTAATTTGTATATATAGACAGGGGTAAAGTGACTATGCATAGACAATAAACAGCGAGTAGCAACAGTGGAAAAACAAAGGGAGGGTAAATGTAAATAGTCCAGGTGGCCATTTGATTAATTGTTCAGCAGTCCGATGGCTTGGGGGTAGAAGCTGTTAAGGATTCTTTTGGACCTAGACTTAGCGCTTCGGTACCGCTTGCCGTGCGGTAGCAGAGAGAACAGTCTATGACTTGGGTGACTGGAGTCTTTGACAATTTTTGGGGCCATCCTCTGACACCACCTAGTATATAGGTCCTGGATGGCAGGAAGCATGGGCCCATGCTTACAGTCAGATGCCGAGCAGTTGCCATACCAAGCAGTGATGCAACTGGTCAGGATGCTCTTGATGGTGCAGCTGTAGAACTTTTTGAGGATCTGGGGTCCCATGCCAAATCTTTTCAGTCTCCTGAGGGGGAAAAGGTATTGTCATGCCCTCTTCAGAACTGTCTTGGTGTGTTTGGACCATGATAGTTCGTTGGTGATGTGGACACCAAGGAACTTGAACCTTACGACCCGCTCCACTACAGCCCCGTCGATGTTATTGGGGGACTGTTCGGCCCGCATTTTCCTGTAGTTCACGATCAGCTCCTTTGTCTTTCATTGAGGAGAGGTCGTCGTACAAGACCTATGATGCATTCCGTTGACAAAACTACTCTGATACAGAAAATGTTATCTGAACGTTCCGGTAATGTTCTTACCTAAACCAGCTGAGTATGTGACCTGCGTGGCCGCCATGTCGGCAGTTGTGGCACCAGGTGAACCAGTTGTTGAACTGGGCCAGTTTGTTCTCTCTGGCCAGATCCACCTTCTCGTCTGACTTCCCCGTGCCTGGAAAAAAACAACAGCGGTATGACTACACACATCTAATATAAACCATAAAATGCAAATGTTTGTTTTGCTTTTTATGTGCTTTGAGATTATTTTCTGTGATGAAAAGAGCTATACAGGTTAACTAAATTACTATTAATAATCTGGTTGATGTTTTATAAGCCAACTAAAGTACAGATCAGTATCTACAATCATTATCACATTAATGATCTGCTTTATTTATTTTCTGTGTGATTTGTATTAGTTAGTGATACAACAACATTGTATCACTAGCTAATATACTGTATGTATGCATTTCTCTCACTCAATTACCCTGAAGTGTGTGTATGCATTCCTATTTAAATAATAGGGTGTGTAATGAGGAAGTTAGACTGGCTGCAGAACTGTGACAGTAGGGTAAAGTTGAACTTTGACACTGATCCATGACCAGTTTTTCATTCTCTCCCCATAATGTTTATGGTTAGGATTAGGGGAAGGTAAACAGATCCTAGATCTGTGGCTACAGGCAACTTCCACCAGAGCCTATCTGTGGAATATACCATGTCCAGTACCTGGGCAGTTGGACACAGGCGTGCCCATGTTCATGAGGCAGAGGGCACACCGGGGGAGGGGCTTCCTGCAGCCAGGGCAGCTGGTGACCTTTGACTTGGTGGGCGAGCCGCTGACCCCGTACTGGCTGAAGCCGCGGCCCTGGTGGGGCATGGCCGAGCAGCTGTACGATATGGACTTCCCACAGAAGTTACAGCTCACAAACACCTGCAGCAGGCAACAACACAAAGGTCAAGTGTGATAAGGACTGGCAGGTTAAATTAGAGCTAGCAGAAGCCAACATGAATAGGTTATAGCATCGAGATCCTTGTTAAGCTTATGAAGCTAGAGATTAATGTACTCGTCCAATACAGTGTATCATTATCTAGCTGACCAATAACAAATAAACAACTAGCATCACTTATTAATCAGGATAATCATATTCATTATTGTGTTTTAAGTTTATGTAAAACCTGCAAGCAAGTTAGTCACTCAGTCACATCCTCCATGTGAAGATTTATGAACAGATAAACCAAAAGACAGAGACATTAATAACTATGAACAACTGTCCATCTCTTAGTGCAGTGTTCCCTTTCCTTGCCTGTGCCAGTGGTTTGGAGCTGGGGTCCAGCTTGCTCCTGTGGATGTCAAACTCAGCCCGTTTGTGCCAGAACCTCCATGCGTCCAGCAGGTTACGGTAGTTCTCGATCCAGCACTGGACACGCGGGTCCTTCACCACCTCCCCTGGGGAACCCTGGGAGGGAAGGACACTAGGTCATGAAGCTCCCCTTACAGTGACAAAGGTATTTGAGTTTGAAACAGAATGGAAGTGGGCTCCCGTTACTGTGTTAGTCTCACATCAGCATAGCTTCTATGATATTTGTATTGTCACTTTTACAGTTGTTTTTCGTTTTATCATTAAGCATTTGAACTCCAGCAAATCTTAAAGATTCAACAAATCTATAAGCCTGAATGTGGGAAAAACCTTGGATAAAAGATCCAACAATCGATCTTGAGCAAAACTTATCTAATTCTAGCCAACATGGGACAGGTGATCGTAGTATGAACCACAAGGTCAGTCAGCCCGTTGCCTCGACTACAACCGTTCTACGGTGTGATGTCGAGCTGTGCAAGACTATTCAGCCCCTGCTCTGACCATACCTTGAGCATGCAGAAGCTGGCGGTCTGGACGTCTCCGGTCCGGTCCACGTAGCTCTCCATCAGGTCCACTCCGTCTTTGGTCAGCCCCGTCAGCAGGATCCCCTCCAGGTTCCCCACCTCCTTCATCTCACTGGTCAGCTTCTCCATGTAGCGAGGCAGCTACATAACAAGACACAGAGAAAATGAAACATACCTTTCAATAGATAGAACCAGGTAATCAGTGAAAAAAAATATGATTATTATCTATTTAGTGTATGTTGTCGTGCGTTTGCTGGAGGAGGTCTTACCTGTGCGTCGTTTAGGAACATGCATGCAAAGGCCACTCGGTCCGTTACAGCCACACTACTCTCATACTAAGGAGGGAAACAACAAGGTTTGTATGACTAAGTTGTACTTTTTTTTTAACGTTGGAATCTTCAAACTACTATATCAAACACTGCCCTCTTCATGCTGCTGCTGATATTTAGGATTCATTTGTAGTTTCCCTGAAAACTCACTGAGGCCCCCTCGTGGTCCCTAGCCCCTTTTGACAATTCAGGTACTATAGCCCTTTGTACTTCAGCCTAACATGATAATGAATGTTATAAAGGATTGGATCATGCACATAAAAATCTGGCAACCCAGTTTATATCAATGGTTTACCGCCTTCCCTGCGTACCAGTACTCCGTCGTATGTGCCAGGCTCACTGGTGAGGAAGGCAAACATGACACACAGGTAGGGGTTCTTGAGTTGCAGCCTCAGAGAGCTGCACATCTCCCTCCACAGGGAACTCTTCTCGTCCGTGTAACCTGACAACGCCATGGCAACCACGTTTAGGTTCAGGTCCCCTGCAAGGAAGGAAGGGTGGGGAAGATTGGTTTATTTCGCTTGGATAGCTTGGTTTATTATCTTGGTTTATGAGCTTCCACTGTACACTATAGCCAAATCCTAATCTAATATTGGTGGGTATACTTTCTGACTGTATAATGCTTTTGTTTACAGTGGTGAAATCCTAGCAGTATGTTATAGTACTTTTGCTGTGATGGAAGTGACACTTCAAGCAGCAAGAGCACAGTAGGGCAATGCATGTACTGTTAACACTCAATATCTAATTAGTCTCCCTGTCAGTCTGTGACCAGGCAGTAATTAGTAGCACACTTTATGCTGTGTACAGTACATACAGTGTATATTGCAAACAAGTTCTTGAGCCCTTACAAAGAATCTTCAAAAATGCATTACATAGCCCTGTCCCAGATGACTCCATGCCAGTACCTCTCTCAGCGGAGGCTCCCTTGTTGAGGATCTGGATGGCCCTACGGATGTCCAGGTTGAAGAGGGCCACGGCGGCCGCACGCTCCCACTCGCCCTCCCCCTCCAGGGAGCGCAGGAAGGGCTCCACGTTGATGTCGGGGCCTCGGTTTATCCAGCCGCACAGACGCAGGGCAAGGCTGCGCTCCTCGCTGTGGAACCTGGGGACATCCGTCTGGCGATCTGAGCCGCTCCAGCACCGTCGGTTCTCTGTAGTGCCTGGTGGAGTAGAGAGAAACAGATATACAAATGTTACTTCAGGGACTTTTTTGCTCCAATTTGAAGAAAAACCTAGGGGAAACACTGAAAAATAGTTGTATAACTTACAGTACCTATGTAGAATGTTACATAATACTGTCAAGGGTTAAGCCTGTATATTTAGCCTAGATATAGACCTAAAGATGATCTAGATCTTTAGGTTGCTTACCTGAGCTGGACTTGACTATGTTCTTGATGCCTGAATAGACCAGGGCCTGTTTGTTCCCCTGCTGTTTCTGCTCCATGTCTTCAGTGTACTGCTTCATGAGTGATACTTACATAGGAAATGGAACGCTGAGACATCATAAGAACCACAGTACAAACAGTGACATACAATATAGAAACTTAGTCTATGTACATTGTATCCAGTATGTCAGGTGTAAGAACACAAAGACAAATGATAATTCAATGAATCACTACAGTGCAAGCAGAACGCCAGGCATGTCTCTCACACAAGGACAGTGTCTACTTAAAAATAAACAGAACAAAAAATGTAATAAACAGCACATGAATCATCACGCAAAGCTAGATATGTTTAGAAATTAGTAAGCACCAGTAATGTAATAAACCAGGGGTATTCAACTCTTACCCTACAAGGTCCAGAGCCTGATGGTTTTCTGTTCTACCTGATAATTAATTGTACCCACCTGGTGTCCCAGGTCTAAATCAGTCCTTGATTAGAGGGGAACAATGAAAAAAGACAGTGGAGCTGGCTTCGAGGTCCAGTTGAGATTGAGTGTAATTAAGCAATAAGGCCCAAGGAGGTGTGGTATATGGCCAATATACCGCGGCTAACGATTGTTCTTATGCACAACGCAACGCGGAGTGCCTGGACACAGCCCTTAGCCGTGGTATATTGGCCATATATCACAAACCCCAGAGGAGCCTTATTGCTATTATAAACTGGTTACCAATGTAATTAGAGCAGTAAAACGAAATGTTGTCATACCCGTGGTATACGGTCTGATATACAATGGCCTTCAGCCTATAAGAATTCAGGGCTGAAACCACCCAGTTTATAATAAAGGATATAGAACAGAGTGTACCACAGGGACTTGAGCTGGGGGTCGTCCCCTCCGGCCAGCAAATGGTTCTTCCACACCTGGACCGTATCATGACCGTACCTGGACTGGGCCCTCTGCCTCATCTTAGTGGCTATGTCCTTCTCTACAGTACCCTCCCCTCCCACGCCCCCCTCCTCGGCACACTCATAGAGGTGTCTGCCGCAGGCCCACATGAGCGAAGTGGTGGAGCTCCAGGCTAAAGAGATACGTTCGAACACAGTGAAGTCGGTCATGGTGCGGTTGGCGGCCGAAACCACCACCATGCGGTTCTGGGAAGTGGGGTGCCAGGCGAAGCTGCCAATGAGGCTGTTGCTGGGCTGCACGCTGCGCTCGATGATCGTGGGCTCTGTCTCGTCGCCGATGGGCGTGGGCGTGTGCTGCATGTCGTAAAGGCGGATGATGTTGCTGTCGCGTGTCAGTGTGGCCAACAGGCCCATACGCGTGGGGCACCAGGCCACCTGGGAATGAAAGTGAATTGTACATCCTTACATCCAAAACATGTAGGCTATAGCACAATTATGCATTACGCTATCACACAAAAAGTATACTCCTGATATGTGCAAGTCGATTGTACACTGGATGGCAGGGGACAACATAATTTCACAACAGACCAAAAAAGCATTCCAGTAAGTTACCTTGGTGAGTGGCTTGGGCTGCTCGGTAAGCGTGAGCACTGGCTTCTCAAACTTGCGCAGGTCCCAGATGGCCACCTGGCCCTCAAAGAAGGAGGCCACGCGGTCTGGGAAGTGGGGGTCCACTGTCACACCCTGGATGGCCTTGGTGTTGACGAAGGTCTTCTGGCTGGTGTTGCGCAGGTCGAAGATGGCCAGGTTGCGGTGCATGCCAGCCAAGAGCAGCTTCTGGTCGCGGGGCAACCAGCAGAGGGACAGGCAAGCATCGTTCTGGCCTAGCTCATACAGGGGCTTGGTCACCACTAGGCCAGAGTCTGTGTCTCCTGACGAGAGACGGATCTTTTCGGTGGCTACACTAGCCTCTGGGGAGAACTTACTGCTAATGTCCCATATGAGCACTGAGAAGTCTGCTCTGTGCTTGTCCAGGCCGGCGGCTAGCCAGTTGCTGTCTACAGGGTTCCAGGCTAGGGTGTTGCATTGACGTGCATGCTTGGGCACAAACTCTTTCCCCATTAGCTCCTTGCACTTGGAGTTGTGGCTCTGGCCTAGGCTAGTGAGGACTACCCTGCCGTTAGCCTGTCCAACTGCTAGCAGACATTCAGGCTCGTGCTTTGGGTACCAGGCCACACATTTCATGTAGGGGGTGTCAGAGTTGATCGCTAATAGGGTAGCAGCGGTCTCCTCAGAGAGGGGGAGAGCTCCGGCTTTGGTCTCGCCGCTCCCCACAGGTCCGATGCGGTACAGTCCAAGCTCTGAGTCACAGATGACATAGCGGTCGGCGTGGTGGGGAGACCACAGAATGTCTGGCTTTGAGCCACTCATTGTTCAAAGGAAGAGCTTCTTGCTTTTTACAACTAGGTATACTGGGGGAAAACAGCATTTACAGTACAGCTGAAAGTTACCAACTGACATCTAGGAAGTAGTCTACTAGTGAGCAAACTAATATGTTTAGCCTACTTTCTATAAACGAATATGTTGAGCCTACTTTCTATAAACTTAGCTGAAGTTATTGTACAAATGTTGTCACAATGTAGTTAACTACCATTATGTGCAGCACGGGAGCAACATATTAGGTCGCTAACTGCTAGCTAGTGACAAGTGGCACAGCTAACAGACGATTTAGTTAGCAATCCCAAGGCGTAAAATAACGATAGGCCTAAATTGCATTAAAATTGCAAGATGTTAATGCAACATTGTATCTAGCGAAATAGTTAATTAAACAAAATGTGGATATAGGATACTTTGTAGCAGATTTTTTAGCAAAAAATATGAACGTCTGCTATCTTAGCGAGCTACAGTAGGTAGCTAACGTTATCTGTCTAGCTGCAGTGCTAGCTACAATTGTTTTGACATCGCAAGATTAGCTTCCCGAAGTACCAGTATCAAGAAAACAGATCAACCGCAAATAAACATTCGTAAATTGTGTTTCTACTAATAAAGATAACAAATTATTGAAAAAAACTTACAAATTGCTAGACATGTCAACATGGACAAAACTGGGTGTCCACTAGTTACCACAGCCACAAAGTCAAAATTGCCTATATCGTAAAATTTCATAAAAACAAACATTAGCTTTTTGGTCTTAATTTAAGGTTAGGCATAAAGGTAGCAGTGTGGTTAGGTTTAAAATCACAGTTCAATAAGATAAATTGTAGAAATAGGCGGGCTTTATGATTTTGTGGCTGTGGTAACTAGTGACGACCACAAACCAAAGCCGTGCTTGTTTTCATGTTACACCAAAATATTTCCCCGGAAAAAACATATTGCTATTCGAGTGGTCCGGTTACGCACAAACCCGTTAGAATTTTGAGGAACACGGCACTGTCAATTCCTGAAGGTGGCGCTACAAACAAAGATGTATGATATTGGGATACGACTACATTTGTATTATATTGTAATAGTAGATATGCATGTTTAATAGGCTTTTACATCTGTTAGATGATCAAGGGTTTTCAAACTGGGGTCCCCAGACCCCGGGGGTCCGCGGAAAAGTTGGAGAAAGAGAAACAAATTGACCCCTCTTATTTTTCACAAAATTATACATTTGTTTTATCAAACCTGCAGAACACAAGTTGGGACATAAGTTAGCCCAAGGTAGTACTGGCAGGTTGGTCTTATCCTACTGCAAATCAAATTAAGTATCATTCCACGTGGGCGTTAAATGATTCTTGAACATGCGGGGGAGCCTGTATTCTGGTTCTATCTATTGAAAAACAACATCATGCCTGTTTTTCAAGTTAGCAGGCGTGCAAGTGGAGAAGAGGAAAATCGTCATAACATGTATCAGTTGGTACTTTTATGTACAACATCCAAATAATCACCATGCAGAAAGGTTACAAACAGTTCTAAATAGCAAATAACGTGATTCAAACGTAGACTGTGGGGAAAGAGAAATGTTTAAAGAAACCACAACGTGTTTTAACTTTTTATCCTCAGCTTTTTACACCTCTATAATGCTTAATTAAGCATAATACGTTATAAGGAATTCATGTCAGAGCTACAATATTACGCGCGCTACTAAATCAAATTGTATTGGTCACATACACGTCCTATGAGTGACTACAATTTATTCAGTATCTGTGAGTTTGTAAAACTGAAATTTCATAAAGATACATGAAGAGAATACATAGTGACATGTAGCGCACAATAATCTACACATTCTTGCAGAGGAACCGAGCGCTGTCCTTCCCTAAGCGACATCGCACTTCACGTCGTGGACTAGTCCTAACTGGTGATCAGGACGAGATGCTGCTTCCTAAACCACTCCAGATGATTATACCTAAATCGGCGGCTGTATTTAAATGAGAACTAAGGTAAGATGATAAAAATCCACATTTTCAAATCAAATGACAACTTTTTGAGTAGTTGGCCAATTATTTTGTCTTGTGGGACGTAAAAGATGAAAAATAGATTACACTGACTTTGTTTTCTAGGCACAAATTAGCATAAATTATGTGGCATGTTGTTTTAGTTGAATATTTCGTTTTTTTAGTGCTCTGTATAAATATTTGACAACATTACAGGAATTCATAAAGTACATTTATGTTGCCAGCTTCAGCCCATAGTTGATACAGTGACTCTGCATGGCCCATGTACTGTACATTGATTCTGTGCACCAACAATTGGGGTGAGAATCAACAATGATCGTGATTGAGGAGGAGATCGCATCCACACCTGCCATAGAGAATGATGTCACACTTGAATACGACATGTTTTTTTTCTTTATGTGTAGGGTGTGAATGTTGAGAAAGAACAACATGGGGAAAGGAGTGGCTCTGTTCCTTCTACTGTTGGCACTTCTTCACGAGGCCATAGGTCAGAGAAGAAGAAAAGGAAAGTACAGTGTCCTCAGAGATGGAGGAAATGGTAAATGAAGTCCACATGTTAGTGAGGATGGTCAGTCACTGTGGCTTATCCATTTTTTTTTTTATCTATATGGCTACATTACATCTAAAACACCCCGTGCATGTTAAAGGGGGGCTGAACTTCCTGATTTAGCCACGGTTTCAATTCTCATTAGGATATGCGACTGAAAATAACAGTCAACCTTCGTTCCGTGACATACCGTGTTTTTCCTAATTAGCTCGCAAATCTAAGTTTTGGACTGACTTTATGTCTAAAATTATCCTATTTACACTTGAATACATGTTTCTCATATCGATGCCACACAGGCCGTTTTCAAAAGGAAAAGTAGCTTATTACGTTCAGTTGCTCTTTAAGGTGTTTCTGTCTTTTGTACAAATAAAAAAAAAGGGTGCACAATCTGCTGGAGAAGTCAAATAACTTTCTCAGCCAACAGGAACATTTTAATTTATCAATGTCTAAGTCATTGTAACCGTGATTTATTCTAAGTAGATGTACAGTGCATTCGGAAAGTATTCAGACCCCTTGACTTTTTCCAAATGTTGTTTGTTACAGCATTATTCTAAAAAATTGTTTAAATAGTTTTTTTCCCTAATCAATCTACACACAATACCCCATAATGACAAAGCAAAAACAGTTTTTTAGATTTTTTTGCAAATGAAATATTACATTTACATAATTATTCAGACCCTTTACTCAGTACTTTGTTGAAGCACCGTTGGCAACGATTACAGCCTTGAGTCTTCATGGGTCTGATGCTACAAGCTTGGCACACCTGTATTTGGGGAGTTTCTCCCATTCTTCTCTGCAGATCCTCTTAAGCTCTGTCAGGTTGGATGTGGAGCGTTGCTGCACAGCTATTTTCAGGTCTCTCCAGAGATGTTCGACCGGGTTCAAGTCCGGGCTCTGGCAGGCCCACTCAAGGACTTTCAGAGACTTGTCCCGAAGCCACTCCTGCGTTGTTTTGGCTGTGTGCTTAGGGTCGTTGTCCTGTTGGAAGGTGAACCTTCGCCCCAGTCAGGTCCTGAGCGCTCTGGAGCAGGTTTTCATCAAGGATCTCTCTGTACTTTGCTCTGTTCATCTTTCCCTCGATCCTGAGTAGTCTTTCAGTCCCTGCCGCTGAAAAACATCCCCACAGCATGATGCTACCACCACCATGCTTCACTGTAGGGATGGTGCCAGGTTTCCTCCAGACGTGACGCTTAGCATTCAGGCCAAAGAGTTCAATCTTGGTTTCATTAGACCAGATAATCTTGTTTCTCATGGTCTGAGAGTCTTTAGGTGCCTTTTGGCAAACTCCAAGTGGCATGTCATGTGCCTTTTACTGAGGAGTGGCTTCCATCTGGCCACTCTACCATAAATGCCTTATTGGTGGAATGCTGCAGAGATGGTTGTCCTTCTGGAAGGTTCTCCCATCTCCACAGAGGAACTCTGGAGCTCTGTCAGAGTGACCATCGGGTTCTTGGTCACCTCCCTTCTCCCCTGATTGCTCAGTTTGACTGGGCGCCAACTCTAGGAAGAGTCTTGGTGGTTCCAAACTTCTTCCATTTAAGAGTCATGGTGGCCACTGTGTTCTTGGGGACCTTCAATGCTGCAGAAATGTTTAGGTACCCTTCCCCAGATCTGTGCCTCGACACAATCCTGTCTCGGAGCGCTATGGACAATTCCTTCGATCTCATAGCTTGGTTTTTGTTCTGACATGCACTGTCAACTGTGGGACCTTAAATAAACAGGTGTGTGCCTATCCAAATCATGTCCAATCAATTGAATTTACTACAGGTGGACTCCAATCAACTTGAAGAAACATCTCAAGGATGATCAATGGTAACAGGATGCACCTGAGCTCAATTTCGATTCTCATAGCAAAGGGCCTGAATACTTATGTAAATAAGGTTTTTCTGTTTTTGCTTTTGTAAAAGTATAGATACCTTAATAGAAAGTTACTCAAGTAAAAGTCACCCAGTAAAATACTACTTGAGTAAAAGTCTAAAAGTATTTGGTTCTAAATATTCTTAAGTATCAAAAGTAAATGTAATTGCTAATAATTCAAGTATCAAAAGTAAAAGTATAAATCATTTCAAATTCCTTCTATTAAGCAAAGCAGGCAGCACCTTTTTCTTGTTTTAAAAATGTATGGATAGCCAGGGGCTATGTCCGCCAGATCAGAGGCAGAAGGGAGGACCATGTGTTGTCTTGATAAGTGCGTGAATTGGACAATTTCACCCGTCCTGCTAAGCATTCAAAATGTAATAATAATTTTGGGTGTCAGAGAAAATGTATGAGAGTAAAAAGAGTAAAAAGTATGAAAAAGTATGTATGAGAGTAAAAAGTACATTATTTTCTTTCGGAATGTAGTGAAGTAAAAGTAAAAGTAGTCAAAAATATAAATAGTAAAGTACAGATACCCCAAAAAACTACTTACGTAGTACTTTAAAGTATTTTTACTTAAGTATTTTACATCACTGTGAAATCCATAGATTAGGGCCTAATTTATTTATTTTAATTTGACTGATTTCCTTATGAACTGTAACTCAGCAAAAATATTTGAAATTGTTGCATGTTGCGTTTATACTGTATTTCTGTTCAGTATAGATATTCATTTGCTTTTGACATTGGCCTGAAGTTTATCCAATTGATCTCCATGTGAAACACATGTATGTATCCCTCTCCCAGACATGACAACATGTTCCATGGAGGTGGCCTTCATTCTGGACAGTTCGGAGAGCGCCAAGACCTTCCTGTTCGAGAAGCAGAAGTCCTTTGTTCTGCATTTCAGCACTCGTCTCACCATGCTCCAGGTGTCTGGATGGACCCTGAAGCTGCGGATGGCTGCTCTGCAGTACAGCAGCTCCGTGTCTGTAGAGCACAGCTTCACTGCCTGGCAGGACCTGGATGTGTTCCACAGCAGAGTCAGCTCCATGGCCTACATTGGCCATGGCACCTACTCCACCTACGCCATCACCAACGCCACACAGCTCTTCACCCAGGAGACCAAGGAGGACAGCGTCAGGGTGGCGGTGCTCATGACCGACGGTGCCGATCATCCGAGGAACCCTGATGTGATCGGAGCAGCGGCGGATGCTAAGGCTAGTGGCGTGAAGCTCTTTGCTGTAGGGTTGTCGGACCTGGCCCGCCAGAACAGTGCCAAACTCCGGGCTATTGCCAGCACACCGGCCCAGCAGTTCGTCCACAGTCTCACTGACCCCCAGCTAGAGGAGAAGTTACTGAAAGAGTTGGTGAGTGTTCTGTCATCAAAGTCACCCTACACTCAAGTTGAAGATGATTGGTATGCTGAACCAGGCCAGCACGGTATGGTTTGGGATCATTAGTTTGTAGTGTGAAATGGGTATGATAGTACCTCCACACTGTCTTTTCTATATGAGTATGAGAACTTCACAGCTTTTTCCAGAGGTTTGTGGAGGTACAAAGTGAGGGAAACTAAGTTAGTTGGCGCACAACATCCCTGTCCAACAGTTCTGAGCTCCTCAGATAAACTTGTCTTGTTATCATGTCTGTGTCCTAAGCGGGGGCTCAAACCTCAATGGCAGAATTGTTCCTGTGTGGGGAATTCTTCCCCTAATATGCATTTTCCATAACACAGAGATTTGTCTATGGACAGACAATAGCATGAATTATACATTTTCCAAAAATCCATCATTGTTTTTCTAATTCATATTCATCATTAGCGGAGGTTTAAAAGAGAACAGCTTTATTAAGCAAAACATACAGGAAGTCATCTAGGCTTCTATCGCCTGTCCCATCTGTTGTTTTATTCTTTCTTAGAACAATGTCTTGACCATCTGTACCATTGTTCATGTACAGTAAGTATTGCTCAGGTACAATACAATGTTCAGTCAATAGTGGTACAGTTGGAATTGTTTCTAGGTAAAAATCTCACACAATCTTCTTGTATTTTTTTCCATTCAGGGTGCAATAGTGCTTGAGGCGGTAAGTACTTCAAAATAATAAACACTACATTGGCACTGGAAGTAGCCGGTGGAGTGATAAGATTGATTTTGTATTCTTTTCATTGTATCAGTGTCCACAGGCTAAAGTGTGTTTGTGTGAAAGAGGGGAGAGAGGCCCTCCTGGAAACCCAGTGAGTACACTAGACGTTTTTCAACAGAACATGTAGGTCTACAGTGAGGATTATGCAGTAACCCAGTATGACTGACACACCACACAAAACAAAATAAAAACATAAGAAATACCGAATACTCTCATTCAACAGTGACTCCATATACTAACTTATTGTGTTTCGTCAAGGGTAAAAAAGGAGATCCAGGATATGAAGGACCATCTGGTCCAAAAGGATCAGGGGTAAGTTGTAAAAATATAGTGATTTTCACTATTTTAATGACCTTAAGTGTTCTACATACAATCCTGTTCTCACATTTATAACACTGCCTCAATTCTACAAGGGAGAACCTGGAGTCAGTGGCCGACCAGGAAGTGACGGTCTTGAGGTATACAATGTATTTCTTTATTCTGTAATTATTTTCTGAGGCATTCTATTCTAATTAACTTCCATCTAACTGCCACATGTCCATAGTTGACTGAGATACCTTCAGTACTGGGTGTTGAACACTGTTGTTCTTACTTTACAGGGCAGTCCTGGTTATAAAGGTGGCAAGGTGGGACATCTGCTTTCAAGACATTTCAGAATACAATTGTCTTGCTTAAAAGTGTTTTGCCAATGATTGGTTGAACTTGTGCTGTATTTCAGGGGGAGATAGGAGACTGTGGCACCCCTGGGGAAAAAGGAGATGAAGTAAGTACAATGATTACTGTGCCATTTTGGTTCAATCAACATTGTGATCTATTCTACAGTATGTGTGCCAACTGAAGCATGATGTCATATTACAGGGCCCCGGAGGACCTCCTGGCCCACGGGGACCCAGAGGAGACCAGGTACAGTGTAACATTGTTGTTTTTACTCCTTCAATACAGGAACAGGTATATTTCGCTACCTTTTTAGGACCTTGTTTTAATCATGATTGCATATGATACAGTATGTTCATATGGAATAGGTTAATTGATTCTCAATGAATGATGCACTTTAGAGCAAGGGCTGAGTACTTTTTTCACTAAGGTGTTGTTTGATGACAGGGTGAAAATACCTGAGTCCTGATTACAGACATTGAGAACAGACTGCATATAAGTCAGTCAGAGACATCCCTTATTCCCTTTCATTCTCAAACATGGAAAATGGAAGTTGAGTTTGTCATTTTCCCACCCATGCACTTATGGAATGTGAATTTTGGATTACGCCTAATCCCGATGCTAATGTGAGTATCTAAAGCAGTGAATCCAGGCTTGCAGGATATTATTCTTTTCCAGGAGCAGACTTTGTGTCGTAGGATTAGCTGCTAGGACAGGGTTGGCAGTACAGTGGCACTGTTCCTCCTCACTATCAGCCCCTCGTCTGGCATGGTATCAGTGATAGTGTTGTTTTGACACCAGGCCCTGAGAATGGAACAAAACTACTGCTCTGTTCTGTATAGTTCTGTGCATTTGTATTGCATTAGTTCAACTGTAAGAATTGACTACTAACTGGTACATTGTAAAATGTAAAATACTCCTCACAATATAGATTTGGCAGATATCAGGGATGAGTTAGATTCTCTGGGCTATCAATTCTATACAAACAATAGCTACATATTGTACAGTGAGAAAAAAGGCTGTTGTAGACGCCATTTCAAAACCATTTCAGATGGACTTGTTAGGATACTGCAATGGAACCAGTGCATTATATAAATCAACTTCATTGTGCTTTTATTCATTAAGGCCATTTCTGGATTTTTTTGGTTTTTTCAACAGGGTGTTAATGGACCACCCGGGGAGCAGGGTCCGGAGGGCCAAACAGGACCTAAAGTAGGCATGCTGATTCTCAGCCAATTACATTCATGGGCTGCTAGGAAATCAGCCAATTACAGTCATGGGTGCTACTGTATGACACTTTCCTACATGCAAACACATTTTCACACAGCATCTCTATTGTCAAAGTGTGTTGCTTGGTCATTGAGAGAGCTGAGTTGACCATTCTGTCCATGTGTAACAGTATAACTTTACGTCCGTCCCCTCGACACGGGCGCGAACCAGGGACCCTCTGCACACATCAACAACAGTCACCCACGAAGCATCGCTCCACAAAAGCCACGGCCCTTGCAGAGCAATGGGAACCACTACTTCAAGGTCTCAAAGCGAGTGACGTAACCGATTGAAACGCTATTAGCGCGCACCACCGCTAACTAGCTAGCCATTTCACATCCGTTACACTCACCCCCCTTTCGACCTCCTCCTTTTCCGCAGCAACAGCATCAATTTAACAGTTTAACTTTAGACCGTCCCCTCGCCCCGACACGGGCGCGAACCAGGGACCCTCTGCACACATCAACAACAGTCACCCACGAAGCGTCGTTACCCATCGCTCCACAAAGGCCGCGGCCCTTGCAGAGCAAGGGGAACCACTACTTCAAGGTCTCAAAGCGGGTGACGTGACCGATTGAAACGCTATTAGCGCGCACCACCGCTAACTAGCTAGCCATTTCACATCCGTTACACATGTCTATTTAAATACTGATCCTTCACTTTCTCTCACACATTGACCAGACCTCTCAAACAAGGAAGGCCTTGGAATCAAGTGATTTAGAGCCATTTAGCTATTTAGATTTTTTTAAATTAAAGTTCTGATGTAATCAAGAACATAAAGTATAGCAGGAACAAGTGACAGATGCGTTATTGAATCCCATGAAGATCCTTTGTCTTTTTTTTCTATCCTCGTAGACTTCTGTTGGAATGGATAGAGTTCCTCTGTGGAGAAGCACTGGGGAAGGGTTTTCTCTTACAGTATGAACTTGGAACAGAAGTGTTTTATGACTAACTTGTTGGTGGTGTGGGTTTCAAGTAGTAGGCGTTTTGACAAATTCACACTGTGATCGTACACCTCTAACACAGGGGGACCAAGGACCCACCGGTGCATCTGGACCAGTAGGTGACATTGGCATTGGGTTCCCAGGTCCAAAGGTAACCTAATAATAACCATTACAGAGATGATGCTATACATTTACAGTTTATGTAAATAACATAAATGCTGAAATGTGTCATTGTTCTCAGGGGGCCAAAGGAATTCAGGGAAGACCAGGAACCCTTGGTCCCATTGGAATTGGAGAGCCAGGACAGCCAGTAAGTATTACTGTAGATGCCAGCTTTGGATACCTAAACAGTGATCGCTATGGGAACATTATACATGACCCTATCCTTCTACCTCTGATTCATATGATCAGATTTGACAATGGTAATCTAAAAACAAAACTAAATGTTGCCATTTACTGGACAGTAAATTTTGAAACTGTTTGAGGGTCAAAAATGATGAGACTGTTTGTTTATTTCAGGGACCCCCAGGACTTGCTGGAGCACAGGGTAACCAGGGAGCTGTTGGGGAGGGGCTCCCTGGCCCAAAGGTGGGCAAATATTTGAGTGTCCGAGCATTATCCTGTTTCATGTATACTGTTAGGTATAACTGTGCACATCCTAAAGTCAGAATGAGGTCTGGTGTAAGTATAACGGGGCATTAATATGTCATATTGTTTTTTTAAATCAATGTGGACTCAAGTATCTATTTTTCAGGGGGATCGAGGCTACGAGGGCCCCAGAGGTGAGCGTGGTCTCACTGGTGTTGGGGTCAAAGGTGATAAGGTAAAGCAAGTTTAAGACTATTGGACATTACTATGTTGAGGTCTTATGTTGGTCCGTATGAGGATAAATGATCAATGATCCATTGAGAATGATCCCATATTCCTTCAGTGAAATGACATTTGACGAGAGGTCTTGTGTTTTTCTCAGGGAAATCTTGGACAGCTTGGATCACAAGGACCAGTGGGAATGCCAGGGGCAGGAATTCAAGGAGAAAAGGTACATTCTGATTAAACTGCAGTCAGATCCTTTTGTATAATGTCAATTTGTCTATTCTCAAACATACTGTATACTCACACATACTTATACTCATATTCCTTTTCTTCTAATGTCCCCTTCTTTTCAGGGGAACCAAGGGCCAGTTGGCCCTCCAGGCCCCAGAGGGAATCCAGGTGTGGGACTTATGGGCCAAAAGGTAAGGTTGAATGTCACATGGTCAAAGGAAGTCTAATGTCAGGCAAAAACTAAAGTCTTGGATCTGAACGCAAGACACAAACGTACAGTATATTAATTTAGTAAATATGATGCCACATATACTGTTTGTTCTGCAGGGAAGCCAAGGCTTCTCAGGTGAGCCTGGAATCCCAGGGGAGAGAGGTGTCGGGGAGCCAGGACCTAAAGTAAGTCTGATGGTTCAGTAAGACAGTATTTAAACCAGATCAAGTAAAACTGTGTTAAAAGAGATTTGTAAATGCTCCTCTAGGGAGACCCAGGATCGGAGGGGTTGCCTGGTATTCCGGGCCTCTCTGGAAAGGATGGAGACATAGGACAGAAGGTGGGCACAGTGTGCTGTGATGCAATGTCATTATCACTAGGACATTACATTAATGCCAGTCTGTCGACTCACAGTGTTTATTGTTTACAGTATTGTGTATTTATTTCACATGGTATCAGGGTGACATTGGGTTACAGGGGCCCAGGGGACCTGATGGTTCACCCGGAAAAGGTGTCCCTGGAGAAAAGGTACAAACCAGCAGTCTTAAAGCATTTTCACTATTTCAAAGGATGTATGGAAGAGTGTTTGAAATCAATCTGTGACTATTCTCTCAGGGGGACCGAGGGGAGCGGGGCTCCAGGGGCCAGCTAGGGGCAGTAGGGCCTGTGGGGCCTGTGGGGGCCAAGGTAAGCACATGCACAATAGTCATGCTCAACACTACTGACCCAAAGCATGGTTGGTTCTGCTGTTATAAAATGTTTCCTGTTTCAGGGTGAACCCGGAAGTGCTGGACGACCAGGTACAAATGGACCACCTGGGCGGGGATTACCCGGTATGAAGGTATGTTCTGGTGAGAAGGACCATTGACAACACTGTTGGTTACCACTTTATTAGGATATTAAAGTGTTACCATATCTTAAGGATGATGTCAGTGTTCTATTTTATGTTGGGTTGTTTTGTTTCCAGGGGGACCCTGGTGCAGTAGGCCCACCCGGACATGTTGGTGAACCCGGAATAGGAATCACTGGACCGAAGGTCATTTGATTCAGCTTCTTTCAGTTTGATTTGGGAGGTGCAAGTATTTCTCAGATGTCCAATGAACCACATAAGACCATTGGTGTAAAACCACTCTCACTTTTTAGGGTGAGAGAGGGCTACCAGGGCCCATTGGTCCACCTGGGCTTGAAGGGGAAGGCCTCCCTGGAACTCCAGTAACTATCCCCATTTTCTCTAGTATTATGATCATATTCATTGATCTATGCTGACTATTTAGTTTGAATACTGTATGAATGGATGTTCTGTCATGTTTATTAGGGCCCCCCTGGAATACCAGGACTGACAGGTGAGACTGGACCAGAAGGAAAAGGTTTACCTGGTCCTAAGGTGAGTTTTCCGGTATAATGATTGCATAAACTTAAATTTAG
The DNA here is from genome assembly GCF_016432855.1 of Salvelinus namaycush. Classification (NCBI taxonomy): domain Eukaryota; kingdom Metazoa; phylum Chordata; class Actinopteri; order Salmoniformes; family Salmonidae; genus Salvelinus; species Salvelinus namaycush. Next base: position 11,041,199 of record NC_052343.1, read on the forward strand.
GACACAAAATAACCTTAACCCAATTATAGGGGCAACTTAATGTGTTTGTTTTGTGATCTATATGTGAGTATTTAACCTGAGGATCTTTCTGTTCAGGGAGACCGGGGAACTCCAGGCCCCACAGGACCAGCTGGAGCACCAGGAGTCGGGCTAATGGGTCCCAAGGTCATGAATCCTATTCAGACCAATAATAATAATTTTATCAATGTGTAGGAGGAGAAAGGAGCCATCATGATTGGAGTACACAGGATTGAGAAAGATTGATAGGAACCGTATGACTGGCGGAGCATCAAGATGACATGATTCTCTCTGCAGGGGTCAGCCGGTCAGATTGGAGCACCGGGTCCCCAGGGACTGCCTGGAGAGGGCATTCAAGGACCAAAGGTACAGTTAAAGGACCATTTAGTATGCCATGTTAGGTCATAGTACAGCCAGGCATATACTAGTGCTGTTTCCACAGGTCAAAATGCTGAATTGATTTTGTCTGATAGGGGGAGTCAGGATTCCAGGGGATCATGGGCCCCAGGGGGCCCCCAGGACATGGTATTCAAGGGGATAAGGTAAGAACCTCCACACAAACAACATAACATGTAGCTTAATAAATATAGAGATGTTATCCAATCTCTAATCTCGGCAGCCAGAACCAAATCCAGTCTCACAAATGGTCTTGAACTTGACAAAATTATAATGCTTTCCAAGTTCTAGAAAAGTTCTGCAGTTTTGCCGTTCCTACAGGGAGACAGGGGGTTCGTGGGTGAACGAGGCAGAAAGGGGGACAGGGGAGAGACTGGAGAGACAGGAGCTGCTGGACCTTTGGTACTAGTCTTACTATAAATCTGGAAAAAGCATGGACATTATCAGATGTATATATTTGTTATTGAGTGATCTCCTGAATTACAGGGCAGACTGGGAGAAAAGGGGGAACCTGGCCTAACAGTAAGTATAGTCTGTTTTGTACACTGTACCTCCGTACTGTAGTATTACAATGACTAGGCACTAAAGTGTTTTACCATCTTTTACAGAGAGAGGAGGTCACCAAACTGGTCAGATCTATATGTGGTTAGTGTGGTAATTCACACACCAGGTACAATACCATACCTGTAATGGCTGTTTGCAGAGACTTTCAATTAATCTTTCTCTTTCCCCAGGTTGTGGGGTGAAGTGCCGTGAGAGCCCACTGGAGATGGTCTTTGTGATTGACAGCTCAGAGAGCGTTGGCCCCGACAACTTCAACGTGGTCAAGGACTTTGTGAACTCTCTGGTCGGCCGCGCCTCCGTGAGCCGGGAGACCACTCACGTGGGGGTGGTCCTCTACAGCCACATCAACATGGTGGTGGTCAGTCTGCACCAGCAGGCCAGCCGGGACCAGGTCAAGACTGTGTTTTACATTTCTCAAAACTTTATTGAGGCCTCTGTAATGATAACATTCAATTCATATGACATAAATGTTCAATGCAAGGTGATTTTCTCTCAAGTGTCCAAAATGAAAAATCTTATTCTCTAATACAGTAGCCTGGTCCCAGATCTGTTTGTGGTGTCTTGCCAACTCCTATGGTCATCACAAACAGATCTGGGACCAGGCTACATCAGAGATTTTATCAATATTTATCACCACCAGGTGAAGGCGGCGGTCCGCACTATGACCTACCTGGGCGAAGGCACCTTTACGGGCAGCGCCATCCATCAGGCCAACCAGGTGTTCCGGGCGGCCAGGCCCGGTGTGAGGAAAGTGGCCATAGTGATCACAGATGGACAGGCGGACGAGAGGGACACTGTGAGGCTGGAGGAAGCGGTGAAAGAGGCCAATGACAGTAACATTGAGACATTTGTCATCGGGGTGGTGAACCAGAGTGATCCGCTGTACGAGGAGTTTAAGAAAGAGCTCCACCTCATGGCCTCTGACCCAGACAGGGAACACATGTACCTGATTGATGACTTCAGGACACTTCCTGGTAAGCAGGAAGTACCTTTCACTGATGTCCATCCTTACTGAAGTTAATGTTCCTTATAAGGAAGATCTTGTAAAGCCACAGTTATATCTGAAGAGTTAATGTAGAACTAAATACTTCTAAAGCCAGAGAAACACCTGTGCTGTTAAAACTAGCCAAAGAAAATACAGTCCTAAATATCTGTACGTTTTACATAGCTGTGTCTTATTGCCTAGTCCCAATAATATCAGGGTACTGTCTTGTCTTGGATCATCCAGCCCTTGAGAGCAAGCTGCTGAGTCGGATCTGTGAGAGTGATGGCGGGGCCCAAATCAGCTCCATCCCTAGCTCCAGATACTCCCCCGGAACCCCTGGACAAGCCGGGATTGTCAGGGAAACCCCAGAGAGGACTGATACCGACACGCCCACTTTCAATGGAGACTTCAAGAAAACACAGATGGTGGTGAGAATGACAACACTTCCACTTTACATAATGGTTCTGTCATGATCAGAATAGGGCTGCACATTTACTGAGTTTTACTGAGCTCACTAAGCTTTGCAGTACAATATATCATGTCATTGTAAAATATAATATTGTGAAGAAAATTAGGAGAGAACTCACCATAACCAAAAGATTGCTAAAAAGGCCCCACATAAGGATAGTGTCTGAACTCGGGCCCAAAATTGTATTTCCGCTAAATGAGCCATGAATTGAGTGTGAGTACGTGCACATGTTCATTTGCATGCGTTCATACATGGACCTGTGTGTCAAGATTTTGATTGCAATCCCATATTATAGACAATAACTCAGGTTCAAGCCTATGCAGGTGCAATCACATACTATAGCAGATGTACAGAATACACATATCCATTTAACCATTTCTTTACCCTCGTTTAAACAGCCAGGTTCACCAGGAGAGCCAGACAGAGTCTTTATCCCACAGGGCCCCCAGACTGGGGACCGAGATAACTCGGAGACCTACAGGGTCCCATCCTTTGACAGGGAACCATTCAAGCGCCTACCAGAGTTCCTTCTTCCGTCAGAGATGAAGAACCCCACCCACAGTGTGGTCATGACAGGCCCCCAGGCCCCCACCCAGATGCCCCTTCCCGTAGTAAAGCTACCCAGGCTCCCCTCAACCTCTCCACCTCTGCCCCAGGATGCTTTAATACCAGGTCATTTGATTGATTGGATATAGCGCTTTTCCAGAGTTAAAACTACTGTGTAGCACCTTGCTGATATTTCCCCATTTCCTACAGTACAAGTAAAATCAATGTCCTCCATTTCTCTTCCCTTTTCCCAGATGAGAGCTGTGGACAGATTCTGGACCCTGGGCCTTGCAGAAATTATGTTGTGAAGTGGTACTATGACACTACGGCTAACGCCTGTGCCCAATTCTGGTTCGGAGGTTGTCAGGGAAACCAAAACCAGTTTGAGTCGGAGAAGAGCTGCAAAAAAACCTGTGTGAAGGTCTAACACGTTTGTTGACTTGTTTTGAATGCTTACAAATCTACCTGATTGTATTGATGAGACAGATGATATATTTGGGTCAAAGTTGGGTCAATTTCAATATCAGTGCCTTATCTCTTCACCAATACTTTGACATGGGGATAGAAAACTTGTCGAAGAGAGGACTAGGTAATTTTAGGACCAAATGTTCAATCACAATTATTTTGGATTCGTATTCTCTCGTCTTGGAACTGTTGGTGGTAACATGGCACCATTTCAATTTAACTTGAATTAAATTGAATGAATCCCCTCAGGGGCAATAAGCTATTTACATAACGATGTATATGTGTGTCTTTGGTTTAACATAAGCTCCCTCATTTCTTGGAGCTAACTCGGTAAGTGAATGAGACTTAGGGCTTTTGAAAGAAGTATACAGTGAGGGAACCATTCCATTTATTCATGTTCAAGATGGAGTAATAAGGGCAGTGCGAACCGTATTGGTTTCCAAAAACACTGTTGAACACTAAATAGTAATGTTACAAACGTGGCAGAAGGTCTTAACACTAACCTTTATCCCTGATTAACTTTTCTATAAGTAACTCATTTGTATGAAAACTGACTGCTGGATATTAGTTTATAATACTGCACACCTTCATTAAAGTTAATTAAATGAACAAAGAGAATGTTGTTAATTTGAACATCCAGATATATTTTCACATTTTAAGAAAGATTACACTGTTTAATGCATTCATGTCTGTGGTAGCAAATGTAACCAACCCACACTCCTCCAACCTTTGCAAGTAAACCATTCAAAAAGAGATACTTGAATAATTGAAGGATCAGAAAGTGGTTGATCTTGCGTCAGGAAAAGCGTCTTGTCATCACCTGAAAGTTTAATTTTGACACTAAAAGCTAAGTTTGTGTAATTACACATAATTGACCAGGTTAAGTAGCAAGATAACAATAGCTCCTTCTTCAACTTTTCTGAAGAGCAAAATGAGCTATTCAAGATGACGTCTTCTTTGTATCAAACTTGAGTGAAAACTCTTTGAGTGGGAAAACAGTGCAAGTTGGTGACACACCCAAACATAGAATAGGATACAATATTACTGGATAAAAGTGGCAGTCTGATAAGAAAATAAAGATTTTAACATGATTCGCATCAATCACAGTCATTACAATTCACATTCAAGACAACCTGGTTGTCAGGGAGACTACTTGTAGAACACCAGATAAGAGAACATGACAATGTAGCCAGGGTCGTGAGACGGATTGGGGTCCTGTCCACTGTAAAGGCCAAAGTAGAGCAGAGTATTGGCTTCAATCCCACTCATGTCCAGCTGAGAAAGACAAGAAATAATTCAAGGCCTCAGGAGAAACACTTTAGTAAATCAAACATCCCCAATACTGTAATATCTATGGATTACAAATGAAGCCTGTGGTAATTAAATGAAGTGGTCATGAACATGATGTGTGTGTATCAAATGAATAAAATGTAACTGAAGCTTTGAAAAGAGAGGGTCATGTGTGCCTTTCCAAGGACTCATGAGTGATCAAGTGCTGTACTCATCTAATAGGCTAGTTTCATGAAGGGCGCTCCACTGCAAACTAATGGACACAAATGCCTACTGTAGCAAAAAAATCTATAATTTGAATGCTTAACCAAAAACCCTGCAGTTTATGTGATAGAAGATGAGCAAAACTTTTGTCTTGAATCTCTTTCAATGTCAGAAATAGCAGCTAAAACACCAAAAAAAGGCTTGCAAATTTACAAAGACTATGTGTTATGGTCTTGTTTACATGGTGAAGGAATGCCTCTTTAGTATGAACTTGAAGGTGACAACATTGTACATTGTTACATTATCATTTCATAGTTCAATATCATTCCAGTATGAGGTGAGGATGAAATAACCATAGAAATAGAATGATTAAATTAGATAGATCTAATGATAAATTCTATTTATATGGAAAGGACGTATAAAGCCATTTTTCGTTTACAAGCAATCGTCACATTCGAGGGATGCACCAAAAAGCTCTGTAGCACGATAGTCAATGCTAAAATCAGGACTAGAGGTCAACCGATTAACCGGAATGGCCGATTAATTAGGGCCGATTTCAAGTTAAATTGTAAATTTATCATCGAATCACAGCCTACTTCGCCAAACGGTTGATGATTTAACAAGCACATTCGCGAAAAAAGCACTGTCATTGCACCTAACCATAAACATCAATGCATTTCTTAAAATCAATACACAAGTATATATTTTTAAACCTGCATATTTAGTTAATATTGCCTGCTAACATGATTTTCTTTTATCTAGGGAAATTGTGTCACTTCTCTTGCGTTCTGTGCAAGCAGAGTCAGGGTATATGCAGCAGTTTGGGCCGCCTGGCTCATTGCGAACTGTGTGAAGACCATTTCTTCCTAACAAAGACCGTAATTAATTTGCCAGAATTGTACATAATTATGACATAACATTGAAGGTTGTGCAATGTAACAGCAATATTTAGACTTAGGGATGCCACCCGTTAGATAAAATACGGAACGGTTCCGTATTTCACTGAAAGAATAAACATTTTGTTTTCGAAATGATAGTTTCCGGATTTGACCATATTAATGACCTAAGGCTCGTATTTCTGTGTGTTATTATATTATAATTAAGTCTATGATTTGATATTTGATAGAGCAGTCTGACTGAGCGGTGGTAGGTAGGTAATTATTACAAATATATATATATATAAAAATCGACCAATTAATCGGTATTGGCTTTTTTTGGTCCTCCAATAATCGGTATCGGCGTTGAAAAATCATAATCGGTCGACCTCTAGTCAGGACCCAGACAAACTTAACAGTGACTGAGAGATGACCGTGAAAACATGCAAGACTGATGGCTATAGCTATGTTCAACAACTGCATGATTCTTCTGGCTTTAACTAGCTCTATTTGTGATTTAATCAATCCTCTGATGACATCTGTGATGTTGCAGACGATAACCATCCGATTATGTGTTTGTTAACTTGCATGAGCTGCATTTGAAGTTGCATGTGATCGTATTCACCGCTAGCTAAATAAAGAGGTTTCTGATGACGAACCGCAAGGGCAACTATTCATGACGCGGTCTGGTGACAGTTCTATACCTGTGTGGTGATGTCAATCCTCCAGGGGGTGACCTGTAGCCCATCACACCAGCCTCCACGGCCGTACAGCCAGGTGCCATGCTCATTGGGCACCGCCCCCTCTCCCACCCGCATGGCACACCCCAGGGCTGAACCTGGAGAGTAAAACAACACCAGGAAACAGTCAGGACAATGGGATCGTTAAAGAACGCTGCATTAAAAACATGGTGAATGCAGTATAATACATTGATATGGTAGTATCTACATTCATTTGGAACGGAATGCATGACAAAAGACCCACACCTGACTCACTCAAACAAGAATAGGGACACAAGCAGGCAAATGCCCTAAGACAGGGGTCAGCAACAGGCAGCTTGCAGGCCAAATTCAGCTGAAAGGGATTTAATATGGATTTAATTTGGCCCCCAAAAATACATTTTTACTAATAATTTTTGTACAAATAATTTTTGTTCTTGGGCAAAAAACACAAATTTCCAGGAATTTAGCTAATTCCTTTAATTTAGGAAATCTGTTCCCAAGTATTCCCACGAATACATAAAGAGACCTATGTGGCCGTGTCTCAATGTAATCAAGGTATGAAATGATTATGGTATTGTGAAATACAATATCTACTTGGGCTTACTTACGGTGTAAAAACAATAATGTTCCACCCCCCCAGCCCATCCAATCCAGAAAAAAAATCGTCCCGCCGTTCAATTTAATTGCCCTCAGAGGTATACAACCTCATGCTAATGTAACTATGGCCCAGTCTAAGGGAAGATTATATGAATCTGCATGACCAAACTCTAACGTTAGTCATTTCTCACCTGCCGAGTCAAAAATACGGGTGTTATTAAATGCTCCGTTGACGAGGAAGTGGTGTGATGTCACACAGAACTCGCCACAGCCGTTCTCGTCGCTCCCGTGGCCTGTGATTACGGCATACAACTCCACCTAAGACACAAAATGGTACATAAAATGACTGATTACTATTATATAATTGATTTGTAAAGCAGCTTTTTACCCACATTATGGACAAAGCACTAACTAAAACAAAGGCATATTAAAAAATGTAAGAACATGCAGTTTATGACAATTACCATTTATTATGAGTAAATGTAAACAGAAGTAATATCAATTCTGCATTATACCTTTTTTGTTGAGGCTGGGACAGTGAATTTGATTGGTTGGTATCTCTTGTTGTATTCCTTGTCAAAGGTGCCTCCACTGTACAATGACATCAGCTTAAAGGGGTAAAGCTTGTCTGAGTGATTGGCTGTAACAAGAGCAAAATCTAGTTATAACATCTGTTTGAAGAGTTCATTCTGTTACTTATTACCATATAAGAATACAGCATGATACTGTCTTTAGACAGTATTGCATTTGTGCAGTGAGAAAAAGCTGATTCTGGAGTACTTTTTTCCCCATGACTACTCTGTTGTGACCGAGACTCATAGGGGGGGTTGTCCTTTGCCAGGACAACTTTCCAGCAACAATTTGCAAACATCCTGTTATTTTCTATGACACTCCACTTTGCTTAGGATGGAAGTGCACATCTTTTTCTACACAGTGTGAAAGAGGGAAGAAATGGTCTAAATTACTCAAGTGATTTCTGTCCTATATACCCACCTATTGGAAACCTATTTAATGTTGGGGGTTTTAAGCGAAAGAGTCAGTCCTATTGCCTAACCATCACTTAGCATTTTTTTATACTGTAAAAAAATATACATATATTTTAGAGAAGAATTCTGATACACAATGAACAGTAAAATACTAATTAAAAAGTGTAGAGTATGAATGAATGTCTTATGACAGTGTTATGTAGGCGTTATTATTTGTATTTTTTTATTTAACTAGGCAAGTCAGTTAAGAACAAATTCTTATTTACAATGACGACCTACCCCGGCCAAAACCTAACAAAGACGATGCTGGGCCAATTGTGCGCCGCCCTATGGACTCCCAATCATGGCCGGTTGTGAAACAGCCTGGAATCAAACCAGGGTCTGTAGTGATGCCTCTAGCACCGAGATGCAGTGCCTTAGGATTCCCGAGTGGCGCAGCGGTCTAACACCTGTGACTGTGTTATGTAGGCATTATAACTTACTTGAGTGATTTGTGTGGCTGAATCTCAGACTCAGAGACACCACCCAGGGCATGGCCCAAGGCACAGTCTTCATGGTGAAGGTACATCTCCCATTGTTCAACAGAGGCACCAGAGGAGAAACATCAGTGAGCCAGCGCCCAATGCCTCTAGGGGAGGAACATTAACATTGTTAAAATAATTTGCAGGAGCGTTTCTTTAAGCCAAAGGGGATCGCTTTGAAGTGGTAAAGGCCATAGGCACAGAGGTAAAAGGCCCAGTGGAGTCAAAAACGGGATTTTCCTATGTTATATACATATATATACACTGCTCAAAAAAATAAAGGGAACACTTAAATAACACAAATTAACTCCAAGTCAATCACACTTCTGTGAAATCAAACTGTCCACTTAGGAGGCAACACTGATTGACAATAAATTTCACATGCTGTTGTGCAAATGGAATAGACAAAAGGTGGAAATTATAGGCAATTAGCAAGACACCCCCAATAAAGGAGTGGTTCTGCAGGTGGTGACCACAGACCACTTCTCAGTTCCTATGCTTCCTGGCTGATGTTTTGGTCACTTTTGAATGCTGGCGGTGCTTTCACTTTAGTGGTAGCATGAGACGGAGTCTACAACCCACACAAGTGGCTCAGGTAGTGCAGCTCATCCAGGATGGCACATCAATGCGAGCTGTGGCAAGAAGGTTTGCTGTGTCTGTCAGCGTAGTGTCCACAGCATGGAGGCGCTACCAGGAGACAGGCCAGTACATCAGGAGACGTGGAGGAGGCCGTAGGAGGGCAACTAATTCCTCTAACTCCTCCCAAACCCGGATCCGGGAGCACCCCCATCAGTAAAAAAGCTGACTAGCATAGCCTAGCATAGCGTCACAAGTAAATACTAGCATCTAAATATCATTAAATCACAAGTCCAAGACACCAGATGAAAGATACACATCTTGTGAATCCAGCCATCATTTCTGATTTTTAAAATGTTTTACAGGGAAGACACAATATGTAAATCTATTAGCTAACCACGTTAGCAAAAGACACCACTTTTCTTACTCCACCATTTTTTTACTGCATCAGTAGCTATCACAAATTCGACCAAATAAAGATATAAATAGCCACTAACCAAGAAACAACTTCATCAGATGACAGTCTGATAACATATTTATTGTATAGCATATGTTTTGTTAGAAAAATGTGCATATTTCAGGTATAAATCATAGTTTACCATTGCAGCCACCATCACAACTCTCACCAAAGCGACTAGAATAACTACAGAGACCATCGTGTATTACCTAATTACTCATCATAAAACATTTCTTAAAAATACACAGCGTACAGCAAATGAAAGACACAGATCTTGTGAATCCAGCCAATATTTCAGATTTTCTAAGTGTTTTACAGCGAAAACACAATATAGCGTTATATTAGCTTACCACAATAGCAAACATCACAACAGCATTGATTCAAGCCAAAAATAGCGATAACGTATAAACCACCAAAATATATTAATTTTTTCACTAACCTTCTCAGAATTCTTCAGATGACAGTCCTATAACATCATATTACACAATGCATATAGAGTTTGTTCGAAAATGTGCATAATTAGCGGCACAAATCGTGGTTATACAATGTGATTAGTGGCCAAAACTTCAAGCAATCTGTCCGGCGCCATCTTGGAGAGGCACCTATTCTAATCGAAAACTATTCATAAACTTGACTAAAAAATATAAGTTGGACAACAAATGAAAGACAAATTAGTTCTTATTGCAATCGCTGTGTTACATTTTTTAAATTAACGTTACTTCAGCATACAGCGTGCGCTAAAGCGAGACCGCACCGAAATTCATGGCGGAATTATTATTTGACATTTGTCAACATAAATACGAATTAACAACATAAAGATTGCTTACTATTTGCCGAGCTTCCATCAGAATCTTGGGCAAGGTGTCCTTTCTCCAGAACAATCGTCTTTTGGTTGAAAGATGTCCTCTTCTCATGTGGAAATAGCAGCTAACGATAGCCACCCACTGGAGAGGTGTCCAACTCGTGAAAGCGCATCACAAAGAAATCCAGGAAAATCGCAATAAACTGATATAAACTGCTATAAGTCGGTTTAAATTAACTACCTTATGATGTCTTTAACAACTATAACGAATAAAAACATGACCGGAGATACAGAACTGCTAAAACGAAAGCTTTGCAGGAGGCCATTGTGATGTCCCTGATGCGCCAGGCGCCCCGTTGAAAAGAACGGTACTTCCGTTCCACGGTCTTATATAGGGCCCCAGATTGCGCAATCCACTCCATTCAAATTCTCCCCGCTTACTGACATCTAGAGGAAGGCGTATGCAGTGCATGTAGCCCGATGGCTTACATGGGGACTTATAAACTGACCTCAGAACAGGGACCTCGATTTCTGAAATCTCACTCCCTGACAGGAAATGTGCTGCAGAATGAGTTCTGTTTCACTCAGAGAAATAATTCAAACGGTTTTAGAAACTAGAGAGTGTTTTCTATCCAATAGTAATAATAATATGCATATTGTACGAGCAAGAATTGAGTACGAGGCAGTTTAATTTGGGAACGAATTTTTACAAAGTCGAAATGGCGCCCCCCTAGTGTCAAGACTAATAACACAAATTATTGTATGTTTCTTGTCTATATTGAATACATCATTTAAACATTCACAGTGTAGGTTGGAAAAAGTATGTGAACCCCTAGGCTAATGAGACGAGATTGGAGATGTTAGTTAGAGCTGCCTTGCCCTATAAAAACAACACACAAAATTTGAGGTTGCTATTCACAAGAAGCATTGCCTGATGTGAAACATGCCTCGAACATAATCTCAGAAGACCTAAGATTAAGAATTGTTGACTTGCATAAAGCTGGAAAGTGTCACAAAAGTATCTCTAAAAGCCTAAAAGTCTATAAATGGGGAAAGTTCAGCACTGTTGCTACTCTCCCTAGGAGTGGCCGTCCTGCAAAGATGACTGCAAGAGCACAGTGCAGAATGCTTAATGAGGTTAAGAAGGATCCTAGTGTCAGCTAAAGAGTTACAGAAATCTCTGGAGCATGCTAACATCTCTGTTGATGAGTCCACGATACGTAAAACACTAAACAAGAATGTTGTTCATGGACAGACACCACGGAAGAAGCCACTGCTGTCCAAAACAACATTGCTGCAAGTTTGCAAAAGTGCACCTGGATGTTCCAGTAGTATTCTGTGGACAGATTAAACTAAAGTTGAGTTGTTTGGAAGGAACACACAACACTATATGTGGAGAAAAAAAAGTACAGCACACCAACATCAAAAACTCATCTCCACTGTAAAGTATGGTGGAGGGAGCATCATGGTTTGGGGCTGCTTTGCTGCCTCAGGGCCTGGACAGCTTGCTATCATCGACGGAAAAATGAATTCCCAAGTTTATCAAGACATTTTGTAGGAGAATGTTAGGCTATCTGTCCGCCAATTGAAGCTTAACAGAAGTCGGGTGATGCAACAGGACAACGACCCAAAACACAGAAGTAAATCAACAACAGAATGGCTTCAACAGAAGAAAATACGCCTTCTGGAGTGGCCCAGTCAGAGTCCTCACCTCAGTCCGATTGAGATGCTGTGGCATGAACTCAAGAGAGCAGTTCACACCAGACATCCCAAGAATATTGCTGAACTGAAACAGTTTTGTAAAGAGGAATGGTCCAAAATTCCTCCTGACCGTTGTGCAGGTCTGATCCGCAACTACAGAAAACATTTGGTTAAGGTTATTGCTGCCAAAGAACGGTCAACCAGTTATTAAATCCAAGGGTTCACATACTTTTCCCACCCTGCACTGTGAAGGTTTACACTATGTTTTCAATAAAGACATAAAAATGAATAATTTTTTGTGAGTTATTAGTTTAAGCAGGCTGTGTTAGTCTATTGTTGTGACCTAGATGAAGACCAGATCAAATTATATGACCAATGCAGAAATCCAGGTATTTCCAAAGGGTTCACATACTTTTTCTTGCCACTGTACATTTCCACACTATGAAGTAGTAATAATAGTGTGAAATTGTGAAAATGATGATAATGGCCTTTTAGTGTGAGAGCTGTTTGAAAAAACTGCCTGGGATTTCTGCTTGTTGTGCACGGGTGGAGTTTTGGCCTGCCTGGTGACATCACCAAGCGGTGTAAGTTAATAGACCAATAAAGAGTTTCAAACCTCTCTGACAATAACAGCTAGTTTTCAGGTTACATATCCCTCCCATTAGGCTCCTCCAATTAGGCCCCTCACTTAGACCACTCCGAGCAATTTTTTTTGTTGAGAAATGCTCTTGATAAGAAGCTATTTGGGTTTCTTTTTGACCATTTTAATTGAAAATAATCACAGTAAGGTACATCATTGTTACGCATAAATTATTTGATATGGAGATTTAAAAAAAACATCTGCATCAATGGAAGTGGAACAGCTTTGTCCTTCTTGAGTGATCTTAACAAATATCAAAATGCATTTTGGGGACTCATGTCACATGGTATCCATGTCAAGTGACAACAAATGCACAGACTATACCTGCGGAAGGCTGTTATCCAGCGCCCCATCTCCATGTTGCAGTGGGGACTGAAATGATCACAGCACACAAACAGCTGCACAGTGTGGTCCCAGTGGGCGCAGGAGTCATCCCTCTTGCTGGGACACGACAGAGACGCGTCCAACTCCAGCAGGTCAAAATCCAACATGTCTACCGACACAATGAAATGGAAAATTCAATATTCCGATCCCCTTTAAATACCTATCAAATTATATTCAAAGCTGATGCATTTATTGTCGACTTAGTGTATGGCTCGACCATAAATGCTGAGTGTACAAAACATTAAGAGCACCTTCCTAATATTGAGTTGCACCCCTTTTGCCATCAGAACAGCCTCAATTCGTTGGGGCATGGACTACAAAGTATCGAAAGCGTTCCACAGGGGTTCTGGCTCATGTTGACTACAATGCTTCCCATAGTTGTGTCAAGTTGGCTGGATGTCCTTTGGGTGGTGGACCATTTTGATAAACACGGGAAAATGTTGAGTGTGAAAAACCCAGCAGCGTTGCAGTTCTTGACACACTCAAACCGGTGTGCTTGGCACCTACCATACCCCGTTCAAAGGCACTTAAATCTTTTGTCTTGCCCATTCACCGTCTCAATGGCACACATACACAATCCATGTGTCAATTTTCTCAAGGCTTAAAAATCATTATTTAACCTGTCTCCCCCTTCATCTACACTGACTGAAGTGGATTTAACAAGTGACATCAATAAAGGACCATAGCTTTCACCTGGATTCACATGGTCAGCCTGTCATGGAAAGAGCAGGTGTTCCTAATGTTTTGTACACTCAGTGTATGTGTAAATGACCTGGTGGAGATACAATGAGGTCTCTTTACCAGAAGGCAGGTTCACAGTGGCTACTGCTCCACTCTGTCCTTGCATCTGGACCTTCTCAAACACAGGGACCACCCAGGCTGGGTCACAGAGTCTAGTCTGAAGCCCCTCATAGAAATCAAACCTAGGAGGGAACGGTTACAATTACCAAATAGATGAAAATATTTATCTTTCTTCACATACTCCTGACATATGAATTCCTGATGTCTTCAGTATACTGACATATGAATTCCTGATGTCTTCAGTATACTGACATATGAATTCCTGATGTCTTCAGTATACTGACATATGAATTCCTGATGTCTTCAGTATACTGACATATGAATTCCTGATGTCTTCATCAGTATACTGACATATGAATTCCTGATGTCTTCAGTATACTGACATATGAATTCCTGATGTCTTCAGTATACTGACATATGAATTCCTGATGTCTTCAGTATACTGACATATGAATTCCTGATGTCTTCAGTATACTGACATATGAATTCCTGATGTCTTCAGTATACTGACATATGAATTCCTGATGTCTTCAGTATACTGACATATGAATTCCTGATGTCTTCAGTATACTGACATATGAATTCCTGATGTCTTCAGTATACTGAAATATGAATTCCTGATGTCTTCAGTATACTGACATATGAATTCCTGATGTCTTCAGTATACTGACATATGAATTCCTGATGTCTTCAGTATACTGACATATGAATTCCTGATGTCTTCAGTATACTGACATATGAATTCCTGATGTCTTCAGTATACTGACATATGAATTCCTGATGTCTTCAGTTTACTGTAATAAACTGGGGAATCCATAGTGTGCTTACTGCTTACCACTGGGCCTGCCAGTTGATAAACTTGAAGGAGGGGTAGAGGAACCAGCCCATCTCAGACAGTGCCCCCTGCTGGTCAATGCCAATGAAGAAGTTTGGAGAGGGGGTACTCTGAAAAGACACATTCACCATGTGCCCATACCTACAAAACATAGAACAGAATATAAACATCCATTTATTAACTTTATTTGGTCCAATATTCATTAATGGTTGAGAATTTGACAATCAACAAGTGTAAAATAACATACACAGTAGGTTCTATTGACCATCTCATCAGGTCAGGAGTCGATAGATAATTTCCATGAGTAATCCGTCTAAGACTACTGAGAGAACACAATTATCCTTAGAGGAAGCATGGCTTCCAGTGAGTTAAGTGAGGAAGGCAACTTGACCTAACACTGTATGAGTCAGTCAGTGTTAGTTACCTAAGGGCCTGGGCTACAGAGGGCTCGCAATGCACCATGGCAGCAGGTATGCCTAGTGGCGTAGAACATTCGTCTCCCACACAGTTCATATCCTGGATCGGGTTTCCAGGACCTGCATGGATAAGGACACCTGTGGCATTGGACTTGGCCATGTTCTTCACCTAGGGACGGAAACAAACAATGTCAATGTGTTCCTTCATGTCGAGTTCAGGCACATGGAAAGTCTGTGAGTGTTTACACAACCTCTCAAACTCTATGGGCAACTGTATAACAACTCTTCTGTTAAACCTGGAAAACAGCAGTTAAATGTTTCCACGCATCTCTCCACCTATCCCTCTCTCTGTCTCATAACTGACCTTGGTGAAAAAGGAGCAGTTGCCCTCGGAAACCCAGGCAACAGCACTTGCAGCGGAGGGGGCGGGCTCACATCCATCGCCTGCATCAATCAACTGGTGTTTCATCTGGCTCCAGGAGCCCATCAGCCAATCGTATCGCGCATCAAGTCTCTTGACAATCACCGGCATGTTCCACACTGTATGTAATTAACATTTCAATAAATACATCACTTCCAGAAGATGGACATAGAAAACAATAAATACATGGCCCATCTGTCATTAAATAACTGATGACACCCTGAGAACTCTGAACTATAATATGTTCCTCCGGGATAGAATAATAATAGTCAAAAACAAAAGTTAAATGGACCACAAACAGTTGGGATCTAAATGCAAGGGACAATGAAACTTCCACTGGTGCTTTGATGAGTGCACCAGTCGTACAGTGCATAGAGAGTATTCCCTACCTGTAGAGGTAAAAACTGCTTGAGAAAGGCCACAGTTGTGTCCGGAACAACCCCAAGAGTACAGCACACTGGGAATCCAGTTCCCTAAGCAAAATACAGGAACAGGGGAGAAGTGCAATCTGGACAAAACCTCTTTCTTTCTGTTGAACAGAAACATGAAGGGAAAGTTGTAATATGTCAGTTCAGTTCAATGTCTCCTCTATATTAACAAGCAACAGTAAACATTTGTGTTGCTACCTATGCGATGCTACACGAAGGACTTGATCTCTCATCCATAAGGCATCGTTGACAGAGCTGTCATCAAGAGACACGAAGAGGACTTGGGTGCTCTCGGGTAGGTTCTGGACCAAGTCGGTTAATGACGACTCAGAGTTCCACAGGCACTCCAAAAAGGCAGACTTGTTGGTAAAAGCATGAATTATCAATGGCCCTTTCAACCCTGCAAGTGGCGGGTAAACGAATTCTCCATCAAGGGTTACCACTTTGAAAGCTGGAGCTGTGTTACCTGGCTCCAATACCGTGACTTGTTGAAGAGTTATTTTGGATCTGAAGTTGATGGTGCTATGCGCAAATGTAGATGGTGAGAATGCACGCTCGTCTTGGTCTAAATTATGAGTTGACTTCATCCCTCTCATTTTCGCTGTTGCATCAATTTGAATTACATGTAGACCTAACGTTACTGTTAAGCAGCACAGCACCAAAGTTGATGATAACCAAGCCATATGTTCCTCCCTCAACGGTGGCGGTATGTCGATCATTTTCTAAATCAATTTGCACACAGCAGTATCTTGGGTCATTGCTGTGTAAATGCAAAATATGTATAAAAAAAAAAAAAAACGATTTAAACTGACAGCATTGAGCCAGGAGTTGACAGATAGTACAATAACGAGTACTTCCTTGTTTATTCCAAGGGATGTATGAAGTGGGCGCGTGCACTTGTACGGTGGCCCATAAATGCTAAAAAGTCTTAGACGCAAGGATTATTACTGTATGTGTGCTTATGCTTGTTTCAAGGATTTCACTGTACACGCACGCTCTCTCTCTCACACACACACCTGCTTTCTCGCTCACTCTGACACATCACACTCTTTCTTTTTATTGTGCCCTACTCCCTACTTTTTGTTTAACTTTTCTTGTGTTTCTTTTATACTATATAAAGCGGCCTTGGGTCCTTAAAAAGCGCTATAAATAGGCTGCCATGTATTAAATATGACGTTTTGACGGCATTTGTATATGTTGTACTTCTGGATGGAATTGATTGATTGTGAGCCCAGCACATTAGGAAAAGTAGGCTAGCCTTGTTCCAGACATTTAGATTTTAGGCCTCTGTTGAACAGAAGCAACAGTGGTTTACCCCTTCAGAAATAAAACACAAAGACAAACCTACTGACTCATAATATGACCTAATTATGTTACAACAAAACTGCTTGACATTGACACCCACTTCAGCTCTGTCTCTGCATAAAAACGCCGGCGCGCCGATTGTAATGTCACGCCAATAGATAGACGCACTTCTTTCTCTGTTAAAATTTGCTCCATGGGGTATACCAGCAGGCTGCATCTTTGAACTATTGATATTATAGGAATTCAGTATTTATTCAGGCCATTAGTCTGGTTTTATCAGTGAAGTTACTCTCATCAAATAAAATAAACGCATGAAGAGGAACAACTTTACGCACAGCACACCTGCTAACACAATGAAGATAATTCTACTCATCATGGTATTTTCCCTCGTTTTGGCAACTGTCCTCAGCCAAAAAATCTATTTTGATGACAGTTGGAGAGAAGAAAATGAAACGGTAGGACATTTCTCTCAAATTGGCAAAAATATGTTTGAAACATTTGACTATAGCCTAGTGTCATTGTCGATATTAAGATAAAAAAATGTTTCAGCACTGTCCGGTACATTTGGAAATGTGGACTATTTAGGAAGCAGCCACGGGCAGTGATAGGCTTCATAATTTGCATCTCATGATTAGCCTAGGCTACATTCAAATGAATAAGCTAAATTGTGTATTTTATTTATTCAGAGCAAATGGCCACAATCTGAGCAATACAAAGAAATCCTGAAAAGAATGACTCGAAAACCTGAGTCACGCAAATTCTTTGGTCTTATGGGGAAAAGAGGCTCTGGTATGCTAACTACTTTCTAGTTATAATTCAATATTTTAAAGGACATATATTCTTTTCTACAAAAGCTCATCTGTATTTTTGCTTTTTCCCCTTCCACTCTTTGCAGCAAAATCCCAGGTAACAAGAAGAAGTAAGTGTTGCATTTAATAGGATCTCTGTGCCTTGTATCCCATTGATATCTTCATACTAGTAGCCTCAGTTAAATGCTATTGAAATAGTCATTGCCAACAATGTCTAATGCATGATAGAATTACATATGATAAAGGTATGAACACCACTAAGGTGGAACTGGTCTTCATATACAATTCCTGCAAGACTCTCTGGTGTGTAATGTCAAAATGGGATCACTGTGGGAGATATACTTTTTTCAGTCTGAAATAGCCCTACTCTCACCTCTTTTCCAGGGCAGAAATTTGAGTCTTTTGTTGGACTGATGGGTAAAAGGAGCTCAGAGGAACAAGGTAAAATACCAGCATTTAGTGTCTGACTATTCTGAGTGAGTTTTTTTCTCTTAGGACATACTGTTGATTACTGTTATTCCTGCAGGTAACTTCTAATGAATCTCCAAAGCAGCTACATACAACTTTGAATCAAAAGAATCAAGTGTGTACCAGGATGCACTGAAAATGTGTTTGCATGATTGTTTCAGTCAAGTGTGATGTCCAATATTTTGAAAACATTTTTGCATCAAATTAACAGTACTTGCAAAAATTGCTTTAGACAATTAAGGAAGATGCATATTACTGTGGTGTGAAATGTCAAATCTATTCAGGCAAATAACCTGTTAGTGCTCTGAAAACATTCATATTGTGCATGTAATGTGGCAGAATACTTATCAAAAGTAAAACCACTAAACTGAGACACGCTGAATGAAGGTGGCGATATGGTGCAGACAAAGCAGATTAATACTAAACTACAGAGCAAAATAAGTATCACATTTAAACTGTTTAAATTTCAGTAGGCCTACATAATAGGTATTCTGAATGTAGTAATGCAGTATCAACATGCATCTCTTATCAGAATTCATTGCATTACAAGTCTATCACATGTTTATTAAGTGACTTTGTACAATACAAATAAAAAAATACAGATGAGTACATAGCCAAAGCAAAATATGGTGTTGACTTTCCTTTCCCACATAATCTGATGACATGTGGAGTTACAGAAACATTCCTTTCATTTATTTATTTTTGCTCTTTGTACGACTACTGAATGTACTTTAAACAGTCAATCCTCTTCAGAAACTAGTCAAAGCTTCAGAAAAATTCTCCATACAAAAAAAACATTACTTTAGCTGGCTCGGTATATATAAAAATAAACTAACTGAAATATAACATTTATGAAGTTAATGGTGGTCCAAGGCTAGTGAAATTAGCTAAAATCAGAAGAAAGCGTTACATTTTGGAAAAAGCTTCAGCCATAAAAAAGCCCAAGGTGCATTTTTGCCTCCAGATTTCCCATTACTCCTGTTGAGAGACTAAGACAGTTGTTTCGTGTTAGGCTACATTGCATGGGGAGCTGTTCAGTATGAGGTTTATCTGTTACACTTCACTAAACAAAAATTATTTTGTAAATGCCATTTCCTTTTCCACATCATGGAAGATCTTTTGTGCATGTAAACAAATAAAACCACTGAAACATGATTGTATAACAGTTCATTTTTTTTGTTGCTCTGCATTAAACGGTAGACATCAGTTGTTAAATAGACAATGCAACCTTGGGGGGGAAGGGGGCAGTTCAGTTATATATGGGTTTGGCCTGTCTAAGACAGTAAGTTTGGTTAAGGTAAACACATTCCTTGGAGAAGTCCACAGGCAGCTCTCTTCCGGTCATTGTGACAGTACATGCAGACCCAGCTGGGCTGTACAAGAGCTTTGGTGTTGGTTTGGTGCCACACACGGATGTCCGAGCTGGCAACATTGGCAACAAGTACAACTTGGTGTTTCTGCAGACTGTCTCTAAAATATCTTCCCCTTCTTTTTGTTTTTTTCCAGAGTCCTGTAGAGGAGAATAGTATATAAGGCAATAAAATGACAAACATTTACAAACAGTGGTTGAGAATTATACAGTGACATCTAGTGGGACACGCTGGTATTACATTCTGCAAAGACCATTGTGTCCAGTTAAGTTGTTCTCTCTATCCAACAGACAACACTAAATAGAGCTACTTTAGTAACAACCAAAGTCACCAGTTCAGGTGCGTGACAGACAGTGTTACCTGGAGGCATCCAGTCTCTGTTGCTCCAGGCGCTGATTGGTCTCCCAGTTGGCCCGGTCATCCTCAAACTGGCGTCTCTTCTCCTCCAGCTCCTTGTGCTGGGCCTCCAGATTCTTCTTCATCTGCTCATGACGCCTCGAGAGCTGCAGAAGAGACATTTAGAAAAAAATTGAAAAGGCATGATCACAACTGTATGACTCACTGAAAAAGTGACAATTGTTGTTAAGAGGACTATCCTGGTTAAATAAGTGTGCATTTGGAAATGTAACACTTCAGAGAGGGGCAGTGACACACACGTCAATAAAACACAACCCACTCACTGTCTCACTAAGACTTTCAGTGCATCAACACCCACCAAAAAGTTACAGTGTTTATGCATCAGGAAGTAAGAAGTCAAACCATACGGTAGAGGTCAGTAGTGTAGTAAGGCAATGTGACTGATGTTACCTCAGCCTCGGAATCTCTCAGCTTCTGGATCTTCTCCTTGACCTTCATCTCAAACACCTGTTCCATTTCCATCTCCATCTTCTTCATCTTGGCCACGTGCTCCCTCCGCTCCTCCTCCATCTGAGCTAGGGGGCTCCTGCAGGGTCACACACACGTATGCATGCAAACAGTCAGACCAGTCCTACAGTGCACCGACCTCCATCACACTGGAATAATCTGCACAGTAATGCCACCCCCATTTTCCTGCAGGGAATTGGTACATACAAGGATCTATGCATGAAAGGAACGGTAGGACCCAACAATGTGGTGACTGAAATGTGGAAAAGCAGAGGGAAGAAGAAACCCAATTTGCTCTGGAGCAGGGGACTCAAAGACCAGCACCAAGCAATCACGGAGCTGAGTTAGCTAAGCTGTTAGCATAGGCTAGTGAGTAACTGTAGTGAAATAGTGGTGCTTTGGGATGTTAGCTTAGCTAAATGTTAGTAAACGCAATTGAAAGTGAGAAGAAGCCACCAGTCCAACTACGCTAATTACATTTGTAGTATTCGCAATGTAATATGCATATTTATCAATTCCCAGTTGACTTCTCAATGTTGGCATCTACAGGGTTCCTGAGACATTGTCCGACATAAGGGGGAAGAACGGAGAGAAAACTGAACTGGGAAAAAGAGAACCCAGACAAAGGAACACGAACAGGGGAGGAAAAAGGTATATTAAAAATAATAATAATGATCTAAGGAAACATAAATTGACCACTTACATGCCTTCACCTGTGTCATGTCTAAAAAAACAGAAACACACACACACTTAGCATGCTGTGATGAAATCATGCACTACGACAACGGGAAAAAATAAACGGACTGACCGCACTAACAAAAAACATGGACTAAGAACGAAACATCTACTTTCTCACGGTAAACAAGGAAAAGTTCAAAGAAACAAAACCACTTTTCAAGAGGCATGAAACGGTGTGTGTAGTAGCAGCATGTGTTTGGTGCATAGCTGTGCGTTAGGAACCGCAGTGTGTGAGGGTGTCTCTCAGTAAAGAGCTAAGATGCTGAGCGTGGTTGGTGTACATAACAGGGTCTTAGGTGTAAGAGAGCAACAGTGTGGAATTTAAAGGGATAGTTATGGATTTTGGCAATCATGCCCTTTTCTACTTCCCCGGAGTCAGATGAATTTGTGGATACCATTTTTATATATCTGTGTCCAGTATGAAGGAAGTTGCTATCTAGCGCAATACTAACTAGCATAAGCGCAATTGCTAACTAGCCTTAGCGCAATGACTGGAAGTCTATGGGTATAGACTTCCAGTCATTGCGCTTACGCTAGTTAGCATTGCGCTAGATAGCAACTTCCTTTAAACTGCACGAGAGACATAAAAATGGTATCCCAGAGTTCATCTGACTGAGGAAGTAGATAAAGGCCCTCATTGCCAAAATCCCGAAGTATCCCCTTAAGCTGTAATACCTGCATTTGGAATGATGGACCTATATTGGGGGGGAAAAATACCTCCAAGAACACTACGACAATAACATCCATTTATATACAGCCTAAATATCACATCAATATGATAAAACATTTCAAATGTCCAGTAGATTATCTGTCATGTAAAATATGCCTTTGATCATTGACAAAGAGAGTTAGGCTATGCCTAATAGAGAACCATTGGTAGCTGTTGGACTCACTTGGTCGACTGTTGACCCTTGACCCTGTTGTTGTCCTGTCCGTTGTAGGTGACAGCCGCCAACTTCCTGCTGCGGTAGTTCTCATAGTGGACGTTATTGGTCACGTCCTTCAGGTCCTGCATGTGGGTTCTGTACGCACACAGAAAGACAGACAAAACAAGTCTTAGAAACCTAGCAAGTTGAGGCTATGGTCAATGTTGTTGACAACGTAACAAAAAAAATGCATTGTCATTTCCCCATTTTCTATCAATTGTTGTAACTTCATGTTTTGAGTCTGTACCTGATGAGCATGTCTCGTAGGATGGTGAAATCACAGTGGTCTCCGTTCTCAACTGCAAGGCAAGACAATCAATACATATTCAAACCGCTCTCCAGAAGGAGCCTCTTACTATTACCGATTTTCCTTCTCTGATCAAACTACATCTCCCATCATGCCTGGTACCTTCTGCCACTCCCCATGGGTACTGTCGTCCTCTGGTCCTCTTCCCGTTCACCTCGATGATGGTGTTACTGCCCACCACGGCCAGGGGCAGACGGTCCTGCAAGAAAAATAACACAATGACGTGTGAGACGAGTGTGTGTGTGTATATGCAACAGCCCTTCCAGAATTTTGTGATAGGCTAGTTGTGGGCCAAAATATTTGGTTTTGCTGCAGCAATTCAGATATTTCGCACGGCAATTTGTGATGATTTTGACCAATTTGGAAAAAAGTTTGACGTGCTGCTTGATTGAACCATTTTATGCTGTAAAAGTTAGTTATTGGTTCAAATGTCCAGCACTCTTTTTTTTGTGTGTGTTTTACGTGGTAATAGTGCAGTGACTGGTAATTTGCACGCTCTCGCACAATAAGCAGGGAATTGTTGATTTTGCAAAAACCAATTGCAATCGCAATATCCAGGCGGGACTGATGTAGCTAAGTGCCTCACAGTTTAAATGGCTAAGTTCGTTGGTGCATGCATGGTGTTTAAAACTACTCGCAGTACATTTGTGTCATACCTTGATCTTCTTCACCAGTTTGTTCTCCTCCTCATCATCCGTCTCTGGGAACTCGTAGATCTGGATTTTGTGCTCCAGGATTTCCCGCATGATCTGAGGGACCGTTCAGTATGTTTTATTAACAAGGACCCCAATGACAAAACAAAAGACATGTGGGACAGTTCTTTATCATATGGTATCAACTCCCTTCGGAATTTCCTCTGGGTAGTACATTCATACAGTCTGAAGGCATCGTCGGAGCAGTATGTGGAATAGGAAACGGCCCATTCTGCCCAAACAGTCTATTTCTATCTGCAACAATCAAGTCTTCGTGTTTGTAGACCCTTGATGCCCAGCCCCCAGACAGAGCCCACTGACCTGCTTCTTGAACCGTTGGCACTCCTCTGGGGTGAGAGTGTCTGCTTTTGCGATCAGTGGGATGACGTTCACCTTCTCATGCAACCGTTTCATAAACTCAATATCCAGAGGCTTCAGTCTGGAGGGAGACATGGCATAATAACATTAGTACCATAAATGGTGGGGTAGGGGTGCTGATGGACAGATTCAGTCCAGTATTTTCATAGCAAACCATGAAGCTCACATTTCTTTCCTTAAATCTAGTAACTAATAAAACATTGCAATGGAGCTCTAGTAGTGTAAACAAACAAGCAATATCAACGATGACAACACAAATAACTATTGTCTGTGTCCCCAGAACACTTTCCCCAGCTGTTTCTCATTAGCAGTGTCACTGTGCAAGGCACTCGAGTGTGAGTGAGCTATATCAGCTGGTGCTGTGAGGAGTGTGTGCGTGTGAGGGGTCAGTGTGTGTGAGGCCAGCATAAGCTGCTCATTCTAAGAGCCTGTCTCAACACTGACTGGGGGATTGCAAGGACAATGTCCCATAGAACAGAGTATGAGCAGTGAACGCATGCACACACCCCATTTACCCCACGTCACACACAGCCTTCTCTGACAGAGAGCCGATGCCCTTTAGCACTATCAGTCATATGAAACACAACTATGTATGTATACTGCAAAACAACCCTAAAGAGAGAGAAAAAAACCTTTAAGAGGCAGTAGCCAAAAATGATTGGAATTTCTAATATGGGGTAGTGTACTTTACACTTGTGAAATCTTATATAAATCTTAAGCAGCCCTCGCCATTCATTCACACTGTCCGATCTCTCTCCCTACCACCTAGACTCACCCGTGTCCCGAGGGGGCGATGAAGTAGAGGCAGCACTGCACTCTGCTGTCGGGCATCAGTCGTCTGTTCACCCGCGACTCACAGTTGAGGAAATCCTCAAACTTGCTGTCTATGTGGTCGATGACCGGCTGCCAGCTGCGTGGTACATACAGCCACAGGGAGGAAACAAACCCACACACATTGAGCCAAAATGGTCACTACTTCCTGGAAACCTGTTCACAAGCTATGTCAAATGGGTCAAGATCAATGCATTTATTGGAACCAAAATGGAGTTGTCAAACTTTGCGTACCAGTTGCTATTGTCCACAGCGTCGCCGAATCCTGGGGTGTCGACTATTGTGAGCAGGAGCTGGACACCACCTTCCTTTACTAACACTTTGGATTGCTCCACCTGGGAAATACAGAATTATATTAGCATTCAATAGTTGTCTTGTCTAAATGCATACTATTACTGTTCATATTTGGTGTATGACAGTGAGATAGTGAACAATACAACTTTCCTAAGAACTGTCGTAAGAATATAAAGCTCTGGCTATTTAACAATGCCAGACCCAATGCGCTCAGCAAAACGCCTGTCTCCACAAGAGAGTGTTTGCAACAACACAGAAGAAATGAGCATACTGCCAATCCCAATGAAGGGAAAGAGGAGGACCAAAACAACCTCTCAGCAAGACACCTTGTCCCCAATTGTGTAGCACACATTGAGGACAGTGGGTGACTCTCATTCTAGCTGCATGCATCAACATGCAGTCTAACACTGTGTTATTACCTAACTATGTAGAGGAACCAGAAAAACAGATGAGCATCTGTGTGGAGATAACGTTGCGTTTTGGAGACCAAGTTTCTCTACTAAATGACATGCAGTGCCTTCAGAAAGTACTCACGCCCCTTGCCATTTTGTTGTGTTACAGCCTGAATTTAAAATGAATTATTTTGAGATTTTTTTGTCACAAGCCTACACACAATACCCCATAATGTCAAAGTGGAATAATGTTGGTCAATTCTTTTTTACAAACTGATTAAATAAACGAAAAGCTGAAATGTCTTGAATCATGCAGTGAATTTCAAACAGATTCAACCACAAAGACCAGGGATGTTTTCCAATGCCTCGCAAAGGGCACCTATTGGTAGATGGGTAGAAGAAGAAAAAGCAGCCATTCAATAGCCCTTTGAGCATGGTGAAGTTGTTAATTACACTTTGGATGTTGTATCATGACACCCAGTCACTAAAATGATACAGGCGTCCTTCCTTACTCAGTTGCCGGAGAGGTGACTTTAAAACAGTTGCAGCCTTTAAAATGGCTGTGATCGGAGAAAACGGAGGATGGATCAACAACATTGTAGTTACTCCACAACACTAACCTAAATGACAGAGGAAGCATGTACAGAATACAAATATTCAAAAACATCCTGTTTGCAACAAGGCACTAAAGTAATACTGCTAAAAAAATGTGGCAAAGCAATTAACTTTTTGTCCTGAATACAAAGTGTTATGTTTGGGGCAAATCCAATACATTACTGAATTCCACTCTCCATATTTTTAAGTATAGTGGTGGCTGAATCATGTTATGGGTATGCTTGTAATCATTAATTAAGGACTGGGAAGTTTCAGGATAAAAAAGAAACGGAATAAGGCTAAGCAAAGGCAAAATCCTAGAGGCAAACCTGGTTCAGTACGCTTTCCACCAGACACAGAGATGAATTCATCTTTCAGCAGGGCAGTAACCTAAAGGCCAAATCTACACTGGAGTTACTTACCAAGAAGACAGTGAATGTTCCCGAGTGGCCGAGGTAAATCTACTGAAAATCTACGGCGAGACCTGAAAATGGTTGTCTAGTAATGATCAGCAACCAATTTGACAAAGCTTGAAAAAACGTTTAAAATGAAAAAAAAAGGCAAATGTTCCATCCAGGTATGGAAAGCTCTTGGAGACTTACCCAGAAAGACTCACAGCTGTAATCGCTGCCAAATGTGCTTCTACAAAGTATCGACTGAGACTCAGGGGTGTGAAAACGTATGAACATGCATTTAATTTTCAATACACTTGCAAAAATGTACAACAACAAAAAACATAATTATGGGTTATTGTGTGTAGATGTGTGCGAATAGTTTTTGCTTTCATCCATTTTGAATTCAGGCTGTAACACAAAATGTGGAATAAGTCAAGGGGTATGAATACTTTAGTCTGCTCTATATCGCAGAATGTGTTTCAAATTCCAAGGCATCAACACTGAGGCAAACTAACATGGTCATCGGTGGAAAAAGGATATTCAACAAGAGAATACAGGACTGTTAAGCAGAAGTGTTTTAAACTACCTGTACAGTCTTTTTGACTCTGTGCGAAGGCCCAGGGTATTCTGACGAGTACAAATCTGTTAGGAACAGAGAGTTGATCAACGTGGACTTGCCCAATCCCGATTCACCTAGAAAAAAAGAATAAAAACAGTTGCAGTAAAACAATCTATTTATTTTTGATCATAAAGCCTAATGACAGTGTTGCTACATTAGGGTCAGTGTCATTTTAAACGAGGGAATCAATGCAACTCAAATCACCATACTGGCCTAGTGTGCACAGTATAACATATAGCTATACCAGCAAGAACACAACATTTAAAAGATATAAGGGAACACTGACATTATAAACAGCTAACCATACATGTTGAAAGCTGGTACACCCCACTGTGTGATAGCTATTCATGCAACTTTAGAGGCATCCAATGGTACTGTAGAAGCATCGAATAAAGCCCAGCCAATAAATCCCAAAGGTCATGTCTTTGATTGAGGGCCATTGACATTTGTCCAAGACGACCATCCATCTGAATGATTGTGTAAAGGGCTAGGACAACAGCTCCTAGTCTGAACGTGGCTAGAGAATGCCTTATGCCGGCTGTGTGGTCCCGTTTATCTAGTATGGCTAGCCATTGTGCGCCTGGTCTCCATGCTCCTGGTGAATGGAATCATTAACGCAGTGGAAATGACCACTGGCACTGACCTCGATCATTAACGAGCTGCTGTTTACAGGCTACAGTATTGGGAGTTGAGCGCTACCATTTCAGTGTTGAGCAATTGCACTTGACAACGTGCATTTCAATGCCCATCTTCATACTCCTATGAGTATGAACGGCTAGTTTATATCAACACACCAGTGTTTTCCATGTAACAGGACAGGTTGGCGTGCTGCGCTCAGCGAGGCATAGTGTGCTGTGCCAGTCACTGCTGATAACGCCAGCCCTTTCTGACATTACCAGTGACATGGGCTCAAAGCTCCTCAAGACTGGGTAGAGGAGCAGGCTCTGCCTACTGCTGAGGCAGTGTGTTTGTAACAGTATACAAAACTGATATTGCAAAACAGGACTTTAAAAATCGTATTATTATTCTCATTGCAGCAATCAGGCTGGCGAAATCGTCAAGGCATTTTTGGGCCCCAACAGCCAACTTGGGCACCATCCAACACACTGCCTTTAAAGGACATTTTTACACAGCAGGGTAAATCATGGTGACTTGTTTAAGAGGAACCCCGTTGCATGCGAGTGCCTGGCAAGGCAGGCATGTTTAGATAGGCTACTGACAAGTGTAGCCTAACTTCTTAAAATTAAAAAAAATCTATGATAAACCCATGACTGGCTCAGAAAGAGGCTGTTGTTGAGATAAACTGCGAGACAAACTATTCTTAGCAGTGAGGGAGAAATTCTGCTATGCCGACCACAGGAAATGGTTTGACCCAAAGAAACATTTTCCCTCCAAACAGTGACTGATTAGCAAATGAAGGTCCTGGCCGAGTTCAACGACCGCATCCAAGTACTTCAACGGCACCCTTGTATTTTTGATAATACTGCGCAGTTTTTAATAAATCAATGCTATTTTAATAGGCAGGCAGATGTGAAAAAAAGTTAAATGAGAGGTTGACTGAGAGGAGGTTAACCACACACACGCACACACTTTGCTTGCACATAACTGTGGTCACACACACATTCCTGTCTACAAATTTAACTTACCATATACAGCCTTACCTGGTCAACTGTATTGTGTAAACTGAAATGACTGAAAACATGACTCGGTTGAACCATGACCTCAATATATGAATAGCATTTTCTTACCGACAACCATCAGGGTGAATTCAAAGCCTCTCTTCACTGATTTTCTGTACACTTGATTGGGAAGGCTAGCAAAGCCCACATACCCCTCCAGATTCTTTTGTTGCTGGAAAGTAACATACGAGCACAACATCATCACCACAGCGTTTGCAATGTATGTAACAGGCCTAGGATACTTTAAAATTAGGATAAAGTCCTTCTGATAAACAGGCAAATCAACATCGGCCTAACTGACCAATCCATCCATACTTACAGCTGTTTTATGGAAATAATCATGCGATGTGGTCCAACGTGAGGTAAGAGCCAAAGGAGAGAACACACGCGACAACAGTCAATATCAGCAATAATCCTAACACAGAATTATTTTCACAAACTGGAAAACCTGGGGATAAATAACATGTGCTTAGGCTAGCAAGCATAACATCACAGAATTGGATAGTATGATAATGTTATTCACTGTTGTTGGCTTCACCATGGGGTATAACGGAGTCCAATCTCTGTTGATGCCCTTAGCCTTGGACTGTCGTTCAAATATTTTCAATTGAAAGCCTATGTCAGTGCAAAATGATCGTTCAAATTGTATGTCTTCTTTATGTCCATGCATGGTATGAGTGAGATCACTATCTGTACACCAGTGGAGGCTGGTGGGAGGAGCTATAGGAGGACGGGCTCATTGTAATGGATAGAATAAAAGAAACGGTGTCAAACCTGGCTTCCATGTGTTTGATACTGTTCCATATATTCCATTCCAGCCATCACAATGAGCCCGTCCTCCCACAGCTTTACACTGTTACATGAAAAATGTAACAAATCCTCCACGACTATGCTAGCTAGTGTGGTTTCCGTTTCAGTTTGCGGGTCAACTGAAGGAAGTGGTGAGAGGTGTACACTCATGACTGCATGAGAAAAATGTGTATCTTCACCACAATTTAAATAGGCCTTCTTTAATAAAAACCTGACTCACTTTCACTTGGTCCTACCCTAAACCAATTTGAAAAGGCAGACACCCAAAGATACCCCATCTTCACACTTGACTTGAACATACTCTGGTTTGCTGTTTTCGACACTATAGGGTGTCACACACACTTCAATCTATTTTTCAGTGTCGAACTCATGGGGAAATCAAGTGTTTGAAATAACTGGAAGTAAATACATTGCTTGACATTATTGTTTTGCTAGCTAACCATTAACAATGGCTTGCTTGGTGAATACTGGGA
Source organism: Salvelinus namaycush (assembly GCF_016432855.1). Classification (NCBI taxonomy): domain Eukaryota; kingdom Metazoa; phylum Chordata; class Actinopteri; order Salmoniformes; family Salmonidae; genus Salvelinus; species Salvelinus namaycush. The sequence goes on from NC_052343.1 coordinate 11,071,242, forward strand.
CACTAATTTAAGGGTAGGGACTTGGCGTTAGCATTTTCTGAATCGTAGGCTAACAAGCCAGCTGGCTAACGTTAGGTGGTGAACATGACGTTATCGCCACACACTGGAAAAAAAGCTAGCTAGCGTTACCTCGATGGAGTTTACTTAACAAACACCAGATACATAAAATAAGACATTCGCTTTTGGAATGAACCACTAGGTAGGTAAACATTTAGGAACGTAATTAGTGATGAGGTAGAAAATAACTACACAGGAAATGCCTTAGCTAACGCTAACCTGCTAGCTAAACTAGCAACTCATCCAACAACTGGTGGGGGGACGACTGGGCGTTGGTTACTCAGACAATTAGAAAGCCACAAACAACCATTACTTTAAAATAGCCATTCTGATACAACAAGCTATACATGTAATTTCCAAAGCAGTTTTAGGACATTTTTGATACAGTAAGTAGGCTCACCCATAATGTTGACGTTCGCTGCCGCTCAGAAACCGATCATTCACAACCCGACATTCCGCTTCTTACCACTAGCGCATACCTACGTACTATGGCCGACGTAATTTCACACCTGAACGACGGAGAGTACGCCAGATACAATGCGTACTGAGATTATGAATAGCAAAAATTAAGGACCAAATATCTCGCGGTAGTTTGTTCATTGCCTGAGTTATCCACATGCTATCGCGACAACAATATTACATTTTTGCTTAAGAGAATCTGTTTTAATTTGATGTATTTTCCATCAACAGAAACCTGACAGAAACTCTGCATCTACTTAACTTTCCAAAATCGGAAGTTTATTTTGCATATAGATCGATGCACACAGGTTAGTAGTTTATGAAAAATAAATATTAATCAAAATAAGAGCTATAAACCTACTTGTTAAATACAGTTATTTAGTATTAATATGTTTATTTATGCACTTGGTGAAACTGGAACAACCACTGAACTATAATAACAGGGGAACAACAAACAACTACATTCCAAAGACAAAATTATCTGGTGACGGAATGTGAAAAAAAGGCGTCAGTTGTATCCATAGAAACTACCACATAATAATGTTGCTTCCTCCTATTGGTTAAAACTATCATCAAATTCAGTATGACCTTTTCCAATTCGGGCACATACTTTCCCATAATATGCCCATGAATAAACTGCATCATTGAAGGAGAAAACAAGCTTGAAAAATAATAATAAAAGAACAGGTGTATCTTACATATTTGCCATGGTGAAGGAGGGTAAGGGACTGCTCAGTGGCTCAAAGGAAACATGTTTGTCCTTTGTTTTGTGTTCCCTTGTAGTGGATGGCTGCATTATTCCCGAACTATGTCGCACATGTTGTTGTTCAGTGTTACTAGCTACCGCTAGGCTAATGTTTCTAAAACAGACTATGTTTATTTGTATATTGAGAGCAGTTACAATGTACCAAATGCCATGATATTGAATGCATTGTTATACTTTGTCAATTATCGGAAGTTGAACCTCAGGTAATGACCCATGGAAGCAGAAGGGAGTTTGTATAATGCCCAACCCATTTAAAAAGGTGAGAAGAGCAGGCAAACTACTCCAGAAGTTAAAGGGACCAGACAACAAGTATGTCGTATTGAAGTCATTTCAGGTTCAGTCAATTCAGATACTGCACATGCATAATGTCAAAATAGGCCTACTTTTTTGGGGACATTTTCAACTAAAATATTTGCACACAACTGATATCCTGTTTTGACTGGAATAAAACGATTGACCAAAAGGTAACACTTTTTAGGGAATCAGATGATCTCAGGAAACTTCTGTCCCTGCTTGAAACTAATGCTCACAGACACCAGGTAAGGACATGTCAATTCATATGAATGTCAAACCCTCTATTTTGTGTACAATATGATGTGATCAGGTTTGTCTGCCTGACATCCCAGCTGCTGCCTGACATTCCAGGTGGCAGCGTTGAGACAGTCATGTAAGGTCCGCAACAGTGGAGGAAGATCCCAGACCACTCTCCAGCTAAATAATGCATGCAAAAATAGGAGTCAGATTCACATCATCTCTGAAGATCCTGAGCCGGAGAAATTCAGGTATATCCCTAAATAATGCATTTAGGATTCCTTAAATATTATTGATCACATAATTAACTTTTCTTACACATCTTTCCTTCTAACAGCGCAACATCCAGAAATCAACATTGTTTCAACAGTCATCCTCAACATATGCTCTTTTTGGAGATCCTTACCTCTTTGGTCAAGAACAGACTGTGCATGTAGTCTCATACAGTTTCAACATTTTTTGTGCAGCTGATGTTGTTGATGAAGGTCTTGAAAGTTGCTCAGTTGTGTGTGTACTTCCGTTGTAGTGACTGGGTCGACCATGCACCACCTGAGTCTGTCCTTAGAGTGCTCATCTGTCTGCAATTGCTTATAAGAGAACCCCTTTATCATGTAAAACGAATGATGGTCCTTTTCTTCCTTCAACTTCATATGATGTAAAATAGATATGACTTGTGCTGCCTTTCTTTTATGACTTGTTGACAAAAACCTGACAAGCAAGCAGGACAATTCAACACTCTGAATTCAGGTATATTTTTACTTCTCTTCATACCTTCTCTTTTCAGAGAGTTTTTCATCAACTCCAAGCTGTTGATCTTCTTGCAAGGGTAAATGTACTTTAAATCTATTTTTAAAAACCTTCAAGTCTGACAGCTTGTGTTGCTTTTTATAGTTGCCGCTTTCTGTCCCGTTCACTCCCTCTCCAGTACATGGAGTTGATGTGCAGCAGTTATCTGGAGTGTGGAAAGCAGACATTTGCTATGGAGAAGTTGGTCACTATGACATGTGAGTTATCAAATCCCCCCAAAAAGTAGCCTGTATTTCCCTCAATGTCCTTCCTTATCAATCCTTGTCTTTTCATTCCTGAATAGATATGTTTCAGAAACTGTCTGCAGTGGAGGACCAAAGGCAGTGGGTTATTGAGAGTGGAGCTCATAAGGTAAACAATTGTAAAAATTGCACTGCCTTGTACAATATACTATAGGATTGTGTTAAATAAAGAACTGTACTCCTAACTGACTGTTAGTCCAATGTCTGATCCCCATTACGTGTGGATAGGTTTCTTTCTGTCTGGGAAAGTAGTAACTAATGAGCATATAATGATATAAGATTTCATGCTCATGCTCAGACCCTGGTAAAGCTCCTATCAACACATGACAGCAGTGTGTTACTAGGTTCCCTCCTAGCACTCACCTCATTGGCTGAGAGGTAACTGCTCTTATAAAGGGACCTTGGGACATCATGCATACCTTTTAGTAAGAGTATACACTGTAGCTAACACTTAAATACATCGCTTGATCAATCCCCTTGTTCAGAATGCAAGGAGAAGATAGGAGAGTTGTCAATCATGGAGAATCTTCTTGTTATACTACAAGATTATGACTTATTGTCCATAAGGTACAGTGTCTACCTCCCTAATCAGTCACACACTATGCATTCATCTTTAAGCAATAACGTTGCTTCAAAATAAACAGTTCGCCTTACACCCCCATCAACAGCATGACTATATCAGTAGCAATAACATGCACCTTCCAATGTCTTGCTTTGATGTGTGTTTTGCATATCCATTTTTCTTTGTGTCCCTTTCAGGATGAGTGCAGAGTTGCTGCGGCTGCTTTTCCCGGTGCGGCAGGTGCGGGAGCAGGTGAGGGAGTGCGAGGGACTGCCGGTGCTGCTCAGCCTGCTGCACGGGGAGCACCTGAAGCTGCTGTGGAGCGTAGTGTGGGTCCTGGTCCAGCTGTGTGAGGAGCCAGACACCAGCGCCGAGATACGCACCTGGGGAGGGGTGCAACAGCTGCTCCACATCCTCAACAGGTGAGAGGCTGCCTCTGGATAGACTAAAGAAGTATCATAAAAGTTCATGGAGAGCATAGACTACTCAGGAGTTCACTGGGTCAAATGCAGTATATTGGGTGAGGCCTAGGTAGTGCATATTATGACCTTGAGAAAATAGTGGTTATGAGAAAATGGTATGCAACCTCTGGTTAGGCTAAAAATGTCACGCCATGTCTCTGTTTCACCTATTCCTGTGATTGTCTCCACCCCCTCCGGGTGTCGTGTATTTTCCCCAGTGTATTTATCTCTGTGTTTCCTGTCTCTCTGTGCCAGTTTGTCTTTTATGTTTAGTCAACCAGCGTGTTTTTCCCGTACTCCTTTTGCTATTCTCCTTTTTCTAGTCCTCCCAGTTTTGACCCTTGCCTGTTTCTGGACTCTGTACCCGCCTGCCTGACCATTCTGCCTGCCTTGACCACGAGCCTGTCTGCCACTCTGTACCTCCTGGACTCTGATCTGGTTTTGACCTTTTTGCCTGTCCACGACCATTCTCTTGCCTACCCCTTTGGATTAATAAACACTGTAAGACTCCAACCATCTGCCTCCTGTGTCTGCATCTGGGTCTCGCCTTGTGCCTTGATAAAAATAGTATTTCAAACTTTAGAACATATATTAATCAAGAGTTACTTAAGAGTTTAGTGGGTCAAAGACAGTGGTTGAAACATTGGTTAGTGCATATTATAACCAATGAGAAAATGAAGTTGATGAGAAAGTGGTATGCAACCCAGATCAGTAGACTTCTGTAATGTACTTCCTAGCCACCGTGCTTCTACACCTGCATTGCTTGCTGTTTGGGGTTTTAGGCTGGGTTTCTGTACAGCACTTTGAGATATCAGCTGATGTACGAAGGGCTATATAAATACATTTGATTTGATTTACTGTAATGTACCGTTCCAGTGAACGGGCGTACGTTTCGAACCGCTCCTCTATCGAGGCCGTTGCAGCGCCAATGCAGCAGGACGCATCCAGAGACAGCACATCAGCGAGGAGCTCAGTCTGCAGGAGGGTGTGGACGACACCATGTCTCTACAGTCAGGTAGGAACGTACACTGGATATGTTGACTATAGATCATACAGATTGATCTACGTCCAACATAATCTTATGTAAATGTCTGTCTTTACTGCAGCGTGCTGTGCGGCTCTGACTGAGCTCGTTTTGGATGACACCACTGCATATCAGGTGGTTCAGGTAAGGGCACCTACCCACAAACAGAAACAGAATGTTGGCTGCCGTTAGAATGGTCAATGAACTGGGCAGTATTTAGGACTATGATATTGATTCAGAATTGTGTTCGTGGAAAGGACATTTTTGAAATGCATTCTTTTTGCTTCGTCAGGAGAATGGGGTCTATGTAATTGCGAAATTGATTCTGCCACAACGCTTTCTCAATGGACCAAAAGCAATATCCCTACAGGTATTAAACATGCATTAGATAATGGTGTAATTACAATTATCATGTCATGTTTGTCCTTATACTGCAATGATAGTGATTATGTTATTGTTGATGTTGACAGTGCTATGCATTTCGGAACCTACGTTTCCTCTTCAGCATGGAATGTAACCGACATCTGTTTTAAAGGTGATGACATAAGACATTGTTTCTTAAAGTCAATGTACATATTCTTTCCTTTCAGAAAATGTATGAAAATCATTTTCTGTTTCAGGCTCTTTCCTACAGATTTATTTGAGATGTTCATTGATGTTGGACATTATGTGAGAGACATCACTGTCTATGAAGCACTTCAAGCAAAAGTTTCTCTCTACACGGTGAGACAACTACTATACTGTAAAAACGACTATACGTAACATACAGGTCAACACCAACATATAGCGTCTTAAAAGGTTGTTGGGCCACCATAAACCAAAACCGCTTCAATGCATCTTGGCATAGATTCTACAAGTGTCTGTAACAATATTGTGGAAGCACCTGCTTTCAATATACTTTTTATCCCTCATTTACTCAAGTGTTTTCATTATTTTGGCAGTTAGCTGTACATTCAAGGGCCCTCCTGTCTCCTTTTACCTGTTAAATACATTTAGATTGTAATGTAAAGCCCCGTATAATAATGATACATTTACTATTTTCATTACTTGTTCTCTGCAGCCATTACTACCCTACTCCACTCTGTGAGGATTGTTTACTGGTGTGTGTTGGCTTGCCTTTAGCAGGAGGAATTGGACAGTCTGAGGGAGAGTATTGAGACTTTTGACCATAACTACCCTCCTCTGAGAGTGATCAATGGTTACTGCATACTGGACCATTTAGGCACTGGGGCCTTCGGCAGTGTGTTCAAGGTAGAGCCTCCCGCTGAGCCATTCATCAGTGCCAACCTTAACGTGCCTGTAAGAGTGGACACATGACAGCCATTACAATGTGGTTGTGATTGATGTGTGGCATGTCTGATTGTGCTTGGATTTCAAGGGCTCATGATCATGAATTGCAATCACCAGAATTTAGCTACCTCTGCATGCTTGAGTTTGAATTTGTACAATTTGGCATGACTATGGAGTGATTTTAGTGCCAAAAGAAATTGAATCTGAAATGTATTTTGGCACTAATATTTTTTTATTTTAGATTTTTTTTGTTTAACCTTTATTTAACTAGGCAAGTCAGTTGAGAACAAATTCTTATATACAATGACGCAAAAGGCCTCCTGTGGGGACGGGGGCCTGGGATTAAAAATATAAATGTAGGACAAAACACACATCACAGCAAGATAGACAACACAAAACTACATGAAGAGAGCCCTAAGACAACATCATAGAAAGGCAGAAACAAATGACAACACAGCATGGTAGCAACACAACATAACAACAACATGGTAACAACACAACATATGGTAGCAGCACAAAACATGGTACAAACATTATTGGGCACAGACAACAGCACAAAGGGCAAGAAGGTAGAGGCAACAATACATCACACAAAGCAGCCACAACTGTCAGTAAGAGTGTCCATGATTGAGTCTTTGAATGAAGAGATTGATATAAAACTGTCCAGTTTGAGTGTTTGTTGCAGCTCGTTCCAGTCGCTAGCTGCAGCGAACTGAAAAGAGGAGCGACTCAGGGATGTGTGTGCTTTGGGGACCTTTAACAGAATGTGACTGGCAGAACGGGTGTTATATGTGGAGAATGAGGGCTGCAGTAGATATCTCAGATAGGGGGGAATGAGGCCTAAGAGGGTTTTATAAATAAACATCAACCAGTGGGTCTTGCGACAGGTATACAAAGATGACCAGTTTACAGAGGAGTATAGAGTGCAGTGATGCGTCCTGTAAGGAGCATTGGTGGCAAATCTGATGGCCGAATGGTAAAGAACATCTAGCCGCTCGTGAGCACCCTTACCTGTCTATCTATAAATTACGTCTTCGTAATCTGGCATGGGTAGGATGGTCATCTGAATCAGGGTTAGTTTGACAGGTGGGGTGAAAGAGGAGCGATTACGATAGAGGAAACCATGTCTAGATTTAACTTTAGCCTGCAGCTTTGATATGTGCTGAGAGAAGGACAGTGTACTGTCTAGCCATACTCCCAAGTACTTGTATGAGGTGACTACCTCAAGGTCTAAACCCTCAGAGTTAGTAATAACACCTGTGGGAGGTGGGGCATTCTTCCTACCAAACCACATTACCTTTGTTTTGGAGGTGTACAGAACAAGGTTAATGGTAGAGAAAGCTTGTTGGATGCTAAGAAAGCTTTGTTGTGGAGCAATTAACACAAAATCCAGGGAGGGGCCAGCTGAGTATAAGACTGTATCATCTGCATATAAATGGATGAGAGCGCTTCCTACTGCCTGAGCTATATTGTTGATGTAAATTGAGAAGAGCGTGGGGCCTAGGATCAATCCTTGGGGTACTCCTTAGTGACAGATGGTGGCTGAGACAGCAGATTGTCTGACTTTATACACTGCACTCTTTGAGAGAGGTAGTTAGCAAACCAGCCCAAAGATCTCTCAGAGACACCAATACTCCTTAGCCGGCCCACAAGAATGGAATGGTCTTCCGTATCAAAAGCTTTGGCCAAGCCAATAAAAATAGCAGCACAATATTGCTTAGAATCAAGAGCAATGGTGACATCATTGAGGACCTTTAAGGTTGCAGTGACACATCCATAACCTGAGCGGAAACCAGATTGCATACCAGAGAGAATACTATAGACATCAAGAAAGCCAGTCAGTTGATTATTGACAAGTTTTTCCAACACTTTTTGATAAACAGGGCAAAATAGTAATAGGCCTATAACAGTCAGGATCAGCTTGATCTCCCCCTTTAAATAAAGGACGAACCGTAATATCACTCCACACGTCATTAACATTCTTTCTGGTATATTTTCTACCGGTTTGGTTTTGATTGTTGTGTGTGGTTGTGCTGAGAGGTGAGGAAACAGAGTGGACAGAACCTTCTGGCTCTGAAGGAATCGTATCTCCACAACCCTGCCTTTGGCAAAGATAAGAAGTCCAGAGACAGCAACGTGGAGAAGATAGTGTCTGAGCCCACCATCGTTAAGGAAGAGGTTAGCATTGGTTTACTATCGGCCAGATACAGTAGTTCATGTCTCACACATAGCTTTTGTTTGTTGATATTCTACCGTGTGGTTATATACAGTATTACCTACAACACACCAGTCAGTACTTATTTTTGACTGATGAGCACTTTTTCTCTGTTCCCTGAAAATGACCCATCCAAATGTTGTGAAATATTACAAGACATTCTTGGAAGGTACGTATCAGACACACCACTATATTGAGTTAACATTATTAAGATATCAGCTTCATAAATGGCATGAACACCGTTGTAGGTGACAGGCTGTACATTGTCATGGAGTCGATAGAAGGTGTTCCCCTCTGGGATCATTTCAACTCTCTGGAAGAGAAGGAGCAGCAATTCACAGAGGAGAGACTTTGGGACATATTCATCCAGGTAAGTATCGGCCTCCATTGCTTTGCACTGACAACAAAGCTACTGTGACCGTGAATTCTCTCTTGGATAATTACTATGAAGGAATGAATTAATCAATGCTATGATGTTGTTTACTAAAGAGTGCATATCCTTGTTTGTTTTTTTCTCCCAATGAAATTCCTCGGATGTGTCTGGCTTTAAGGTACCTGCACAAGGAGAAGAGGGTCATCCCCCGAGACCTAATAACGTCATGCTGGGAGAAAGGGACAAAGTCACTATCAGTCAGTCAATCACAGTTGTCCTTTTCATGCTCTATTTCTCTCTCCTCATGGCATCTCCTACTAAAACCAGAGGCACACGTAAACGGGAATGAGTCAAATTCTTCAGCAAACCACTTACCATTCATTTTACGTACATCATGTCGTTATGCCTGAAGGTATACGTGTCGGTAAAACATTTGACCTGAATCCATTTCAGCTGGCTTAACAGAAACAGGAGAACAGCAAGCTAACATCAGTGGTTGGGACCATACTGTGTTCCTGGTGAGTTGTGTGTATAATAGTTACTCAGGGGAGATTTCAGGTAGATCTGTCCTGATGATGAAGTAGGTCGTCTCTAAGGTACGACTGCCTTTAGCAAGCTTCATGACTGACACTCCAATATCATTTGAATGATCTCTACAACTGCCCCTTATTGTGTGTGTGTATATGTGTGAGTGTAGTCCAGAGATAGTGAAGAGAGCCGTATGGGGAGAAGGCTGATGTCTGGGCTAGCGGATGTATCCTCTACCAGATGGCTACACTGAGGCCTCCGTTCTACAGCAGCAACATGCTCTCCCTCGCCACCAAGGTAACACGCAAACGCACATACACACACACTACTCACATAGGTTCTCTATGTACCTAAGGCTATTGTTGCTAAACTGTGATTTGTGTTGGTAGATTGTGGAGGCAGTCTATGAACCAGTGGAGCAAGGCCTTTTCTCAGAGAGAGTCACAGACATGATTAAATGGTAAGATGTTAAAGTTAATTAATTTATGTTTCACTTAAATATTTTTGATGTGGATAGCAAAGGGCTCTCATTGCATGACACAAATCAATGATGGACAGTGCTTGACAAGATGCTACATTATCTGATTACTACCTAAATAACTCCCATAATACCCCTCAGGTGCCTGACAACCGACGCAGACTTGCGTCCAGACATTGTGGAAGTCAGCTCCAAGATCTCTGACATCATGATGAGGTTCATGGACAGCTTGTACACCTCCCAGAATGCTTTGGAGAGGAGGGCGGAGCGAGACAGGAAGCGAGCACAGAAGTACTTCCTGGAGAGCCATCGGGGCAGGGGCAGCTGCCGCCACTCCTCTAAAGACCAGGAGAAAACCCCTAGTAGGACTGATGAGTCCATGGTACCATACTTCTCTTTAGGCCATAGCTCAAACCAAAGCAAAAAAATACACCGCCAAGGTAAATCTTCCCTGGATTATATGGCCATAATTTATGTTTCTCATAAAACATTTGCTACCATGTTGATTATGATCTATATGTTTATATAGATAATGGCTCCGATGGAGATCTAGATCCCTCTCATACCAACATCTCCACTGCCTCGGGGTATAAAGACGCTGGTGAGCACTTGAATTCAAAATGCTCACTTGAATTTAGATCTTTCAGCTACTAGGAGTATTCCCAAGTGAAATGTTTGGATTGGAATCAATTTATCTTTGTTATTGTTAAAGGGCCGGTAAAGAGCAGCATCAGTGCTTCTGTGGCAGATGAACAAATCTTAGCTGGGTGAGTCTGATGATCGTACTCTGATATATTATATGTTGTTGAATATTACCCATATCATCATTTCATCTGAAGAGTGCCTATACTGTTTGTGTCATGACAACAGTTTGTCAGTCAAGTGATAAAATAACCATCCTGTTTTCCTCAGTGGTGAGTTTGCTGTTCTGAAGCCAAAACCTCGACCAGCTAAATTGGGTAATTTTGAAGGATGTTCTGCTTTCCTCCTTTAACTCTTTAGTTAAAAGGGTTCAACTCAACCGATAAACATGTGGGTTTCATAGCGTCAGCAGGAATCTGTGTATCTCAGAGGAAGGTTCGGCAGATCGATGATCCCATCCAAAAACTCCTGGTATCACTCAGGTAAGTCTATATGTACTTTAGATTTTCATTCGATTTAGAGTTCCGGTAATATAATGAGATATACCAGTTTGTTGGTGTATAAAGTATGTCTAGACATTTGAACTGTCGTGTCTTTGCTATCGTTAAATTGAAGACTTATAGTTTTTATCAAAGATTCCTGTAATTAGGGATTACGCGATCAACTGAGTAATAACGTAACTAATTAACTATGAATTTGGGAGCACCAGGGAAAGTAGTCAGATTACAAAGTTATAATTTCCCAATATAACCTTTCAGATATTTTCATATCTGATCAATAGTCTTCTAATTAATGATTTATTTACTTTACCTCACGTTAGTCTCATTCCAAACGTCGTAAATTGTTGATTATCTGCACGAACCCAGTCTTCACTATGAGTCATCCATACATCAATTGTCTTAAATCATTTATTTATTACTAACTAATTAATTCACAGAAATGCATAAACAAACAAACAAACTTAAAATTGGTTACATGAAAATGATGGGAGAAATATGCCCTAGGGGGGCTGAACCGGCATGGCGGCTTGTTAGACAAAAGGGAAAATGGGGGGGGTTGATTCAGAAGTCACTACAGAGTATACTCTTTATAACAATTGACATGCTAATCCTTACACATGAACGCTCACTCATTCGGGAACAATTGCAATCAATATATATATAGTTACGCTCGGTGTGTGTCGTCTTGATTGTTGGAGAGAAGTTCGTTTTTGTTGGAGTTCCTTCTGTCTCGGTTATTGTGGATAGTTCAGAGTGACATTCGTTATAGAATGGATGTTTCGGCGGTTGTCTTTCTTCGCGTTCAATGATACCGAATTCCTAGCTGCAGACTAGTAGTCAATATCAAAACTTGTTCTTATTCGCCTAAGAGTTTAACCATGTGGTATGGTTAAAGATTCAGCAATTGTACTTAACCTTCGTTCTCCCCATGGAGAGAAAACATGGTCTAAATGGTAATTTCCCAGAGTTGAGCTTTTATTCGGATAGCAGAGAGGGGCTGTCCTTGGATGTCTGACCCAACTGGCTCAGGGGCGGGTCCTCGGGTTTAGTTCAAATCAAACGGGATTTGTATTTTTCTTCATTAAACAGTCCAAAATCACATTACACAATTATACAAACAGTATCATACTCACTCATTCATTTTATACAACAAACAGATGTAAACCTCATATCTGAGGTTATTATATAAACAGCGGTATGGTAATGTAGTCCCACAGTCTCTCATGAGTTTCCCACATGGGGACAAACGGGCATGTTAATAGCTGGACTCCCCACCGATCTTTTATACTTTTGCAGGAATATGAAATATGTTCGTACCTCAAGTTCTGTGAGGTGGAAGAGAATTCCTTTGTCCTGAAAGTTTACCCTCTCTCTTAATACTGTTTGGCCATGAGGAGATTCTCAGGAATTTACGACGTCTCTCTGTGATCACAGCATGGGTTGAAGGAGGAAAGGGAGAGGCAGGGAGAGGGGGATGGGGTTTGCAATACCCAAGCAGGCAACGTCATGACAGAACCATTATATTTAAAATCATACTGTTTTTCACCATTTTATGTTCAGCTTCCCCCAGCTCTTCAGCACAGTGTCAAACGGCGGGCGATTGAGAGATTCAAAATGTCCCTGTTCCACTACGGAAGCAGTCCCTACAGTCTCAAGGTGGAGCTTAACAAGGTAAGTACAAGACACCAGGAACTTACAACAACGTTAGAGCGATCTGCCTCAACTTTGGAGTTGAACTGCGGTAGTTAGAGTGGCATTGTAAGCCTATATACCAGTCTAGTTCATCTAACGGGTTAAATCCGTATGTGTTGATCTCCATTTTGTTTCCAGCTGCTCCAGGGGTCTCCAGAGCTAATGGAGTCGGGCTCAGACTGGTGGTCTCTGGTCCAGTCATTTGGAGGAGACCATCTAGGTGCTGCCAAGCAAGGTACGCTAACCTCAGTGCTAGTGCATACTGGTTAACATAGCAATCTGACAGTACTGAGGCAACAGCCACAGCTACATGATTGTTGTGTACTCACATTGTCTCCCATGGGGGTTGCTATAACTCTGTCTACGTGTTTACAAGCCTAAAATTTATCTGCTAACAAGTCTAACTTTGTGCTACAGGTGATATGGAAAATGGGAATCAGCTATGAGCAGATGCAGGTTAGTATCTGGGATTTTTTTTAATGTATAGAAATAAATACAGTAAGTTAGCCTGTTGAAGTTGACATATTTCTGGACATGTGGATGTCTATGTCTGGCTGAAACGGAGAAACTGGAAATATGGATGGTATAAGTGATAATTCCTTTCAGGCCATTATAGAGGAGGTTCTGGAGGAGAATGGATAGAACCCAATGAGGAATGACCAGGGTGCAACAGGGACAAACAAGTGACCTCCATCCTTATATATCATATCTTTATTAGCATGCTAGTGTTTTCCAGTCACACTGTCGAAATGGGCTAGCACTACATTTCTTTGAGAGGCTGATAACCTTGATACACAGTCTACATAAAGGGGAAGTGTTTCACGACAGGCTCAAACAGAGACAAATAGGGTACTGATTTCGGGTCAAAGAAAGCAGTCATACTTCTCTATCACATATGCATATTAGACTATTTATGGCCTAAGACGTTGAAACTGTATGGATACTTGGAGTTTTTCCTCTTTGTGTTTGCACTGAGCTAATGTACTCATGCGTAGATCATATGTACAAATCTATACCGTTTCTAGGGTCTTTCTCAGTGGGGTGCTGTTGTGTGATTATTTTGTGACCTCTCTCTCTCTCAGGTTACACTTTCTTTACTCTAAGTAGACTCAGGATAGTGATTTTACAGCTTTATCTTTGGTTTTGTCTGACCTGCATCAGACGGCATGTTCCTAATGTCTCTATACAATAACTTGCTTGTTGTTGTTGACTTTTGCACAGTTAAATAGTCTACTTCTAGATGATATTCTATGTTAAATGTTATGAATTGTACATTTTAATTTGTTTCTCAACAGCTATGCTCTGAGGAAATCTCAGATGAAGATTGATGCACTTTCTACCTATGTTTAACTTTTAACAGACAGGTATTCGTGTACTCTGGTCTGTGTGTTAATAGAAACTCTTGCATGTATTTCCATGACATGGGAAATAGATCTATTGCTGTGGAGAATCCTGTTTTGTATGTCTGGCTTTAGATTATTGAGCCACTCTTGAATATTTCATCTCATTATTGTGTTTATACAGTAATGAGTGTAATTCTCTACAAAGACCACAAGGGGCAGTATCAACCTTTGTATGGAGTACTGGCTCCTGTAAAGATATACAAAATAAAAAAATAAATGAGTCAGACACACCCGGGGTATATATAGTTTCAAGACTTTAATAGACCAATAACTACCTGAAATATGATCATAATCAATATCACAAAAATGCACCATGCCGTTCATAGGGATAAACATAACCATACAATGGTATGTAGAATACGTGTTGACATGGTGAGAGTAATAGCACTTAACAAAGCCAATCATGCAAGACTTTAAATAATGGAAATGTGAACCCCCTTACTTTAGAGTAGGTACCTGTTTTAAAATCTCTCGTACATTTGTGACCTACACACACCCAGTAAATGCATCCTTTTTGAGAGTTAAACTGAATCCATATCATGCACATTGTCATGCCTTGCCACTGTGTCGCACCACAATGGAATGTCCATTCACAATTCACATGAATTCCACTCCCATCCGTATAGAAAGGCTCTCTGTGTGAGGTTAATATGTTAAGCTACTCTCTAGTACTGCAATGCACTGTATGTATTTAAACCATCTTCTAAGCACCTTATGATACTGACCAACACACAGGCCGGTCCTGTTATAGCTCCAGTCACGTCCAGTTATGAGTATTCTCTTTTTCTCTCGGTATGTACGTCACAACTAAGTACTGTAGCATGATTCTATTTACAATTCCCTTTATATATTCAACTCTGAATACACTGTTTTCACTGGTATCGTTCACATTTGACCATCCTCATCATTTCCTTCCCGGAACATCCCACTGGAGGTATATTTTTCAAACAGGCCAGTGTCTATGTACTGTGTGGACATGGAGAGTGTGTGGGTGTGATGTTCTTGTCTGCTCTCTGCTCCTCAGACTGCTTCTGCTTCTCCAGGTTCTCCATCTCCTCCAGCATCTCCTGGATAAGAGGAGGCATGGAACCTGGGATCTCCATCTTCAACGTCACCACGCGCTCAGCTCCTGTGTAATTAGAAGGGAAAATGTCAATGACACTTTATAGAGTAGTCGAAGTGTCTCTTAACTATATCACTCTCATCAGAGGCAGATTTCCTTTATTTTCTCCTATTTAACCCACCTCCACCCAGCATGTCTTAAAGGGTTTTTACACTGACTAGATTTGTTGCCCACACCGACTTCTACAAGTCACCCCTGATTTTCTACTTCTCTCTTTACACTACATCCTTAAATTAGCCCTGGATGTGGTTGGATGTGCACTGCTGTTGTAAAATCACAATATGCCATAACACCTGGTTATAACAGTCATGAAGCCAAGCCAACAGACTAAGGTCAAAGTAAGTGTCATAGCCGATAGGGAGTTGACCTCTAACCTTTGGCGCTGATGCTGCGCAGGTCGGTTATCTTCATGAGGACCTTGGGGAACATGAGGGGCATGCTGGGCCGGCGTTTACGGGAGTAGATCTTCAAGGCCTCCAGTAAGGGCTCTTGCAGGACCTCCACCTTCGACGGCTCCTCCAGGTCCTGGCGGTCTGACACAGGAGAGACATTGTCAGTGTGACACCGACACATCATTCATCTGCTAATTCAGCTCATATCTAGTTTGTTTGTGTGACTCCACTACAAAGCCAACACAAGGAAGCTAAGGTAACTGAACTGAATGACTATCGCCTCGTTGCACTCACTTCTGTCATCATGAAGCGCTTTGAGAGACTAGTCAAGGATCATATCACCTCCACCCTCCCTGACACCCTAGACACACTCCAATTTGCTTACCGTCCCAATAGGTCCACAGACAACGTAATCGCCATCACACTGCCCTATCCCCAGAGGAATACCTATGTAAGAATGCTGTTCATTGACTACAGCTCAGCATTTAACACCATAGTACCCTCCAAACTCGCCATTAAGCTCGAGCCCCTGGGTCTCGACCCCGCCCTGTGCAACTGGGTCCTGGACTTTCTGACAGGCGCCCCCAGGTGGTGAAGGTAGGAAACATCTCCACCCCGCTGATCCTCAACACTGGGGCCTCAAGGGTGCGTTCTCAGCCCTCTCCTGTACTCCCTGTTCATGGCCACGCACGCTTCCAACTCAATCATCAAGTTTGCAGACGACATTACAGTGGTAGGCTTGTTTACCAACAACGACGAGACGACCTACAGGGAGGAGGTGAGGGCTCTCGGAGAGTGTGGTGTCAGGAAAATAACCTCTCACTCAACATAAAAAAAACAAAGGAGATCGTGGACTTCAGCAAACAGCAGAGGGAGCACCCCCCCCATCCACATCGACGGCACAGTAGTGAAGCTGAAACTTAATTGGTCCACCCACACAGACAGCGTGGTGAAGAACAACAGCTCCTCTTCAACCTCAGGAGGCAGAAGAAATTTGGCTTGTCACCTAAAACACTCACAAACTTTTACAGATGCACAATTGAGAGCATCCTGTCGGGCTGTATCACCGCCTGGTACGGCAACTGCACCGCCCACAACCGCATGGCTCTCCAGAGGGTAGTGAGGTCTGCACAACGCATCACCGGGGGCAAACTACCTGCCCTCCAGGACACCTATACCACCCGATGTCACAGGAAGGCCAAAAAGAACATCAAGGACAACCACCACCCGAGCCACTGCCTGTTCACCCTGCTATCATCCAGAAGGCGAGGTCAGTACAGGTGCATCAAAGCCGGGACCGAGAGACTGAAAAACAGCTTTCATTCTCAAGGCCATCAGACTGTTAAACAGCCATCACTAAGATAGAGAGGCTGCTGCCGACATACTGACTCAAATCTCTGGCCACTTAAATAAATGGATTTAATAAAGGTATCACTAGTCACTTTAAATAACGGCACTTTAATAATGTCTTCATATCCTACATTACTCATCTCATATGTATATACTGTATTCTATACCATCTACTGCATCTTGCCTAAGCCGCACGGCCATCGCTCATACATATATTTATATGTACATATTCATCCCTTTACATTTGTGTGTATTAGGTAGTTGTTGTGAATTTGTTAGATTACTTGTTAGATATTACTGCATGGTCAGAACTAGAAGCACAAGCATTTCGCTACACTCACATTACCATCTGCTAACCATGTGTATGTGACCAATAACATTTGATTTGATTTGATATATGTATAATTTAACTACACCCACAGAAACTTCTATACACAAAATCGACAGTGAGGTTAATTTATTGGAGTAAATAGTTTCAAATAAATGTACTAAAAGTTAATCCATTCATAAAACAAAAAAAAAGATAGTTCACGTTCCATATAAAACATTCTGCCTGTACTGAAGCTATGGATAGTTGCAGTACCTCCAGACACCAGGCAGATGGCGCTGAGGAGGCCACTTTCTGTGTCATCCATTTCCAAGGGCAGCAGCTGGCCGGCGAAGGTGAACACCTGGTCTGTGAGCGGGCCAAAGCCAGCGTTGTGGATCTGTGTACGGGTCAAGGTCAGCCCGTCTGAGAAGGTCATAGTGTCCTGGTCAGGAGTGTACCTCGTACAGATCCGCAGAATCTACAGTAGACATAAGGGGACATAAGGGGTAGTATAGGACATACAGAAAGGGACAGTATAGTCAGTATAGAAAAAGGCAATGTGAGATGCATTTTCAAGAAGAGGGGGATGGAAATTAAAATTCAAAGACACGAAAGACAGTTCAGGCAAATAGAAAAAGAGAGAGAGAAGTATAGAGGTAAAACACAAACCTACATGGAGTCTGCATAAGAAAAAAGAGATAGAGGGATCATGTCGAGAGAGATAAACAGATAAACAGATCAGGTAGAGAGAGATAAAGAGAAAGACAGATCAGGTAGAGAGAGATAAAGAGAAAGACAGATCAGGTAGAGCGAGATATAGAGATGTACAGATCAGGTAGAGAGAGATAAAGAGAGAGACAGACAGATCAAGTAGAGAGATAAAGAGAGACAGACAGATAAGGTAGAGAGAAATAAAGAGAAAGACAGATAAGGTAGAGAGAGATAAAGAGAAAGACAGATAAGGTAGAGAGAGATAAAGAGAAAGACAGATAAGGTAGAGAGAGATAGAGAAAGACAGATAAGGTAGAGAGAGATAGAGAAAGACAGATAAGGTAGAGAGAGATAGAGAAAGACAGATAAGGTAGAGATAGACAGATAAGGTAGAGAGAGATAAAGAGATAGACAGATCAGGTAGAGAGAGATAAAGAGAAAGAAAGATCAGGTAGAGAGAGATAGAGAAAGAGATAGAAGGATCAGGTTGAGAGAGATAAAGAAAGAGATAGAAGGATCAGGTTGAGAGAGATAGAGAGAGAGACAGACAGACATATCAAGTAGAGAGAGATAGAGAAAGTGATAGAGAGATCAGGTAGAGAGATAGAGAAAGATAGATCAGGTCGAGAGAGATAGAGAAAGAGATAGACAGATCGAGAAAGATAGATAGATCAGGTAGAAAGAGATAGACAGATCAGGTAGAGAGAGATAGATGAAGACTCCTTAAAAACTCCTTAAAAAAACATTTGTAGCTTAAATAATGCTACATCATAGTAAGGCACTGAGTCAAGTTTCACAAACGGCCTAAATCACCATCAATCTGCACAGTAATTATCCCTGCACGCCTCATTAGAAACCACCTCAGTAATGTAAAATAAACATGATAACGCTTTGATTTCAGATTAAAGAGTTCCCATTGAGAAAATAGAGCCGTGAGTGAATCACCATGGTGCAGCTAGTGAGAATCTACCAACCTTTGATGGTGCTGGAGAAGCACAGAGTTGACAATGAAAACCAGAAGATATGGGGAGATGAAAGAGAATAAAACATGCCTTCAGCGGTAACACTCTGTCTGAACCCACCACCACTGTGTCTGTCTTCAGCACAAACGTATGCTGAGACAATGGAACAGCAGATCCATAGTGTCTGCACCAAACAGCACACTGAGGCTGAACCCTTCTAACTGCACACAGGCCAGTTGATGAGGTGTGAGATGTGCTTTGGAGATGATGATGTGGACGTACACACACAGCTCACCAGAATGTCCAGACAGGCCGCTTTGAGGAGGGTGATCTGGTCAGTTATAGTCAGGCCGGTGAAGCCAGGAACCCGTTTGGCAAACTCCACAACCCTGATGATACATTTGGTGGCCAGCTCACTGAACTTATCCCACAGCCCCAGGTCCAACTGGATCCTAGTGTCTGAGCTTGAGTTCTACAGATACATGGACATGGAGAGGGGGGGGGGGGTAAAGAAAGATTAGAGAATGGGGGGATAGATAGATGGAGGGAGAGAGAATGGGGGGCGGAAAGAGAGGGATGGGGATGAAGAGAGAGAAAATCATGAGAAAACAAAAAAGATAATTACTTGAAACATTGAGAGAGAGAGCGAGCGAGAGAGAGAGTAGGAGAGAGAGACAGAGAGAGAGCGAGAGAGAGAGTAGGAGAGAGACAGAGAGAGAGAGCGCGAGAGAGAGAGAGTAGGAGAGAGAGACAGAGAGAGCAAGAGAGTAGGAGAGAGAGGAGAGAGACAGAGAGAGAGAGAGAAAGCGAGAGCGAGAGCGAGAGCAATTAGTTCTGAGTATTATCTCAACAATACAACCAGTATGATCCATAGATGACTAGATTATGGTACAGGGATAGTGTTTCTGAGCCTCAACAGAGACAGGCCTACCCACAGAATTACATGGAAATCTATCCATGATACATGTAATATATACAGTTGAAGTCAGAAGTTTACATACACCTTAGCCAAATACTTTTTTAAACAATTCCTGACATTTAATCCTCGTAAAAATTCCTTGTTTTAGGTCAGCTATGCTCACCACTATATTTTAAGAATGTGAAATGTCAAAATAATAGTAGAGATAACTATTTATTTCAGCTTTTATTTCTTTCATCACATTCCCAGTGGGCCAGAAGTTTACATACACTCAATTAGTATTTGGTAGCATTGTCTTTAAATTGTTTAACTTGGGTCAAACGTTTCGGGTAGCCTTCCACAAGATTCCCACAGTAAGTTGGGTAAATTTTGGCCCATTCCTCCTGACAGAGCTGGTGTAACTGAGTCAGGTTTGTAGGCCTCCTTGCTCACACACACTTTTTCAGTTCTGCCCACAAATTTTCTATGGGATTGAGGTCAGGGCTTTGTGATGGCCACTCCGATACCTTGACTTTGTTGTCCTTAAGCCATTTTGCCACAACTTTGGAAGTATGCTTTGGGTCATTGTCCATTTGGAAGACCCATTTGCGACCAAGCTTTAACTTTCTAACTGATGTCTTGAGATGTTGCTACAATATATCCATATAATTTTCCTCATAATGCCATCTATTTTGTGAAGTGCACCAGTCCCTCCAGCAGCAAAGCACCCCTACAACATGCTGCCACCCCCGTGCTTCACGGTTGGGATGGTGTTCTTCGGCTTGCAAGCCTCCCTCTTTTTCCTCCAAACATAAGGATGGTCATTATGGCCAAACAGTTCTATTTTTGTTTTATCAGACCAGAGGACATTTCTCCAAAAAGTACGATCTTTGTCCCCATGTGCAGTTGCAAACCGTAGTCTGGCTTTTTTATGGCGGTTTTGGAGCAGTGGCTTCTTCCTTGCTGAGCGGCCTTTCAGGTTATGTCGATATAGGACTCGTTTTACTGTGGATATAGATACTTTTGTACCTGTTTCCTCCAGCATCTTCACAAGGTCCTTTGCTGCTGTTCTGGGATTGATTTGCACTTTTCGCACCAAAGTACGTTCATCTCTAGGAGACAGAACGCATCTCCTTCCTGAGCGGTATGACGGCTGCGTGGTCCCATGGTGTTAATACTTGCGTGCTATTGTTTGTACAGATGAACGTGGCACCTTCAGGTGTTTGGAAATTGCTCCCAAGGATGAACTTGTGGAAGTCTACAAAAAAAATTCTGAGGTCTTGGCTGATTTATTTTGA
This sequence comes from Salvelinus namaycush, assembly GCF_016432855.1. Taxonomy (NCBI): domain Eukaryota; kingdom Metazoa; phylum Chordata; class Actinopteri; order Salmoniformes; family Salmonidae; genus Salvelinus; species Salvelinus namaycush. The sequence continues at coordinate 11,092,316 of NC_052343.1, forward strand.
TTTTCCCATGATGTCAAGCAAAGACGCACTGCGTTTGAATGTGGGCCTTGAAATACATCCACAGGTACACCTCCAATTGACTCAAATTATGTCAATTAGCCTATCAGAAGCTTCAAAAGCCATGACATTTTTTTCTGGAATTTTCCAAGCTGTTTAAAGCACAGTCAACTTAATGTATGTAAACTTCTGACCCACTGGAATTGTGATACAGTGAATTATAAGTGAAATAATCTGTCTGTAAACAATTGTTGGAAAAATGACTTGTGTCATGCACAAAGTAGATGTCCTAACCAAATTGCCAAAACTATAGTTTGTTAACAAGAAATTTGTGGAGTGGTAGAAAAACGAGTTTTAATGACTCCAACCTAAGTGTATGTAAACTTCCGACTTCAACTGTATCTATAGTGCTAACATGGCAGTGGCTGTTACTCACTGTAGTGTATTTGCCCAACTGGCAGAGGGAAGGGAAGGTCTCTCTATGAGCCCTACAGATTTTCTCCACTATACAGCCCAGTTCTGCTGTCAGCTCATATGTCTCGATGATGGTCATCTTGGGAGTCTCCTTCTTCTCCTTCCTCTTACTCCGGTCATTCCTGACAGCTGGGAAGAGAGGATGAAAAATGAACGGAGCTAACTCAAGAAAAAAATTGAAATTGAATTTGTTGCAATAGCTAAGTTGGTTGGATCATGGTGCTTGTAACACAATACCTCTGGTGTGATTTCCCTTGTGGGCAACACCTGCAGAATATATAGTAGGTGTTAACAGTAAAGAGTCTGTTAAATGACCATATTTTTCTAAACAAGCCATGCACATTTACCAATGAGTGTCTAAGTAATGTAAAATAGTCATGTTACCTTCCAACTGATCTATAAATCACGCCAACGTACTTCAACCATTGGTTTTCAACACCGGCCACTCATTTCACTGAGCCGGATCTCAGGGAGAGATCCATCTTATGCACCTGGTCTCCTCAGACAGACACATGCCTCAGATCTGTGCAGTCAATGGATAGTCTACTCTAGTCTGCCCTACTTCCTGCAATCATTGTGTATAACCTTCACTCTGGGCTGCATTACATACCAGTCAGTGACAACGGCAGACAATGATACAGTAATATTAGTAGCCGTTACATTCCAGCCACAAGGCCACAAGGCTGATACGTGTGTTGATGGATGTATGTAATGCTGACATGCTGGGTAGAAGAGATGAATGACATTCAGTATAGCAGGCATCCATCACCATGACACCATCCCCCGACCCACAACAGAGATTGTATCTGGGTCAGTGCGCCTTCTGGGCAATGGTGTTTGAAGTGCTTTCATGTGTTGGACAGCGAAGGTGGAATTAGTGTTCTTGGAAAACGTTCGGACAGCAAGCATTGACATGATTAGACAGGTTTGAAGGTACAGTGCCTTCAGAAACAATTCACACCCTTTGACGTTTTCCACATTTTGTTGAGTTAAAACTAACTCTGCGTGCAATAATCATTACACTTTGGATGAATCAATACACCCAGTCACTGCAAAGATACAGGCGTCCTTGACAGCGTTGACGGAGAGGATGGAAACCGCTCAGGGATTTCACAATGAGGCTAATGGAGATTTGAGACCAGTTCCAGAGTGAAATGGCTGTCACGACTTCCGCCGAAGTCGGTCCCTCTCCTTGTTCGGCGGTCAACGTCACCGATCTTCTAGCCATCACTGATCCATTTTCATTTTCCATTGGTTTTGTCTTGTCTTCCTTCACACCTGGTTCCAATCCCATCAATTACATGTTGTGTATTTAACCCTCTGTTTCCCATCATGTCCTTCTCGAAGATAGTTTTTTGTACGTTTGTGTATTATGTGTTGGTGCATGACGGGTTCTTGTACCCACTTTTATTTATTCTGTAATTTTGGTTTTGTAGTTTTGTTAAGTTTATTAAACCACTCCATTTATACCAAGTTCTATTCTCCTGCGCCTGACTTCCCTGCCACCTACACACACGCCATTACAGGCTGTGATAGGAGAAAACTGAGGATGGATCAACAACATTGTAGTTAATCCAAAATACTAACCTAAATGACAGAGTGAAAAGAAGGAAACCTGTACAGAATAAAAATATTCCAAAACAGTCTCTAAGAGCTTTGCAAACCTGGATTGTACAATATTTGTACATTATTCTTTTAAAAATTCTTCAAGCTCTGTCAAATTGGATGTTGATCATTGCTAGACAGACATTTTCAAGTCTTGCCATAGATTTTCAAGCCGATTTTAAGTCAAATTACACAGAAAGACTGTAATCGCTGCCAAAGGTGATTCTAACATGTATTGACTCAGGGGGTTGAATACTTATCTCATCAATATATATTAGTATTTTATTTTCCATTAAGTAAAAAAAAGTATAATTTCTCTTACACTTTGACATTTCACATTATTTTGTGTAGATCCTTGACAAAAAAATGACAATTAAAGTTGCACTATGCAGAAGGTTACATATTGTCACAATCAATTTTAATTCCACTTTGTAACACACCAAAATGTGGAGACATTCTGAAATATTATTGACACTTACACTCCCTGGACATGCCCGCGGCGAAGCACCTCTGTAGCCGGCAGTACTGACAGCGGTTCCTGGTGATCTTATTGATGATGCAGTTACTGTCCCGGTGGCACGTGTAAACCATGTTCTTCTGGACACTTCTACGGAAGAAACCCTGGGAGGCACCAACGGAAAGGATAATAATATGCTTTCAATAGAGAGGACATCTCCCTTGTACTTTCAGCTACCAGCAGTTAACATTCTATAGACGTCTGAAAGGAGCTCGAATGTCTTTGGAGGTGGCGTAGTAGTGTTATTACATCACCCTCTGAATACATATATCCTTCTAAAATGAGGACCTTAAAGGGACACTTCGGAATTTTGGTATCCACGATTTCATCTGACTCCGGGGATGTAGCTAAAGGGCCTCATTGCCAAAATCCCCAAGTATCCCTTTAACATCAACATGTGTTTTCCATATGCAAAGAAAAAAAAAACTACTTTTAAATACTTCATATATAATGAATGACTGTTATCAAACAATCACAATGAAATGAGAGAAATAAAAAACAACAGGCCAAATGCAACCAGAATGATGTTGTGAAACACGTCAATAGTATAGGGTGTAGCTGGGTAACACCACACGTGTTGTGTCTGAAGCAGCGTCCTGTTTATAGTCAGTCAATAGTATAGGGTGTAGCTGGGTAACACCACACGTGTTGTGTCTGAAGCAGCGTCCTGTTTATAGTCAGTCAATAGTATCCCGACACATGAGCAGTTTATCAGGGCAAAGATTCAGGGTGATCACTAAAGGGTGATACTAGTGTTTGCTCTGGGTAAACCCGGCAGTCAAACAGTCCCTAGTGGCCTTGAGTCTACTCTTTAGGGTTAAAAACAGTAGGTTGAGTAACGTTACATAGTTGTATTGTAAGTTGGGTTTTTGCCTTTTGGTAGGCAGTCATTGTAAATAAGAATCTGTTCTTAACTGACTTGCCTAGTGAAATAAAGGTTAAATAAAAAATGTAAATAGATTTATATGCTATATTTCTTTTGGAGTAAAAAAAAATCAGATTTTTATTTTGAACATCTAAATAGATCTGCCAGGTCTGACCAATACGTGTATCAACAGACACCAACTGATATTTCTAAAGCATGCCATTTCCACTTTCGACCTGCTACAGTTGAGAAAACGAACAATCGACAAATCTCTTTCACGCAGCTCCTTATACGAGGTCCCCCTCCAGGGCAGGAGAGATAAGCTCCATGCTCACTTTCTGATTTAAACAGTCAGCGAGACAACTCTGTAACTAACGCCACTTCTCATCTCTAACACAGATGTGATCTCACACTTAATCTATAATTAGGATCATTGCCTTTCATCTTGTTCTGAAAGATGAGGAGGAGAGAATGTCATCTGTAGTCAGGGTCTCCTCCATGCTCTTGGTCTTGTTCACAGTGCTGCCCATCAATTATTTACCTTCTCTTTGTGGAGCCTTCTGTTGCCCGAGCATTCAGCTCGAGCGGAGGGCCAATCGGCCTAGCTTTCATGAACAATTGTGTTAACACCTACTCACTATAGCTCACTGCCATGTACCATCAAAGGATGATAGAGGGGGGACATTTGAGAACCCCAGAGAATAGTGGGAATTGTGTGTGTGTGTGGTGTTTGTTGCAGTTTCTCGCATTACATATCCACATCACAGGTAAATTAGGTCTGGGATTGAACTCCAAAGTAGAAATGAACATGCTGAATACGTTGAAAACGCTGAAGAAATAAAAGTGGAATTATTCATAATTTGAGCAGTCAGATGGTTTTCGCGATACGTACATGATCAGTCTGGTCCCTTACCTTACAGCCCTCACAAGCACTGACGCCATAGTGGTAGCCCGAGGACTTGTCTTGGCACACGAAGCAGGGTTTGTAGGTGCGAGGAGGGGGCGGAGGTGAGAGAGGACTGGCGAACAGGTCCTCTGAGCTGGAGCTCTGGGTTTCCACAGCTGCTGACACACAGGAGGGATAGAGGTAGAAAGGAAGAGAGTGAGAGAGGGATGATGAGGTGCTGGGAAGAAAGACAGGCACTGAGTGTTGGGAGTGAGATGAGGGCTGCCACTGCATAAACTCTGAAATGGCCTCCTTTCCTTATTGTCTTTCTATCATAAGCTGTGACTGAGTTTTCATCGTTTTACTGTCACTTTAATCCACAAAAATCTCTACCGTGGAGACAAGGAGGAGAGGAAAGTAATATTAGGACAAAGCTGGGAGACGGAGAAAATTCCAATTCAGCTGTTGAAAATGCAGTCATACATCGAATTTATGCAGCTTAATGTTCTTCAAACAGTAACGTGTTGAAGTAAAACAGTATTTAATCCCTAAAAACTGTTGAAATATCAAACAAATTGGAATATGTCTTTGGGCCTCCTCTTTTATATTCGAGGAGCAATAGTTATTTCTATGGTCAGTAAACATTCTGCAAAGTGACTACGCAACATAGCATTCAATCCATTTTTTTGTTTTTTCAACCAAACAAATAACAGAAAAGTGCTTGGGCATCTTTTATCGGAGAACAAATACTAATTTCTACGGCTGGTAAACATTGTACTGAGGAACTCAGCAATAGAACTATCTCTATGGAAAACGACTCACAAATTTACTGTAGCTGAGCTGATAACACAGATCATGTCAGCCCACAGTGCCAAGTCCACTTGTGTTCCCGAGGACATGTTGAGGCCATGTGTTGATAGGCATATCTGACTGAGATAATGTTCAGGTTTTCTTTTCAGATTTCTGTGTCGTCCTTTTCACAGAGAGTGCAAGGGTGAAGAAGAGGCAAGATACAGTCATACTATTCCAATGCCATACTTTGTGGGAAAATGACGACAGCAGACACTCTTAAGACATCTCTTCAGTTTTATAGAGAGCCCCCACTGTGACAGGGTAAGCATCCCTGCTGGCTTCTTATCACCTCCACCATAAAAGCACATAGTGCCAGATCAGTGACAGATCACTATAAAAGCCAAATTGAGGGGACAAAAATAGAAAATGTCCTTATATCCATCCCCTTGAACCCACAGCCTCCAGTTGAACCTACCCTCGCCGGGTCAAACAAGAGAACACACCCATTAGCAAGTATTCTCTCCACTGCGAAACAATGGTGGAGCATGCCACAAGCTCAACTGACTGATGAAGCAGTGGAATATTAAGCTAGACTAAGTGGTTTGGAGGGAGAGGGAGGTGCTCACCCACATTTATTAAGAGAGAAACTGGTAAAGAGTAACGTTTTAAGATTTGTGCCACGATCTGCTTCCACTATGTCAAAGGAAAGTCACTTTCTCTGCGCGCTATCACAATGCTATCACACTCTCACTGAGGTCTTTTTGGGGGACTTTTAGGGCTGGATGCTGAAAGTAAAGGCAATCTGTAGTGAGGGAATGTCTGTGTGTTGTGAGTAGGCCAATTGCTCAGTGAAATCCAAACACCCTTAACATTACACTTGTAAACAGGAACAATAATTATAGTCAATAGGATATCAGCGCTGGCCATACAACATTAATGTACTCATATAATAGCCAAAGTGATGAATGAGGTAAATATATTATTGTTTCCCAACAACTACTTTGCTGTGGGTGAGACAAGCCAAGCAGTCTGGGTCTCGTCTGACCTCCTGTTGGTGACCGTCCACTGAACCCTCGGTGACCCCCAGTGACCGTCCTGACCACTGACCACATTGGCTGTGCTTCGGCTGAGATGGTGCTCCAACTACAAACACTGAGCGCTGCCAGAGAAGGTCTAATGTTGTAACAGGCTTTGGTGCTGCCTTCGAAATGCCTTTGAAATCGCAGAAAATATATGGAACATAATGTCCTGTGAAGCCCTTGAGACTGACTGTCAGAAGCACACCGGTGTTGGATAAATTAAAACCTCCAAAGAGACAGCTAGATCAACCATCAGATAGAGGAAACCAAAGGTATCTGAATGGAATTTGACTTCCTAATCTGATCTGTAAATATCAACAACTAGCTGAGGAAATGGGCTCCCGAGTGGCGCAGCGGTCTAAGGCACTGCTTCTCAGTGCTAGAGGAGTCACTACAGACCCTGGTTTGATTCCAGGCTGTATCACAACCGGCTGTGATTGGGAGTCCCATAGGGCGGCGCACAATTGGCCCAGCGTCGTCCGGGTTAGGGTTTGGCGGGGGTAGGCCGTCATTGTAAATAAGAATTTGTTCTTAATAACTGACTTGCCTAGTTAAATAAAGGTTAAATAAAACATTTAATAAAGAGGAACAGTGAATGTAGTAGGTGACAACAGAGGTGTGACAAGTCAAATAAGAGTGCAGATTTTATGGCCAATTCATTATCAATGGGTTCACTGTAATAATCCATGAATTATTGATTTAGGATAACAAGTAAGTATATTGATTGATTGCACAACGGTGAATTCATTCCATAAACTAGGAGGTAGGCTTGCCAATATTAAACTAATGCAATCATCGGTTGCAACAAAGCAAACAATGTGCATATGTAAAATAACAACAATATTGACCCTATTCCTTTGCTATAAAGCCACAATCTGTCATTCTTTTTTCAGCCAAATGGCAGCCCTGTCACTTGGTTTGCTATAAAGCTGAGGGATTGGGCTGGAGAAATGTACCCACTCTCCGATTATCAATGAAGCTATGGATGCAAGGACTGACAGTTATATCAACATTATAGTTTGAAGCATATTTTGAACTATACATTGTTTACAAAGGCATTATTTACAAATGGAGTAAAAAAAGCAACCTTATATTTTGGGTTATAGTGGTGTAATACACTTGTACTGAACGCATTAGGCATTTATAAGTTATTCTTCAAGATTCAATGGGTATCGTTAATTGAAATGACCATAAAAATCTGTAAATATTGCAGACCGCACCTTTAACTTTCATGTGTAGGCCTACATAAATGCTGTTGTGTGTTATTTTTTGTTTAAGCTTGATTTTACTATTGAATTTGATGTAAGCCCTATATCTGAAATAATTGTATCATTTTTGTTCATTTGAACTAGATATGCCATCAATTACATATTCAGAAAGATATATGAAGAAATGCCATCGAACTACAGCCTCTGGAAAAAAGATGGTAGCCTCCATACAACATGACCTAAATAAATATGTTTACATTGTCTTTGGATTAAAGATGCAATGATACAGGACTGCACAGGGAACAGTTTAGGCTACAATGTACGAACAATTGACGCAGGAATAGGCTATATTATAAACAGTGCATCAAAGGTGTAAGAAGAAGATACAACTGGATGTATCATGTCAAGTCCCACGTTCAGTCTTTCAAACAAATATTTCGATTTAGTAAAGAGTAAACCAGTTGGCAACTGAGGGATTATTACTTAAATCCTCAAATAGACCAAATAAAAATAAAGCTTCACCTACATTGCGCGAACCGATGAATTTGCCAATCCGTTTCTGTTAGTCCAGTGAAGCATGAGGTTTGAGATGGTTCCTGGAGCAAAAACGCTGGACTTGCAGTATAGAAGTCTAGCGTTTCCCCTGGACCAACTGCGAGAAAATCCATATAGTCAAACATGGTTTTCTATAACATTAGTGTAAGGCCGAGTCCTTATCAAGATGCGTCAGGATCTAAAGAAATGAAAAAATGGAACAAATGGAATGCAACTGTCCTTAATTCGCACGCCCAAGTAGGATTCTGTTTTCCCTCTCAGTCAAGCGTATGATGGACATTTTTGTTAAAAGTTTGAAATTGACCAAAAATATATTTTATTAATTTGAGTCGATGCAAAAATATCTACAGCTGATTGCCCGCGCCGAGAGAATATTTCCATCGACGGATTAATTCAAAAATATTTGCGTCCATCGCGCGCAGGGGGCACAGCAAAATAGTCAGTCCTCGTGAAAACCCGACAAAACAGAATAGTAGGCTATTTTACATAACAAAGTTTGTTTTGGAGTTCGTAGCTCCCATTTATTGACGAATGGGTTATGCTGTCTCTACACAACCACTTCATACTAGTTATGTCACAGGGAGCGATTGAATTACCTAATATATGCGGGTGAACTTTCCATGAACCTTTTTGGCAACCGCTAACCTTCAAATGACCCAAACACTGTCTGACATCACCAAGTACAAGGATTCCCTCACCAGACGAGATGGACGACAATATTTTGTGCACGCTTGGGTAGAATGTTAGGTCAAATGGTGGTACAGTGTGCGAGGAAGTTGTAGGATTCTGACTTTCTTCATTGATTTCACACTTTTTACTGACTATTGAAATGACATGTATTTGGGAAGTCTGACACGATAGAATATAATGAAATAGAACAGAATCATATAAAATAGATACTTGCAAAAACATACTTTTCTAAATGTAGGCTATCCAGCAACCATGTGCAATCATCTAAGTCTCAGCCTGTGAATAAGTGGAAGTTAGGCTGCCTTTCATATCTGGAAAGTAGGCCTAATATTAATGACCTAGGCCCTACTCTTTTTCCACAGTAAAGCCAATTGTGTAATCTATACTTAAAAATTTAACTAAATGTTTCTGTAAGTGTACATCTTGGCTGGGTGAGATAGATAAGCAGTTCAAAGATTGAACAGTGTTATAACAAAGATTTCAAAGGCTACTCTCTATGCTCTCACATCAGCAGAAAACATATGATAAGAAAACGATAGAGCTTTAAGCTAAAGATAGCGTTGGACTGAAATAGAAAGGAAAGGTCAGTAGAGGTATGTAGATTCTAATTTGAAATATGTAAAATTCCTCTGCTTTAAGTAAAACTTAAAATTACAAGGCAATCTCAGATAAGGAACCTTAAAGCCCCAGTCTGTAAGATTTACGGTAATTTAAACTGAAGAAGTATACCCCTTGATTTTAAAGAACAGATATGGCACGTTAAATACTTCAATGAGTAGTACAACTGCCTTTCCTAACCAAAAAGACTACACACATTTGGCACACCATTACATTATTATGCATCTCACAGTGTGTGACTTTAAAGCTAATTTGTGTTGTTGTTTTTATGCATATATTTTCCCTGAGAATGTGTGGTTTTGTAAGCGAAAAGGTGGTTAAGGCAAATTCAGAACCTGTAACTGTCAGAAAAGGACACTTCAATTGTCTCTTTTGAAAGGACACTCAGAATTCAATAAAATGACAAGAGTCGAAAATTAAACTAATATGGAGGATGTCACAGTATTGGCATTTTGTTATCTAAACTACCATGTCTCTGGAAAATCAATACTCTTTAGCTTCCATTTTTCTTAATCCATGTCTTCTTCCATTTCTCATTCCTGACATAAGGAAGACAAATTCACTGAGAGAGAGCACCATAATTAAATCTAGTGCAGGAGAGTAAACTAGGCCATCAAGATGGGGGAAAAAGGGAGAAAAAAATCTGAGCAATTTCAACATAACAGCACCAACTGCAGCGTACATCAACTGGAAACGAAACCAAAGAAAATAGGAGGAGTGGGGGATTAACTCAGAAATATCAACTGGGAATGAATATAAACCGGATGGGGGTTGACTGAGAGAACAAATATAAACATATTAGAATGTGGGTGTTTTACACTGAAAATACACTTAATAGTTTCCTCAATGCCACTGCTAACCCCATTCACGGGACCATAGCTCCAATGTTAAAGGAGGCTAATTACCCAGTATCTCCCACACTCCAGGGAGGAGGGGTCATTCAGAGGACAGGCATGCAGAGCATTCCTGCAGCCTGCTGGCCCCCACCACCCAGCCCAGGCAGCCTCACTCCCTTTCGCTTTACAGTATCTCTCTTTCTCTCTCTCGAAGTTTCAAGTTTCCCCTTATTTTACCAGGTAAATTGACTGAGAACATATTGTCTTTTACAGCAACAACTGGGCTCCCGAGTGGCGCAGCGGTCTAAGGCACTGCATCTCAGCGCAAAAGGTGTCACTACAGTCCCTGGTTTGAATCCAGGCTGTAAAACATCCGGCCGTGATTGGGAGTCACATAGGGCGGCGCACAATTGGCATAGCGTCATCGGGTTTGGCCGAGGTAGGCCATCATTGTAAATAAGAATTTGTTCTTAACTGACTTGCCTAGTTAAATAAAGGTTACATTGAAAAGGGAAAAAAACTGGGGAAGAGTTACAGGGGGAGGAGAGGGGATGAATGAGCCAATTGGAAGCTGGGGATGGTTGGGTGGCCATGTTGGTATGAGGACCAGATTGGGAATTTAGCCAGGACACCGGGGTTAACACCCCAAATTCTTACAATAAGTGCCATGGGATCTTTAGTGACAACAGAGAGTCGGGACACCCGTTTTAACGTCACATCTGAAAGACGGCACCCTATGCAGGGCAATGTACCCTTCACTGATCTTTGATATTGTATGTGACAATAAAACTGCCCTACCAAGCAAAAAGCAAGTAACTGCTCATTTGGTCAAAAATGAGTTAATGTCATTTTTGCTACATTAAATACGTGCTTAATCATGTGGACAAGTATCCTGCCAATATTGTATTGTGTTTTAGAGAAAATGGGGCTTATGTTAGCAGTAACTGCATAAAGTTACTGTTTAACCAAGGTAAATAAAAGCCATTTTTCTCAGTTCCACACAATGAGCAGTTACTGCCTTTTTGCTTTGTAGGGCAGAAAACATATATTATTTTTATTATCTACTTAGACCAGAAGTAAGAGGGCCCCCTACTGGACCTCCAACACCACTTCCAGCAGCATCTGGTCTCCCATCCAGAGACAGACTCAGGACCGAACCTGCTTAGCTTCAGAGACCAGCAGTGGGATGCAGGGTGGTATGCTGCTGGTATGTACTCCCTCGCTTTCAATCGGTACATTTCCATGATACATCCCCGTTCACTCTCTTTCTCTGTAAAAATGTTTCAGCGCCACCGAACCACGGACATGGTACAGGCCCTGCTGTCTGCCTGTCTGTTGGTCTGTTGGTCATTCAGTCTACCTGTCAGTCTGTGTCTGCCTGTCTGTTCATCTATTCATCACTTTATATATTAAAATGCCATATGATTCTGTGGCATGTTATCTACCAATGGAGGAGCGTAAAATAAATAATAGCATTCCTTTCTAGCAAGATAAGCACTCTCTTCCCACGCATGTGAAATAGCTGTGAAATTTCATCTCAAAGGAGTGCATTAGTGCCGATTACTAGCAAATCTGCACTGATTAGATAAGGATGCCCTAAAATGAGAAGCAGCTTTCCCAACCTTAAGTTAGATTGTGACAATAGTTAGATTGTCACAATGCACCCTCCACCATTGCTACTCAGATCCCAGTGAAACATTGATACCACAGTACATTTATTTGTGATGAATCAATAATTATTGGTGAATAAATAAGGTTCTGTATATGAACTGTGACTGTCCTCTTTCTCTTCCCACATTATCCAATACATCTGTTCCAATTACCCACATAAACTACATCATCAATGAACTCAACTCGGCAAAAAAAGAAAAGCAAACTTAACATGTGTAAATATTTGTATGAACATAACAAGATTCAACAACTGAGACATAAACTGAACAAGTTCCACAGACATGTGACTAACAGAAATTGAATAATGTGTCCCTGAAAAGGGGGGGAGTCAAAATCAAAAGTAACAGTCAGTATCTGGTGTGGCCACAAGCTGCGTTAAGTACTGGAGTGCATCTCCTCCTCATGGACTGCACCAGATTTGCCAATTCTTGCTGTGAGATGTTACCCCACTCTTCCACCAAGGCAAGTTCCCGGACATTTCTGGGGAGAATGGCCCTAGCCCTCACCATCCGATCCAACAGGTCTCAGACGTGCTCAATCCCATCCCTTCGCTGGCAATGGCAGAACACTGACATTGCTGTCTTACAGGAAATCATGCACAGAACGAGCAGTATGGCTGGTGGCACTGTCATGCTGGAGGGTCATGTCAGGATGAGCCTGCAGGAAGGGTACCACATGAGGGAGGAGGATGTCTTCCCTGTAACGCACAGCGTTGAGATTGCCTGCAATGACAACAAGCTCAGTCCGATGATGCTGTGACACACCGCCCCAGACCATGACGGACCCTCCACCTCCAAATTGATCCTGCTCTAGAGTACAGGCCTCGGTGTAACGCTCATTCCTTCGACGATAAACGCAAATCCGACCATCACCTCTGGTGAGACAAAACCGCGACTTGTCAGTGAAGAGCACTTTTTGCCAGTCCTGTCTGGTCCAGCGACGGTGGGTTTGTGCCCATAGGCGACGTTGTTGCCAGTGATGTCTGGTGAGGACCTGCCTTACAACAGACCTACAAACCCAGTCCAGCCTCTCTCAGCCTATTGAGGACAGTCTCAGCACTGATGAAGGGATTGTGCATTCCTGGTGCAACTCAGGCAGTTGCTGTTGCCATTCTGTAACTGTCCCGCAGGTGTGATGTTCGGATGTACCGATCCTGTGCAGGTGTTGTTACACATGGTCTGCCACTGCGAGGATGATCAGCTGTCCGTCCTGTCTCCCTGTAGCGCTGTCTTAGGCGTCTCACAGTACGGACATTGCAATTTATTGCCCTGGCCACATCTGCAGTCCTCATGCCTCCTTGCAGCATGCCTAAGGCACGTTCACGCAGATGAGCAGGGACCCTGGGCATCTTTCTTTTGGTGTTTTTCAGAGTCAGTAGAAAGGCCTCTTTAGTGTCCTAAGTTTTCATAACTGTGACCTTAATTGCCTACCGTCTGTAAGCTGTTAGTGTCTTAACGACCGTTCCACAGGTGCATGTTCATTAATTGTTTATGGTTCATTGAACAAGCATGGGTGTCACGCCCTGACCTGAGATATCTCTGTTTTCTTTATATTTTGGTTAGGTCAGGGTGTGACTAGGGTGGGTACGTTAGTTTTTGTATTTTCTCAGGTTTTGTAGGTCTATGTGATTTGTATGTCTATGGTGGCCTGATATGGTTCCCAATCAGAGGCAGCTGTTTATCGTTGTCTCTGATTGGGGATCAAATTTAGGTAGCCATTTTCCCTTTGGTGTTTGTGGGTTCTTGTTCTATGTTTAGTTGCCTGTCTGCACTACTCATATTAGCTTCACGGTTCGTTTTGTTATTTTGTTAGTTTGTTCAGTGTTCATTCTTAAATAAAGAAGAATGTACGCATCCCACGCTGCACCTTGGTCTCCTCCTTACAACGGCCGTGACAATGGGAAACTGTTTTTAAACCTTTTACAATGAAGATCTGCAAACTTATTTAGATTTTTACGAATTATCTTTGAAAGACAGTCTCCTGAAAAAGGGACATTTATTTTTTTGCTGAGTTTAGTATGATTGACTAAATATTGGCATGTTATTGCTGTTCAACATCAGACTACATTACACCCATCCCATTCCAAACCCTGGGGAATATCCTTATAGTTTAGTTCTGGAAGGAATGACACTCTTCTCCCCACCCTTAAAAAGGCAAGAATTGGAAAAGAGATACTATGAGTAAAGGCAACATTTTCTTTAATATTAGCTTTGCTTTGTAGCTGTTTACAGCCTGTTGTTAGCCCTCACTCAGCTCATCTCATCTTTAAATCGTTATTTATTGGAGTTATATATCTTTTATACGGGCTGTTACACAAGCAGCAACAGGATGAGAGGGACAAAGTGGCTTTAAAGCTGCCGACGTTCAATCAAACTCTTTTTAAAGGGGTGTTTGATTTTCTAAAGGGATAGTGTCAGGCCTATTAAGAAGCGAACAAAGGAAAACCATCTTCTTGATTGATGTATGGTTGCCATGGTTATTCAAAATGGGGCATCTGTGGCCAATGGGGATTGAGAACATCCATACAGTCTCTGTTTTGGGAGCATAACCCTAATCTATATGGAATTAAGAAAATTAATTCAGATGTAGAATCTAAATTTGACCAGTATTGCCACAGCAAAACAATCCTGCAGCAACAGGATTTGAACGTTTAGTCCATAAAGTTGGTTGATGGGTGGTTAGGTTATTAGCTACCTGAAAAGTGCAATACTGTTAATATAACCGTGTGGTAGTGCAGGTTTTCAGTGAATTTATGTAAATTATGAAGCCCATCTGCATTTCCTGTGGTGCAGGAAAGAAAAAGAGTGATCAAATGAAGATCCTACACCAGTACATAGATGAGTTGCATGGATTATAGCATGGGTCATGTGACACAGAGCAGAGTATTCAAAGGATGTTTACAAAGTGTGTCTGGCACAATTGTTTCATTGAAAATGGCTAAACTGTATTATCATTATCCAACATTGTAATGAACCAAAAACATTAAAAAAATATATATAAAAATAACTCCAAATACTGAGTATCTTCAAAGCAGCTGTAAAACTACATAATTACATACACAAATTATTAAATGCAACAAAACACAAGTTAACAACAATTTGCAGATTACACTTGAGAAACCACTGCACACATCAATTTAATATTTTGATTTTGTTACCAAACCTCTGCACACATTTACCTTGTTTTATGCATACAATGAGATAAACATTATACTCTTACGAACAATAAAATGAAATTCCTTAAATGACACACTAGGACATTCAATCCCAACCACAATCCCATCTTGTCCCAATACAATGTATAATTTCCATAGTGGAAACCATTCTGCAGTTGCTGTTGATTTGATGGAACCGTTTGTGTATGGCTCTTACCATCATAGCAGACAAAGGATTTTCGATCACTACAGGGCACATCATTCCAGTCTCTACTATCCCCATTTTCCTCTCTATTGTTACACAGTGCTGATCGCTATGCTTATTATTCGGTTGACCAGTCCATCAGTTTTGAAACCCTGTATCTTTCTCATCAGTGCTATTAGCCAATGATCATGTCCAGTTGGTAATGTTATCATACAGTCCTATCCATGCCAAGTCAGTATAATCAGCCGTAATGTTATTCGGTGTAGTCATATCCTCCATGTTGTCTATGGGGGCCAGGTCAATATACTTCTCTCTGCAGTAGCTCTGTGCTTAGGCCTAGGTCATGGGCAAGTTCACATAGTAATAGTCATAGGGAAGGCATGCGCTGGGATGAACCCTGAAAAGGGAGCACTTGTTTGTGATGTATGTTTTCCTGTAGAAAAGCTGCAAACCACAGGAGGGAGGACAGCTCATTATAATGACTGGAATGGAGTAAATGGAATGGTATCAAACACATGGAAACCATTTGTTTGATGAGTTCGATACCATTCCATAAATTCCGTTCCAGCCATTACTTTGAGCCTGTCCTCCCAAATTAAGGTGCCACCAACCTCCTGTGTTGCAAGCAAAATTCCTGGGCATAATTAAACAGGTACACACCAAAAAATTAGGGTTCTTCAAGGGCTTTTTGGGAACGGTTGATGGTTCTGTGTGGAACCATACGGTCTCAAATAATCCTTTGAGCCCTTCAATGGTTATTTGCTTTTCAGAGAAGGGTTATTTCCTCTTTTAGTGATAATTAAAATGCAGAAGCGTCTCATTCAAATATTTTGGGGCGTGGTTTGTTTACAGCTCTTTTTGTGCAATCGTGACTGAGCTTCATTCCAGTTGATCTAATCTGTTGTTTTATGCTAGTACATGTTATTTATGGCTATGTCCAGTGACGGTGCTATGTCCAGTGACGGTGCTATGTCCAGTGACGGTGCTATGGCTATGTCCAGTGACGATTGACTAAGTCAGTAGTTCTCAAATCTCTCCTCAGGGACCCGCAGCCTTTCCAGAGCTAGCACACCTGGTTCAACTTGTTAATTAACACAATATTAAAACCTACAGAATTTTTACAATATAATATGACTATTAAACTAGGATAAAAAACCCTATATGGTTCTACAAAGAACCTTTGAATTTGAGATAGGTTCTATAAAGAACCATTCTCCATAAAGGTTCTATAAACAACCATGAAAAAAGGGTTCTATATAGCCCCAAAATGGGTTAGAACCATAGCGGAACCCTTTTTTGGTGCTATATAGAACCTTTTTTATGTTTCTTTATAGAACCATAGGAAAGGGTTCTTTATAGCACCATACAGGTTCCATTGAGAATCTGATGAGCATGGTACTTTATAAAACCTTTTAAAAAATCCATATAGAACCAAAAAGGGTTCCGCTGTGGTTACAAGCCAAAGAACTCTTCTTAGGCACTTTATAGAACCATTTGTTTTTAGTGTGTAGAAGGTGAGGTGAGGTTAATGCAGGTCACATCAGGTCAGGGGTAGTCTCGTCCACCAGCCAGCTCTAGCAATTAGCCTGGTGTCACGACTTCCGCCAAAGTCTGTCCCTCTCCTTGTTCGGGCGGCGTTCGGCGGTCGACGTCACCGGCCTTCTAGCCATCGCCGATCCACTTTTCATTTTCCATTTGTTTTGTCCTTGTCCTACACACCTGGTTTCAATCCCCCAATTACTTGTTCATTATTTAACCCTCTGTTCCCCCATGGTTGTTTGTGAGTGATTGTGTGTTTGTAATATGGTCTGTTATTGTGGGCTCGATTTATTGTGTTGTATTTGTGAATATTTGAGTAAATTACATTTATTACTCATATCTGCTGTCCTGCGCCTGACTCCTCTACACCAGCTACAGACAGGCACTATTACACCTGGGGACGAGGTTCCGCTTAGTTATTGCAGTAGCTACATTTCCTGGGGTCCACATAAAACTTACAAATACATGAAAAAGTACAGAACTGTTATAGACAAGAACAACATAAGATATTACTTTTTTTAAGACACCAAGAGACAACAAAAATACTATTTACACACTATTCATATAAACATATTTATATTCTTATATACAATACAGTTAAATTAGATCTTTAAAAAGAGGAGAGGTTCTGTCATACTGTCACGTTCCTGACCTGTTTTCTGTTGTTTTTGTATGTGTTTAGTTGGTCAGGGCGTGAGTTGGGGTGGGTAGTCTATGTTATGTGTTTTCTATGTTGGGTTAAGGTGTTGCCTGATATGGTTCTCAATTAGAGGCAGGTGTTTGACGTTTCCTCTGATTGAGAACCATATTAAGGTAGGCTGTTCTCACTGTTTGTTTGTGGGTGATTGTTCCTGTGTCTGTGTATACCACACGGGACTGTTTCGTTTGTTCGTTCGTTTTAGGTAGTCTGTTCCTGTTTCATGCGTTCTTCGTCTATGTTGTAAGTTCGTAAGTTCAGGTCTGTCTACGTCGTTTTGTTGTTTTGTATTTTCCTAGTGTTTTGTCAGTGTTTCGTCTGTTATATTAAATCAGTATGTATTCATCACCCGCTGCGCCTTGGTCCGCTCATTCACCACAAGACGAATGTTACAGAATCACCCACCAAACCCGGATCAAGCAGCGGGTTAACGGGCAGCAGCGACAGCAGCAGTGGGTCAAGGAGGAATGGACATGGGAGGAGATTCTGGACGGAGAAGGACCCTGGGCAGAGCCAGAGGAGTGTCGCCGCCCAAAGGCGGAGCTGGAGGCATCTAAAGCGGAGAGGCGGCATTATGAGGCGCTAGCAAGGCAGAGCGGCTGGAAGCCCGAGAGGCTCACCCAAAAATTTCTTGGGAGGGGGCTAAAAGGGAGTGTGGCGAAGTCAGGTAGGAGACCTGCGCATACTCCCTGTACTTACCGTGGAGAGCGAGAGTACGGGCAGACACCGTGTTACGCAGTAGAGCGCATGGTGTCTCCTGTACGTGTTCATAGCCCGGTGCGGGTTATTCCACCTCCCCGCACTAGCCGGGCTAGAGTGAGCATTGAGCCAAGTGCCATGAAGCCGGCTCAACATATCTGGCCTCCAGTACGTCTCCTCGGGCCGGTGTACATGGCATCAGCCTTACGCATGGTGTCCCCGGTTCGCCAACACAGCCCAGTGCGGGTTATTCCACCTCCCCGCACTGGACGGGCTACGGGGAGCATGCAACCAGGTAAGGTTGGGCAGGCTCAGTGCTCAACGGAGCCAGTACGCCTGCACGGTCCGGTATATCCGGCGCCACCTTCCCGCCCCAGCCCAGTGCCACCAGTGCCTACACCACGCACCAAGCTTCCTGTGCGTCTCCAGAGCCCTGTTCCTCCTCCACGCACTAGCCCTATGGTGCGTGTCTCCAGCCCGGTACCACCAGTTCCGGCACCACGCATCAAGCCTCCTGTGCGTCTCCAGAGCCCTGTACGCACTGTTCCTTCTCCCCGCACTCGCCCTAAGGTGCGTGCCCTCAGCCCGGTACCACCAGTGCCGGTACCACGCACCAGGCCTATAGTGCGCATCGAGAGTCCAGTGTGCCCTGTTCCTGCTCCCCGCACTAGCCTTGAGGTGCGTGTCTCCAGTCCGGTACCACCTGTTCCGGCACCACGCACCAGGCCTACTGTGCGCCTCAGCAGGTCAGAGTCGGCCGTCTGCCCAACGCCGCCTGCACTGCTCGTCTGCCCAGCGCCGTCTGAGCCATCCGTCTGCCCAGCGCCGTCTGAGCCATCCGTCTGCCCAGCGCCGTCTGAGCCATTCGTCTGCCCAGCGCCGTCTGAGCCATCCGTCTGCCCAGCGCCGTCTGAGCCATCCGTCTGCCCAGCGCCGTCTGAGCCATCCGTCTGCCCAGCGCCGTCTGAGCCATCCGTCTGCCCAGCGCCTTCTGAGCCGTCCGTCTGCCACGAGCCATTAGAGCCGCCCGTCTGTCCCGAGCCATTAGAGCCGTCCGTCAGTCAGGAGCCGCTAGAGCCGTCCGTCAGTCAGGAGCCGCCAGAGCCGCCAGCCAGTCAGGAGCCGCCAGAGCCGCCAGCCAGTCAGGAGCCGCCAGAGCCGCCAGCCAGTCAGGAGCCGCCAGAGCCGCCAGCCAGTCAGGAGCCGCCAGAGCCGCCAGCCAGTCAGGAGCCGCCAGAGCCGCCAGCCAGTCAGGAGCTGCCAGAGCCGCCAGCCAGTCAGGAGCTGCCAGAGCCGCCAGCCAGTCAGGAGCTGCCAGAGCCGCCAGCCAATCAGGAGCTGCCAGAGCCGCCAGCCAGTCAGGAGCTGCCAGAGCCGCCAGCCAGTCAGGAGCTGCCAGAGCTGCCTTCCAGTCAGGAGCTGCCTTCCAGTCATGAGCTGCCCTTCAGTCATGAGCTGCCCTTCAGTCATGAGCTGCCTTCCAGTCATGAGCTGCCTTCCAGTCATGAGCTGCCTTCCAGTCATGAGCTGCCCTCCAGTCATGAGCTGCCCTCCAGTCATGAGCTGCCCTCCAGTCATGAGCTGCCCTCCAGTCATGAGCTGCCCTACAGTCATGAGCTGCCCTACAGTCATGAGCTGCCCTACAGTCCGGAGCTGCCACTCAGTCCGGAGCTGCCACTCAGTCCGGAGCTGCCACTCAGTCCGGAGCTGCCAGTAGTCCAGAGTTGTCCCTCTGTCCTAAGCTACCTCTCTGTCCGGAGCGATCTCTCTATCCTGAGCTACCTCTCTGTCCTGAGCTACCTCTCTGTCCTGAGCTACCTCTTTGTCCTGAGCTACCTCTCTGTCCTGAGTTGTCTCCTCTATTTAGGAGGGGCCTTGGTGAAGGTTCCTGGACCATGGTCGGGGGCGAGGGTCGCCACTCAAGGGACGCTAAGGAGGGGGACAAAGACAGTGGTGGAGTGGTGTCCTCGTCCACCGCCGGAGCCGCCACCGCGGACAGATGCCCACCCAGACCCTCCCCTTGAGTTTTAGGGGTGCGCCCGGAGTTCGCACCTTGAGGGGGGGGTTCTGTCACGTTCCTGACCTGTTTTCTGTTGTTTTTGTATGTGTTTAGTTGGTCAGGGCGTGAGTTGGGGTGGGTAGTCTATGTTATGTGTTTTCTATGTTGGGTTAAGGTGTTGCCTGATATGGTTCTCAATTAGAGGCAGGTGTTTGACGTTTCCTCTGATTGAGAACCATATTAAGGTAGGCTGTTCTCACTGTTTGTTTGTGGGTGATTGTTCCTGTGTCTGTGTATACCACACGGGACTGTTTCGTTTGTTCGTTCGTTTTAGGTAGTCTGTTCCTGTTTCATGCGTTCTTCGTCTATATTGTAAGTTCGTAAGTTCAGGTCTGTCTACGTCGTTTTGTTGTTTTGTATTTTCCTAGTGTTTTGTCAGTGTTTCGTCTGTTATATTAAATCAGTATGTATTCATCACCCGCTGCGCCTTGGTCCGCTCATTCACCACAAGACGAACTTTACACATACAATATGTATTTTTTTATCAGATGTTTTGCTTTTTGCAGTAACCTCTGGTTGCAGAGCATTCCAGGATGACATGGCTCTATACATAACTGAGCGTCGCATTAAATCTGTTTTCGGTTTGGGTACCGGTCAGGTGAGGTGAGGAATGAGGATGGGTGGGGTGCATTATGGAAAAGCGTTCTTCGGAGAGTTCTTAGAAAAGTTCTTAGAAGAGTTCTTTGAAAGTTAGCATTCTATATACTGCCAAATAAGGGTTATTTGGCTTGTAACCATAGCAGATCCCTTATTTGTGCTATGTATAACCTTTTCTTTTAAAGGTTCTATGAAGAACTTTGTTCATTTAGTATTTAGTAGGATCTCCATTAGCTGCCACCAAGGCAGCAGCTACTCTTCCTGGGGTCCCAACAGGGTTAAAACAGTTAACAAAACACAAAACACAACAACCGCCATAAATAATACAATACATCATACAAGACATTATTACTCTTTTATTACACATTAACAATATAAAATCCATAATACCTCAATATAATGTGTGTTAGAGTGTGAGTGCGTTTGTGTGTGTGTCTCTTCACAGTCCGCGTTGTGCCGTGAGCTGTTGTTTTATTGCTCACTTGAGTTACTTGATGTGGAAGAGAGTTCCATGTAGTCACGGCTCTATGTAGTACTGTTTGTTTCCCAGAGTCTGTTCTGGACTTGGGGACTGTGAAGAGACCCCTGGTGGCACGTCTTGTGGGGTATGTATGTGTGTCTGAGCTGTGTGTTAGCTATTTGAACTAGTGCCTTCAACATGTCAATACCTCTCACAAAGACAGGTAGTGATGCAGTCCATCTCTCTTCTACTTTGAGCCAGGAGACACTGACATTACATGTCATTGATATTTAGCCCTCCGTGTACATTTAAGGGCCAGCCGGGCTGCTCTTTTCTAGGCTAATTATATATAGTATTGTTCTTCTTTGTGGCACTTGACCATACAACTACAATGTTTCCAGATACTTTGAGGTTGTAACATACATTGTTTTAGCCCAATAATGCTAATGCTAGTATTTTTTTAGATTTAAGTATCCCTTTAATTCAACAGTGGTGAGGGGAAACTCTAGGAAAGCCTGTATGTCCATGATCTAGCTAGCTGGTGCTGGTCAACTATTCAGGACACCAAACAAATTAAAAACAAAAGTCAACCAATAGCGGTCTAGAATTTGGTAGACCTTCACACTCAAACTTTTACGCTAAAAACTATATGGCGTCTCTCAGCATTTGCCTTTTGTTTGATCAGACAGTGTTTGTTTAATCTTTATTTTATAAGGCAGGTCAATTAAGTACACATTCATACTTACAATGACAGCCTGAATGACGGTGTGTGTGTGTGGGGAGGGCACAATCCCTGATGATACTATGTGTAAAACATAATTCTCTGAGCACGCTGAAATGAAATGTGTTATTCTAGGACAGAATTGATGCTCATTGTGCCAGTCTGGCCCCCCAGACTCTGAACCACATATACCTGCCACATATACCCCTGGCGACGTGTGTATGAATCCCATCTCAGCCCTTCCTGTCTCGCTAATACATTCTGACTATCACTGTTCATAAAACTATACAAATATTAAATATTTAAAACTAATTGATGCTCATTATTGCTTCTTCAGGGCATTTTAATGCAGAGTCTTACATCCATTAAAATACAAGCTATAACTTATTCATAAGTCAGAATTTTGTTGAATTGAGTGTATTTTGTACTTACCTTACACTCACGCAGCATCCGTTACACTGGCTGGCGTATTTTTTATTTGACCTTTATTTAACTAGGCAAGTCAGTTAAGAACAAATTCTTATTTTCAATGACGGCCTAGGAACAGAGGTTAACTGCCTTGTTCAGGGGCAGAATGTCAGATTTTTACCTTGTCAGCTCGGGGATTCAATCTTGCAACCTTTCGGTTACTAGTCGCTCTAACCACTAGGCTACCTGTATAAACCAGCTACAGACTCCACTTCTGTCTGCTCCTCTGCTCATGTTTTTGGACATTGTACTTTGTACTACAAAAAAAATATCAAAATGATTCTTTTGAAATAAACATTTGCACATTTCTATGCTAATGTATTGATATCAGTTTCCAACATGGAAATAGTGGTCCGACATAAAAATGTGGACAGCGAGCCCTTGTGGAGGAACCTAGTCACTGCATTCCAGGTCCACATTGTGGTTACAGAGTTGGGTGGTCACTTTAAGTGAGGGTTGTTAAACTCATTCCATGGAGGGCCTAGTGTCTGCAGGTTTTTGTTTCTTCCTTTCAATTAAGCCCTAGACAACCAGATGTGTGGAGTTCCTTACTAATTAGTGACCTTAATTCATCAACCAAGGGCTCCCAAGTGGCGCAGCGGTCTAAGGCACTGCATCTCAGCGCAAGAGGCATCACTACAGTCCTTGGTTTGAATCCAGGCTGAAACACATCTGGCTGTGATTTGGAGCACAGTTGGCCCAGTGTCGTCTGGGTTTGGCTGTCATTGTAAATAAGAATTTGTTCTTAACCGACTTGCCTAGTTAAATAAAGGTACTTTTTTTTAAAGTACAAGGGAGGAGCGAAAACCCGCAGACACTCGGCTTTCATTGGAATGAGTTTGACACCTGTGCTTTAGGCCAATAAATTGAACCTGGTTTGTAATATGGAAAATCACTATACAATAACAGTACCCCTACAAATGATATCACAACGTAACTAACCACATACCTACAGTTCTTAGTGCTTTACCCCTCATAGATGCTCATCTTAGATCACCAAACGAGTTCAAATATATTGCACACAGAAAACTCAACACCGTAAATAACTTCACTTGTATTTATTTATACTATTTATATATATTTATATGATAGCTATAGCATAACTATTATTTACAAACTGCAATCTTGTCAGTAAAAGGAGACAAATACAGACATTCAACAAAAAAAACAACAGATGGGAAACAATATCAGTTTTAAAGTCAGTGCTGTGCTGAAATGCCAGGAGGTAAAGTCAAAACCACCCAGTAACTCCTCACTGTGGGGAAGGTGGGGAATCAGTTCAGGAACACTTCAGTATCATCGTGTTCACATCATGCACACATGATGTGGGTCTGTGCTGACATGTGTGATTTTGGAGGTTGACAGTCCACAACACAATGTGCAAAGTTGTGTTGCTGAAAAACTCCCCAGAAGGAGGCGTGGTAGTAGCAGCTAACAAAGTCATGCAAAAATTAAATATTCAGACAAATTAAATACCCTACACAAAGGACAGTAAAGATGACAATGCAGTTGAACAATTCAAAAGTAAAGAAATGACTCTTGGGAGCGACAATGTCAAGTTGTTCACTTAAGGATAGCCATGCAATTGCAGCAATTATCAGATTCATCAAGCATTCTTTTTGATAGATAGATGCTTACATTGAGTCTTGAGGGATTTTTTCAAACATATTGGGTCGAAAACAGTGACCATTTGATATTGCGCGTCGAATGAAATAGATAGCATAATCATCACATTCACACTGCTCGTGGACAACCACTTTGGAATTCATTGAATTTACCAAACAAAACCAAGTAGTTCTGCACTTCATCATTTCAAAAAGCCGGTATAGCATTTCTTTACCTTTTTCTTTAAAAATAGAAAGGTGCCTCTAACTTGGTAAAACAACAACCCCCCCCCAAACACACACACACACACACACACACACACACACACACACACACACACACACACACACACACACACACACACACACACACACACACACACACACACACACACACACACACACACACACACACACACTCGTGTGTGCGGGCAATAGCTCAGTTCTCAAGCCTTCTCATATGACTAGAGTACAGTATCGTCTCTTCTCTGACCTTTGTCCCTATCAACATAGTCCAAAAGAAGAACTTCTCAATACATTCTGTAGAAATACACTGAGTTGGTTGACTGCAAACGGTAGGTCCTTAAGTTCTCCCCTTGTTCCTGGTATAGGAGTGACAGAGGAGGCCAGTCCTGGTTTCAAAGTGTGGAAGGAGGGTATTAGGAGTCAGATGAGCCCTTTTGTGAGTGCCCCATTACGAGTGCACTTTGAAGGCCAGCAGTTCTTCAGAGTGTATGTTGTTGAGGGAGCGCAGCTCAGGCAGCTTCAGCAGCAGCTTGGTGAAGGTGGTAGTCTCCTTGGCGTGGTTCTTCATGATCAGACTCCGCAGAGCTCTGATCAGCGTGTCCTGCAGCGCCTCCACTGACTTCAAGTCCTGGATCCCCGAACGATCTGATCACAGAACAGAGCATAAGAACAGTCTGTATCAAAGAAGGCTTTAGGTTTCATCGCACACATAAGTATTGTGTGTTAACACCAGTGGCTGAATGGTATGCACAGGACTGCGTTTTAAATGGCACTTTTGACCAAAGTAGTGCACTATATAGAGAATAGGGTGCCATTTTAAACACAGGACCATAATACAGTCAGCCAGCCTGCCAGCCAACCAGTCAGCCAGAGGACAGCCAGCCAACCAGTCAGCCAGAGGACAGCCAGCCAGCCAAGCAGTCAGCCAGAGGACAGCCAGCCAGCCAACCAGTCAGCCAGAGTACAGAGTACAGTGATATGAGGACAGTGTGTTTACAATTACAGTGTGTATAAAAGGACACTGTGTTTTACAAGGACACTGTTTACAGGGACAGTGTTATTTACCGGCGGAGACAAGGACGACGGCAATGAAGAGGCTCATCTCATCCTTGTCCAGCTGCAGAGCGGCCAGCTTCTCGCTGAAGTCACACATGGAGGTGAGCAGCTCCCCGGCCCGCAGCGAGCGTAGCAGCTCCAAGCTGTAACACTTCCCCGTCAGGAAGGTCACGGTGCGCTCAGACACGTCGAACAATGAAGCAAAGCGCACCATAAGCACCTGGAGAGAGAGAGGTGGGAGAGAGGGTGTGTTAGAACGGGGGTTTATGGTGACTAGCACTGGGCAATATACTGGCAGAATTCAACAGTGATAATGCCCACCTAACTCGGTTAGAGAGTTCAATGTTGAGTTAAAATACACTGGTACTCTACCATAACATATCTACAGACTGTAATATATTTAGCCAATTCAACACTTTGAGTTAAGAAGAGTGTAATGTTCAGTTGGAACACGACAGCCAGAGTTGGGAAAGATCTATTTTTGGTGTCAGAGTGTCCAGGGATTCTTACCTCAAACGTTCCGTTTTTGAGCAGGCTGACTTGGTCGTACTCGGGGAGGTCTCGGAAGCCCGGGATCCTCTTGGCAAACCCCACAACCTCGCGCACGGCCGGGATGAAACTCAGGGAGAATTCCTCCCAGATCTCCTGGCTGCGCTGACTGGGGTCCACATAGAGACCAGGAATGACCTGGGGTGACAAGAGTCGAGAACAGGGCCCTCAGTTATGGAAAACAGAACACAGGAGCAATAATGCAGAAGAAACAAAATGGGGGGATTTAGAGGATAGGCCTTTTTAGGTATTTTCCATGTGTGCTTTAGGCATGGTTATGGGGTAATTTCAGGTGTGCAGTATACAATGCATTTCTACTGTAACATTTTGTAAAGAGACCTTGAATCTCCTTAATGTTTCAACAAAGGCAAATTAAATGATAAAAGGACACTCACCAAGTTTGTCTTGTGGTCCTGTAGGCTGTATGATGGTCCACTGTAACCATTGGAGACGGTCTGTACGTTGTGCATTGTGTTGTGGCTCCTGTGATGGAGGCTGTAGGAGGCTTCTGGCATGCCACCACTGGGGGCGCCGTTTAGCTGCGCAGGCTGCTGCTGGTAAACAACTCTCTCTTCCCGGTAGGGAACGTTGGTGACGTGTTGATGACTGCAACTAGGCTGGCAACCCCTGGTGTCTTCGTTGCAGCGGTTCCGGCTCTCCTGCAGTTCCTCCATGCGGCTGTCTCTCCTATCTTTTACAGTTTCCCCGGCGACCTGCGAAGGCGAATCCTCCACTTCCTCTTTGATGGGGTGTTGCTGCTCAAGGCGGTACGTGAATGTGCCCCGATGACACACCCTGGAAGGAGGAACCTCGTCATCACCGCTATCCGACGAATAGGAAGAGGCGGAGCTAGAGCTGGTCTCCATGGAGTCTTGAACGGAACGGGGTGAGGAAGGGTTGGAGTCTGATGAAGACGAGATAGATGAGGAAGAAGAGGCAGAGGAAGAGGAGCTGCCGTCATTGGGGAGCCCTTCCATGGGGCAGGGTGGACTCTGGGTGCCGTGGAGCATACTGTGGAGCTGGCTGTTGTTGTTCATCACCATGTTGTTCATGGCGTTCTGCATCTCCAGCAGCATGCGCTGCTTCTCTCTCTTCGGGATGCGGCCAAACCTAACAGCTGGAGAAGGAAACCAAATAACACACATTAGTACATATATCACTAATAAGGGCTGAAATATCCCTACAGTCAGTCAATCCATCAAACTTGTAAAAGGAAACCCCTCACCCCCATTAACCATTGTATTTCCTTTTGGGAAAAATTCCGTTATTATTATGTAGATTTAAAAGTGGAGACTCACAGTCTCTAGACATGCCCACAGCCAGACACTTCTTGAAGCGGCACTGCTGACAGCGGTTCCTGTTGATCCTTATGACGGTGCAGTTCTCCATCTTCAGGCACTTCTTATACCGGATGCTATGCTGGATGCTCCTCCTGAAGAAACCCTGAGAACAATCACAGAAAACATTGTTTGTGCACAGTTATTACCAAGTTAAAACCCGAATGATACTGTTAAAACACTTACGACACAGAGCCATTGAATAACATGAATGAAACCTAGGAATTGGCCGTGTGGCATTCCATGAGAAGCAGTCAGGACTAGTCTTACCTTACAGCCCTCGCAGGCGTGGACGCCATAGTGGAAACCTGAGGCCACGTCGCCGCACACCTTACACAGCAACACCATGCCGTTGATCTCTGTAAGGAGAAACACACAGCAATGTTACTACTAATTCACACCTCTCTAACAAATGTACTATTCCACCCGTACATGATGATGACTCATGTAGACTTGAGAATACGAAATGCACCTATTACCTGGATTAGTGTGGCAACTCATACAATGCATTTCCTATCCTTTGCCATTCTGAATATATCTAGTATCCTTGCCATACTGAATGTATTTCCAGGACTGAAATACACTCACTGGTGATGCTGCTCTTGGCGGAGGTAGATCGCCCAGTCTTCTCTGTGCCGTGGCTACGTGGGTGCTTGGCTGTTGTAGCGCGGGCGATGTCCACCATGATTCCTACTGCCCGGTTTGGCAGTGAGGGATGAGGCGGAGAGGAGCACAGGTAGCTGCTGCAGCTGTCACTCAAACAGGACTCCGGGCTGGAGGCGGAGCCAGAAGAGATGTAAGTTATTACACCACCTGAGGGGAGAAGGGAAAAAAAGACAAAAAGTTAGTGGAATATAAGTCAAATATACGTCATATCAAAAACATAATATTGAAGTCATAATCTTGATGTCGTAATATTTTGTTACAACTAAGAGAGACACAAATGATTATTCAAAGTTTTTACCCCATTGTATGTCAGAGTAAGGTTATAATAGTGATGGAAATCGACCAACTATTTCAAAGGTAAATAATAAACCATATATAAACAAAATATAAACCATAAAACCTGATAAAACATCTGCCTGATTACCCTTGCCACTCCCAATATAGAGCAGGACTTATGTCAGACCGTTTCCCCCCTTCGTTCATTCGTCCTGTTTTTACTACCTCATGCCTGGCGATACAATTACACCACTGTTACATAACAAGCTGACTCTATGGGTGTTTACAGTTATCCTAAATAGTACAGCAAAGCCTGCAGTCCCAGCCAGGGTCATACATGTCACCATTATTGAAGAACATTTTTGAACAAAAACACAAATAATCACAAAAATACTTTATTTAAAGACTTTTGGGCACAGGGTGACAAAGTGTGTTACATGACACACAGAAACCTAATCAAAATCGCAAATATCTTCCATTTGACCTAAATTACTTAACCCTCTTAACCCTTAACCCCTTTTATTTTGTGGGGGAAAAAATATTTCACCCAATATTTTGGGGAGCTTGGGGGTCCCTATTAATACACTGCTCAAAAAAATAAAGGCAACACTAAAATAACACATCCTAGATCTGAATGAATGAAATATTCTTATTAAATACTTTTTTCTTTACATAGTTGAATGTGCTGACAACAAAATCACACAAAAATTATCAATGGAAATCAAATTTATCAACCCATGGAGGTCTGGATTTGGAGTCACACTCAAAATTAAAGTGGAAAACCACACTACAGGCTGATCCAACTTTGATGTAATGTCCTTAAAACAAGTCAAAATGAGGCTCAGTAGTGTGTGTGGCCTCCACGTGCCTGTATGACCTCCCTACAACGCCTGGGCATGCTCCTGATGAGGTGGCGGGTGGTCTCCTGAGGGATCTCCTCCCAGACCTGGACTAAAGCATCCGCCAACTCCTGGACAGTCTGTGGTGCAATGTGGCGTTGGTGGATGGAGCGAGACATGATGTCCCAGATGTGCTCAATTGGATTCAGGTCTGGGGAACGGGCAGGCCAGTCCATAGCATCAATGCCTTCCTCTTGCAGGAACTGCTGACACACTCCAGCCACATGAGGTCTAGCATTGTCTTGCATTAGGAGGAACCCAGGGCCAACCGCAACAGCATATGGTCTCACAAGGGGTCTGAAGATCTCATCTCGGTACGTAATGGCAGTCAGGCTACCTCTGGCGAGCACATGGAGGGCTGTGCGGCCCCCAAAGAAATGCCACCCCACACCATGACTGACCCACCGCCAAACCGGTCATGCTGGAGGATGTTGCAGGCAGCAGAACGTTCTCCATGGCGTCTCCAGACTCTGTCACGTCTGTCACATGTGCTCAGTGTGAACCTGCTTTCATCTGTGAAGAGCACAGGGCGCCAGTAGCGAATTTGGCAATCTTGGTGTTCTCTGGCAAATGCCAAACGTCCTGCACGGTGTTGGGCTGTAAGCACAACCCCCACCTGTGGACGTCGGGCCCTCATACCACCCTCGTGGAGTCTGTTTCTGACGGTTTGAGCAGACAGATGCACATTTGTGGCCTGCTGGAGGTCATTTTGCAGGGCTCTGGCAGTGCTCCTCCTGCTCCTCCTTGCACAAAGGCGGAGGTAGCGGTCCTGCTGCTGGGTTGTTGCCCTCCTACGGCCTCCTCCACGTCTCCTGGTGTACTGGCCTGTCTCCTGGTAGCGCCTCCATGCTCTGGACACTACGCTGACAGACACAGCACACCTTCTTGCCACAGCTCGCATTGATGTGCCATCCTGGATGAGCTGCACTACCTGAGCCACTTGTGTGGGTTGTAGACTCCGTCTCATGCTACCACTAGAGTGAAAGCACTGCCAGCATTCAAAAGTGACCAAAACATCAGCCAGGAAGCATAGGAACTGAGAAGTGGTCTGTGGTCACCACCTGCAGAACCACTCCTTTATTGGGGGTGTCTTGCTAATTGCCTATAATTTCCACCTGTTGTCTATTCCATTTGCACAACAGCATGTGAAATTTATTGTCAATCAGTGTTGCTTCCTAAGTGGACAGTTTGATTTCACAGAAGTGTGATTGACTTGGAGTTACATTGTGTTGTTTAAGTGTTCCCTTTATTTTTTTGAGCAGTGTATATCCATCATAAAATGTGTCTAGTTTTCTATAGTACATATGATAAGTGGAACAAGGAAAATAAGCAATATATGAATTGGAACGGGTTATATTTAGAGAAACATCAACCACAAATAGTTCCAACCAATCACAATTAGAAGCTTTAAAGTCAAAACATCAAGAATCAAATAAACAGACTACTACTAATTACAACTAACACCTCATGTATAAATGTTTCTCACATTTCATATAAACATATAAACCAATATCCAAATGACTGTGTGTATGGGTGTGTTTGGAGGGTATAGCCTATATGTGCGAGTGTGTGTGTTTCAGTGTTTCTGAATGTGTGTTTCTGTGGGTTAATGTTTGAATCCGTGTTCCTGATTCAAAGCACACTGATTTCCAATTCTGTGCGGAACCTCAGGAAGCAGTTGCTGGTGGATGTGAAACAGAGGAGGACATCACATTTCTGGCACTTGGATTTTGAGGTACCTGTGCACCCTGGTACCTTGCATCTCCCCTTCTTTTCAGCCATAATCATCTGGTGGGCTGTGGCATCCAGGTGCACATCAGGGACTGGAATTGGAGCAGCGGGTCCTTTCCTCCTCTTCTCCTCATACTCACCAGCAATAGTGGAACTGGGACGACCTTTCTTGCGCTCCAGACTCTTTCCACTTTTGCATAGGCCTTCATCGATGTATAACTTGAAGGTATACAGCTTCATTTGTTCCTTCTTTCTCATGCCAGTGCCCTTACAATCTCTTCAGTTGAGCAGCCAGGTGGTCACGATGATCATATCCAGGAAGTGGAACACCAGCCTGTGGTACCACCTCCTTGATCGGATTT
Source organism: Salvelinus namaycush (assembly GCF_016432855.1). Lineage (NCBI taxonomy): Eukaryota > Metazoa > Chordata > Actinopteri > Salmoniformes > Salmonidae > Salvelinus > Salvelinus namaycush. The sequence continues at coordinate 11,123,434 of NC_052343.1, forward strand.
TGTTCCGGTACAGTGCAATCAGTGAGTCAAGCAGATCCACCCCACCCATATTCTTGTTGTATTCTTTGACCATAGCAGGGCAGGGGACTTAGGTGATCATCTTTTGCTTGAGATCCCACCTGTCAACCTCAGGGATTTTTTGATGGCCTCCCATCTATTTAGTATCATGGTGACAGCTACTTGGGACACTCGGCAGGCTTTGTTCCAAAACATGCGGGTTCCTGGTAAACCAAACAACGACATGTACACCATAATACCCAGGAACTGCTCCAATTCTTTTGTTGTGAGGTTAAGGGGCTTGTTTGCTTTACATTGTACCGCATATAGATTTGACTGCCCTACAATAACTTCCAGAATGTCTTCAGAGAAAAACTGCATGAAGTACTGGAGGGGGCACATGATATCATCAGATCTTGAAAGCAGGTCCTGCCATTCTGGGTAAGCATTGAAGTATGCATTGTGGGGTGTTCTCCACCAGGGTTGGCGTGGAACATCAACCTCTGCTACATCTTCATCCTCAGACTCGGTCTCATTGTCAACAGACAGGCATTCTCCTTGAAAAAAGAAAGCAGGAAGCACACATTTGAATGTGTCATATACCCTTCTTCATCCACTGACACGCATGCAAACACACACACACACACACACACACACACACACACACACACACACACACACACACACACACACACACACACACACACACACACACACACACACACACACACACACACATTACTTTGCTGACTGACCCCTAACTGACCCCTGACCTCCTAACTGTCTCTCAAACCTGATTCGGGGATCCACTCTTCCTGACTCTCAAGCTCACTGTCCTCACTGTCAGAGGGAATGACCCTAACTGCTCGATGATGTTCCTTCCACCCATAAAATGTTGTTGTGTCCATTTCCTGGAAGTATCAGTAGATAGTAAAGTAAAAACATTGACTATGGTCATAATTATGCATCTGAGCACATCTCCACACTTTAGCATGTTATTGCCTGAACAAAATTGGTCTAACTGCACAATGTTGCCCTGAGGCAACAAACCAAAAAACTGTTTTAGTATATAAATAAAAACAAAATAAGTATTTAAACAATCAAACATACTTCTTTACATACTCATGCACATATTCTTTTTATATTAAGTTATTTCAATTTAAACATGTTAAAAAGTGATTTTATCTTACCAATTGGTGGCACTGTGTCCCATGCGGCTTTGCTTCCTGAAAGGACTGCTACACCCCAGACAAAAGGCCACACTCACTTCAGCCCCTCATTTCATTGGACACAGACATGTCAGGTGATACTATAAATATTTATTTTATCCCCAAAAAATCAAGGGGTGGTGTGAGGTCCAAAAGGTAGTTTGTTGCCCCATAGAGGGTTAATGGTGTACCATCAAAACATGACACTACAGTGTAATGTGAAAACGAATGTGTTTCTGTAATCATTTGTATGCACTTATGTTACAAATGTAATCATTTGTAACATTTATTTTGGGGTTGGGTTTGTCAGTTCTTCTATAATATATTATATTGAATAATACTGCCCTCTACAAAGCAAAAGAGCAGTAACTGGACATTTGGTCAAAAATGTGTTGACATTTATGATACATTAAATACATGATTTATCATGTGGACAAAATGTGTTTCAGATCAAATGGGACGTTATGTTTGCAGTGGCTGGTAAAAGTTAGTGAAACCGAAGAAAAAAGCAGTAAATGCAATCGCTCACCTCAGTTACTGCTTAAAAAAAAAAAACTTGAATCACTAAGCTTTGGGCTGTAGTTACTATGGTTTACCTTGGCATTATTTATTGTTGTTTGTTGAAACAAGTATCAAACCATATGACACTGACAACCACAAACACAAGTTTGCGTTGTAAAAAAATCGTCATTCCAGTGGGTGTACCAAGCAAGAAGGCAGTAACTGCCAGATAACGTCAGAGGTAGGGTCAATATGAATACAAAATAAACTGAAAAAAAGACAACAGTTAACATCTCCAATCTGACTACAATTCATTTGGCTCGACAATTAAAAAACGCTGGTCATCTTTCTAAGTTTCCATTAATGAGCAGTTACTGCTCTTTTGCTTGCCAGGGCACAATGATATATGCATTTTAGTTTTTTTTGGCAAAAGCAAAGTTATTCTTGTAGTCATTGGTGTTAAATCACGTTATTACATAAGAATGTTGACATTATTAAACCAAATGCTTAAATATGGGCTAAATAAACCTAGCTAGGAAAATAATTAACCTGTTGCTTGGTGTACAGGAGGCTCAGACACAAAATCAACATAAATTAATATATTATACTATACTATGTAGCCCTAAATGTAGTTAATGGTCTCGAAACCCTGGCCATGATTACCTAACCAGCTACGACTATTCGCTTCCAAAACCCACCCACATGTGGAGCTGTCATGTCTAAGAGACTAAATCTAGGTCACCAAATCCGCATCCTTCAGTCTCACGTGGACCTGCATACGGCCCTCAAGCTTGGACTCAGTACAGATTTATGCAATGAATGCGTCACAGCCTCTTCTCGACCAATGAGCAGTGAGAGTCGAGAAGCATCGGCACATGGCTAGGCAGCTTGGTCCATGTGAGGTGAAGCAAAGCAGAACATTGTAGTGTCAAAACAAAAAACCCCGTAGCGCAGTGGCATTCCTAACCCATATACATGGCTTGACAATAAGCTGACCAGAAAAAAATCTATTAGAAGGTTTCTAATTGTGGTCCATATATAACTTATAAAAAGCACACAACTAAATAAAATGTGGACAGATAAATCAGATTGCACAAGCTTTTTCTAGAACAGATTCTTAGAACGACACATTGATTCTAGACAGCAACAGTAACACTATATTTGTAACAAAGTAACACATTTGCAAACAAGTAACTGATCAATGTAGCGAGAGGTGGACACTTTCAATTACATGACAAGATACATTGTAACATTGTAATAGCACGTATAATAAAGTCGGTTTTACCTGGCTTGATTGATCCCATGTCTGCAGGCACCTCGATTCAGGGAATATTTAGAGAAAGCAACCTATGCTGACTAAATGTCTTGTCAATAACTCGCCAGTTTGACTTTAAGGATTGCTAAATTCTATTATCCTTAGTAGCACAGTGGTTACACTGTAACAAACTCAAATTAAAAGCGTCGATCATCTAAAGCTCAACACTGTTTCTTATTTTAGTCTCAACTACATTTCTGTAGTAAATATTTGTAGCATGAATATAATTATCTGCACTCCCATGTCAGTATCCTGAACAAAACAAGTTCTGCTCTTCTTTCAGTCAAAACGTCCTAGACTTTTATGCGGCATCTAATTCAACCTGAATAGTTTTGTACATTTAAAGATATGTAACAAGATGAGAAACGCTGGACGAAGTCCCTTGTTGGATGACTTCTGTACGATGACTCTTCTGTACTCAATGTTCTAAATAGTGTGTTAACCATGTGACCCAGTTGTCAGCCACTCCCACTTGCCTGGGCGCTTGAGAGTCACCCAGTGACACACTTTTACAGACCAGAGGCAGAGTTAAAGGCTCAGTGCACTCAAAAACTTGAATTGCCTGTGTTATACACACAAACACTATATATCCACACTATGAGCTTGGAATAATACTGTGAAAATGATAATGCCCTTTTAGTGTAAGAGCTGTTTGAAAAGACCACCTGACATTTCAGCCTGTTTTGGTGGGATAGAGATTTGGCCTGCCTGGTGACAACACCAGGCGGCAAATTAGTTAATATACAAATAAGAGTTCCAAACCTCTCTGTCAATAACTAGTTTTCATCTCCCCACTCAGACCACTCCCAAACAGTCCTAGCAAAATTACTTGAGAAATTGCTATTTTCTGAGAAGTTAATTGTTTGTTTTTTTCCATTAAAATGGAAAAACAATCACAGTAAGATACGTAATCCTTACCAAGAAATGATTTGATAGAGATAACCAAATAATGGCTGCATTGGACCTTTAACACAATGATAAACATAATCGGGACTGCTCCAAACCAATCTCTGGACTGCTCTCACGTTGACTGCCTCGCGTAACGTGAATCCATAGGCAGCGCATTGTAATTATCCATCCTCCATTGGATTACATCAAGGTGGTACAGAAGGAATGCAACATATGTATAGTTCAGAAATAGAACTCAAAAACTACAAACTCCTAACGGTACATAGGGGTTCTACTATTATTAATGTCAATAATAAAGAATATGCTAGAAAGCTTTGTGTCCCTACTGGAAAGTTACACAATCTGTTTGCGTACAAATTTGAGCACTGATGTCATCAAGATTCAAAAGCCTGTATCATTCCTATCATAGACCTACTGCTCTAGTAAAGTCACACAGTGCAGGTAAAAGTCTGTCAACTTCAAATGCCAGATGTATTTTGACAGGCAAGAGTTAGTTTGAATAAAAGTAATCTGGCTAATACTACTGACGAGTGAGTGTACTTGGACTTTAAATGACTGTCTAGGGTCCATGTGAGATGGAAATAGATATTTGTTATTATTGGAATGACTTGCATAAGTAGTAAATATTTTGGTAAAAGTATTGTTTTTATGTATATTCATGCAGCTTAAAATCATTGTTCAACCGAGCATCTAAAACATTGTCCAACAGAGAGTGCTTCTAAAATGCTTACATCCATTTTCAACAAAAATAAATACAAAACCAAGAGTTATCCTAATCAGATATTGCCATACCGGTTATTAATTTCATGGTTTAAACCTCAGGGCCCAAAGTTTTTGTAGTTTCATTCAAATCATTTCACGTCCATTTAGAACAGCTGTTCTTTGGGAAGGGTAAAACAGCCACTTATTGGACTGCTGCAAAGCCACATTGGCATGTTGTACATACAGTGCATTTGGAAGGTATTCAGACCCCTTCACTTTTTCCACATTATGTTACGTTACAGCCTTATTATCCTTATAAATCTACACACAATACCCCATAATGACAAAGCGAAAGCAGGTTGTTTGAAATTTTTGCTAATTTATACAAAAGAACGTGCATCCTGTTTCCATTGATCGTCCTTGAGATATTTCTACAACCTGGGAGTCCACCTGTGGTAAATTCAATTGATTGGACATGATTTGGAAAGGCACATACCCGTCTATATAAAAAGTCCCACAGATGAAGGTGCATGTCAGAACAAAAACCAAGCCATGAGGTCGAAGGAATTTTCCTAGAGCTCCGAGACTGGATTGTGCCAAGGCACAGATCTGGGGAAGGGTTCCAAAAAATGTCTGCAGCATTGAAGGTTCCCAAGAACACAGTGCTCTCCATCATTCTTAAATGGAAGAAGTTTGGAACCACCAAGACACTTCCTAGAACTGGCCGTCCAGTCAAACTGAGCAATCTGGGGAGAAGGGCCTTGACCAAGAACCCGATGGCCACTCTGGCAGGGCTCCAGAGTTCCTCTGTGGAAATGGGAGAACCTTTCAGAAGAACAACCATCTCTGCAGCACTCCACCAATAAGGCCTTTGTGGTAGAGTGGCCAGACAGAAACCACTCCTCAGTAAAAGGCACATGGAGCCCGTCAAAAGGCCCCTAAAGGACTCTCAGACCATAACAAACAAGATTCTCTGGTTTGATGAAACCAAGATTGAACTCTTTGGCCTGAATGCCAAGCGTCACGTCTGGAGGACACCTGGCACTATCCCTACAGTGAAGCATGGTGGTGGTAGCATCATGCTGTGGGGATGTTTTGGGGTGGCAAGGACTGGGAGACTAGTCAGGATGAGGGAAAGATGAGCGGCGCAAAGTATAGAGAGATCCTTGATGAAAACCTGCTCAGGTCCTCAGACTGGGGTGAAGGGTCCCCTAACAGGACAACGACCCTAAGCACACAGTCAAGACAATGCAGGAGTGGCTTCGGGACAAGTCTCCGAATGTCATTGAGTGGCCTAGCCAGAGCCCGGACTTGAACCTGATCGAACATCTCTGGAGAGACCTGAAAATAGATGTGTAGCGATGCTCCCCATCCAACCTGACAGAGCTTGAGAGGATCTGCAGAGAAGAATGGGAGAAACTCCCCAAAAACATGTGCCAAGCTTGTAGCGTCATACCCAAGAAGACAAGGCTGTAATTACTGTCAAAGGTGCTTCAACAAAGTACTGAGTAAAGGGTCTGAATACTGATATAAATGGGAGTTCTTTTTTTAAATAAGGTTTAATTTTTGTTATTTTATAAAACTGTTTTTGCTTTGACAATATGGGGTATTACGTGTAGATTGATGGGGGGGGGGGGGGGGTACAATGTAATCCCTTTTAGAATAAGGCTGTAACGTAACAAAATGTGGAAAAAGTTAAGGGGTCTGAATACTTTTTGAATACACTGCAGTAGAGGCAATTTATCACTAATCCTTCATCTGACCATAACCAAGCACCCTCGGTATGTATATGAGCTTACACTGTTCCTTTAGCACCAAATTCCATTGGCTTTTCAAGTGAGAGATTACCATGTTATTTTGCAATAACTAAATGCTATTAAAAGTAAAACATGGACAACAGAACTGTGGTACAACTGTACTGTAGTTCCATATTAAAAGGTGAAATCCATGTTTTTATGGCACTGTTTCTGCATTTTATTTGAGGGACAGCCTACTATATTTCAGGAGATTAGCAATAGGCTAAGCAGTGGAGTATCCTACGGAGAGTAATAAAATATGACGTTACATATTGTTTCATTGTTTTTCTTTATTTTCATATCTGCACAGATAACTTAATCAGGAACCAAAAAATATACCAGACAATAAAGTACTACAAAATCTGAAATAGAAATCCCCCCCACACGGCTGTGCTCTATGGGCCTATGTGGCGTACCGCTTCGTCCACTGTTTGGCTGTTCTGTCATGCTCGGCTCTGTTTGTCGTGTACTGGGTGGCGATGCTTCCAACCAGGGGATCAGCTAAAAGTGAAAAACAACATGAGGGAAATAACAGTTAGAGGAGGGTGGTGAATCTTGAAACAATTACTTTGCTACTTATAAGTTATGCCACCTTGTAGTGGTATCATAAGGAATTATACATGCAATATAAGGCATTATGTGTGGGCCTCAAAGTGATAACTTTAAAAAAAAAGTCATCCATATCTGAGCACAAAATGACACCAAAGAAATGGACCGGTATTTGCTATTTACCATGTTACCTGCAGATTCAATTTGACCCTTCTCGAGAGTCAGGAATACTCATATTTTTTCTGGTATCATATTTCCAGCCTGGGACAGATGCAGATCTGAAGAGAAACAAGTAAAAGGGGACAAGGAAGCCAATTAGGCTCCCCGATGGATATCTTACCTGGGTTACAGTCTGTGAGCAGAGAGCAGATGGACAGCAGCACCTTGGAGATGGTGAGGGCGGGGCTCCAGTTGTCCTTCAGGATGTCCAGACAGATCACCCCCTGACTGTTGATGTTACAGTGGTAGATCCTTGTCCGAAACGTTACCTTGAGGAAAAACAAAAGTAGAAAACATACATGCCATGTGCATATTAAACATAATAACAAGGCTAGAGACTCTAGATCAAAATCTATACAGAACAAAAATATAAAACGCAACATGTAAAGTGTTGGTCCCATGTTTCATGAGGTGAAATAAAAAATCCCACACCTTTTCCATACGGACAAAAAGCTTATTTTGTGCACAAATTGGTTTTCATCCCTGTTAGTGAGCATTACTCCTTTGCCAAGATAATCAATCCACCTGACAGGTGTGGCATATCAAGAAGCTGATTGAACGGCATGATCATTACACAGGTGCACCTTCTGCTGGGGACAATAAAAGACCACTCTAAAATGTGCAGTTTTGTCACACAACACCACAAATACGTTTTGAGGGAGTGTGCAATTAGCATGCTGACTGCAGGAATGTCCACCAGAGCTGTTGCCAGAGAATTAAATGTTAATTTTTCTACCATAAACTGCCTCCAATGTCGTTTTAGAGAATTTGGCAGTATGTCCAACCGGCCTCACAACCAGACCACATGTATAAAAAAGTTAAGTGTTTTGTTTCCTTGCAACAATTCCATATTGTAATGAAATGATCAAATGTGATCAAAATATTTTTATGGATTTGTTTTTAGCACATGGAATTAAACGTAGAACGGAAAAGTTAACTAGTGAGCTAACTAGCCAAGCTACAAGCTATGTTTCAAATTGTCTTAGTTAGTGTTGTTGCTATGTATCAAATTGCATAGGCTCCCTGTCTCTCCTTCTCCTCTGGAAATGACCCGACTCGCACTGGCACACACACAATACACACAAACAGAGGCACACATGTAAATAGCTCTCTAGCATCTGGAAAGTGAGTCTCGGTAGGAGTATCGTTTTTTTTTTTTTTGCTGTGGCGGCAACAATTTAGCAGCAGCGTAATATGACAGAAACACTGTCGTCATCGCCGGTCGCATTTTTTGCTGTGTATACCCTGAAGAACAAGCTAATTAATGCTAAGTAAATCTCTCCCATTCATTGCGTGGGACTAAACCAAGATGACCATTTTGTAGTGTAGAGGGTAAGTAGTGACTGGTAGCTGACGATTGCCTAGTACCTTGGGTGGTTTGAAGGGGTAGTCGGGTGTGAAGGCGATGTCCAGGAAAAAGACCCCTCCCTCGTAAACAGAGCCCGGTGGTCCCAGGATGGTTGACCTCCACTCATAGATGTTGTCTCCTTTGGGACCAGCGCTGGTATTAAATGAGATAAAGTTACAGATTATTTTAAACTATTAGCCTGGTCACAGATCTGTAAGTGCTTTAGCCCACTCCTTTGTCGTTACCCACCAGGAAAACCAAAGGAGAACAGTCTCCCTAATTGGTGTAAACCAGACAACGTTCTTTGTTATTGTTGTGGCTCAGGTCACTTGTGTGTGTATGTACTTTGTCTCATTGCCACAAGGGACAGATAACTTAAAGCTGCAAATCGCCAGTTGCAAAAATGACAATGCATTCTCCCCACCCGTTTATGTAAAAAGCTAAAAGGGCTAGAGAAATGTAACCACTCAAATTCATAGTCAGAGCAATGGATGCTGAGACTGACCATATATGATTTCAAAATTATAGTTTTAACAATCACTATATAGCCTCAAAACATGGTTAACATTTACTTTGTTTACAACCATTGGAGTGAAACAACCGTATATATTTTGGGTTCTGATGGGGTACAACAGTTGAACTAAGCTCATAGAATAAGTTATGGGTACATGTAATTAATTCAGAAGTCCCAAAATGGATGAATCGATTGTCCCTTTAAACTACTGCACCTGCAAAAAACGTGTCTGTCAAACTGTTTAGAGCCTATTATCCCTTGGGGTTATACTCGCTTGGTGACCACACAGCTTTATATTGCTTGAGAGAACAGTACATTTTCTCTCAAGCGTCAAAGAAGCAGCCTCCATTCACAACCAATCCCTGATGACGTGCCTCTGTATCATGACCCATATTGATTTCCTCAGAGCAGATCAGCCTTTATCCTTGGTACATGCTGAACATGTAGTGGGAATCATCTAGGGAGTGATGACTACAAGGCTGATCCAATATAACGTGGGAGATGTAAAATTCAGCTTCATGTAGATTTCTAATAGAGGTCGACCGACCAAGTTTTCATAACAAATCAGTAAATCGGCATTTTTGGACGCCAATTATGGCCGATTACATTGCATTCCACGAGGAGACTGCGTGGCATTCTGACCACCTGTTACGCGAATGCAGCAAGCAGCCACGGTAAGTTGCTAGCTAGCATTAAACTTATTTTATAAAAAACAATCAATCTTCACATAATCACTAGTTACCTACATATGGTTGATGATATTACTAGGTTAACTAGCTTGTCCTGCGTTGCATATGATCAATGCGGTGCCTGTTAATTTATCATCGAATCGCAGCCTACTTCGCCAAACGGGGGGTGATTTAACAAAAGCGCATTCGCGAAAAAATCACAATCGTTGCACGAATGTACCTAACCTAACATCAATGCCTTTCTTAAAATCAATACACAGAAGCATATATATTTTTTTACCTGCATATTTAGTTAAAAGAAATTCATGTTAGCAGGCAATATTAACTAGGGAAATTGTGTCACTTCTCTGCGTTCATTGCACGCAGAGTCAGGGTGTATGCAACAGCTTGGGCCGCCTGGCTCGTTGCGAACTAATTTGCCAGACTTTTACACAAGTATGACATAACATTGAAGGTTGTGCAATGTAACAGCAATATTTAGACTTATGGATGCCACCCGTTCAATAAAATACGGAACGATTCCGTATTTCACAGAAAGAATAAACTTTTTGTTTTCGAAATTATAGTTTCTAAATTTGACCATATTAATGACCAACAGCTCGTCTTTCTGTATATATCTTTATAATATTATAATTAAGTCTATGATTTGATAGAGCAGTCTGACTGAGCGGTGGTAGGCAGCAACAGGCTCGTAAGCATTCATTCAAACTTTACTGCGTTTGCCAGCAGCTCTTAGCAATGCTTGAATCACAGCGCTGTTTATGACTTCAAGCCTATCAACTCCTGAGATTAGGCTGGCAATACTAAAGTGCTTATTAGAACATCCAATAGTCCAAGGTATATGAAATACAAATGGTATAGAGATAAATAGTCGACACGCCATAATTCCTATAATAACTACAATCTACAACTTCTTAACAGGGAGTATTGAACCACCAGCTTTTTTTTTACATGGCACATATTGCACTTTCTTTCTTCTCCAACACTATTTTTGCATCATTTAAACCAAATTGAGAATGTTCCATTATTTATTTGAGAGTAAATAGATTTTATGTATTATATTAAGTTAAAATAAGTGTTCATTGTTCTTTCAGTATTGTATAATTGTCATTATTACAAATATATATATAAAAATTGTCCGATTAATCGGTATCGGCTTTTTTGGTCCTCCAATAAATCGGTATCGGTATTGAAAAATCATAATCGGTTGATTTCTAAACACCTTTTTCCCCACCATCTTAATCCAGCCTGGCATTTCAAGTCAAAACATTTTGATCAAAATAGAAGGTGCAGCTTTATTTTATCAGCATATGGGACATGACAAAAATCAGAAAGTAATGCAAGCCTTTATGAATAAGTGATCAAATCATTATTGTTTGGAGAGTCGCCTGTAGGTATGGACCATGGCAATACGAAAGACACTGTGGACGGATTAGAACAGAGAAGACGAGCTCAAATAAAACCAACCTGCAGTTTGGCGGAGGGTCCAGCGTGATATCTGCCAGCTCTTTCTGAATCCTGCAGAAACAAACATGCCTTCAGATCAATCATTGATTGCCCAGCCATACCTTTACACACCTTTGTTTTCTCAGCCATGGTCGAATACAGTGAGGCTAGAATATTTTGAAACACAAATAAAGTACAGAGAATACCTTAGTGCTAGCTACAATCATCTAGGAGATTAACCCACCCCTCTGACTAAATGTCACTTTGTTGGTGTTGTGTGTGACAACCAGCCAATATTTCATGAGGTTTGGGTGTTACCTCTTCGCGCTGGTGGATAGCAGCTTGGAGGTCTTGCTCATACTGGCTTTGCTCTCCCGTTTCTTGCAAGGTGTGTCCTTCGGTTTGTTTTGATTGGAGGAAGAAGATGAAGAGCTGGTGCTGACGCGCGAATCCTCATCCGACATACCGGTTTGGACAAGAAATTAGCAGGAACCTACAATGCGATTGTGATGCAGCAGTTGAAGAACAAAAAAGCAGTAGCTTTGACAAATGAAATTGCTTTCAAGCCATTTGCAAAATGAAGTTACGTTACAGTTATGACAGAGCACCTTAGACATTCTAGGAAAAAACAGCTACCTCAACATAGCTTGCTGAGATTACCTAAAAACAAGCCACTTCAACACAGCTACGACCAGTGACTTTTTCATAGCAGGTTAGGAGAACGTACGCAGCAGGTTAGGAGAATTAACGCAGCTGGTTAGGAGAATTAGGTTAAGGTTAGGAAAAGGTTTAGTGAAATGCTCTCCTAACCTGCTAGGAAAAGTCACTTTTGGTTATAGCTGTATCGAGATGGCATGTTTTTAGGGAGTCCCTAGGCTTAGCGGAGATACCAACAACCTGATGCATCTGGTTTTAGGGGATAGAGTTTATTCAACTTAGCTTTTACACCTGCTACGTTGGGTTACGGCAGTGGTTTCCAACCTTTTTCGGTCACTGTACCACCAACAGAATTTTGTTCTGCCCAGAGCACCCCCTCATGTGCATTTTACCAGTAGGCCTATGGTCTCATGAGCCTTCAAGTACCCTCTGTGGATAGGCAAAGTACCCCTGGTTGGGAACCACTGGGTTAGGGAGTCCCATACAGCTTGCTGCTTGGCTAGTGCTCAGTTGAAATAGAAGTAACTGGCTAGCTGCCACCCCCTGGCAATAATATTGTGATTATGGATGGTTGCGCAAACAATGTTGGACAGCCCTGATATGGCAAGCCTCCATTATTCCCCAAATGTAATAGATCATGATATGTGAAAATGTAACTAATTTACCGTCAGCTAAAAATAAAAGCGCCCAGAGGAACAAATGGAACCATGGTGGTGAACAACAGCTAGTTAGTCTGTGTGGCCAACCACCATTTGATGGAAACATTCTCGGGCCTCCTTCACAGTAATTAATGTTAGCCCTTTAGCTAGTATCTCTGGTCTGGAGTTCTTTGCTATAGCCTATTCGCTCCGGGAGACCTGAAACGTTAAGACAATGATCTCACACATTGATGTGTGTGTAAATTACAGGTCTCCCGGAGCGAAGAGGATACAGCAGTTTGATAGTGAGTTCGCCTAAAGTAGTTTACGTCTGCAACTGCTTGTGCCAAGTCAAGCTGATTGGACTAGGTTTGATTAACTATGTGGACATTAACAGCTGGCTAGCATAACCATCTAGCTAGCTAGTTAACGCAAGTCTCAAACGTCCGACCTAATTTTCTCGCCCCCCCTTATTAGCCGACCGTTTGACTGTCCAGACCGTAGCCAAAGTTCGCAAAATACTGTAGTTACATCAAAGTTCACGCCCACCTCAACCTTTCAACGTTCTGAGATATTTAACTTGGCTAACGTTAGTTGGCTAGCTAGCTATTTGGCAAACAACGTTACACCATACAGTGAAGCTAGCTTAGCTACTAACGTTACTAGCTTGAGCTAGCTAACATTAGATTTATTTCCTGAGCCAGGCAGTGTCACCACAAATGTGTCTGTCGAGTCGTTAACTAGCCGTCTTTTCCAATACAAAACAAGTTGAATACACTCAGAGAACGTCAATGTATTTTATAAATCATGAGACCTATTCAATATTAAAAGTAACGTTAGCCAAGTAGCAAATTACCTCCTTTGTGTCTGGATCTCCCCACTGCCTGAGCTCGTGCGTATCGCCTTCTGTGGAACGGAAGTGCCGCGGTTGCAATGGAATCATATCGTGCGCTCACTATGATGAAGGTTAATCGGCGCAAAGGGATCATTCAATATTAGGTCATGGTAGACTGATATGACATTTTGATATCATACATTTAAAAAATATGCACGAACAAGCACGTCGGATGAGGGCCAAGATCAAATTTGGAGTATCACTGACTCTCACCAAGTCAGGGTGAGAGAGAGGTTCATATATGGTCTATGGTTCATGCCCACCTCTAACCTAGACCTGTGATGCAGTTTTCTGCTGTAGTCTATTTTACCCTGGTTTCACTGATTCCCTGGATTCCCCAGAGTTCATTATATGCACAGGCAGCGGCAATGTGTGTCAGTCAGTCATGAGGCAGAAAACTGATAGGTCCAGAGATGATCATTTTAACGCCCGTCACAGACCACAGAGGGTTCACAGTTACAGAACAGAGAGTATAGTCACAAGCCAACCAGTGTTTTATTGGGTGCTTCATTAATACAAGTCATAACAAACCACCCTGCCATGCCAGAGTAGCCAGTAAATGTACAAGTCCTGCCTCTTTCACAAGCAGACCTATATTTCTGTGGTCTGCCTCAAAAGCGTTTGAAAAAATACATACAGTACAAACAAAACCAGAGAGCGTAGAAGAGCATGACATGTCATTTGATGCAAATCTTCCTCCTGTTCCATGCAGATAACATTGATGACTGGAATAGGAAATTAAAAAACACACAAGAACCTAGAGTAAAGTAAAAAGAGTATATAATCTGCATTTTGTTCCTGGAGCCACTATGAAAACAAGGATACCTACTGTATAGTTGAGGGACAATGCTTTTCAGAATAATAGTATTTTTTCAATACAATTCCAACATTCAGATATTGGAAAATAAATTCCCAATCTACTCTTTGTATAAAAAAAGAAGCTTTCAAGTCAACAAGGAACAAAGGACAGTTCTTTACAAAGAAAAGGTAGATACAAAGTTTAGGGGGGGGGATTACAGGTATACCGTTGCACTTAGTGAGTGTGCTTTGAAAGGCTGGGGAGAGAGGTAGAGAGGTACAGTGGGTGGGGGGAGGGGGGGGGGGAACAGTGGAAAAGTCAGACGGGGATCTATGTGGCGTATCTCTTCGTCCACTGCTTGGCTATTCTGTCATGTTCCGTTCTGTTGGTCAGGTATTGTGTGGCAATGCTCCCCACCAGAGGGTCCGCTGCAATGACAACAAAAAAAGGATGCAGATCAGAGCATGCATTAATGAATAGCATTTCACAGGTGTATGGTTTTTGGAACCAGAGAGAGTTTAGAGCATATTATTACATTGTATTAAAATATGAATAAGGACTTTTTTTTAAAGATAATTTTAAATCCATCAACAGGTTCAACAGCAACAGAGCTACTGTCCCTGGGGAAGGGAACGCTGGAACTCCGCTAGTAGAGCTGCAGACAGTTATCAAAGTATGAAACATTATCACCATCTCTGTGTGTAGATGTTTCATGCTGTGAGTTTACATTATCTACACACAGAGATGGTGATAATGCTTCATGCGGTGAGTTTACATTATCGCCATCTCTGTGTGTAGATAGTGTAAACTCAAATGTCATTTAAAATCAGTCATGAATCACCAACTGAAATGAGAACACTGCAGATCCTGATGTGGACATTGACGGGTCTCTTACCTGGGTTACAGTCTGTGAGCAGAGAGCAGATGGACAGCAGCACCTTGGAGATGGTGAGGGCGGGGCTCCAGTTGTCCTTCAGGATGTCCAGACAGATCACCCCCTGACTGTTGATGTTACAGTGGTAGATCCTCGTCCGAAATGTTACCTGGTGAGTACAGGAAAAGAAAGAAAAGCATTTAAAAGCATTTATAGTTTAGAACCCTGGTTCAGCATCAATACTGACAGTAGAATAGTCTAAATTGGACAAAATAAAATAACAGTGTGTGTAATTTCTTCGTTGAGCAGATGGTGACAACCTTTATAACACGGCTGCAGACTTGATATACCATAACAAAATACCAGAATTTAATTTCCTTAGGCTTTAATATAGCCAAAAGGGGGCAGCATGGTGCATTTACCAATATGCAGAAAACCTTTATAATTGTCATGAAATGCCCCAGAAAAAAACCCATGCCCATCTCTAATCTCGCTATAACCGTTACATATATTAGTTTGAGAGGAAAACAATCATTCCCATAAGACTTTCACAGGGATTCAAATAAGGGGTAAAAATTACTTTATTTGGTTTCAAATGTGCCGACGCCAAACCTTTGTACAAGAAACATCCACACAAACATCCCTGTTAAGTTTACTATCATGTTTCTGATTGACCGTGAGTCTGACATCTGTTTAGGCCTGACACCTGACACCAGCCCAGTCCTCCAATCACCAACATCTGGACAGACTGACCCTGACCTTGCAGAGGAAACTTCTAATGAGCCTTGGCATTCTGAACACACCGAGAACAGGACATTATAAATAACCCCACAATGGTGCACTCTCTGCCCCACTAACCCTAACAACTGAATCTTATACTTCCAATCTGTCCAACAAGCTTGTCAAACTGGAGTTTCAGTTAGGGGCATGAAAAAAGCTCTGGTAAGAGTCTATAGTATACAGCAAAACTCCAATGGAGCATGTATCATGTGCTATAGTGACGGAAGGACTGGCTACAGATCACAGTGGGACAAAACACTTGAGCCCTCTGGCTACACGGAGCAGAGCTTGAGCCTGTGGATTTGTTTGAGTCTGCTGTTCTTACACAGCTCAGAGAGAAACAGAGACAAAAAGAGAGAATGAAAGAAGGGGGGAGGAAACAGACAAAATGAGAGAGAGTCAGAACTCAATATGAAAGCCAGTGAGAGGGAAATTGGGTTATAAGAAGCAAAGAGATATCCAAAAGCACATTTCATACACTTGATAATGACATCCAACAACCGAAAATACTCCACAGGGTATGTTTCATGAAAAGGCTAATAAAGAATGAATTGAAAATATGAACTGGTAAAGGCTTGGAGGAGCACACCAGATTTCCAGAAAATCATGTTAGCTGTTGAAATTACATTAAAGCAAGAGTTCTCCACACAGGAAGAGAGCAGCACAATGGCACTAAAGCTATAAACCATTTGTGGTCACAGTGTGGCGGTGGGTGCTGACCTTGGGTGGTTTGAAGGGGTAGTCGGGTGTGAAGGCGATGTCCAGGAAAAAGACCCCTCCCTCGTAAACAGAGCCCGGTGGTCCCAGGATGGTTGACCTCCACTCATAGATGTTGTCTCCTTTGGGTCCGGCGCTGAAACAGAAACATGTCAATATGTTTAGCAACTCAGGGCATTGGAATTGACAACCGGCTACTGACAGGGTAGCCTAAAGTAGACAGTCTGAGTCCAAGTGAGCAAGAGAGCGAGGAGGAAATGCTAGTTTCTGACAAGTTAAAGAAGCAGAGATTAGAGATCCTCAGTTTGCTCTTTTTAGCCTGAGTTTTAGTTCTGTTCAATGATTATCACTCAAGCTATCTTGGTTGTGCTGCCAAAGAAAATCTGAAACATTCTTAAACCCCCCAAAATGTGCAACATTCACAAAGGCTAATATCATCATCCATCCATTGAAATAAACAGTTTGTTAGTTGGATTGAGGATTCTCATTTCACAAATAGACAAATTTAACTTTGTCAATTCATACAATATATACACAAAAATGTAATTGTATCTTGAAGGTCCTTTATTAGATGAGTAGTTATGTTGAGTGGGGTGAGGGTCACATCTGTTGGATAGTCTGGTAATTAATGTAATTTCCATATTAAGTCTCCACCCTCCCCCAACAGAAGACTGTCTGGAACACCGACCAGATCAGAAATCCCAGGACAAATGAGCAATTCCTCAGATTTCATGTCATTACTATACATGAACTTTAACATCGACCAAACCCACAGGTGCACAAGAGCACACACACCACACACGACGACGACTGCTCACACAGACGCTCACACATACTTAGACAGAGATTGGGAGCAGGATTGCAGCAGCACAGAAAATGCATGACTAGCAAAGTCACCAATCGCTTTGTTCATCTTGACAAGCACCAATAATCTGTGACTGTCGTTTCCAGATGGCCATGTCAGAATGAAATGACTAGCAAGTTATGCTTTCTCCACAATATAATAACCTCAAATAGCGCGACTTGAGTATCAAACAAGTGTCTGGCTCAGTGCATGCCCATGAGAATGGATCAGTCTCCACAAATAGAATGAAAGGACTAGACACTTCCTCTTTCCTGTAGTGTCAACACATTCAGATTTCACTCATCTTATACTATTTTTTTTCTTTTCTAAAGCAACTGTTCAAAGCCTTTTTTAATTAGTTAAGGGACTTGAATATTTTTCAATAGCTGTTTTGTGCCCATAAGAGCAATGCAAATCTGGACTTATCTTGATGAGGCACAACGGAAATCTGTTTTATACTGGTATGATTTGGAAATGACTTAAGCATAGCATCTGGAGACCATGTTGGGCAATATTCATTGTCAGTGCATTGCAACAGGGCAGATGTGGCCTATTAATAGCTAGCTGTAATGAATCTGTAATGAAGAAATGTTCTGATGTTGCTTAGGTGGGTGAGGTAACCACTGCACTGTTCATGGAGAAAATGAGTTTCAACCAGACACAGGGAGAACTGTTTTTATGTGGGTAGGGGAAGGAGTTATTTACTCATCTACACATCCCTGCACCAGAGGTAATCTGCAGATTTAATGGGTCATGTTCATAAGGCCCGAAACAGAAGAAAGATGAGTAAAATGGGAAGGTTGTATGTGAAATTATCCAACGAGAACTACTGGTTTATATTTTCCGTTGTAAAGAGTTTTGCTACAGTGTGCCATTTTGAACACACAGTTTAGTTTAGCTGTAGGCAATTTCATTTTCAATACTTACGGAAAAAATAACATTTAAATCAAGCGTCTACATTAAACATGATTCAAGGTGAAAAACTCATTGCAGCTTAATAATGCAATAATAAAAAATAAACACCTCCCACTGTGCCAGATGTGTGATCCTTTTCAAAGCAGCACAGATACAGGGACTCTTTCATGTCCTTTGAGGCCGATCACTTTCGAGCCCAGATGAGATAGATGAGACAGCATGGCAGAGGATCCACTCTACGCCACCTCTGTGTAGATCTGACAACACACGGACCTCTGGGTAAAGGCTAAGTCAATAGTTTAAAGTACATGCCACGACTGGAGGTTGCCCGGCAACCCCCCCACCCCACACCACCAGCAGCAGGGATTGTGGTGCTTTGTGGAGGCTGCCTGAGCATTCAGGACCTGACCGACAGTCTCTCATTAGACCAGTGGAGTGGGAGAGCAGAGCCGAGGCCACAGCATCGGACTGAGACAGAGAGAGGCTGTCTAGGTTAAGGATATCGACTGAATCAGCATCTTGAATGGCCAGGTTTAGGTGTCAAGGGAGATTCTGCTCACCCTTACATCCTGCTTTGGTCATGGGATGAATAGAGATGTTTTATAGCAGATCCTATTCTCCAAGCCCAAAACCGTGCAAGGGGTATAAGTAATCATTACTGAGCCACTCTAAAATGCACAATGATTTTAATGCTAGTCAAAGGATTTGAATTTAGGATGCTTAACATTTATAGGGAATGAATGTGCCTGCTCAAAATCTTACATCAAGTCGCTAGACGTTAGAAGACAGACAAAGCACCAACATATCTGTTTTTGTCATGTGGCATAATCTAACCCCAGACTAATTTCACTGCATATAGGCCTATAGCCGAATACTGCGATTTCGCAACAGTAATAGAGCTCTCCTCGCTCTACTATGGGAACACTCATCCATTAATGCAGACATATCTAGTTGAGTTCAATACACATGACATTAAACATGAAATCGCTACGGTTTGCAATAATATCCTGTGTGCGACTCGAGAGTTATAATAAATCTGCAGTACGTCGGTAGATTTCTTTGAGTCACTGAGTATTTGGGTCATTTGTTCCAAGAATCTGGGATGCATTAGTGTGCGGGTGTCCGTGAGAATCTACCACTAGCCATCCTCTGCCATTACACTCATGTGGGAATGGCTCCGACAGCTAGAGTGCTGCCTCCGCAACAGAATGCAACCCAACAGAATCCCCAAATAAAACCCCTCAGGCCCGATTTACTCTGTTTTCAAACCGCTGTGGAACTCACTTATCATCTTGTTCGAATCCAAATTTAAAAAACGGAATGCCAAAACATGTTATGCTTGTCAGTTAGCTAGGCATGGTTGATTCCTTTTTAACATGATACAAGTTGTATCTCATCTTTTATCATGCCATATTCTAAATGAAATAATACACTGGTAAATCTGGCATACATATGGAAACTTTCAATTAACGGAAGATGGCTATTCATATGACTGCAGACACCAAACCACTGACTAGATCGTCTACATGATGTTGAACGACGACATGGACAAACCACATACATATCATAATGAACCATGTTCATTTCATGTATGCTCTTACATGCCCATAGACAGTGGACAAATAATCTATTCTGAAATACATCTCATTACTGCCTTAATTTTGCTGGACCTCAGAAAGAGTAGCTGCTGCCAAGTCAGCAGCTAATGGGGATCCATAATAAATACAAATAACACCATTTCAATATAAAATATACTAGGCTGGCTGACACAAAGGAACCCTTACAAAATGTTGTTTTTATGGAGGCGGTGTACTGCAGGCCTTCTCCATTTATACACCGTTCCACTTCACACCAACGTTACTGGAAACTATCTATGTAACAAGCTGTGATCCATAAGTAACGGAGACCAGACATAATTTCCATATATATTGAATGACCTTTCCTTGCAGTGGCTGTGAGAGACTAGTGCACCCCGTGTCCCATTTAACATGGTCTATATTACATGATTCCAGACAATCTAAAGATTGTGCCAACATGCCAAAACCTTTATCATATTGTATGGCGATTACAGTAATCTCTGGCAAATCGGTGACCTTCCCTCCACGGGCTATCGCCAGCTCTGGTAATTCTCCCTGACATCAGGGAAGCAGTTGAGTTGACGAGCAGATGCAGACAGGTGATCAGCCTGTGTCATTTATCCTACTCATGATGACAGAGACAAGCCGATGACAGTGTTCTACCGCTGCTGACCTCAGTTACAGGGAACATTGCTTAATCGTGTGTGTGACAGACAAAAATACTCAAAACTCAGACCATTCTAGGATGGCCCATGCTGTTCACTTACAGTATTTATGAAAATTTGTGGGGTGTTTTCTGGCAAGCACTCACTGTGTGTAGGAGTGTGTCTGTTCGACAGAATGTCTAAAATGTTCTCTCTATTCCACCTTTGACATCCGCTGTGCAGCCAGAGACAAGAGAACACAAAAGGTTATGAGAGTGTAATTTATTCCTCATCTTATTAGCTTGTTAACACAACAAGCTAATAACTGCAGAAGACAGACAGAACCAAGCACAAGACAGAAACTATGCCAGCATTTGTAGTTCAGTTCAAGGTCAAAAACTGTCAATGCGTACAAAATAATAATAATAATTCAAATATGCTGCCAGAAGGCAAAGTAGCAACAACCATACTAAATCAACAAATGAAAAAGGCATTTGAGTACATGTTCATGTGTTGAATTGTTAACGTACAAGGCCAGGGAACCTTATGGATGTGGTGACTAGAGAATGTGCCTTCTTATGCAGTACCAATTGAACATGTACTTGGTGCAAGTGGCCCAATCCACAGTTCCTTAAAATAATTGAGCAAAAACCTTTTATACCTCAAGCTGTTCAGTATGTTGCTGTATAAAAACGTCTCAAAATTGACCACCACAGCAAAAGGTGTTGTATAAAAGAGTAACGGAACCCATAATTGAATGTGATTCAGTCTGTTTTGGCGCTTTTTAATGCTGCCATGTGCAAATAGAGCTATTATCTTAATTATTCACCATTCCAGTTCATTTCCCTTAGGCACTTTTCTTTACTAATGGCATAGTCATTCAGTTAAGATCTTCCGTTCCATTGGCGCGGTGGCGGTTATCAGAAAGGGAACTTAATGACGCAATCTTTGTTTCCACTGACCGTGAAAGCAAAGCGCCAACGACCAATTACCATGTAGCTCAGCAACAGAGGTGACACCTCCCTCCCCAGACTTTCGTCTTTATTTGCACAAATGACATGGTTTGTTTTTAAATCAAGCCTTTTATTGTTCATCCTTACTATGAATACTGTAATTATTTGCCTGTGATTTATCCTGAAACAAGCATTTATGGCAGAAATGGTTGAATATGTGCACGGTTTCTTCGAGTACAAGTGAACCACATACAAATATTTACCCCTAACAGACCATTTCACATGCTGGTTCAATCAACTTAAACTACCTTCCATTTGGAATTGATGAGAATGTGTACTTTGGAAGGTACTTCAGATACTTTTATGACATCAATAGGTAATACAATCTTTTCTATTCCCATTCCTCCATTTTAATTACTAAGATGTTTCTAAAAAAACAGGGACTTTGGTGGGTAAACATCTCTCTCCTCGCAGCATTGCTGGTGCCTGAAGCAAGCTTCTTATGCATTGCAAATGTTTGTCTCAGGACTCTCCATAAATAATGTATAACATATATCATAATACACAGGCTTCGCATACATGAATGACTCAAAATGATGGAGTCATTAAAAAATAAAAATAAATCACTTAACCCACAGAGTTTGTGTGTACTGAACTGAAGTATATCACAACAAAGGAGGCCATACTTGAAGTAGCTACATCAGAAAAGCACTGCTGCTCTCACTCCAAACCCTTAACCAGTCAGCCACGACCACAGGTTTTTTCAGTACACATAATCCTCCCACAAAGCTGCAGCTCCCGGGGCAGTTGCTTGGCCTTGTGGCCAAGGAAATAGACTCGTTACCAGAAGGTTACTGGCAGAGATGAGTGGTGTGGTGTTATTCTTTGGTGAAGCACATGATTTATAGCCTGGTTTCCGTCTCTATTCAGCTATTACCTTCCACTCCTTTCGGCAATTCGATCATTAATGAGCTCGAGGAGATCAAAGGATTTGATCCTGAATCGATAACCCGCACAGCTATCATCCAATCACAATGTTTATGCAAATTAGACTGATAGAAAAACGTTCTAATTTACTTCATAAATTTAATTGGAAACATTCTAACATTGAAATGTATTACATCAGAATTCCCATTGTAAACAAACATTGGGTGTTGGAAGAACAGATGCTTCCCCATTTAATGCATTTTTACCACCAGACAATGTGATCAGACAATGTGATCAGAGAAGCTGAATAACAATAAACACAACATGCAACAATTTCAAATATTTTACTGAAGTACAGTTCATTAAAGGAAATCAGTAAATTGAAATAAATTCATTAGGCCCTAATCTATGGATTTCACATGACTGGGAATACAGATATGCATATGGTGATCACAGATACCTTATTTTTTTTTTTTTAAAGGTAGGGGCGTGGATCAGAAAAACAGTCAGTATCTGGTGTGACCACCATTTCCCATACGCAGCGCGACATCTCCTTTGCATAGACTTGATCATGCTGTTGATTGTGGCCTGTGGAATGTTGTCCCAGTCCTCTTCAATGGCTGTGCGAAGTTGCTGGATATTTGCAGTAACTGGAACACTCTGTCGGACACGTCGATCCAGAACATCCCAAAGATGCTCAATGGGCACCATGTCTGGTGAGTATGCAGACCATGAAGAACTGGGTCATTTTCAGCTTCCAGGAATTGTGTACAGATCCTTGTGACATGGGGTCATACATTATTATGCTGAAACATGAGGTGACGGTGGCGGATGAATGGGACGACAATGGGCATCAGGATCTCGTCACTGTATCTCTATGCATTCAAATTGCCATCGATAAAATGCAATTGTGTTCGTTGTCCGTAGCTTATGCCTGTCCATATCATAACCTCACAGCCACCATGGGGCACTCTGTTCACAATGTTAACATCAGCAAACCACTCAGCCACACGACATCTGCCCGGTACAGTTGAAACCGGGATTGATCCATGAAGAGCACACTTTTTCAGCGTGCCAGTGGCCATTGAAGGTAAGCATTTGCCCACTGAAGTCGGTTGCGATGCCAAACTGCAGTCAGGTAGAGATCCTGGTGAGGACAACAAGGATGAGCTTCCCCGAGGAGGTTTCTGACAGTTAGTGCAGAAATTGTTTGCTTGTGCAAACCCACAGTTTCATCAATGTCCGGTTAGCTCGACTCAGACCATCCCGCAGGTAAAGAAGCTGAATGTGGAGGTCCTGGGCTGGCATGGTTACACATGGTCTGCAGTTGATGTGAGGCCAGTTTAACATACTGCCAAATTCTCGAAAATGACATTGAGGCGACTTATGGTAGAGAAATGAACATTCAATTCTCTGGCAACAGCTCTGGTTGACATTCCTGCAGTCAGCATACCAATTGCACGGTCCTTCAAAACTTGAGACATCTGTGGCATTGTGTTGTGTGACAAAACTGCACATTTTAGAGTGGCCTTTTATTGTCCCCAGCACAAGGTGGACCTGTGTAATGATAATTTTGTTTAATCAGCTTCTTGAAATGCCACACCTGTCAGGTCAATGGATTATCTTGGCAATGAGAAATGCTCACTAACAGGGATGTAAACAAATTTGTGCACAGAATAAGAGAGAAGAGAGAGGCCAGTGGAGATGCATGAATTGCGCAAAAAGTGAACAGTGAAGACAGAGAAGAGAGAAGTTAATTCATAGGCTGGGGCATTAACAGTGGTGGAAAAAGTACCCCATTGTCATATTTGAGTAAAAGTAAAGATACCTTAATAGAAAATTACTCAAGTAAAAGTGAAAGTCACAAAGTAAAACACTACTTGAGTACAAATCTAAAAGTATTTGGTTTTAAATATACTTAAGTATCAAAAGTAAAAGTATTAATAATTTTTAATTCCTTATTTTAAGCAAACCAGACGCCACCGTTTTCTTGTTTTTTATTTATTTACTGATTGTCGGGCCACACTTCAACACTCAGACATAATTTACAAACAAAGCATGTGTGTGCAGTGCGTCCATCAGATCAGAGGCAGTAGTGATGACTAGGGATGTTCTCTTGATAAGTGCATGAATTTGACAATTTTCCTGTCCTGCTAAGCATTCAAACATGTAATGAGTGCTTTTAGGTGTCAGGGAAAATGTATGGAGTAAAGAGTACATTATTTTCTTTAAGAATGCAATGAAGTAAATGTTAAAGTTGACAGAAAGGTAAATCGTAAAGCAAAGTACAGATACCCCAAAAAGTTACTTAAGTAGTACTTTAAAGTATTTTTACTTAAGTACTTTACACTAATGGTCATTAATCCACCATTTGTATGCTAGTCTACATATTGTAATGAGTGCTTTTAGGTGTCAGGGAAAATGTATGGAGTATTGAATGTATTGAATTTGCAGACGTATTGCTGTGCTTTTTGTTGCTGTGCGTTTTGTTGCCAACCTTACTTTGCTAGCTGACAACTTTACGTTTTTTTCTTTTTACTTTTTAATTACCGTTTATATTTTTAGTTTTTCCATCACAACTTTTTTCCCTCATTCAACTTTTTCACTCCGGACGCTTTATCTGGACATGGTTCGTCAGCACTTTCAACAGCCGAAGCTAAGTAGTAACATTAACATGATGTCTTTTAATTGCAGTCGCTGTACTCATAATATACAGGAGAACGATCGCCTTACGGCGAGGATAGCTGTGCTGTAAGCCCAGCTTCAGACGCAATCGTTAGGCAAGGGTAATTTCAGTGTAGGAAAGGAAGAAACAGCGTCTGTGCCACCAGTAAGTACAGATACTAACGTTAGTATAAATCCCCCCGCACAGTCCCCGCAGCCGGACAACTTTCTCATGGCTTCTGGAGGGAAATCCTGTAGGAATGCTCAACTGGTGTCGCTCATTCAGCCGACAGAAACTTTCAACCGGTTTTCCCCATTAAGTAGCGAGTCGGAGTCTGAGGCCGAGTTTTCTCTTGTCTCTACTCCTCCCGTTACGGGGTCTGAGACGCCGAAGGCTCCCACCATTAGCTCTGACAAATTGAAAACCCTAGTCATTGGCGACTCCATTACCCGCAGTATTAGACTTAAAACGAATCACCCAGCGATCATACACTGTTTACCAGGGGGCAGGGCTACCGACGTTAAGGCTAATCTGAAGATGGTGCTGGCTAAAGCTAAAACTGGCGAGTGTAGAGAGTATAGAGATATTGTTATCCACGTCGGCACCAACGATGTTAGGATGAAACAGTCAGAGGTCACCAAGCGCAACATAGCTTCAGCGTGTAAATCAGCTGGAAAGATGTGTCGGCATCGAGTAATTGTCTCTGGCCCCCTCCCAGTTAGGGGGAGTGACGAGCTCTACAGCAGAGTCTCACAACTCAATCGCTGGTTGAAAACTGTTTTCTGCCCCTCCCAAAAGATAGAATTTGTAGATAATTGGCCCTCTTTCTGGGACTCACCCACAAACAGGACCAAGCCTGACCTGCTGAGGAGTGACGGACTCCATCCTAGCTGGAGGGGTGCTCTCATCTTATCTACCAACATAGACAGGGCTCTAACTCCACAATGAAATAGGGTGCAGGCCAGGCAGCAGGCTGTTAGCCAACCTGCCAGCTTAGTGGAGTCTGCCACTAGCATAGTCAGTGTAGTCAGCTCAGCCATCCCCATTGAGACTGTGTCTGTGCCTCGAACTAGGTTGGGCAAAACTAAACATGGCGGTGTTCGCCTTAGCAATCTCATTAGGATAAAGACCTCCTCCATTCCTGCCATTATTGAAAGAGATCGTGATACCTCATCTCAAAATAGGGTTACTTAATGTTAGATCCCTCACTTCAAAGGCAGTTATAGTCAATGAACTAATCACTGATCACAATCTTGATGTGATTGGCCTGACTGAAACATGGCTTAAGCCTGATGAATTTACTGTGTTAAATTAGGCCTCACCTCCTGGTTACATTAGTGACCATATCCCCTGTGCATCCTGCAAAGGTGGAGGTGTTGCTAACATTTATGATAGCAAATTTCAATTTACAAAAAAGAAAATGACGTTTTCGTCTTTTGAGCTTCTAGTCATGAAATCTATGCAGCCTACTCAATCACTTTTTATAGCTACTGTTTACAGGCCTCCTGGGCCATATACAGCGTTCCTTTCTGAGTTCCCTGAATTCCTATCGGACTTTGTAGTCATAGCAGATAATATTCTAATTTTTGGTGATTTTAATATTCATATGGAAAAGTCCACAGACCCACTCCAAAAGGCTTTCGGAGCCATCATCGACTCAGTGGGTTTTGTCCAACATGTCTCTGGACCTACTCACTGGCACAGTCATACTCTGGACCTAGTTTTGTCCCATGGAATAAATGTTGTAGATCTTAATGTTTTTCCTCATAATCCTGGACTATCGGACCACCATTTTATTACGTTTGAAATCGCAACAAATAATCTGCTCAGACTCCAACCAAGGAGCATCAAAAGTCGTGCTATAAATTCTCAGACAACACAAAAATTCCCTGATGCCCTTCCAGACTCCTTCTGCCTACCCAAGGACGTCAGAGGACAAAAATCAGTTAACCACCTAACTGAGGAACTCAATTTAACCTTGCGCAATACCCTAGATGCAGTTGCACCCCTAAAAACGAAAAACATTTGTCATAAGAAACTAGCTCCCTGGTATACAGAAAATACCCGAGCTCTGAAGCAAGCTTCCAGAAAATTGGAACGGAAATGGCGCCACACCAAACTGGAAGTCTTCCGACTAGCTTGGAAAGACAGTACCGTGCAGTATCGAAGAGCCCTCACTGCTGCTCGATCATCCTACTTCTCCAACTTAATTGAGGAAAATAAGAACAATCCTAAATTTCTTTTTGATACTGTTGCAAAGCTAACTAAAAAGCAGCATTCCCCAAGAGAGGATGGCTTTCACTTCAGCAGTAATAAATTCATGAACTTCTTTGAGGAAAAGATCATGATCATTAGAAAGCAAATTACGGACTCCTCTTTAAATCTGCGTATTCCTCCAGGGCTTAGCTGTCCTGGATCTGCACAGCTCTGCCAGGGCCTGGGATCGGGAGAGACACTTAAGTGTTTTAGTACTATATCTCTTGACACAATGATGAAAATAATCATGGCCTCTAAACCTTCAAGCTGCATACTGGATCCTATTCCTACTAAACTACTGAAAGAGCTGCTTCCTGTGCTTGGCCCTCCTATGTTGAACATAATAAACGGCTCTCTATCCACCGGATGTGTACCAAACTCACTAAAAGTGGCAGTAATAAAGCCTCTCTTGAAAAAGCCAAACCTTGACCCGGAAAATATAAAAAACTATCGGCCTATATCGAATCTTCCATTCCTCTCAAAAAAAATTGAAAAAGCTGTTGCGCAGCAACTCACTGCCTTCCTGAAGACAAACAATGTATACGAAATGCTTCAGTCTGGTTTTAGACCCCATCATAGCACTGAGACTGCACTTGTGAAGGTGGTAAATGACCTTTTAATGGCGTCAGACCGAGGCTCTGCATCTGTCCTCGTGCTACTAGACCTTAGTGCTGCCTTTGACACCATCGATCACCACATTCTTTTGGAGAGACTGGAAACCCAAATTGGTCTACACGGACAAGTTCTGGCCTGGTTTAGATCTTATCTGTCGGAAAGATATCAGTTTGTCTCTGTGAATGGTTTGTCCTCTGACAAATCAACTGTACATTTCGGTGTTCCTCAAGGTTCCGTTTTAGGACCACTATTGTTTTCACTATATATTTTACCTCTTGGGGATGTCATTCGAAAACATAATGTTAACTTTCACTGCTATGCGGATGACACACAGCTGTACATTTCAATGAAACATGGTGAAGCCCCAAAATTGCCCTCGCTAGAAGCCTGTGTTTCAGACATAAGGAAGTGGATGGCTGAAAACGTTCTACTTTTAAACTCGGACAAAACAGAGATGCTTGTTCTAGGTCCCAAAAAACAAAGAGATCTTCTGTTAAATCTGACAATTAATCTTGATGGTTGTAAAGTCGTCTCAAATAAAACTGTGAAGGACCTCGGCGTTACTCTTGACCCTGATCTCTCTTTTGACGAACATATCAAGACTGTTTCAAGGACAGCTTTTTTCCATCTACGTAACATTGCAAAAATCAGAAATTTTCTGTCCAAAAATGATGCAGAAAAATGTATCCATGCATTTGTTACTTCTAGGTTAGACTACTGCAATGCTCTACTTTCCGGCTACCCGGATAAAGCACTAAATAAACTTCAGTTAGTGCTAAATACGGCTGCTAGAATCCTGACTAGAACCAAGAAATTTGATCATATTACTCCAGTGCTAGCTTCCCTACACTGGCTTCCTGTTAAGGCAAGGGCTGATTTCAAGGTTTTACTGTTAACCTATAAAGCGTTACATGGGCTTGCTCCTACCTATCTTTCCGAGTTGGTCCTGCCGTACATACCTACACGTACGCTACGGTCACAAGACGCAGGCCTGCTAATTGTCCCTAGAATTTCTAAGCAAACAGCTGGAGGCAGGGCTTTCTCCTATAGATCTCCATTTTTATGGAATGGTCTGCCTACCCATGTGAGAGACGCAGATTCGGTCTCAACCTTTAAGTCTTTACTGAAGACTTATCTCTTCAGTAGGTCATATGATTGAGTGTAGTCTGGCCCAGGAGTGTGAAGGTGAACGGAAAGGCTCTGGAGCAACGAACCGCCCTTGCTGTCTCTGCCTGGCCGGTTCCCCTCCACTGGGATTCTCTACCTCTAACCCTATTACAGGGGCTGAGTCACTGGCTTACTGGTGCTCTTTCATGCCGTCCCTAGGAGGGGTGCGTCACTTGAGTGGGTTGAGTTACTGACGTGATCTTCCTGTCTGGGTTGGCGCCCCCCCTTGGTTTGTGCTGTGGTGGAGATCTTTGTGGGCTATACTCGGCCTTGTCTCAGGATGGTAAGTTGGTGGTTGAAGATATCCCTCTAGTGGTGCGGGGGCTGTGCTTTGGCAAAGTGGGTGGGGTTATATCCTTCCTGTTTGGCCCTGTCCGGGGGTATCATCGGATGGGGCCACAGTGTCTCCTGACCCCTCCTGTCTCAGCCTCCAGTATTTATGCTGCAGTAGTTTATGTGTCGGGGGGCTAGGGCCAGTTGGTTATATCTGGAGTACTTCTCCTGTCTTATCCAGTGTCCTGTGTGAATTTAAGTATGCTCTCTCTAATTCTCTCCTTCTCTCTTTCTTTCTCTCTCTCGGAGGAACTGAGCCCTAGGACCATACGTCAGGACTACCGGGCATGATGACTCCTTGCTGTCCCCAGTCCACCTGGCCTTGCTGCTGTCCCAGTTTCAACTGTTCTGCCTGCAGTTATGGAACCCCTACCTGTCCCAGACCTGCTGTTTTCAACTCTTAATTATCGGCTATGAAAAGCCAACTGACATTTATTCCTGATTATTATTTGACCATGCTTGTCATTTATGAACATTTTGAACATCTTGGCCATGTTCTGTTATAATCTCCACCCGGCACAGCCAGAAGACGACTGGCCACCCCTCATAGCCTGGTTCCTCTCTAGGTTTCTTCCTAGGTTTTGGCCTTTCTAGGGTGTTTTTCCTAGCCACTGTGCTTCTACACCTGCATTGCTTGCTGTTTGGGGTTTTAGGCTGGGTTTCTGTACAGCACTTCGAGATATTAGCTGATGTACGAAGGGCTATATAAAATAAACTTGATTGATTGATTGATTGATATTAGGCCATGCCTATTATAGTGAATTCAGGCGACGTGACAAAACTTTGTTGCCCTTTGCTCAAACATATGAAATGCCGTTTGGGTCTTTGCGTGTCAAAAAAGATACACGTCAAAACACTATTTGACGCATCAAATAAGCTTTTCATTTGACACAGCAAATAACACAATTCTATTATAGAATGTTGTGTGTGCTGAATTTGCACGTGCAAGTAGGGACAATCCAGATGTTACAATCCAGCAGATTGTAACATCTCTGAAAAAAGATACCCTTTTAACCTACCTCGGTGTAAAGATCACCAAAAATCTGTGAATGATCTGTGAATGATCTTAATTTGAACCCTGATCTTAATTTGAACCCTGTAACTGAATCTGTCCCCAAAAAAGTATCCTCATGGTTAGGGAGGGATTTAAGTCTTCATGGAAGGGTGCTTTTATCCAAAGCTGAGGGGCTATCTTTTTTCATCTATTGACATTCCCAAATCCACTTTCTGTACCTTAGATAGGCTATTGTACAACTGCATATGGAAAAACAAGCCACATAAGATAAAAAGAGATGTTATCACCAACAAGGTTTGTGATGGCGGTCTAAATGTCTGACTTCACTCTCTTTAAATCAGATATCTAAGGTCAACTGGATTAAAAAGATACATAAAAAATCCTCAGTTTCTGGAATATTATACCTCATTTT
This sequence comes from Salvelinus namaycush, assembly GCF_016432855.1. Classification (NCBI taxonomy): domain Eukaryota; kingdom Metazoa; phylum Chordata; class Actinopteri; order Salmoniformes; family Salmonidae; genus Salvelinus; species Salvelinus namaycush. The sequence goes on from NC_052343.1 coordinate 11,154,310, forward strand.
GTTTTTCAGAAGTTCGGGGGGCTTCATTTTTCACTACAAAGTCCATATATTGTGGGTAAACTTCCTGTGAAACTGGCGGCTTTTCACAAGCAGGCTTTAATGTGCTGGGCTTTGTTGTATAAACAACTTTTCACCTCAAATGTTTTATATGGAACAATGGGTCGATATTACATAGAAACAAGATGTTATTTTACCATAAATGGTTCTCGAAAAACATTGTCCTTGTCAGCCAATTAGTTAATATTAGTGGTAATCTATTTACGTTGAGATAATTTATGGAAAGATACAACTTTGAGGTTTCAAACAAGGAATATGACACTGTTATAAAAGCTATACCTAGTGGGATAAAAACTTTACTTCAGAATAATGCATATTTTGGAATGTCCACGATTGTAAGCGATATCCAGGTGAACGGCATAGGTCTACTAGATACGAAATTCAACAATCGTTTATTAAGGGATATTTTCTACAGGAAGTCTGTTGGGCTTCATCGTTTGATGTAAACTGGTGCTGTGCTTGGCTCACTCCACACAAATTTATGGTGACCAATAAAGTAAAGGAGATCTCCTTTAAGATTATCCATAGATTCTATCCGTGTAATAGCTTGATTTCGAAATATATACCTGATGTTACCATTGAATGCAGTTTTTGTGAACTAGAAACTGAATCTATTGAACACTTATTCTGTCATTGTTTATATAGTGAAGTGTTCTGGACTGATGTAAAAGTATATCTTGGTCTCAATTTGCATACAACCATTGGAATTTCTAAGTTTGACATTATTTTACCACACTGATCAATTTATGAAGAAAAATACCCTTTTCTTAATTTTTTTAATCTGATTTGGAAAACTATTTAGTCATTAAAATGTATACAAAACAAAATGTTTAAAAAAATGTATTCGCTACATGTCTGTATTTGAATTGATATGTGAATTAGTTGTATTTTTTCTAATTTCTTTGTGGAATCCCTCTGGCTGTTATGTTTATGTTTTGCATGTTACTGTTAATAAAAAAAAAAAAATATATATATATCTTTTTTTTTTAAAGCCAAGCGCCACCATTACGATCACTGTCAAAACTGTACAATACCGCATTGGTAATAAGGCATTATTTGTTCGACCGAATGTGAAAACATCTGTGTAAGCATTTGATATTAGATCAGGATCAAATGAACAGGATCAAAAACGTTAGCAAATATCTTTGATACAGATGTTATCAACAACTTCTGGGGTAACTAGCTAGCTTTAGCTTGGTACCTAATTTAGCTAGCACCAACGCAACCAGCCTGGAAAAAAACAACAAATGAACAGTAGAAACTGCAGTAATTTTCAATATTCTTAGCAATGATTTGGGAATCCATTAGAGTAAGTATTAGCTAGGTAGCCACTTGTTGTTCTGCTATTGAAAAAAACTAGCTGGCCTGTTGCCCAAAACTAACGTTATAAGCATCCAGCTAGCTTCATCTGACTACTATACTGTAATGACCTGACTAGATCATAAAGGAACAATTGTCCAGACAGAGGATTGAGTTTACGAATGGACGGTTTATTAAACCAACTTTACACAGGCTACTGTTTGGCCGTAGCCCACGCCAAATAAATGAAAGATAACCCACAAGCCAATCGTGACCTTCTCTTGTGAAGCCCAGACGTAAAGAGAGAGAACAAAGGCTAAACCTGGTCTTAAATTCCAATGCTCCATCCCCCTGCCCAACCCCCCTCCACGCCACTCCGCCAACCGCCAGGATGCCCGGCATCAGAACATTCCAGGCATTCCCGTGATTGGCAGTTAGCAGGTTGATTGACATGTCGGACCCCGCGAACACTGGGTACTGGTAGGTACAACACAACCACCTACTAGCCTACCACATAACACACAGCTGTCTGTGCGGGTCGCTACAATACTATGACCGGACCGGGTTGTGAAGCTAGCCACAATAAGGATTAGCCACAATAGTGGAATTTGCGGTTCACCTTTAAAATAAAAGTCCCTCTTTGAAAGTGATGCAGAAGGTTACAATTGGTGAAATCATGTCATATTTAGACTTGATAATGTTAAACATGGTTGGAGTGTTGGAATGTGGAGCAATGAAATGGGGTATCAGTCTACTCGGTGACACCCAGAGAACACAACTGTGAAGAGTTTACGGGAATATTAGCGTTGTAGCGCTTATTGTGGGACTTTGACTGTGGGAAATAACCTCCCTAGTCTGCCTATTGTGCGTATTGACATTCATATTGCATTGTACAGCCGAACCCCATCTTACCCCATTTAATTGATCCCCAACTGTTAGGCACCAGCCTACTCGCAATGGCTGTCTGGTATTATGATGCAATAATTTACATAGTAATGTAGAATGTTCACTCAAATTATGTTAACTGATGAGGCTCATGCAACGGAATGTATTTTTAGTTCTCCCAGTTGAGTTAAATCAGTAAATCACAGCCCATATTGATAGGTACTTGGGATTCAAATTTCAGCCAACTAACTGACCCTAAACCGGTCCACAAACAGGTAAATTTTTTCATAAACAGTAAAATTACTTGACCAACAGAAAATATGATCAGAGATCTGTATACAATGACGAGATGCTTATGTTTCCACTCTAACAATGGCAGTCGTCCCAAGGCAGGAAGGCAGGCAACAAGTTTAGGCCCAAAATAAGCCCATAGAAACGCATTGGATTTATTTTGGACAGATCTGGGTGAGAGTAAAACCTCTCACTTCGCCTCTTCCTCTCTGATACTATGTATGCATACAAGGACTGGACATTTTTCATTAAGCGCATGGAAACATGAAACATTAGCAAGCCTATCGTCCTACAGTCAAAAGGCTATAGCCTATTATTGAACATGCAACTCGTGTAATGAAGCAGTTAATAAAACACATTTTCAAACATTTGCGGAAAACAGTTCTAAAACTGCGCACCTAATGCGAGCAGTTCCATATGTGACAGAGATTAAAATCTCATCTAGAAATTTAGAGGGGGAATCTAATAGCAACTATGATGGGTTGCTAAAATGACTAGGATTGTGCCTTTGGCTTCTGGACAACGATAGAGAGTTGATATGAAAACCAATAGAACAAGAGATAAATGCTGGTTAATGGCATGAGGAAGTCTATAAAATAATTGCCTCCACGTTTCTATAGCTTGATTTTTGCAGAGCTGCTTCATTATTTGAAGTAAAGTAAAACGTAAAGGTTTCAAACAATTATACCGCTTCAAGCTCACACGGCAAAGTGGTGGGTGGCGCTCTGATAGGCAGGCTATAGCCTATGCATCCGAATGGGGAATGGGAGGACGCGCTTTACGATTTGAGATTGACAAATCAAAACAGCTAATTTTTAATAAATCGTGGCCACCAAAAAGTTATCACACGATGTCATTTAGAATTGTTATTTTTTGCGCAATGACTGCGCTTACAAAAGCAGATTTCACTCCAGTAGCCTACAGGCGTTTTGAGGAGCAACTCTCCCGCTGTCTGACAGGTGGTGGGCTATTCCGCTCCTCAAACTAGGCTCTGTATGCTGTGCCCGTGTGATAAACAAAATGCATGACAACTAACGAAAAGCCACACGCACCAATTGGATTCAACAAAATTATGCAAATGACCCTATAGAGCAATAAGCATGACGGGTCAAATGTATTTTCGGCAACTAACCGACTAACATCCCTAATGTGTACACTTCCTGCTTTTACTCTATGGGTACACTTGCAATGGCCGCCAGTCCACCCATTATGCGACCAATGACTTTAATATTTTAGGCCTAGGCCACATTTGTGCCGACACGGCAGAAAAAAGGGTATTATTCATTCATATAGGCTCTCAGGTTATTACTCATCTGATAATGACACTTCATTTACAAGTTGTCACCACGAGAAATCTCAGTTGATTATGATGAACAAATTGTAAATTTTTGTCTGTACAATAGAAATAACTGAGATGGTAAAATGAAGCCTAATCCTCTTGGAACGGTCTATTATTTGTAACTCGGAGAAACCCATTAAGCTTTGAGATGGTATCCCTGCCAAAATGGTAATGGCATCAAGAGCAACTGTTTACTTTGGAGTTATTTGTTCCTTTGTCAAGATTTGACTGTTTGCTTACACGTTAGCTGTGGATTACTATCCTGTCAGTCTCAATGACCTAAACGGCTTGTGTGAACCAATTGTGTAATGGCTAGACTTCACCATAGAGTGGCCACGTGATGTGTCACACTTGGATTCCCATAGAACACATTAACATTTGGGACAAATGTTTATGGGAAGTGCTGCACAAACGAGGACATTGAGAATCCAATGACACGCATGAATCAAGACAGGCTGTGTTAGCTTTCAAACAAGTGCCTTGGTGGAGGGCAATAAGGATAAATTAAAATGAGATGATGTCTGAGGTCTGGAACAAAGCATGTTACATTCAGTCACTCACAGCTCATTTCTTTTCCACTAAACTTTCTCTGCAAAACAACTGACAGACTGTTCATTAGAACATTCCTAGTTCATCAGATGCTACACCAGCTCAGTTTTATCAAAAGCATATGAGGTGAAACATTTGAAATCGTGTACAGGTGTAGGATCTCAGTTTGACCTACATTGCCACAGCAAAATAATCATGCTGCAACAGGATTTGTACATTTAGTCCATAATGTTGCTTGATGGGTGGTTAGGCTATTAGCTGGCCAAAAGTAGACTACATAAAAAGTGCAATACTGTTAATATAGCCATGTGTTTGTTTATGTAAATCAATTCTCAGCAACAAAAGACTGATCAAATTAAGATCCTGCATTTGTACTAGTGTTTAATATTTTCCCTGTGTTTTACAAAATGTTCCATCCCAAGAATAAATCACTTTCCTCCCGAGTAACCTTGTATTTCTCGCCAAAACTGGAAGTGTCATTCTAAAGCATATAAATATGTCAAGCCTGATGCTACCTGAGCCAGATTATGAGCCCTACATTAAAACACATTTTAGGAGCCCAAACACCAAAAAGCACCAATGATTGTGCTGTTATCCAATAGGTGTACATATGATAGGCTATCGCACATTACGCACGACAGAAAAACATAAAAGCCCATATGTATGCTCTCTTGGGTAAATAAATGAAACAAGCACCAGTAATCTTTTTGAGTGTGGATTGTATTACTGTACTGAATTATATGGACTGGAATTACACACCCCGTTCAAACCATGAAGCTGGGAGAGAACACACAATGCTGGTGGAAAACATGCACGCAGAAACCCCAAAATAAAACAAATCCCATCCCAGACATAGATTACGATAGTGAAACTGATCAGCCATATGTTTATGTTGTAATGGATGTTTGCCATCAGTTTATCACTAAACCACCCAAAACACACCCACCCACATTGTAAATACCAATCCCAGACATTATGATAGGGAAATTGATCATGGATGTTTATGTAGTAATCCTATGGATGTTTGGCCATCAGGACATCCCAGTTTTACACTAAAACCTAGTTGAATCAGATGTCAATTAAAACCCTGCACAACCAGACCCAGTAGCGCTCTGTTCAGGCAGAGGGTTGGTCACCACCATTAACACCAACTCCGCCACCACTAACACCAATTTGATTTTGAAATTTAATTATGGTCCATTTACAATTTGTATAATTAGTAGTGCTTGACTTGGGATGAAAGAATGCAGGAGCGGTCTTTTCCCAAGTAGGTCTATTAGACCATTTTCACAAATTACATTATGCTATTGAGACCTCTGATTATTCTCTGTTAAGGGTTAATACACTTTTAACCAACTTTCCATTATTATAGTCTACATGAAAAGTAAGCATTATTGACTGGAAGGCTGCTGTGTCTGATCCCATGTAGACCTACCATCTCCTGCCATAGTGCCCTTGATCAAGGTACCGGTCAGTCACGTTGTCAACATGTGGTCAACCTTTCATCTGGAGAGCTCCTGGGTGTGCAGGCTTGGCTTTTGATTCAGCCCTGAAACACCCAAGTCTGCTTATCAAGATCATGTTGAGCAGTCGATGTTTAAGCTACAACGTGTTTAGGCCAGGGCTTGAACAAGTAGCTATACTGGAGGATGGTTGCCATAATTGCAACCCAATACCTTTGTCTTTATAAAATTATTCCCTAATTAAATTAATCAAATGGATGATTTAGGCTACTTCAAAAGCTAAAATATTCATGTATCAGGGGAGATCGATGCACATTATTTGTCGCAATTACATGGCTATTGTTTAATAGAGGGGAATACCATCTTATTTAATAGAGGGGAATTCCAGCAGATTTATTTTAGGCTATCCAAAGTGCCGGTGGAAAGGCAACAATGACATTCAAGCTTAGTTAACTAGCGAGATAGCCAATTCAAAACATAACGACTACAAGTTATCTAGTCAGTCTGTTGCCTGTCATTTTATACCTGCTGCTGAAATGTCATACTCTCCCCCCTTGGGCAACTCGCACATACACACACACAGACAAGCACTGAAGGGTCATTCCGATGATGGTTGATATATAGTAAGTGAGTGATTGATACAATTTAAAAGCGTGCCTTGATGAATTACACGAACAAAAATTATTAAACACATTTTTATGACCTCATTTGACAACTTGGAGCAGCGCATGCGCATTTTCAATCTGCGCAATCTCAAATAGCCTACTGTCACACAGAGATTCACGGCACTCCGGACAGCCCAAATCAAGCACTGATAATTAGTAGACTGACGCATTGCCCACCTTTCATAATATTTCCCCTAATGTTGTGAGACGTGCGTATTACTTTCTCTTTCGCTCTCAAAAGCTAAATGAAATACGCTTTGTTCTCATCTTCATCATTGTAAAGACATGCTTGAATAATGTCTAAGATGCAGACGGCGTTCGCTTCTCTTCACAAACATAGAATGGTTATGGTCTGAAGAAATAACTACTATAGCCTATCGCCATCACGAGTTCTCTTTCTCCTTTCAAACTCCCCACAAGTTATTTTGGCTGCTGTATTTAACATTCAGCAAAAAAGAGCAGGGCTGCATCTCTCTTCGAATAGTCTATTAGTATAAGAACTGCACAAAAAAAATGTCCAACAAGCTATTCTAGCCTAGCTTTTCCTGGGGCTCCATAAGAGCTAAGAGAGCTAATACTGTATTACCTAACATAAGTTTGCAAGGACATCCATATACAGCTCTGGAAAACATTAAGTGACCACTGCAAAATTATCAGTTTCTCTGGATTTGCTATTGATAGGTATGTGTTTAGGTAAAATTAACATTTTTGTTTTATTCTATAAACTACTGACAACATTTCACCCAAATTCCAAATAAAAATATTGTCATTTAGAGCACTTATTTACAGAAAATTACAACTGTTCAAAATATAAAAAAAGATGCAGTGTTGTCAGACCTCAAATAATGCGAAGAAAATAAGTTCATATTCATTTTTAAACACAATACTAAGGTTTTAACTTAGGAAGAGTTCAGAAATCAATATTTGGTGGAATAACCCTGATTTTCAAATCACAGCTTTAATGCGTCTTGGCATGCTCTCCATCTGTCTTTCACATTGATGTTGGGTGACTTTATGCCACTCCTGGCACAAAACGTCAAGCAGCTCGGCTCTGTTTGATGGCTTGTGACCATCCATCTTCTTTTTGATCACATTCAAGAGTTTTTCCAACGGGGTTCAGGTCTGGAGGTTGGGCTGGACATGACAGGGTCTTGATCTGGTGGTCCTTCATCCACACCTTGATTGACCTAGCTGTGTGGCATGGAGCATTATCCTGCTGGAAAAAACAATCCTCAGAGTTGGGGAACATTGTCAGCGCAGAAGGAAGCAAGTTTTCTCCCAGGACAACCTTGTACGTGGCTTGATTCATGCGTCCTTCACACACACAAATCTGCCAAATTCTAGCTTTGCTGAGGCACCCCCAGATCATCACCGATACACCACCAAATTTCACAGTGGGTGCGAGACACTGTGGCTTGTAGGCCTCTCTAGGTCTCTGTCTAACCAGTTGACGGCCAGGTATTGGGCAAAGCTGAAAATTGGACTCATCAGAGAAGATGACCTTACTCCAGTCCTCTACGGTCCAATCCTTATGGTCTTTTGCAAACCCCACCCTGGCTCTTCTTTGCTTCTCATTGATGAAGGGCTTTTTTATATCTTTGCACTACTTCAGCCCTGCCCCTAGGAGCCTGTTTCGAACCGTCCTCGCCGTGCACTTCACTACAGCTGCCGTTTGCCATTCTTTTTGTAGGTCACTTGATGTCATCCTACGGTTGTTGAGTGACATTGGAATGAGTTGGCGGTCGTCCCGGTCAGTGGAGAGTCGTTTTCGCCCTCTGCCGGTTTGTAGCTTTGTTGTCCCCGATGTTTTCTGCTTGACCTGTGTTGGAATTAAACAGACACTGGAATGGAAGCCATACATGTAGAGATGCTGATTTAAGAAACATTTGCAGTGGTATCTTAATTCTTTCCAGAGCTTTATATACAGTGATCTCCAAAAGTATTGAAACAGTGACATTTTTGTTTGGCTTTGGCTCATTACTCCAGCACTTTCGAGTTGGAATTACAATTATACAATGACTATGAAGTGCACTGTTGGCTTTAATTCGAGGGTATTTTAATTCATATCGGGTGAACAATTTAGAAATTACAGCACTTTTTGTACGTCGGGGGAAAAAATGATGACATTTAAGAGAAAAACCAACTACCAAATACAAAAACAAATACGCTAGACAAGGTAAGATCTTTTTATGCCTGTAAAATGAATTATGCGGCAAATGTCATTGGAAACACTTTTTTGCTCAATTATTGATATAATAACCATCATATCGACGTAAACTTGGAACAACGCGATGACGCGTGGTCCTCCCATTACGACTCGTCGGGAAAGCATGCAATTTATTAGACTAGAGATGGTTGATGAAATAAGTTATGAACTTCTCAGGGTGGTGAAAGTGTAAGGTGATGAGCTTGATGATCCTTTCCAATAAATATCTAGGGTCTTATTCAGGTGACATGATGATCAATGCTTGTCTGTAGTTTGACAAATCAAAATAATCTTGCCCCTTTGTCCATAATAATCTCACCATGTAGGCTATACAGTGCATTCGGAAACTATTCAGACCCCTTCACTCTTTCCACATTGTTAAGTTACCGCCTTATACTAAAATGTATTAAATATTTGTTTCCCCCCTCAATCTGCACACAATACCCTATAGTGACAAAGCGAAAACAGGTTTAGACATTTTTGTAAATTTATTACAAATGAAACACAGAAATACCTTATTTACATTAGTATTCAGACCCTTTGCTATGAGACTTGAAATTGAGCTCAGGTGCATCCTGTTTCCATTGATCATCCTTGAGATGTTTCTACAACTTGATTGGCATCCACTTGTGTTAATTCTATTGATTGGACATGATTTGGAAAGGCCTACACCTGTCTATTTAAGGTCCCACAGTTGACAGTGCATGTCAGAGCAAAAACCAAGCCATGAGGTCAAAGGAATTGTCCGTAGAGGTCCGAGACAGGATTGTGTCGAGGCTCAGAACTGGGGAAAGGTACCAAAAGATGTCTGCAGCATTGAACTTCCTAAGAACACATTCTCTTCCATTATTCTTAAATGGAAGAAGTTTGGAACCACCAAGACTCTGTCTAGAGCTGGCCGCCTGGCCAAACTGAGCAATCGGGGGAGAAGGGCCTTGGTCAAAGAGGTGACCAAGAACCCAATAGTCACTCCGACAGAGCACCAGAGTTCCTCTGGGGAGATAGGAGAACCTCCCAGAAGGACAACCATCTCTGCAGCACTCCACCAATCAGGCCTTTATGGTAAAGTGGCCAGACGGAAGCCACTCCTCAGTAAAAGACACATGACAGCCCGCTTGGAGTTTGCCAAAAGGCACCTAAAAAGACTCTCAGACCACGAGAAACAAGATGATCTGGTTTGATGAAACCAAGGTTGTACTCTTTGGCCTGAATGCCAAGCGTCACATCTGGAGGAAACCTGGCACCATCCCTATTTTTAATAGTTTAAGCACATTATGTTTGTCTATTGTAGTGACTTAGATGAACATCAGATCAAATGTATTTATGCAGAACTCTAGATAATTCCAAAGAGTTCATACTTTCTCTTGCCACTGTATCGCTCTGGATAAGAGCGTCTGCTAAATGACTTAAATGTAATGTAAATGTATTAGTTATAATATTACTGTAGAACAAGCTATGCTGCAGCAAACATACCTCACTCACATGCCTGTCCCTACCCTGAGCGTTGATGATTGATCATGCAGATAGCAGAACAGAGAAAGCCATAGAGAATACAGATTTAGACATTGCATATAAGTTAAAGGCGCTGCATGGTCAATCTGATGTCTGCATTGGCCGTGCAGCATTTAGGGTGATACGGCCTATGCAGAAGTCAGGGCATTCATACTTCTTGTGCTTCGCAGAGCAGCGCAGACCTGTTATGAAGGAAGCTGTCAAGGAAGTGAGTTTGTGTTAATACAGGACCTTCCGCCCCCACCTCCCGCCAACCAACCAACCATGTCAATGCAGAGCTATACGGAGCCCTCCGCATTGGGCGGCGCACGACGATACAGTAAGGAGCTCAATTTGGCCTCTGCATGCCTCCGGAGGCTCCGCAATTGCATCACACCATCCATATGACGCCTTCGACCACATGTTCAGATCAAGCATGAATTTGCTTTTAGGCCGTGGCTACGGATACGGAGTTTTCGTCCATGCCCCGCCCCAGCAAACCCTCTTTCTCAAAGCTAAAGATCCCGATCATGTTCTGCGCATGTGTTATTTTACACAAACATTCGTTTTTCCTAACGTAGCTGCTGCTCACACTACCCCTCCCTTCACGTTTCGCTCTTTATCTCACCCTCTTTTAACCATGATGATGTAGCCCATCTCTACCTCATTTCTGAACAGTTTAAATAAAAACCCTACAGCGATTTGAACAAACATTCAAAAATATATATCATGAAGGCTACAACCTTCTGTCTGTCAGAACAGATATTGCAGTTGCACAAGCAGGAAGCAGACCTTACACCCTGGGAAAAAAACTATCAGCGTTGTGTGTGATGATGGCTAATCTTTAACCTGTTGAGGACAGAGGGCGCTGTTTTCACTTTGGGGGAAAATCGTGCCCAATTTAAACGGCCTCGTACTCAATTCTTGCTCGTACAATATGCATATTATTATTACTATTGGATAGAAAACACTCTCTAGTTTCTAAAACCGTTTGAATTATATCTGTGAGTAAAACAGAACTCCTTTTGCAGCAAACTTCCTGACAGGAAGTGGAAAATCTGAAATCGATGCACTGTTCTAGGGCCTGCCTATTAAAGTCCTTGATATTTATTAGTTTAGATGCACTTCATACGTCTTCCACTAGATGTCGACAAGCAGTGAGAGAAGAAATTGAGTGTGTAACTTGATCTGGGCTCGAATAATAGCTCTTGGCATGACGTGTCACCAGTTTCCTGTTTTCTGGAGAGCGCGAGAAGGGACCTGGATTTGCCTTCTGATAAGCTGTCGTTATGGACGACTAATATCTCTGGCTTTGATTCTATTTGATACATTTGACAATATCATCGTAAAGTATGTTTTTTCAATATAGTTTAATCAGATTATTGAAATTTTTTCGGGAGTTTTGCCGTGTTCCGTTCTCTGACTTTGTTGACGATGGAGAGATTCGCGCCACTTGGCAAGTGTGCTTGCTAAATCGAGAGGAAAAAAGGCCGTTCTAAAACCAAACAACGATTGTTCTGGACAAAGGACCCCTTGTCCAACATTCTGATGGAAGATCAGAAAAAGTAGGACCCATTTTATGATGTTATTTCATATATCTGTCGTACATGTGAACTAGTCGTTTGCGCCCAGAGTTTGGGCACTCTCTCGCTATACCTAAGCTGGATGTCGTAATGAAGTTATTTTTAGAATTCTAACACGGCGATTGCATTAAGAACTAGTGTATCTATCATTTCCTATACAACATGTATTTTTTAGTTATGTTTATGAATAGTTATTTGGTCAGAATATGTGTGTCAGAAAAAGTGTCAGAAAAATATCCGGACGTTGTGGGAAAAAGATGCTACGTTAGCACAATGTATAACCACTGATTTCAGCTCTAAATATGCACATTTTCGAACAAAACATAAGTGTATGTATAACCTGATGTTATAGGACTGTCATCTGATGAAGCTTATCAAGGTTAGTCAAAAATTATATATATTTTGCTGGTTTATTCGCTATCGCTAACGTGCCTATTGCTATCGCTAACGTGCATTGATGAATGAATGCGGTAGTGTGGTAGGCTATTGTAGTAAGCTAATATAATGCTATATTGTGTTTTCGCTGTAAAACACTTTAAAAAAATCGGAAATATTGGCTGGATTCACAAGATGTTTGTCTTTAATTTGCTGTACACCATCGATTTTTCAGAAATGTTTTATGATGAGTATTTAGGTATTTGACGTTGGTGTCTGTAATTACTCTGGCTGCTTCGGTCCTATTTGTGACGGTAGCTGTGATGGTAGCTGCAATGTAAAACTGATTTATACCTCAAATATGCACATTTTTCGAACAAAACATAGATTTATTGTATAACATGTTATAAGACTGTCATCTGATGAAGTTGTTTCTTGGTTAGTTTGGTTGGTTCTTGGTTAGTTAGGTTGGCTTTGTGCATGCTACCTGTGCTGTGAAAAATGTCTGTCCTTTTTTGTATTTGGTGGTGAGCTAACATAAATATATGTGGTGTTTTCGCTGTAAAACATTTTAAAAATTGGACATGTTGGCTGGATTCACAAGATGTGTATCTTTCATTTGCTGTATTGGACTTGTTAATGTGTGAAAGTTAAATATTGCTAAAAAATATCTTTTGAATTTCGCGCTCTGCCTTTTCAGTGGAATGTGGGAGGAGTTCCGCTAGCGGAACGCCAGAGCCAGACAGGTTAACTGCTGCCATATTGTAGTTCCTGTCTGCCTCCCGATGAGCTTAGCATTGTTTCCACTGCAATCATTAAGCTGTGGCGCTGAGCCCACGGCAAAAAAAAGATGGAACATGGAAAAAAAGATGCTACCTCGGTGCACTTTGAAGATGTTAGAACAGTCCTCTGCAAACAAAAAAAAGAATGAATAAAAAGTTCCTCAGACAACCCCATAGTAGAATGGTTTCTATTTACCAAGGTCAGCTTGTTGTTGTGTGTTCTATGCAAAATACATATTCCTCTCGAAACACATTCAAGTTATGGGGAACATGGCAAAACATGCATTCTGACAAGCAGTCAATGCACAACAATTCTTGCAATCGCTGGGGGAAAAAGCAGCTTTAATGGCCTTTGTTAAAAAGAGGGGGACCCCAGCTTTACATTCCTATTTTATTTCTCAACTTTTAAATATGTGGGAATTGCACTATTTAAAAAGTTTTCAAAACATGAAAGCTAAATGTAACTGGGCTCAATTGTAGGGCAACTTGGTAAAACGACACCCTACCTCAAAATAATGTTTTGGGAGGGAGTTAAAAGTGTGATAATGGTGATAATGCTTTTTGCTAACAGCATACTTGATAATATGGACACCCCCCCGACCTTTCCCCCCCACTACACATTTTTTGCAGAGGAAACACTGCAGCTTAGCCAATATTCGCAATGATGATGGGGGAAAAAACATTAAATTGCTAATTAGACTGCGTGTTGGTGTCTTGCTGCGTTCCACCTCTGGGCAGCCGAGCATGTATCCAGACCAGTGAAAATAGTCTGACAATGGGCGTGTTAGTTTATGCTGATATTGTGACGAGACTAACTAGCTGCATGTAACTCGCTAGCCCGCCTGTTTGTGTTGTGCTTATGTTTGCAATACTGACAAAGTTTGTACAAACATGTCAATTATGTATTTTGTGTAAAACACATAAATAGCTGAATGTAGCCTACTCCACTCCTGAAAAAATAACATGAACTCGTGCTTTTTCTTACTGAGGCATGGAAGCCAATAGTTCAAACAGTTGTGTACAACATGAAGTTTGTAAGCTACACCAGTGACCAGACAAAGGCGATCAAGGAGGGGGAGCGGCAGCGGAGCACTCAGCACAGCAGCTACTAGGAAGCTGAGTGGGCACGCGGCTACGCAAAAAAATAAAAATAATCTTGCACATGCGCAGAAATATCTGTATTTTTAGCCTGGGCAAATTGGGATACAGAAACTCTGTATCCGTAGCCACTCTGTATAATTTAACAGTTCCATTTCACGTCATGCTGTTCATATAAAAAATGTATTATAATTTACCCGTTTCTCGCAGATATTTATCCCGGGAAACGGGAGTGGGTTTGGACTGGAAATCCTGGTAACCTGGTTCCCGTTATTAAACCCTAATCTGTAAAAACATACAGTATTTTGCGCCACTGGGAAACAACCATTATCAAAAGGTCATGAACAGGTTGATATATTATTTAGACGATAGAAGATTTATTAGGTTCATGATCTCTGTGATTGTACAACTTGGAATGCATGAGAACAAATGTCATAAACCATCAACGATCTACACAAATGACTCTGTTCCAGAGTCTTTTTCTCACGAATCTTGGAGATATGTGCTGAAATTCTTGAAAGTTGAGCTGCAAATGACAATGATCAAGTATATTTCCCAGAGGCAACTGAGGCACATCCCCTCCCCCCTCATGAATATTGATAACGTCCCCGCTGTGGCCTCTTAGATGTGAAGTCCCCTGGTAAAGCCTGTGAAAAATGGCTCAGAGTTTGTCACTCCCACAGAACCCCAGAGGGCCACAACGCAACACTAACAAGCAGCAGTCACTCAGTCATAGTAGTGGAGATGATCCCATCGTGTAAAGGGGGATGGAGATCTGTGTGGGTATTATTGGTTATTTACCTCATGGCTCAGAGAATGCATGTAGACAATAAGTATAGCAACACACAATGTTATAAATCCTGCTGAGTGCAGACATTTCCCATTGGGCCTGGCATCGTCAGAAAGTGACACGGTTTGGTCATCTTTAAGGGCATTACATCAGGCCATTTGGATTCAGAGGCCAGCAGAAGCTATTTGTGCTGAAGACTGACAGTGTAAATCATCCAAATTAGAGTGGATCTGGTCTCATGAGAGACGTGTCCAGTGCTACAGTAGGCTATACGTCAATGGCAACATTCAGTCAGAATAAATGCTATTCTGTTCCAGACTCTTTTCATTGTTTCATGACAAACATTGCTGCTTGTACAGCAATACTTGAAATATCTGATAGTTAGCAAAATCACAATGCCCAAAGCCTATTTGGTTTTAACTGGTTTCACTCATTTGATGAGTGACAATGACAAGGTGAGAGCTGTCACAATAATGTTAGTAAACTGGAGCTGGAAATGACATCTTATTGCCCTTGTGTTCACATACTGAAAAAGCACCAACAGGCTCCAAACTGCTTGAAACAAATGCAAATTCTAACAAAATTTTTGTAACAGTGCTGATGAAAGACAATGTCAGATCATGGATGCTTAGGACTGTTATAAAGCAGAGTACTATAAAGTGATTAGACAGTAGCTAACGACACATCAACCATTACTTTCAACCTTCCACAATCACCGCATGATTAAATTTGCTGGCCAGTCTCCGAATCTCCAGAGATGTTTTATTACAGGATGATAAGGCTGGGAGACTCTCCCCTGCTTGAACAAAGGGGATGTCTGACTGCAGGCCTCTCAGTGGGGTGAGCGATGAGAGGAAATAAATCAGCCGCCCCGGCTCTGTGTGTAATATGCCGAGCGAGGTGATCTTTTCAACACACACTGTCTCCTGAAGGGGCCAACAGACAGCAACACCATTTGCAGTGTGAAATAAAATGAACAACCTTTGGGACTAACCTGGTCAGTAGTGAGCGGTGTGTAAGGCATAAATTATGACTTTGACAAGCATCTTTTTCATGCAAAGCAAATAATTGTTTTGCCCTTATTGACGTTCACTTTAAAAAAGAAAATGTGTGTGTGTGGGTGGGGGGGGTTCTACTAAGCTAACATATGAAATTGTTTTAAGATGGTCACACCATGGATCAGTTAGCAATTTGATTTAGAATTTTAGGAACCCTTTAGGCATCAAAAATATATAAAAAATGATTGATAAAATATTGAATTTGGCCTTTACTACTATAAACCATAGAAATAACAATGTATAACACATTCATAAATGGCAAAAAAAGACAGTAAAAAAAATAAATCATACGGAATAAGGTTCAAGCGTCTGTCCTATATCTAGGAGATATAAGAATGCTCAGGAAATATCTTAGTTTTGGACACATATTTAACCCCTTATTTTTGTTGGCACAAAACTACCTCCATTCATTTGAATGCGTTACCTTCAGAAATGTTCCATAAAAGAACCAAACCGCTTGGTGAGAAGACCAATTTTCGGGATGCCTCATGGTCTGACAAACAACGCTATAGTTCGGCCACCTTCTATCGCAGATGCGGAAGACCGACACAGGCGAATGCGGATTGAGACGCAGCCCATATATAAAAAAACATATCTCTAGCTTAAAGTGACAGATTTTTGTATTTTGTTACTTATATTGACGCACGGGTGCATCAATAGACTTAAGGACTAATGAAATTGTCTGTTATACATATTCTATAATCCTAATCAGACCATTATAACAATGGAAGAACATTAATTGGAATGTGTTATAAAAGCCCTATTATTTCAGTTTTTAATTGAGGCCGGGACTTCTTTAGGAAAATAGCCCTGATGTTGAAAACAAACATTACTTTGTCATCCAGTCACATGTATTTATTTTCAAGCTATAGCACACAATATTTTACATAGAGCTGGTTTTTAGAAAGGACCAAAGAGTCTGGTCTGCTTCGTGTTTTCATTTTTGTGCACGGAAAAAATATTGCGATACTGGTATCGTCCCGGCCCTAGTTGTTATGGGATTAGCATGAATATGCAGCCTGGGAATACATAGAGAGGATTATCTTTAAAACACATAATTGTTTTCCAGGCAACTAGTTATTTTTATGGCTGCGTATATTTCTGTTAGTGATTATTTTACTTTAAAATGATGCTGCCTTTAATCCCCCTGCCTGTGTAGCCTCAAGCAAAATTATTTCCAACGCGACAACCTCATTTTTCAGAGTCCATTGAAACAGAGTATTTGAAGTCCTTGAGTAAAGAGCCAATACTCAATATCTAATTTACCCTCCAGTAACTACATTTTGAATTAGAATGAAAAGGTTACCTATATATATATATATATATATATTCACCCTTCCAGCAAGGGTGTTACATGAAACTCAGTTAAAGTGATTAGTTCCTGCACAGCACTACACACAGAGCTGGATGAGTCACTAGGGGCCATTTCTCTTTGTTGTTTTAACAGGTGCATATAAAATTAACACAACCAATCTAAAATGGCCAAAAAGCAACAGCATCTCCTATTGCACTCCATCTCCCGCAGATAAATGCCTAAACTTGCCTTGTGCCTGGCCTCCATTTTCTCTGGTAATTTGCCTTTGAATGCTGAGACTGAGGTAATTACTGTGCTGTTATAAACAGGGGGATAATCAATGACAACGTCACTTTGTGTTCTTTAAGTTAATAAGGCCTCTGCACAATGTCCCCTGGGATGCCTTTTGTCATTCAGCGGCTGATGCACATTTGGTCGGTCTACCACTCGCTAGCTGGCCACCATATCTCTTCCTCAATGGACAGGCAGCAGAACACAATAACCATTGTCTGTCTATGGAAAATCCCCAGCAGAACCACATGAGATTCGAAACTTCTTTTTAAATCACACGTTCTTTTTCCCTTTTTAGATGGGCTTTCAACTGAAATCCTATGATCTAAACTGGTACATTTCTTATACGGTTAGATAAGTAGGCCTACATCGTGTTAGGTAAAAGAGAACAAACTATAGAAATGTTGTGAAAAGTGCTAGCGTAATCAGTCTTACGCACATGATAAACATCTTTATTCTAACAAGGAAATATTTGTTATTTATTTCAACCTTTATTTAACCAGGTAGGCCAGTTGAGAACAAGTTCTCATTTACAACTGCGACCTGGCCAAGATAAAGCAAAACAGTGCGACACAAACACAGAGTTACACATGGGATAAACAAACGTACAGTCAATAACACAATTGAAAAATCTATATACAGTGTGTGCAAATGTAGTAAGATTAGGGAGGTAAGGCAATATATACCACTGTAATACCTGACCGCCTATGTAAAACCAGAAAGACTGAAGTCCATCCTTCATTCTTAGAACCAAGAATCCCGAACAGAAATACAGTAAATCCTGAAATCCCAAGCCCATAACATTAGCAAGGTGAATAAACATAAATGCTGGTAGAGAGCAATCTTTCCTTACCTGCAGTTTGGAGGTGGGTCGAGAGTAATTTCTGCAAGTTCTTTCTGAATCCTGAAAAACAACGATACTCTCTTTTAATCTTTGTGGCAATGAATATCTCTAATCACATAACTGAAAAAGCTCCCAGAATGAATTTGACCCCAGCGTGATGAATAAATCCATAGAACATGATGATACAGGTAGACCAGACCACAAATTGCAGTCATATGAGTTAACATATCATGCAAATCTAAATTTACCAAATGCCAAGGCAATCCATTATAGGCTAATTATGTCTTGGGTTGGGCCGATATATGATTATATCGAATATCGTGATATTGGACATTGATGATATATTATGAAGTGCAAAACTAGAAAACTGTGCAGTTGTATCAGTTAGGCTGTATCAATGTGTATAAAATGAAGTCTAAATAAATTAACTAAGCCAACAAAAAAAGTCAAACAAAGATTATTTAATGAGAATGCCACTATTTTGTAAATAGGCACAAAAATTCTACAGTCTGGAATGATTTAGTAATTAACGGCGCAAACCTATTACATCAGATATCGCGATATTTAGATTAGCATATCATAGAAGAGGTCTCCCCAAACATCACCCGCCTCTAATGGTGTCACACAGTGCCATACGGTTGTTAAACTGACTTTTCCACGAGGAAGCAGCATAAGGCACATTACAAGCGTGATGAGGCAACCTCTGTTTAAAAGAATTGCAGAGCCTGAAAGGTTCAAACCTGAAATGATTTATCAGAGTGTGTTATTACAATAGGCCTGCACAAACGTCAACATCTTTCAATAACTCTTTCAAATTCACCCACGCAGCAGTCACCTGCGAGGGAAGGGTTAAGAACATCATATAAACATCTTTGTATAAAAAGGATGACAAATCACGATGACATGCAATGATTAAACGCACAACAGTGCAATTTAACTTGTGACATAACAGTCATAATGTTGTGTCACATCCATCTGTGTTGAACCAGGCATGGGGGAAAACAGCATGGAAACACATTATACCATCACTGACTGCACCCTTTATCAACAGAGAGCTGTGGTGTCCAGTGTTGCGGTCGTAATAATAAAACCCTGGGTTTGAGCACAGTGGACTGTCTTATAAGTGCGCTACACATCAGGAAGATGTTCCAAATATCAGGGGTAGTTATAAAAAGCGCTGTAGCCTCAGCCAATCCCTGGCTCGGCTGGTTGCATAATAATATCATCACCTCGCATCAATCTGTGTTTCCACTGGCAAGGCTAGGTGGGCGACAGTGGGAATGCTGTTCGTGACAATACTAACCACACAGATGTGATATGAATGAAAGTATGGTCATCATCGTTAGGGCTCAGGCCACCTGACCTAGCTAAGGGAATCTATGAAAATGCTATAACCATGGATAACCAGGCCGGGTCCAGAGTGTTTCCTGGTCAGCTCTTATCACCACATGGCCAGGAAAGACTCGGGGGGCATAGTCATCATAGTAATCTGCCTGTCAGATGAATGACGGGCATTACAGTGTCATGATGCGATAGATGGAACAAGGTTACCTTTCATTACATATCTTGTATGGATTAAATCTAATGGATATATTAATAGCATGAGTGTGACTAGAATAATGATGTCCATAGGACCGGTTAGCGTTATATATATTAAGTGTACAAAACATTAGGAACACCTGCTCTGTCCATGACATAGACTGAACAGGTAAAACCAGGTGAAAGCTATGATCCCTTATTGATGTCACTTGTTAAATCCACTTCAATCAGTGTAGATGAAGGGGAGAAGACAGGTTAAAGAAGGATTTTTAAGCCTTGAGACATGGATTGCGTACGTGTGCCATTCAGACGGTGAATGGGAAAGACAAAAGATTTGAAGTGCCTTCGAACGGGGTATGGTAGTAGGTGCCAGGCAAACCGGTTTGAGTGTATCAAGAGCTGCAACGTTGCTGGGTTTTTCACACAACAGTTTCCCAGGTGTATCAAGAATGGTCCACCACCCAAAGGACATGCAGTCAACTTGACAACTGTGGGAAGCATTGGAGGCAACAAGGGCCAGCATCCCTGTAGAATGCTTTCGACACCTTGTACAATCCATGCCCTTCCGAATTGCGGCTGTTCTGGGGGTGCAACTCAATATTAGGAAGGTGTTCCTAATGTTTTGTACACTCAGTGTAACTCACCACCCTGAGGATAGGAAGGTGCTCAAACCTGCCCCACTTAAATACATCTAAACTGAGCCAGATTCAAGGTTTACCTCTTGGCACTGGTTGAGAGTTTGGCAGCTGTTTTACTGGAGATCTTGGTCTCCTTCTTTTTGGGCTGTGCTTGTTCCCGCTCCTGTTCTGGGGGTACTGATGATTCTCTTTGTTCGATATCCGAGCTCCCCCCACTGGTGCTGGGGCTGTCGTCCGGTCTCTGCACCTCACTGGACATCCTGGCCCTGGGAAACACACACCAAACAGCACAGCTTTATTTTTCATTATGTTTTCTATACAAAATAAATGAGTGGTGTGTTAGCCTGCCCAGGCCCTTAAAAAAAAAAAAGACTGTGTGGACTGCTGGGGTTCCAAGGTTGCACAGTCTATCATTTTACTAGTCATTGTGCTGTTTTGCAGGTTAAGATTAAGATGCCATTACCTGCCATTCTGCCCTTGAGCAAGACACTTTGGTCAATTGACTGTATTGGCCAATTGCACACATGGTCCAACTGAAATTTGACTTTCGCTTTTAACCCAACCCCTCCGAAAGACACATACAGTTTTTTGGGGGGAGAGGTGCGTGGGGCTGCCACACTAGGCGCCCGGGGGGCTGTTGTTGTGGGGGGTTAAGTGCCTACCTCAAGGGCACAACAGCAGGCAATGGCATCTAGCATTTTATACCAGCAACACTCCGGTTGCCAGCTCACTTCCCGGCGGACCCCAGACACAAACTGGCAACTCTCCAATTGCTGGCTCATCTCTCTAACCACACAACAGCGGCTACCTGCCTCCATTGCGTGGTTGAGTAGAACAGAATACTTGATTGTCCTAGCAGGAGGAAATTATTTTCACAACAGAGTAATTATGTAAGTCTGTTTCACTTTGCTGGTTAATGTGTTGAAGGCAAGGTGGTGAAGCTATTTTGTGTGTTGTAAAATAAAAGGTAGTGAGTGGTTCATCAGTATTATGACAAACTACTAAGATCTCAAACTCATTCAAGAAGATTCAATATTACTGTGTTAAACCACCTACACATTTTTGGAATGCATTAGAAACATGCCTGTTGAGATTTAATGGAATATAGCCTAGTATGAAAGAACAATGCTGTCAAGATGTCTTGACTAGCCTGGACTTGAAGAGTCAACGTGTCACAGGCCTACTGACAATATAGTCTTATCTAAAACAATTAATTAAATATCACCACTCACGAACCTTTTAAATAGTTAACCACATCGATTGATGGAACATAGATCGAAAGAGACACTAGCCGATTAAACTCAACTAATCAGGGAGTTGAGTTCAGTAGGCTAAAGAGAGACTAGAACAGTAGGCCTGTGCCTCTACAAAGGGCATCAGATGACTGAGATATCGCCTTAGGCTTTGATGATAATAATGAGGTGAGGTCATTTTTATCTATCACGGTCAGTGATATCCGTTAATATTGTTTCGAATAAAAGACTGGGCAATAGGACTAACGTTACGGTGAAAGATACACACGGTTAGTAGTGCTTAACCACTATCTTTCCCGGGGGTGTTATGATAAGGACATCAACGCTATTTGTGTATCCACTCGCCAGACATGTATCAACTTGCAAAACAGGTGTGCGACGGAAATTATATCAATTCTGAAAATTGTTAGTTACATTTATCAAAGACGACGCGCATGTTGACTCTAGGGGCCTCAATAAATAGGACACAACAATGTATCACTTTCTTCTGTCGTTGTTTCGGATCCAGCTGAGCAATAGGTCAACACCATTTCAAAGCCTCCCCCTTTCGACTGAAAAAAAATAAACAAATAACATGTGCCCGCGACACAAATAGAGCTGTCAAAAAAACAATGCATAACAAACATCAATAACACTGCAGGGAAAAAGTAGCACCCGCTGTGCTATGTCCTGCTATAGGGAATTTAAAATGAAGAGGCCTGAGCGTTTAAAACTCGGGAAAATATGCAGAGAACATCACGTTTTAGAAATTCTTCGACAAGGCATCAAGGGCTCGTCAAGGCCAGTCGACGCGAGGGCCAAATGAACGGCTTGGAACTGTGTGAATCCAACGTTTCTCAAGTGTCCACAAAAAGCGTCAGGCACAAAGGGAGGCACGTCCCACACCCCCTCATCGGAAAATGCCACTTTCACGGGACATTTACTTACTTTCTGTACACATACCAAGGACAGTAACATGCGTGCATAAATATTACCTGGCAGCTGACTGTCGATGCTGTATTTAGTATTAAAATCCCAGGTGAAAAGTATATCCACACACTGCTCGGCCGTCTGCTCGCACTCGTGTCCTTGCTATTTAACTGAAGGTAGCAACCGAAAAGCGATTACAGAAAACTGAAGAAGCCGGACCGCCTCCACGCGCGCTCTCATATTGCGCGCGCCGCTCGTGCACGTGTGAGGGTCCCAGTCGCCAGAGATGAAACAAATCTGTATGCTTTATCACAAAACAGTTGTAATATTCAAACAGCAAAGACAGAATTGAACTAGTCAAACTACTCAATGTTGGATGTCGGCTATCTGAAAATGATGGACCCTGCAGGTCGAATGAGCAAGGTAGGCTATGACAACGTGAGTGTACATCAGGAAACTCAACAAGGCATGGCATAACACCCTGGGCGGGGTTTCCCAAAAGCATCTTAGCACTAAGATCATCTCAATTCTATTGAAACTAAATGGACGAAAGATGATCTTAGTGCTATGATGCTTTTAGGAAACCCAGACTTTGTCCACACAGTTGTCCATGGGCAACAGAACTTTAGTGTAATGGGGATGAATAGTGTATGTGTATATCAGTGGAGGCTCCTCAGAGGAGGAAGGGCAGGACCATCCTCATTGAATTTCAAAATAAATAAATAGTACAACTATACTAAATATATTCACATCACCAAATAATTTATTAAAACACTGTTTTGCAATGAAGCTCTACAGTAGCTTCAGCAGCACTCTGTAGGGTAGCACCATGGTGTAGCCGGAGGACAGCTAGTTTCCGTCCTCCTCTGGGTACATTAACTTCAATACAAAACATAGGAGGCTCTTGGTTCTCACCCCCTTCCATAGATTTACATAGTAATTATGACAACTTCCGGAGTATATCATCAAACCTATCAGAGCTTTTGCAGCATGAACTGACATGTTCTCCACTTAATCAAAGGATCAGAGAATGAATCTAGTACTGAAAGCATAAGCTACAGCTAGCTAGCACTGCAGTGCAAAAAAATGTGCTGAGTAGTTGATTCAAAGAGAGAAATTACAATATTTGAACAGTTTTGAACAAATTAATTTCTTCCAAAAGCGAGAGAGAGAGTGAGCTAACTATATTTTGTAGTGTATCACTTTCACTTACTTAGCTAGTGTAGAATGCAGCTAGTTAGTTTAGCCTACTCGAACACCTGACTCCAACAGAAAGGGATCCTATGTTAGCTATGGCTGTCCAACATTGTAACTCTTCCAAGTCAAGGTAAGCTTTTGGTTTTATAAATGTATTGCCACCGGGGCCCGCCGGGGAACTGCTAAACTGCTTGCTGCTGACTGTACACTGTACTGCATGATTGTAGCTGGTTTACTAACACAATTTCAATTCAACGTGTTAGTGCAGGCCTGAATCACTTCATTGAATATATCTATTGTTCCCTGGACAGCAGATAGATGGCGGTATAGCGCAGCTGATGAACAGAAAATCCGAAATAGAACATTTGCCAAAATAGAATGCAACTGCTCAGCTACAGCGACTGACACATATCAGTTTGCTACTAGTTAATTTTGCAGTCTGGTCAACATGGATTGATTTATTGTAAAAAATAAACGTAAATCTATCGACAATGGAAATGAATGGGACGAGCTGGAGAACAACGTGACAATTATGAATGAACAACCACCGGAGAACCAGAAAAATCAGGAAGATGGCGGCGGGGAAATGCAGCTAGCTAACATAGCTAACGTGGCTCCGGTGGCTAAGAGAAGGATACGGTTGATTCAAGAAGAACCCAGAAAGTTCCAAGAGATGGACAGACAAGTATTTTTTGTACTGCATGATGGGACTAGCCCACTTCGTCTTATTTGCCAGAAGGCAATCAATTGTTTTAAACGAGCAAATTTAGAGCGACATTTCCAGTCACACCTTGCCCACATTGACAAAACATATCCGACACAAAGCAACCTCAGAAACAACAAAATAGTGCAACTCAAAGAACAGCTCAAAGGACAACAACAAATGATGGACAGATCTAGCACTGTTGCAGAGAAAACAATGAGATTGCTTGGATACTCGCAAAAAACAAGAAAGCCTCCACAGATGCGGAGATTGTCAAATAATGTTTTTTGGCCGAAATATTGTATGCTGATTTCACGAACAAAGAAACTATTTAAAGTAAATTAACGCATAGAAGACATTGGCGAGGACATCGGCAAGCAACTGATTACTGACATATTCATGGCACCGTGTTTTAGTATTGCGCTTGACGAAGGCACTGATGTAAGTGACAATGCCCAATTATGTGTTTGGGTCCGCTTCCCTCAAAATGAGCTGTTCAAGGGCCTCCCGGGTGGCGCAGTGGTCTAGGGCACTGCATCGCAGTGCTAACTGCGCCACCAGAGTCTCTGGGTTCGCGCCCAGGCTCTGTCGCAGCCGGCCGCGACCGGGAGGTCCGTGGGGCGACGCACAATTGGCCTAGCGTCGTCCGGGTTAGGGAGGGTTTGGCCGGTAGGGATATCCTTGTCTCATCGCGCTCCAGCGACTCCTGTGACGGGCCGGGCGCAGTGCGCGCTAACCAAGGGGGCCAGGTGCACGGTGTTTCCTCCGACACACCGGGTTGGAGGAGCGCTGTGTTAAGAAGCAGTGCGGCTTGGTTGGGTTGTGCTTCGGAGGACGCGTGGCTTTCGACCTTCGTCTCTCCCGAGCCCGTACGGGAGTTGTAGCGATGAGACAAGATAGTAATTACTAGCGATTGGATACCACGAAAAATTGGGGAGAAAAGGGGTTAAAATAAAAAAAAAAAAAAAAAAAAGAGCTCTTCAGAGAGGAACTTTTATGTTTACTGCCCTTTCAGGGAAAAACACGAGGAGAGGATATTCTGAAAGCCCTTGTTACATTTTTTGCTGTAATTATATTGATTGGTCAAATCTGGCATCTGTGTGCACTGACGGTGCCCCAAACATGCAAGGGAAGGAGAAGGGACTCATAGGCCTGATAAGAAAGAGAGAGGATTCATAGGCCTGATGAGAAAGAGAGAGGATATTCCCAAATTTGTTACGTTTCATTGTATCATTCATCAGGAAGCACTTGTGACTAAACTCAAAGACTGTGACTTACAGAATGTGATGCAGCAAGTCGTGCGCGTGGTGAACATTATTATTGCGAGGACACTGAATCACAGTCAATTCCGCGAGTTGCTGGAGGAGTACCAGACAGAATACAGCGACTTGATATTTCACAATGAGGTGAGATGGCTGTCTCGTGGCAGAGTTTTTGAAAGATTCAACCCATTTCTGGAGCCTTGTGTCAGACAGAGAATCCACTTTTGAAGCAGTGTGTGCAAAAGGTGACATTTTTTGTCAGCACTTATTTATGTGAAGCAACATTTTCAACAATGAACATTGTGAAACAAAAACAGAGAAACAGACTGACCAATGCACACCTGGATTGCCTCACAAGTATAGCAACGACAGACTATAAATTTAGAATGAATTCAGTCAAGGAGAAGAAGAGACATTTTCACTCATCCAACTACTGAGGTAACCCTTAATATGGGTCTTATACATGTGATGTAGCCTATTTGATGTGTGTATGTATATTTGTGTAATGTGCTGTACATCAAATCAATTGCATGTGCTCTATTGCTCTGAATTTGCTCTCAATTGAAAATTGATCATATTGGAAGAAAAAGTACAAAAAATGTAAGATCTGTGCGGCCCTCTGAATGATTGTCTCAACCCAAAGTGACCCCCTTACAAAAGAATAGTGAGTAACACTGAGCTAGGTTGACTATGAAGGTTTGGCTTGGAATTTCTTTCCCGCCACAAACAGCTGATGTGTTGTGCACTGAAGTCCACAAGCGAAGGGAAAAGGTCAATGGAGGTGAGCGCGTAGATAGATGCAAGAAGGAATTGTATATACAACGAGCTGTTTGTATGTGGCTGCTATGAAAGTGAACTGTTGTTTGCATGTATTCATTGCGCAGATTCTGTTGAAAAACGTTTCTTAAACAGAAGCAAACTGAACGAAACAGGGATAAACATACCTGAATTTGTCCAAATAGACACTCTCGTTTGCAACTGTTGGATGAATGATTACACCCTAGATCAGCTAAATGGAGGCAAGAGTGTGCAAGGCGGTATTGAATGTGTCACTATCTCTCAAATTGATTACAGAAAAATATCTCGACCTGTGCACCTACGTTATAAACTTTCATTCATAGGCTAGGTTGTAGCAACCTCATGATGGGCACAGGGAAACTTGTAGCATCATGTAGTAGCCTCAACCTATCGATGTTACATTGAGCTGGATGAATGGAATATGAATGACAGTCATCCAATATGCTGTAATAGACACAAGGCCATGTTCATTCAAACGTTTAAGGTTTGAATTCAAACAAAGTCTTTCCCTGCAAAAATAGCCCAATACAACACACTGTCATACAGGGCAGAGCTTCTCCTGTGCAGGGCAGAGCTTCTCCTGTATGGACTGTGAGATACTTCATGATGACACACTGATGGAGGGACTGTGCATTAATTCCCCATTTGATCCAAACTTATTCAATCAAGTAATTCACTGTAGCCCTCCCATGCAATGCCTCCATGTTCTTCATTCATTGAATGTTTATGAATTCTGATCCTCATTCTAATGAAGGCCTTTTGGATTACCCTTCACAGCCATTAGATCAACATAACAATAGCCTTCGGCCGTGGAAGGTCCTGACAGCGACCTACAGGCCAGTGTGTGAATAGAGTTGGCTGCAGCACAAGCACTTCCTGAGTCTCCCCCGACAGGGCTCAAGGTCAGCTCTGCACTGTGCCGAGGGCCTTTGTGATGGAAATTGCAGTGTATAAGTTTAAACCCAGAACAATTGGGAACTTCGTCCTCCATGTTCCTCAGGTCCCCTCTCCACACAGAAACCAATGAAGAAGGAATGCTGAGTCTCCTGGGGCAGTTCAGGGCCTACTAGGCTTATCTTCAGATTGGCTGGAACTTGAGTTCGTGGCTGGTGCGCTTTTTGTGTGCGTTGAGCAGTTGAGTGGAGTGACATTAGTTTCACCAAATTTGACACAGATGTTGTGCTGCTTGAGAGAAACACATTCAATTAGGTCCATCTGGGCAAATGTGTCAGTGGATTGTATGGGGTGTAAATAGTATTTCACTACTAAAGCTGTTGAGCAAATGTAGGCTTATTTGGAAGTAGTATCAATATTTGATATATTGAATTGTAGTTTGTTATAGGCTACAGGTCCACTGATAACACAATCACTAAATTAAATAAAAACGACATAACATCTTTATAGAGAGTTATTAAAGCTACAACATATTCAACATAGCATTAGCTACAGCATATTCAATACCTTCCGCAGCCAAGCATGAGGAATAAGTAAGTATTGTGTCATCAAATGTCCAAGATTTTACCTGAGAGCTGCTCAATTAAGCACTATGCATATGGGTGTATTGTAAAGGCTTTATGTTGATGGTGCTCACATCAGTTGTTATTAGGGATGCACAATATATCGGTAAGCATATCGGAATCGGCCGATATAGCTAAAAATGCCAACATCGGCCTCCTGGGTGGCGCAGTGGTCTAAGGCACCGCATCGCAGTGCTAGCTGTGCCACCAGAGATTCTGGGCTCGAGCCCAGGCTCTGTTGCAGCCAGCCGCGACCGGGAGGCCCATGGGAAGGCGCACAATTGGCCCAGTGTCGTCCGGGTTAGGGAGGGTGTGGCCGGCAGGGATATTCTTGTCTCATCGCGCACTAGCAACTCCTATGGCGAGCCGGGCGCCAGATGTACGGTTTTTCCTCTGACACATTGGTGCGGCTGGCTGCTGGGTTGGATGGGCATTGTGTCAAGAAGCAGCGCAGCTTGGTTGGGTTGTGTTTCGGAGGACGCATGGCTCTCGACCTTCGCCTCTCCCGAGTCCGTACGGGAGTTGCAGCGACAAGACAAGACCAATTGGATACCGTGAAATTGGGGAGAAAAAAGGGGTAAAAAAAACATAGGTAGATGACGTAATGACACCACTAAAAATGCAGCGCAACACAGAACATAAGCAGAAAAATACTAAGCACACACTTCCAACATCTAAACAAGTTAAAGTCGAGCAGTCATTTGAAAGAGTAAGACAATTTCAGCAAGACAACTCAGAGGTGAAATCCATTAATGCCAAACTAATGGAAATCATTGCCCTTGACAATCAACCACTCTCTGTCGCGGATGATGTTGGCTTTCGCCGACTGGTCGAGCACCTAGTACAGTAGGTGCTATTTTTCAGATGTTGCCCTATTGTTGAAACACATCCATGAGCTACTTGCTATGGGCGTCACTGCTATTAGCTTTACGACTGACATTTGGACCAGCGATGTCAGCCCTATGAGCATGCTGAGTCTGACAGCACAGTGGGTTGAGGATTTCATACTGAGGAAAGCCGTATTGCATGCTCAAGAGTGTGCTGGTTCTCATACCCCTGCTGTCATTTCAGTGGCATTTGAGAACTTGTTTGAAACTTGGAAACATGAACACACTCCTAGCTCCATTCGAACAACTGACTGGAGAAATAATCTAATCAACTGCGTTTGCAGCAGACGTGATACCCTCTGTCATGGCATTGAAACGCCTGCTCAACAAAACTGCTGACACAGACCGTGGGGTTAAAACTTACAAAAGTACTCGAGGCTGTGAACAAGTGATTCAGTGGCATTCTCTCTGAGCCTCTTTACTGTCGGCATCATGCTCGATGCTAGGTACAAGGACTGCTACTTCGATGCAGACAAGAAACAGGGTTTACGTGAAATGTTACATACACAGCTGGACAAGATGGAAACGGACACAGTGACAGTGCGCACAGAGGAAGAGAGGCCACGGACAGACAGAGCTGAACCTTCACTTCTTAACATGTATGATGAAATCCTGGTTGAGAATGAAACGACTGAACAAATTAATAACGAAACAGCACAGCAAGTAAGTGAAAGAAATAGGTTTTGATTATGTTTTACTGGTAATGGGGACATACGTAAATGCCAACAAAACGTGTTGGTCAGTGTGTGGTGTGGTGTGTGTGTGTGTGTGTGTAACCTTTATTTAAGTTGGCCTTAAGTTCTTATGGCCTTCCCCGGCCAAACCCGGACGATGCTGGGCCAATTGTGCGCCGCCCTATGGATTTCCCAATCATAGCCTGGATTCGAACCAGGTACTGTAGTGACACCTCTTGCACAGAGATGCAGTGCCTTAGACCGCTGCGTCTGTGTGTGTGTGTGTGTGTTAACAATTTAACTGTACTAGAATGCTTAAAAGGCAGCTAAAATGTTAAATATCGGTTATCGGTATCGTTTTTTTTGGTAAGGAAAATGTCGGATATCGGTATTGGCCAAAAATGTCATATCGGTGCATCCCTTGTTGTTGTTCAACATTTATATGTTGAATCTATATGTTGAATCTATTTGAAGGCCCTATTCAATGGCAGACACAGTGATCAGATCCTGGCTGACATAAAAGACATTGAAATGGCTCAGCATCCTGAGATTCAGTGTGTATTAATCCTTTCCTGGTGTTGAACACAAGGTGGGGCTATGACACCTGCCACTGGGGCCTAATCAACTCTCCTCTCATGGACTTTCTCACTGTCTTCTGTACTGTTCTCCTCATGCCTGTATATCCCCATGTTATTCTGTGGTCTGATGCCACACTGACATCCGTGACATTTCTGTCATCTTAATGTCATGGTGATGTGGTGAGGACAAGGGGAGAGAAGGCCAGGGGGCTGTCTGTCTGTCTGTCTATCTGTCTGCTACTCGTCCATCCCAGGGACTGGCAGCAATTCAGGCTGAGAGACACTGATTGGACAGGGGCAACACTGGGACAGGAAGCCAGGGACAAGCCAAGGTCACTCAAACTCACATCATATTTTCTCTCAGAGGGTGACTATCAATAGGAGCTTTGAGGAGTTTCTATTATCAAAAGACCTGTAAGCAGAGAGACCAAGGTGTTCTGGTGTTGTGTTTATTGATTATATTCAGGGGTTGAATTTGGAATCTTTTCACTAGAAATCTATTCAACGGCATCTGTTTTGCCCATCCAAAGGCAATGAAATGTAGTCTTATTATCTTATTATGGGAACCCAGCCCGTGAGTAAAGTGTTTTGAGAGTCTCCTTTAACTCTTATAGAAGGGAATGACATGACTATTATCCACATGTAGAGTGATCAATTCTCCTATAGCATTACAATGTCAACATTGGTCTTACAGATTCAGCACTTTTGTTCACATCAGGCACCACTATAATCCTGTTTGAACTAATCCTGATCCTGATTAAGTCAGTGTCGATAGAGTACCATCCATGTTCAGGAGATTGACTGAAGCCGGTGGTTTAGTACTATACCTGATTAGTAAGCCTGCAGACATCACAGCCTTCTCATTTCAGAGTTGGCTGCTCCTGTTGTGAGAGCCACAAAGAATTCCTTTAATAAAACTTTCACTCAGCACACCTACCTATCACACCCAAGCCCATTGAAACCAAGAAGAGCTTCTCTGAGACAGACTTTAAACTTTTCCAATAATCACATAAGGCCTTGGACTGTGTAGAAATCATTCAAGTGTGCAAGAGTGCTCTTTTGTGGTTGTTCTTTTGTGGTTTCTGTACACATACCAAGGACAGTAACATGCGTGCATAAATATTACCTGGCAGCTGACTGTCGATGCTGTATTTAGTATTAAAATCCCAGGTGAAAGTATATCCACACACTGCTCGGCCGTCTGCTCGCACTCGTGTCCTTGCTATTTAACTGAAGGTAGCAACCGAAAAGCGATTACAGAAAACTGAAGAAGCCGGACCGCCTCCACGCGCGCTCTCATATTGCGCGCGCCGCTCGTGCACGTGTGAGGGTCCCAGTCGCCAGAGATGAAACAAATCTGTATGCTTTATCACAAAACAGTTGTAATATTCAAACAGCAAAGACAGAATTGAACTAGTCAAACTACTCAATGTTGGATGTCGGCTATCTGAAAATGATGGACCCTGCAGGTCGAATGAGCAAGGTAGGCTATGACAACGTGAGTGTACATCAGGAAACTCAACAAGGCATGGCATAACACCCTGGGCGGGGTTTCCCAAAAGCATCTTAGCACTAAGATCATCTCAATTCTATTGAAACTAAATGGACGAAAGATGATCTTAGTGCTATGATGCTTTTAGGAAACCCAGACTTTGTCCACACATAGTTGTCCATGGGCAACAGAACTTTAGTGTAATGGGGATGAATAGTGTATGTGTATATCAGTGGAGGCTCCTCAGAGGAGGAAGGGCAGGACCATCCTCATTGAATTTCAAAATAAATAAATAGTACAACTATACTAAATATATTCACATCACCAAATAATTTATTAAAACACTGTTTTGCAATGAAGCTCTACAGTAGCTTCAGCAGCACTCTGTAGGGTAGCACCATGGTGTAGCCGGAGGACAGCTAGTTTCCGTCCTCCTCTGGGTACATTAACTTCAATACAAAACATAGGAGGCTCTTGGTTCTCACCCCCTTCCATAGATTTACATAGTAATTATGACAACTTCCGGAGTATATCATCAAACCTATCAGAGCTTTTGCAGCATGAACTGACATGTTCTCCACTTAATCAAAGGATCAGAGAATGAATCTAGTACTGAAAGCATAAGCTACAGCTAGCTAGCACTGCAGTGCAAAAAAATGTGCTGAGTAGTTGATTCAAAGAGAGAAATTACAATATTTGAACAGTTTTGAACAAATTAATTTCTTCCAAAAGCGAGAGAGAGAGTGAGCTAACTATATTTTGTAGTGTATCACTTTCACTTACTTAGCTAGTGTAGAATGCAGCTAGTTAGTTTAGCCTACTCGAACACCTGACTCCAACAGAAAGGGATCCTATGTTAGCTATGGCTGTCCAACATTGTAACTCTTCCAAGTCAAGGTAAGCTTTTGGTTTTATAAATGTATTGCCACCGGGGCCCGCCGGGGAACTGCTAAACTGCTTGCTGCTGACTGTACACTGTACTGCATGATTGTAGCTGGTTTACTAACACAATTTCAATTCAACGTGTTAGTGCAGGCCTGAATCACTTCATTGAATATATCTATTGTTCCCTGGACAGCAGATAGATGGCGGTATAGCGCAGCTGATGAACAGAAAATCCGAAATAGAACATTTGCCAAAATAGAATGCAACTGCTCAGCTACAGCGACTGACACATATCAGTTTGCTACTAGTTAATTTTGCAGTCTGGTCAACATGGATTGATTTATTGTAAAAAATAAACGTAAATCTATCGACAATGGAAATGAATGGGACGAGCTGGAGAACAACGTGACAATTATGAATGAACAACCACCGGAGAACCAGAAAAATCAGGAAGATGGCGGCGGGGAAATGCAGCTAGCTAACATAGCTAACGTGGCTCCGGTGGCTAAGAGAAGGATACGGTTGATTCAAGAAGAACCCAGAAAGTTCCAAGAGATGGACAGACAAGTATTTTTTGTACTGCATGATGGGACTAGCCCACTTCGTCTTATTTGCCAGAAGGCAATCAATTGTTTTAAACGAGCAAATTTAGAGCGACATTTCCAGTCACACCTTGCCCACATTGACAAAACATATCCGACACAAAGCAACCTCAGAAACAACAAAATAGTGCAACTCAAAGAACAGCTCAAAGGACAACAACAAATGATGGACAGATCTAGCACTGTTGCAGAGAAAACAATGAGATTGCTTGGATACTCGCAAAAAACAAGAAAGCCTCCACAGATGCGGAGATTGTCAAATAATGTTTTTTGGCCGAAATATTGTATGCTGATTTCACGAACAAAGAAACTATTTAAAGTAAATTAACGCATAGAAGACATTGGCGAGGACATCGGCAAGCAACTGATTACTGACATATTCATGGCACCGTGTTTTAGTATTGCGCTTGACGAAGGCACTGATGTAAGTGACAATGCCCAATTATGTGTTTGGGTCCGCTTCCCTCAAAATGAGCTGTTCAAGGGCCTCCCGGGTGGCGCAGTGGTCTAGGGCACTGCATCGCAGTGCTAGCTGCGCCACCAGAGTCTCTGGGTTCGCGCCCAGGCTCTGTCGCAGCCGGCCGCGACCGGGAGGTCCGTGGGGCGACGCACAATTGGCCTAGCGTCGTCCGGGTTAGGGAGGGTTTGGCCGGTAGGGATATCCTTGTCTCATCGCGCTCCAGCGACTCCTGTGACGGGCCGGGCGCAGTGCGCGCTAACCAAGGGGGCCAGGTGCACGGTGTTTCCTCCGACACACCGGGTTGGAGGAGCGCTGTGTTAAGAAGCAGTGCGGCTTGGTTGGGTTGTGCTTCGGAGGACGCGTGGCTTTCGACCTTCGTCTCTCCCGAGCCCGTACGGGAGTTGTAGCGATGAGACAAGATAGTAATTACTAGCGATTGGATACCACGAAAAATTGGGGAGAAAAGGGGTTAAAATAAAAAAAAATTAAAAAAATGAGCTCTTCAGAGAGGAACTTTTATGTTTACTGCCCTTTCAGGGAAAAACACGAGGAGAGGATATTCTGAAAGCCCTTGTTACATTTTTTGCTGTAATTATATTGATTGGTCAAATCTGGCATCTGTGTGCACTGACGGTGCCCCAAACATGCAAGGGAAGGAGAAGGGACTCATAGGCCTGATAAGAAAGAGAGAGGATTCATAGGCCTGATGAGAAAGAGAGAGGATATTCCCAAATTTGTTACGTTTCATTGTATCATTCATCAGGAAGCACTTGTGACTAAACTCAAAGACTGTGACTTACAGAATGTGATGCAGCAAGTCGTGCGCGTGGTGAACATTATTATTGCGAGGACACTGAATCACAGTCAATTCCGCGAGTTGCTGGAGGAGTACCAGACAGAATACAGCGACTTGATATTTCACAATGAGGTGAGATGGCTGTCTCGTGGCAGAGTTTTTGAAAGATTCAACCCATTTCTGGAGCCTTGTGTCAGACAGAGAATCCACTTTTGAAGCAGTGTGTGCAAAAGGTGACATTTTTTGTCAGCACTTATTTATGTGAAGCAACATTTTCAACAATGAACATTGTGAAACAAAAACAGAGAAACAGACTGACCAATGCACACCTGGATTGCCTCACAAGTATAGCAACGACAGACTATAAATTTAGAATGAATTCAGTCAAGGAGAAGAAGAGACATTTTCACTCATCCAACTACTGAGGTAACCCTTAATATGGGTCTTATACATGTGATGTAGCCTATTTGATGTGTGTATGTATATTTGTGTAATGTGCTGTACATCAAATCAATTGCATGTGCTCTATTGCTCTGAATTTGCTCTCAATTGAAAATTGATCATATTGGAAGAAAAAGTACAAAAAATGTAAGATCTGTGCGGCCCTCTGAATGATTGTCTCAACCCAAAGTGACCCCCTTACAAAAGAATAGTGAGTAACACTGAGCTAGGTTGACTATGAAGGTTTGGCTTGGAATTTCTTTCCCGCCACAAACAGCTGATGTGTTGTGCACTGAAGTCCACAAGCGAAGGGAAAAGGTCAATGGAGGTGAGCGCGTAGATAGATGCAAGAAGGAATTGTATATACAACGAGCTGTTTGTATGTGGCTGCTATGAAAGTGAACTGTTGTTTGCATGTATTCATTGCGCAGATTCTGTTGAAAAACGTTTCTTAAACAGAAGCAAACTGAACGAAACAGGGATAAACATACCTGAATTTGTCCAAATAGACACTCTCGTTTGCAACTGTTGGATGAATGATTACACCCTAGATCAGCTAAATGGAGGCAAGAGTGTGCAAGGCGGTATTGAATGTGTCACTATCTCTCAAATTGATTACAGAAAAATATCTCGACCTGTGCACCTACGTTATAAACTTTCATTCATAGGCTAGGTTGTAGCAACCTCATGATGGGCACAGGGAAACTTGTAGCATCATGTAGTAGCCTCAACCTATCGATGTTACATTGAGCTGGATGAATGGAATATGAATGACAGTCATCCAATATGCTGTAATAGACACAAGGCCATGTTCATTCAAACGTTTAAGGTTTGAATTCAAACAAAGTCTTTCCCTGCAAAAATAGCCCAATACAACACACTGTCATACAGGGCAGAGCTTCTCCTGTGCAGGGCAGAGCTTCTCCTGTATGGACTGTGAGATACTTCATGATGACACACTGATGGAGGGACTGTGCATTAATTCCCCATTTGATCCAAACTTATTCAATCAAATAATTCACTGTAGCCCTCCCATGCAATGCCTCCATGTTCTTCATTCATTGAATGTTTATGAATTCTGATCCTCATTCTAATGAAGGCCTTTTGGATTACCCTTCACAGCCATTAGATCAACATAACAATAGCCTTCGGCCGTGGAAGGTCCTGACAGCGACCTACAGGCCAGTGTGTGAATAGAGTTGGCTGCAGCACAAGCACTTCCTGAGTCTCCCCCGACAGGGCTCAAGGTCAGCTCTGCACTGTGCCGAGGGCCTTTGTGATGGAAATTGCAGTGTATAAGTTTAAACCCAGAACAATTGGGAACTTCGTCCTCCATGTTCCTCAGGTCCCCTTTCCACACAGAAACCAATGAAGAAGGAATGCTGAGTCTCCTGGGGCAGTTCAGGGCCTACTAGGCTTATCTTCAGATTGGCTGGAACTTGAGTTCGTGGCTGGTGCGCTTTTTGTGTGCGTTGAGCAGTTGAGTGGAGTGACATTAGTTTCACCAAATTTGACACAGATGTTGTGCTGCTTGAGAGAAACACATTCAATTAGGTCCATCTGGGCAAATGTGTCAGTGGATTGTATGAGGTGTAAATAGTATTTCACTACTAAAGCTGTTGAGCAAATGTAGGCTTATTTGGAAGTAGTATCAATATTTGATATATTGAATTGTAGTTTGTTATAGGCTACAGGTCCACTGATAACACAATCACTAAATTAAATAAAAACGACATAACATCTTTATAGAGAGTTATTAAAGCTACAACATATTCAACATAGCATTAGCTACAGCATATTCAATACCTTCCGCAGCCAAGCATGAGGAATAAGTAAGTATTGTGTCATCAAATGTCCAAGATTTTACCTGAGAGCTGCTCAATTAAGCACTATGCATATGGGTGTATTGTAAAGGCTTTATGTTGATGGTGCTCACATCAGTTGTTATTAGGGATGCACAATATATCGGTAAGCATATCGGAATCGGCCGATATAGCTAAAAATGCCAACATCGGCCTCCTGGGTGGCGCAGTGGTCTAAGGCACCGCATCGCAGTGCTAGCTGTGCCACCAGAGATTCTGGGCTCGAGCCCAGGCTCTGTTGCAGCCAGCCGCGACCGGGAGGCCCATGGGAAGGCGCACAATTGGCCCAGTGTCGTCCGGGTTAGGGAGGGTGTGGCCGGCAGGGATATTCTTGTCTCATCGCGCACTAGCAACTCCTATGGCGAGCCGGGCGCCAGATGTACGGTTTTTCCTCTGACACATTGGTGCGGCTGGCTGCTGGGTTGGATGGGCATTGTGTCAAGAAGCAGCGCAGCTTGGTTGGGTTGTGTTTCGGAGGACGCATGGCTCTCGACCTTCGCCTCTCCCGAGTCCGTACGGGAGTTGCAGCGACAAGACAAGACCAATTGGATACCGTGAAATTGGGGAGAAAAAAGGGGTAAAAAAAACATAGGTAGATGACGTAATGACACCACTAAAAATGCAGCGCAACACAGAACATAAGCAGAAAAATACTAAGCACACACTTCCAACATCTAAACAAGTTAAAGTCGAGCAGTCATTTGAAAGAGTAAGACAATTTCAGCAAGACAACTCAGAGGTGAAATCCATTAATGCCAAACTAATGGAAATCATTGCCCTTGACAATCAACCACTCTCTGTCGCGGATGATGTTGGCTTTCGCCGACTGGTCGAGCACCTAGTACAGTAGGTGCTATTTTTCAGATGTTGCCCTATTGTTGAAACACATCCATGAGCTACTTGCTATGGGCGTCACTGCTATTAGCTTTACGACTGACATTTGGACCAGCGATGTCAGCCCTATGAGCATGCTGAGTCTGACAGCACAGTGGGTTGAGGATTTCATACTGAGGAAAGCCGTATTGCATGCTCAAGAGTGTGCTGGTTCTCATACCCCTGCTGTCATTTCAGTGGCATTTGAGAACTTGTTTGAAACTTGGAAACATGAACACACTCCTAGCTCCATTCGAACAACTGACTGGAGAAATAATCTAATCAACTGCGTTTGCAGCAGACGTGATACCCTCTGTCATGGCATTGAAACGCCTGCTCAACAAAACTGCTGACACAGACCGTGGGGTTAAAACTTACAAAAGTACTCGAGGCTGTGAACAAGTGATTCAGTGGCATTCTCTCTGAGCCTCTTTACTGTCGGCATCATGCTCGATGCTAGGTACAAGGACTGCTACTTCGATGCAGACAAGAAACAGGGTTTACGTGAAATGTTACATACACAGCTGGACAAGATGGAAACGGACACAGTGACAGTGCGCACAGAGGAAGAGAGGCCACGGACAGACAGAGCTGAACCTTCACTTCTTAACATGTATGATGAAATCCTGGTTGAGAATGAAACGACTGAACAAATTAATAACGAAACAGCACAGCAAGTAAGTGAAAGAAATAGGTTTTGATTATGTTTTACTGGTAATGGGGACATACGTAAATGCCAACAAAACGTGTTGGTCAGTGTGTGGTGTGGTGTGTGTGTGTGTGTGTGTAACCTTTATTTAAGTTGGCCTTAAGTTCTTATGGCCTTCCCCGGCCAAACCCGGACGATGCTGGGCCAATTGTGCGCCGCCCTATGGATTTCCCAATCATAGCCTGGATTCGAACCAGGTACTGTAGTGACACCTCTTGCACAGAGATGCAGTGCCTTAGACCGCTGCGTCTGTGTGTGTGTGTGTGTGTTAACAATTTAACTGTACTAGAATGCTTAAAAGGCAGCTAAAATGTTAAATATCGGTTATCGGTATCGTTTTTTTTGGTAAGGAAAATGTCGGATATCGGTATTGGCCAAAAATGTCATATCGGTGCATCCCTTGTTGTTGTTCAACATTTATATGTTGAATCTATATGTTGAATCTATTTGAAGGCCCTATTCAATGGCAGACACAGTGATCAGATCCTGGCTGACATAAAAGACATTGAAATGGCTCAGCATCCTGAGATTCAGTGTGTATTAATCCTTTCCTGGTGTTGAACACAAGGTGGGGCTATGACACCTGCCACTGGGGCCTAATCAACTCTCCTCTCATGGACTTTCTCACTGTCTTCTGTACTGTTCTCCTCATGCCTGTATATCCCCATGTTATTCTGTGGTCTGATGCCACACTGACATCCGTGACATTTCTGTCATCTTAATGTCATGGTGATGTGGTGAGGACAAGGGGAGAGAAGGCCAGGGGGCTGTCTGTCTGTCTGTCTATCTGTCTGCTACTCGTC
This sequence comes from Salvelinus namaycush, assembly GCF_016432855.1. Taxonomy (NCBI): domain Eukaryota; kingdom Metazoa; phylum Chordata; class Actinopteri; order Salmoniformes; family Salmonidae; genus Salvelinus; species Salvelinus namaycush. Next base: position 11,193,548 of record NC_052343.1, read on the forward strand.
CATCCCAGGGACTGGCAGCAATTCAGGCTGAGAGACACTGATTGGACAGGGGCAACACTGGGACAGGAAGCCAGGGACAAGCCAAGGTCACTCAAACTCACATCATATTTTCTCTCAGAGGGTGACTATCAATAGGAGCTTTGAGGAGTTTCTATTATCAAAAGACCTGTAAGCAGAGAGACCAAGGTGTTCTGGTGTTGTGTTTATTGATTATATTCAGGGGTTGAATTTGGAATCTTTTCACTAGAAATCTATTCAACGGCATCTGTTTTGCCCATCCAAAGGCAATGAAATGTAGTCTTATTATCTTATTATGGGAACCCAGCCCGTGAGTAAAGTGTTTTGAGAGTCTCCTTTAACTCTTATAGAAGGGAATGACATGACTATTATCCACATGTAGAGTGATCAATTCTCCTATAGCATTACAATGTCAACATTGGTCTTACAGATTCAGCACTTTTGTTCACATCAGGCACCACTATAATCCTGTTTGAACTAATCCTGATCCTGATTAAGTCAGTGTCGATAGAGTACCATCCATGTTCAGGAGATTGACTGAAGCCGGTGGTTTAGTACTATACCTGATTAGTAAGCCTGCAGACATCACAGCCTTCTCATTTCAGAGTTGGCTGCTCCTGTTGTGAGAGCCACAAAGAATTCCTTTAATAAAACTTTCACTCAGCACACCTACCTATCACACCCAAGCCCATTGAAACCAAGAAGAGCTTCTCTGAGACAGACTTTAAACTTTTCCAATAATCACATAAGGCCTTGGACTGTGTAGAAATCATTCAAGTGTGCAAGAGTGCTCTTTTGTGGTTGTCTTGTCCTATTTCAGGGCAAATTGTGTGAAACTGATTCTCTTCTCAGCCACAAAATGGAGCTGGACACCTGCCAGTTTGTTGCTGTTGCCTCTGTTCAGAAGAAAATAAAAATCGACAAACATTTTCAGGGGTTAGTGATTTTTGAATTGTACTTGTGTATCTGAACCCAATCCATCTTTTTGGTTGCTTTTCTATTATGTAAGCATCAATCCAACCATGGGAATACCATAAAACATTTCTTATCTCTAATGAGGTTTAGCACAACAAAAATGTGCATCATTCAAGGCATCCATACGTTGAACTGTCCAATAACCTTGATTTTAAATATCCACAATTATTATTGAATGTTAAATGAGCAGCTAAATCTATGTAAGGGCATTTCCATGTAAAAGGATCCATGAGCACCAACGTGAAGTTTATAGGAGGGTGTCAAATGAAAGCTAAGTGTCTATATTTTTGAGAAATAAAAACATACAATGCCTTTGTAAAGTACTCAGATCCCTTGACTTTTCTCACATTTTGTTACATTATAGCCTTATTCTAAAATTGATTTAAAAATAATAATCCTCAGCAATCTACACAAAATACCCCATGAAGACACAGCGAGAACAGGTTTTTAGACATTTTTGCAAATGTATTAAAAATAAAAAACAGAAATACCTTATTTACATAACTATTCAGACCCTTTACTATGAGACTTGAAATTGAGCTCAGGTGCATCCTGTTTCCATTGATCATCCTTGAGATGTTTCTACTCCTTGATTGGAGTCCACCTGTGGTACAGTTGATTGATTGGACATGATTTGGAAAGGCGCACACACCTGTCTATTTAAGTTGACAGTGCATGCCAGAGCAAAAACCAAGCCATAAGGTCGAAGGAATTGTCCGTAGTGCGCCGAGACAGGATTGTGTCGAGGCACAGATCTGGGGAAGGGTACCAAAACATTTCTGCAGCATTGAAGGTCCCGAAGAACACAGTGGCCTTCATCATTCTTAAATGGAAAACATTTGGAACCACCAAGACTCTTCCTAGAGCTGGCCGCCCAGCCAAACTTAGCAATCAGGGGAGAAGGTAGTGCACTGGGCCTTTACTAGTCCTGTATTAGTGGACCAATATAGCCGTCTGAAGGTCAGACAAAACATTATTTTATGCGCCCACATCAGTAGCCGGCAGCATATAATGCACAACTTGGCAGTGGTCACATATCAATCACTGACTATTCAAACAAAATGAACAGTGTTTTGTTTTGGAAATGAAAACTCCACTCAAATTACTAATACAATCACAGCTGATTGGTGCAATGTATGTTGGTCAGAATCCAAAGAGATCAAGTTCTCATTGGCACTGACACAGCTAGTTTCCTCCAAAGAAAGGAGAGAGAAATGTTGACATAGAACACCTGTTCCACAATCTTCTAAATGATAACAGGGTATCAAATGAAAACATGAATCAATATGGATTTGCTACGGAATGTAAATATTACTGTATGTATTGATAATGGAATCAGTTCTCAATAAAGGATCCTTAATAAATGGCCCAAATTCACGATAGGACAGTAACTCTATTCCTTGAAAACCAGAGTATTGGTTTTCCCATAGCGACCTATAAAATAGGGACCTTGTAGCAGTGGTAAGGGTGGAAATGTTACAGGCAGGATCAGGCACAGTAGTTATACTTTCCTTTGTTGAAAATGTATGGTCCATAGATGCAATTGGCAATATGATGATAAAAAAAATCATATTTCTAAACTTCTCAATTTGACATGGGGCGGCAGGGTAGCCTAGTGGTTAGAGCGTTGGACTAGTAACCGAAAGGTTGCAAGATCGAAGCCCCGAGCTGATAAGGTACAAATCTGTCGTTCTGCCCCTGAACAAGGCAGTTAACCCACTGTTCCTAGGCCGTCATTGAAAATAAGAATTTGTTCTTAACTGACTTGCCTAATTAATATTTTATTTTTTTATAATGGAAAAGAAAATGCCAAGAGCAGGCAAACCTGTCTATACCGTAAGACTCAGGTTGGGGTATCCGAGGTACATGTCAGCCACAATTACCAAGATGAATCAGCCAAAGAGAACCCCTAACAGGCACTAGCCTTTGTTAAAATGGACAATTAACCAAATGACATGGTATTCAAATTTTATTTGTCACATACACATGGTTAGCAGATGTTAATGCGAGTGTAGCGAAATGCTTGTGCTTCCCGTTCTGACAATGCAGTAATATCCAACGAGTAATCTAACCTAACAATTTCACAACAATTACCTTATACACACAAGTGTAAAGGAATGAATAAGAATATGTACATAAAAAAATATGTGAATGAGTGATGATATAGAACGGCATAGGCAAGATGCAGTGGATGGTATAGAGTACAGTATATACATATGAGATGAGTAATGTAGGGTATGTAAACATTATATAAAGTGGCATTGTTTAAAGTGGCTAGTGATACATTACATCAAGATGGCAAGATGCAGTAGATGGTATAGAGTACAGTATATACATATGAGATGTGTAATGTAGGGTATGAAAACATTATATGAAGTGGCATTGTTTAAAGTGGCTTGTGAAAAACATTTTTACATACATTTTTCCATTATTAAAGTGGCTGGAGTTGAGTCAGTATGTTGGCAGCAGCCACTCAATGTTAGTGGTGAACAGGCAGTGGCTCAAGTGGTGGTTGTCCTTGATGATCTTTTTGGCCTGTCAGTAGCAATGTCTAGCAGACTGGTAGGTCAGAAATGTCTAGCAGGTTAAATTAAAACATTATTATATATTACCTCACACTGTACCTTATATACCTTACTATTTAACCATAAAAATCTACTTGAATGAATCTGCCAATACAACCCCCCCAATCCCAACGTGCACCCCTTGGGGTCCTGAGGACCCGTTTAGGAAACCCTGCTTTATAGGGACATCATTTACAGTTCACTGGAAACATCATTACACGATGGAGGAGAGGACGGTTTATGCAGTTCCATGTGTGACCTGCAGATGACAGCAGCAGCATGCGCGTAACATAACGGTAGGCCAATTAGCCAAGTAAAACTTAACTCCACGATGTACTTCACATCAACGGAGTTGAGGTGACTAGCGTGGGGGAACTGGAGCTCCGGCATCACATAAAATGTAGTTTTTATCAAAAACTATGGATTTCAGCAACCACAGACCAGCCCGCAATTATAAGGGACAATGCCGGAGCTTTAGTCAACCCACACTAGTCATGGATGTGAAGTACATTGTGGAGTTGAGTTTTACTTGGCTATAGGCCAGTATGCTGCTAGGCATTGTTACATAATCTGAAACATGCTCTGAAATACCATACCCCCAGCGAGCAAAAACACTGATAATGTATCAGGAAGTGCATTTGCTCTAATTTAATCAAACTTAATCTCTCCTGAAATTCTCCTGAATTTGTTTAACCTTTTTGTGGTTAATTAAAAGGAAGCTCAGAAGACTTCCCTTACCTGCACTGCATTCTATCATAACAATTTTTATTTGATTCATGTTCCCTCACTACCAAAATGAAGGTTTCACACATACCTACTCATTCTCAGTGCAATATGTCCCCTTACCTTTAAACGGTGGTATGAGGTCTTTTTTCTTGAGGAGCAGTCCGTCTCCAAAAAGGAAGCTATCAGCAGATCTGCACTCAAGTGAAAAATGGATTAGAATTTTTTTTTCATTTGGTTCAAAGTGGGGACATTTATTTCACAGTCCTGTACAATTCCAATAATGTCTCAGTGTGGTTTGAACTGCTGAGCGGGCCAACTGGAGCGTTTTTCACAGTTCTTACCTCACTCCCAAGACTTTGTAACAAATGTCCACTAAGAGAAGGAAATGGCTTTGCTGACTTTTCACTTCAGTGTTTAAAACTGTGACATAGTGTTTTCTTTTATTTATACACAAAGCAGACATTTTCATGACAAGTTTATATGGACTTAAAAACGAATCTCAAATTTGACTGCTGGACGTCATCATGCTGTGTGTGAGTGAGTCAGTGTGTTAATTAGTTAGACACAGGAAAGTACTGTAGCATGACAGAAAAACAACACATTTGGGACAGATTAGGTGAGTGTTTTGGTAGATGCACTTTTTGCATTGACCTTTTTCGCACAAACTTTTTTTCTCATTACATTACTGTACGCTGCTGCTACTGTTTATTATCTGTCACTTTATTACTAGTTATATGTTCATATCTACCTCAATTACCTCGTACCCCTGCACAACTAGTACAACAAGTTATCATTACTCATTGTGTATCTATTATTACTTGTTTTACTTTTCTATTATTTCTCTACTTTCTTTCATTCTGCATTGTTAGGAAGGCCCCGTGAACATTTCACTGTTAGTCCACACCTGTTGTTGATGAAGCATGTGATGAAGAAAATGTGATTTGATTTATTGTTCCTGCCATTAAACCTCAACACATATAGACGGACAGGGTAGTACAAGAGAAGGTGCCTGTACAGACACTATACTTAGAGATTTACTCTACGCTATCCAAGGGGGTTGGATCACTTTAATAAACAATGGACTGACATACAGCTGTTCAAACTATAGCAGAGAGCTTTGCAGGACGTCCAATTAAATGCCAGTCACAGTCCTAGAAAAGCAGAGGGCCATATACATCACTCATTTTGGCTGGATTTTATTGGTCTATCTTGGAAGTAGAGGACTTCTCATAAAGCCACTTCATATGACTTCAAAGTACTCCGTATGGCAGTGCACGAGTCTGAGAAAGAATTCACCGAGCATTACCTCAAGGCTAATAGCTAGAGAATCTGACACTGGATGTCTGCTGCAAAATGCTAATCATAATCAACAAAGTGATGTCGATGACAAGATATTTAGCCTCGTACACACCAGTGCCAGTTGCTGTTAGCATGTGTTATGGTAGTCCCTGCTTGATACAGTGGAGCAGCATTTACAACCTCCATAAGGACATGGTACACATGGGAGACGTCAAGGGGCTTCTGTGTTTTGGGAGGGGAGGTGAAATGAAGTGGGAGAGACGTGAGTGAAGTCAATTATGTAGAGGGCAGGATCAGCTGGTGGAGAGAGTTGTTTGTTTTGTTCCCAGGCACGATGAGGAAAAGGCCTAGAGTTGCCCAGTGGCTCAGCTCTGTCACTACTCCTGATTACCAGGGGGAACGAAACCATGGGGGTTACAGAGGATATCGCAATAGTCTGTCACTACTCCTGATTACCAGGGGAAAGAAGCCATGGGGGTCACCGAGGATATCGCAATGGTCTGTCACTACTGCTGATTACCAGGAGGAGCGAAACCATGGGGGTTACAGAGGATATCGCAATGGTCTGTCACTACTCCTGATTACCAGGGGAAAGAAACCATGGGGGTCACAGAGGATATCGCAATGTTGCTTATCACCAACTAGCTGTAATAATGTCATTGTTGTCAGTTCTAGTAAACTGCATTTCTTTGTAGTGCTCTGTAATCCATGGGGGACCGTAAGTGGTGTAGACATTGCATTCAACATGAGAGCTTGTGATGTGGAAGAGATGCTTTGATGTTCACACACACTCACACACACACACACACATTTAAACACAAGCGCGCTCACACGCACACACACTTTCAAGCACTCTCTGTTGGCTTCTATTCGAACTAATGTGATCACCCTCAGTGCAAACCCTGCATTTTCCACATTCAATTTAGTGGATTGCGCTTGTTTTTGGGGACAGGCATTTGGGAGATAAAGTGGATGATAACTCTCAGGCAACAGTGCTCTTTTCCCCAACCAAATTGCAGTGGAGAGCACAGAGGAATTTTAAAAGACACATTTATCTGCTCCCGACAAGACCTTCATGCAGTGAATAATTAATGCAGTGGGCATGATGTGTCTTCCAGCTCTGTCCTTTAAGGCTGTTGTCTCGGGGAACGTTGAGTGTTGAGTTGAGCGTCCAGAGGTTGTTTGCATGGAAGTCTTACGATACCCACTCTGGGCCATATATTAGTGTCTAATAGTCGATTTACCATAGGGGTTTGCTTCACTGGCCAAAGAAAATTGTGCTATGAATTACCAGAGTAGTAGCTAGGCCATGTTTATTTTTTTATTTATTTTTAAATCCGAGAAATAAATTCAGAGCAATAAAAGGATGAACTGTGATAGTAAAAGCCATTACTGATAGTGAGGAGAGGCTAAATGGATTGTAATGGCTGTGTGGGGTATGATGAGAGAGCGGAGATGACACTTTTTCTTGCTAACTCCCTGATGAAATATAGACTTTATATGACATGTGTTATTATACTTTTTATTAGCTTTGGGCGTATCTGAAAGGATATTTCAGCAAGAAAGACGCTTTCAATATGCAGTGTTACACTGTCATATTAATAACATTAACATTTGTCTCAAATGCTCAGCAATGCAGCCACAGGCAGACAGTATCATTTTGATTTTAGGTGACAACAGTGTGATGCTGGTTTTATACTGCAGCATGGATTGTCAATGTAAAGGTATTGTAAGGTCAAGTATCTAGTGGAGCGTTGTCACTCGTTACCTCATACAACACGAGGTGAGATTAAGCTCCAACATACTAGGTTTCCAAATCCTGTGGCTTCACATTTTGCACATATTTCTCATATTTCTAAGTGTAATACAATAACTTAAATCCTCTCTTCCCTTGCCTATGGCTATAGTTCTAGTACCTCTCCGTCTCTACACTCCCACTGTCATTTGGATACTTACTTTTCTGTGGCATTGATTACGGGTTGAGTGCGTATGTAGAGGATTTAAAGGGAATTAAGACACACTGTTGCACGCCAACGAGGTTTCCCCCAAATCCTTGGAGACTTGATTTGGTTTATCCGATGTTCACAGCTGTGGGGTCAGCTTATCGTCTTCTTTCACAGCCCTAAATTTATCTGGATTTCATCGAACGGAAATAAGGTCTTGGTGCACAGTTTTGTATTTGTTTGCTTACAACACAACATATATACTTTTTTCTGTGTTATCTGACTGGGATTAGGCAATAGGGACAAAGTATCATTTTAACATGGATTTCAGTGGAAGTCAATGTCTTCACTTTGATAGATTCACTTTTATGTGTAGATGTGAGCTTTCCCTTGTCTTTGTGTGTGATCTCAGTAAGAGATATGAAGATTTCCATGTCTCCGGATAATACTTGCTTAATATACATTGATATGATAAAACTGGGCAGGTTAGGTTAAATATTCAAATGAAAACTGTTTCAGGGATGTGCAGCAAGGCTCTACATCTGAGGTTATTCTGGTCCTCAAAGCCTGCGATCGAGATTGCTCAGGTTGACAGCTAGGAACATTGATTATCTTTCCCAGAAGTCGTCTGTGAAATAATCTGTGCTCTGAGGTGCTGGGGCTTACTGCGGGTAATTGACCTCAACGTTTCCAAAGTGTTATGTTTTTTTAAAGGCAGTGGCCAATGTCTCAGAGTGATGGAGGGCTATTATGGCTCCTTTTGGAATATGATGTCATTTATCTCGGATTCTGTTCAGTTTATGACCGTTCACCACAGACGAATCTATATAGGAATCTTAACTCAGCAAAAAAAGAAACGCCCTCTCACTGTCAACTGTGTTTATTTTCAGCAAACTTAACATGTGAAAATATTTGTATGAACATAACAAGATTCAACAACTGAGACATAAACTGAACAAGTTCCACAGACATGTGACTAACAGAAATGGAATAATGTGTCCCTGAACAAAGGGGGGGTCAAATTCAAAAGTAACAGTCAGTATCTGGTGTGGCCACCAGCTGCATTAAGTACTGCAGTGCATCTCCTCCTCATGGACTGCACCAGATTTGCCAGTTCTTGCTGTGAGATGTTACCCTACTCTTCCACCAAGGCACCTGCAAGTTCCCGGACATTTCTGGGGGGAATGGCCCTAGCCCTCACCCTCCGATCCAACTGGTCCCAGATGTGCTCAATGGGATTGAGATCCGGGCTCTTTGCTGGCCATGGCAGAACACTGACATTCCTGTCTTGCAGGAAATCACGCACAGAACGAGCAGTACGACTGGTGGCATTGTCATGCTGGAGGGACATGTCAGGATGAGCCTGCAGGAAGGGTACCAGATGAGGGAGGAGGATGTCTTCCCTGTAACGCACAGCGTTGAGATTGCCTGCAATGACAACAAGCTCAGTCCGATGATGCTGTGACATACCGCCCCAGACCATGATGGACCCTCCACCTCTAAATCGATCCCGCTCCAGAGTACAGGCCTCGTGTAACGCTCATTCCTTTGACGATAAACGCGAATCCGACCATCACCCCTGGTGAGACAAAACCGCGACTCGTCAGTGAAGAGCACTTTTTGCCAGTCCTTTCTGGTCCAGCGACGGTGGGTTTGTGCACATAGGCGACGTTGTTGCCGGTGATGTCTGGTGAGGACCTGCTTTACAACAGGCCTACAAGCCCTCAGTCCAGCCTCTCTCAGCCTATTGCGAACAGTCTGTGCACTGATGGAGGGATTGTGTGTTCCTGGTGTAACTCGGGCAGTTGTTGTTGCCATCCTGTACCTGTCCTGCAGGTGTGATGTTCGGATGTACCGATCCTGTGCAGGTGTTGTTACACGTGGTCTGCCACTGCAAGTGCGATCAGCTGTCTATCCTGTCTCCCTGTAGCGCTGTCTTAGGCGTCTCACAGTACGGACATTGCAATTTATTGCCCTGGCCACATCTGCAGTCCTCATGCCTCCTTGCAGCATGCCTAAGTCACGTTCACGCAGATGAGCAGGGACCCTGAGCATCTTTCTTTTGGTGTTTTTCAGAGTCAGTAGAAAGGCCTCTTTAGTGTCCTAAGTTTTCATAACTGTGACCTTAATTGCCTACCGTCTGTAAGCTGTTAGTGTCTTAACGACCGTTCCACAGGTACTTGTTCATTAATTGTTTATGGTTCATTGAGCAAGCATGGGAAACAGTGTTTAAACCCTTTACAATGAAGATCTGTGAAGTTATTTGGATTATTACGAATTATCTTTGAAAGACAGGGTCCTGAAAAAGGGACATTTATTTTTTTGCTGAGTTTATGTAATGTTAGTATGAGTAGTTCTATTGTATAACAAATGAATAGTGGTCATACAGTTGAAGTCGGAAGTTTACATACACTCAGGTTGGAGTCATTAAAACTCGTTTTTCAACCACTCCACAAATTTCTTGTTAACAAACTATAGTTTTGGCAAGTCGGTTAGGACATCTACTTTGTGCATGACACAAGTATTTTTTCCAACAATTGTTTACAGACAGATTATTTCACTTATAATTCACTGTATCACAATTCCAGTGGGTCAGAAGTTTACATACACTAAGTTGACTGTGCCTTTAAACGGCTTGGAAAATTCCAGAAAATAATGTCATGGCTTTAGAAGCTTCTGATAGGCTAATTGACATCATTTGAGTCAATTGGAGGTGTACCTGTGGATGTATTTCAAGGCCTACCTTTAAACTCAGTGCCTCTTTTCTTGACATCATGGGAAAATCTAAAGAAATCAGCCAAGACCTCAGAATTTTTTTTGTAGATCTCCACAAGTCTGGTTCATCCTTGGGAGCAATTTCCAAACGCCTGAGGGTACCACGTTCATCTGTACAAACAATAGTACGCAGGTATAAACACCATGGGACCACGCAGCCATCATACCGCTCAGGAAAGAGACGCGATCTGTCTCCTAAAGATGAACGTACTTTGGTGCGAAAAGTGCAAATCAATCCCAGAACAACAGCAAAGCACCTTGTGAAGATGCTGGAGGAAACAGGTACAAAAGTATCTATTTCCACACTAAAATGAGTCCTATATTGACATAACCTGAAAGGCCGCTCAGCAAGGAAGAAACCCCTGCTCCAAAACCGCCATAAAAAAGGCAGACTACGGTTTGCAACTGCACATGGCGACAAAGATCGTACATTTTGGATAAATGTCCTCTGGTCTGATGAAACAAAAATAGAACTGTTTGGCCATAATGACCATTGTTATGTTTGGAGGAAAAAGGGGGAGGCTTGCAAGCCGAACAACACCATCCTAACCGTGAAGCATGGGGGTGGCAGCATCATGTTGTGGGGGTGCTTTGCTGCAGGAGGGACTGGTGCACTTCACAAAATAGATGGCAACATGAGTAAGGAAAATCATGTGCATATATTGAAGCAACATCTCAAGACATCAGTCAGGAAGTTAAAGCTTGGTCGCAAATGGGTCTTCCAAATGGACAATGACCCCAAGCATACTTCTAAAGTTGTGGCAAAATGGCTTAAGGACAACAAAGTCAAGGTATTGGAGTGGCCATCACAAAGCCCTGACCTCAATCCTATAGAGAATTTGTGGGCAGAACTGAAAAAGCATGTGTGAGCAAGGAGGCCTACAAACCTAACTCAGTTACACCAGCTATGTCAGGAAGAATGGCCAAAATTCACCCAACTTATTGTGGTAAGCTTATGGAAGGCTACCCGAAACGTTTGACCCAAGTGAAACAATTTAAAGGCAATGCTACCAAATACTAATTGAGTGTATGTAAACTTCTGACCCACTGGGAATGTAATGAAAGAAATAAAAGCTGAAATAAATCATTCTCTCTACTATTATTCTGACATTTCACATTCTTAAAATAAAGTGGTGATTGTAACTGACCTTAGACAGGGAATTTTTACTAGGATTAAATGTCAGGAATTGTGAAAAACCGAGTTTAAATGTATTTGGCTAAGGTGTATGTAAACTTCCGTCTTCAACTGTAACAACAGGGCACCAACGTACTATAAGTTATGCCACTATAGTTCCATGATTATAATACATAGTCTTATTGCATGGGATTTATCTTTCCCATCATGCACTGAGACAGCTAGAATAATTAGTTATTGATAGAGGGCCGGTAATTAATGATGATGAGTCTAGGTGCAATATTAGCTGCCCGTGATTGCATCTGAGTGGCCGCTGTGATTGGTTCAGAGAGTCACGGAGACATGGACACTCGTTTGTTGTCCCTTGAACCGAATCTGGGGTAATTGGATGGAGTCACACAGTGATGGAAGGGGACCAAATTCACTGCACAATAGTTCTGAAATGGTCAGTGACAGTGATAACCTCCAAGCCATTTAGGGTGTGGTGTAATTCAGGCAATGGTTATGGATTATAGATCGATCCGTGCTCTGTCGCTTCACTCGTTGTGTCTCTGTAAATTCTTATGAACCAGGTCATATTGTGTTATTTTAAAGCTCTCGATATTTATGGACATATTTTGATGATATCGATAGGGGGTTAGGATATTCAGATCAAATCTAATTGGGATTCATTAAGTGTTTATGAGTTGGTTAGAGATATTGATGGTTTCATGTTAATGTTTAATAACTATTTACAATAATCAATGGCATAATTTTGATAGAACCAAACAGAAAAAGTACATGTTTTATAATATGTAGAACTACTCTGAATAATCTTAAAGAGGTCCAGTTCAAACTTCTAGCCATTGAGATAATTGAGCTATGAAATGCAATAAAGAACATTTGATTTGCTTGAAATATATGATGTATCCCTTAGGAGTAGAGAAAGTGAGGACTGGAGCCTCTTGAAGGTCCTAGTGTGTGCCATGTGTGTGTCTGTGTGTGTGTGTGTGTGTGTGTGTATGTGAGTGCATGTGTGTGTAGCCTACGTGTGGAAGTGATCGTCTGTGTCCCTGCTCCCCCTGTGGGGACGTGTGTGTGAGTGATGGCTCTGTGTCTGAGACGGCGTTGTGTGTGAGCAGCAGAGCGTGTAATGAACGTTACCGTCACCCCCACTCCCCCGTCGTTCTCCTTCATCCCTCACTCTGCTACAGCAGATCCTGTACAGGGCCATTCCCATCACACACATCACAGTACATCCCTCCTAATCACTAGAAGTTATCAGACCACACACTCCAGGGAGTACAGTACACTAGTCCCTACGGTCTGCACTGATGACAATGTTTGAACACAGACGCATAGGCTAAAAGGAAGTGTGATCATCAACTCCTTGACAATGGGATACAGTTTGATATTCTGTGCGCATAATTCTTTTGTTATGTCTGACCTATGATACATGATGTTTGTGAAAGGTCAATGTGTCTACATCTAATTAGCTCATTTGAACACAGTTGATGTAATTCTGTGAAATTTACGGAAAATATGATATGTAATGGAGACTGGATGACGTCCTCAGATCAATCTCTATGACAATGACAGAGTAATACTGTTGGCTACACGCAGCAGGATGGAAACAGAAAAAAAGCTTTGTCAGGTTGGATGGGGAGCGTCGCTGCACAGCTATTTACAGGTCTCTCCAGAGATGTTCGATCGAGTTCAAGTCCGGGCTCTGGCTGGGCAACTCAAGGACATTCAGAGACTTGTCCCGAAGCCTCTCCTGCGTTGTCTTGGCTGTGTGCTTATGGTCGTTGTCGTGTTGGAAGGTGAACTTTCGCCCCCCAGTCTGAGGTCCTGAGCGTTCTGGAGCAGGTTTCCATCAAGGATCTCTCTGTACTTTGCTCCATTCATCTTTCCTTTTGATCCTGACATCCCCCCAGCATGATGCTGCCACCACCATGCTTCACCGTAGGGATGGCACCAGGTGACGCTTGGCATTCAGGCCAAAGAGTTCAATGTTAGTTTCATCAGATCAGAGAATCTTGTTTCTCATGGTCTGAGAGTCCTTTAGGTGCCTTTTGGCAAACTCCAAGCAGGCTGTCCTGTGCTTTTTACTGAGGAGTGTCTTCCGTCTGGCGACTCTACCATAAAGGCCTGATTGGTGGAGTGCTGCAGAGATGGTTGTCCTTCTGGAAGTTTCTCCCATTTCCAGAGAGGAACTCTGGAGCTCTGTCAGAGTGACCATTGGGTACTTGGTCACCTCCCTGACCAATGCCCTTCTCCCCCGATTGCTCAGTTTGGCTGGGAGAGTCTTTGCTCTAGGAAGAGTCTTTGTGGTTCCAAACTTCTTCCATTTAAGAATGATGGAGGCCACTGTGTTCTTGGGGACCCTTTTTGGTACCCTTCCCCAGATCTGTGCCTCGACACAATCCTGTCTCGGACCTCTACGGACAATTCCTTCGACCTCATGGCTTGGTTTTTGATCTGACATGCACTGTTAACTGTGGGACCTTTAAATAGACAGGTGTGTGTCTTTCCAAATCATGTACAATTAATTGAATTGACCACAGGTGGTAGAAACATCTCAAGGATGATCAATGGAAACAGGATGCACCTGAGCTCAATTTCAAATCTCATAGCAAAGGGTCAGAATACTTATGTAAAAAGGTATTTCTGTTTTTTTATTTTTAATACATTTCTATAAACCTGTTTTTGCTTTGTCATTATGGGGTATGGTGTGTAGATTGACAAATATTTGTATTTATTTAATCCATTTTAGAATAAGGCTGTAATGTTACAAAATATGGAAAAAGTCAAGGGGTCTGAATACTTTCCGAATGCGCTGTATACCCAGATAAGCACACCCATTCCTAGAAAACCTTTAGTAGTGCCGGCACACCTAAATGCTACAAATATACATTATGCTTTGTGACACACGTTCTGCTTATGAATCAGTACTCTTAAAGGCAAACAGTTTGACTTCAAATGCTCCACAAAAGGCTATATTGACCAATTCCCCGCAGCTCCACTGTTAAAACATGACCCACTCGATCTTAGGTCTTTGGTGCCCTGGTGCATGACAACCCAGTTCTGGCTAGTGTTAAAACCCCTTCAGTGCAGGCAAAGCAGCTCTCACTGTATATGGATTCCATATGGGTTACAGCCACATCTTTATTTTACGTATCAACATATTTCCTGAGACGGTATAGAAGTCCTGATTGGGTGAAATTTCAAAATCCCCACTACATACAGGCATTCCATTACCAAAGCTACAGAGGGAGAGTCTGCTTCCCAAATGGCCCCCTATTCCCTACACTGTGCCCTACTTTTGATAGGGCTCTAGTCAAAAGTAGTGCACTAAATAGGGAATGTGTTATTTGAGAAGCAGCCTGACTCTCCCTCTGTAGCTGTCTTAATGGAATGCCTGTATGTAATGGTGATTTTGAAATTTCACCCAATCAGGACCTTTATACCATCTCAGGAAATATGTTGATACATTAAAGAAAGATGTGGCTGTAGGCTTTAAGGCTGACAGGTCACAGTTCGACGTCGAGGTCTTACCTGTTCTGAGGAGATTGGTTTTGTGATGAATTGTTCGATGCTTGTTGTCGCCTGCAGCGTATGTTCTTTTCTCTTCCCTCCACTTAGTTGAAATGCAGCCGGGGCCAGAGGTCCTTCCCATTCATCAGGCAACTGATGCCATCATCTGGCAAACTGCTGCATATGGGAGAAAATGTGGAAGGAAGGAAAATAGTGTGTGTAGGAGGATTGATCCAACCATGTGATCTGTGATCAGTAGAACTGTCAAGAACGATCAAAATAGATACAATGCTGACTGGATTCAATCTATGAAACATCCAAATATGCATGGATGGATGCTGGGGTGATTTTGATTGGACGGGTCAAGAATAATAGGAATGAATTCCTTGTTGTTTACATTCCTGCTGGGTATACAGATCTGCGAGTGGATATGTGTTATGAGACTTTGCTGAGTAGCATTAGTTACAGAGGCAAAAACATCTCATACACACACACGCACGCACACGCACGCACGCACGCACGCACGCACGCACGCACGCACGCACGCACGCACACACACACACACATACAAAGAGAGCAGGAATTCCATCTGCTGGAAATATTATAGCTCATCATTTTCTTTGACCAAAAAGAAAAACGAGTGAAAAGTTTGAAGATACATGTTTTTGGAAAACGTTCGATGAACGCAGAGAATACAAACATCTGGGACGTGTGTTGCTTTCCACAGCTTTTGCAATTTATCCTTATTGTTGCCATTATTGTCAATTAGTTGAACACATGGCTCATGGAACATGACTAATGATGGTGAGTTATGTAAGCATTATAAAGACCAGAAGGTTGTCAGCGATTACTGATGTGGTGGGGAAGGATTTCTGTGGCGTTCTCGCTGGGCACTGCTATTATCAAAGAGAGCTATCTTGTCCAACAGATGCTAATTGATACCAGCTCTGGCTTCTGGGAAATGTTAGCGACAGTTTTTTCCCGCTCCTTTAAAGAATCCATATGTTATGTTACGGCTTATGACGTCACAACTTTAAACGGTCTGTATCTCATTTTCGGTGATTGATACCACCCTTGGTTTTGAAGAATTGACATAGACTTTAATAGGTACAGTACTAGCATTAGAGAGATCAAGAAAGCTATTATAGTTATAAACCGTTTATTATCTTCTTGAAGCAATTTTGAGTAATGAGATTTACTCATCACACTCACAGTAAATGTGTTTCGGATTGTGTGAAAAGGAAAGAGGAAACGTTTCAAGACAAACAAACAAAGGGATCAATGTCTGCCTCTGTCTGTATATCTCCAAGCATTTTTTTGTGTGCGTGTTTGATTTTTAAAAATGTAACCTTTATTTAACTAGGCAAGTCAGTTAAGAACAAATTCTTATTTACAATGATGGCCTACCAGGGAACAGTGAGTTAACTGCCTTGTTCAGGGGCAGAACAACAGATTTTTACCTTGTCAGCTCGGGGAGCCGATCCAGCAACCTTTCGGTTACTGGCCCAATGCTCTAACCACTAGGCTACCTGCCGTCCCACTGTACACTAATACACTGACAGGTTTGGAATTTTTTGTCTCTGATGAGACAAGAGGCATTGCTCTTTCTTGTCAACATTCTTTCCAAGCAGGGCAAAAAGGAAAGCAGCCCTTTCTTGTCTGTCATATTGAAGAATGGCTTTCATTTTCATTCGTTAATGCTTTCAAATGTTTATGAATAATTCTCTGATAAGAGCTGAGGACCATTGGCTTCCATATCTTTATATATGAGTTCCGTAGTCATACATCTAGTATGTTGATTGATGTATATATACTGTATGTATGATGAGATCTATATCTGTATCCTTACCATATATGGTTATCCTCATCTGTCTTTCTACGTCTCATTATCTTGCCTTTGCTGCAGAGTTCGTTACATGGAATGACTTGGTTTCAGAATTGCTTATCATTTCATTTCAAATCTCAGCATTTCTCCACATCGCCCTCTTCTAACTCATCTGCAGATTATCTGTACATGCAAGATTGTAATCTCATGAAATACTGCCACCCGCCAACGACCCCTTCAAGGTAGCTCCTTGATACAGTGGCTTGCGAAGGTATTCACCCCCTTGGCATTTCTTCCTATTTTGTTGCCTTACAACCTGGAATTAAAATAGATTTTCGGGGGATTTGTATAATTTGATTTACACAACATGCCTACCACTTTGAAGATGCAAAATAATTTTTATTGTGAAAATATCTGTACATTAGGAGGATGTTGAGCACAGATATTACTGCTTACACTAACCTGTGATCACATTATTTATGACCAAACAAATGCAAATATTTGAGGACCCAACCTTGAGAATGAGATATTGCTCATGTCCCAGAGTGGTGATTCCCTATACAGTGGCTTTTGGGGGTTTGTATCATTTGATTTACACAACATATCCTTAGGATATGCAAAATATTTTTTCTTGTGAAACAAACAAGAAATAAGACAAAAAAACTGAAAACTTGAGCATGCATAACTATTCACCCCCCCAAAGTCAATACTTTGTAGAGCCACCTTTTGCAGCAATTACAGCTGCAAGTCTCTTGGGGTATTGGAGGTTGTTGGCAAAGATCTCGCAATACATGGCCCCATCCATCCTCCCCTCAATACGGTGCAGTCGTCCTGTCCCCTTTGAAGAAAAGCATCCCCAAAGAATGATGTTTCCACCTCCATGCTTCACAGTTGGGATGGTGTCCTTGGTGTTGTACTCATCCTTCTTATTCCCCCAAACACGGCGAGTGGAGTTTAGACCAAAACGCTCTATTTTTGTCTCATCAGACCACATGACCTTCTCCCATTCCTCCTCTGGATCATCCAGATGGTCATTGGCAAACTTCAGACGGGCCTGGACATGCGCTGGCTTGAGCAGAGGGACCTTGCGTGCGCTGCAGGATTTTAATCCATGACTGCGTAGTGTGTTACTAATGGTTTTCTTTGAGACTGTGGTCCCAGCTCTCTTCAGGTCATTGACCAGGTCCTGCCGTGTAGTTCTGGGCTGATCCCTCACCTTCCTCATGATCATTGATGCCCCACGAGGTGAGATCTTGCATGGAGCCCCAGACCGAGGGTGATTGACCGTCATCTTGAACTTCTTCCATTTTCTAATAATTGCGCCAACAGTTGTTGCCTTCTCACCAAGCTGCTTGCCTATTGTCCTGTAGCCCATCCCAGCCTTGTGCAGGTCTACAATTTTATCCCTGATGTCCTTACACAGCTCTCTGGTCTTGGCCATTGTGGAGAGGTTGGAGTCTGTTTGATTGAGTGTGTGGACAGGTGTCTTTTGTACAGGTAACGAGTTCAAACAGGTGCAGTTAATACAGGTAATGAGTGGAGAACAGGAGGGCTTCTGAAAGAAAAACTAACAGGTCTGTGAGAGACGGAATTCTTACTGGTTGGTAGGTGATCAAATACTTATGTCATGCAATAAAATGCAAATTAATTACTTAAAAATCATACAATGTGATTTTCTGGATTTTTGTTTTAGATTCCGTCTCTCACAGTTGAAGTGTACCTATGATAAAAATTACAGACCTCTACATGCTTTGTAAGTAGGAAAACCTGCAAAATCGGCAGTGTTTCAAATACTTCTCCCCACTGTATGCAGGCAGCACTTTTCCGTTTAGAATTGTTTAGAATTTTTTGAAACAAGTTATTTTTTTCATTTCACTTCACCAATTTGGACTATTTTGTGTATGTCCATTACATGAAATACAATTAAAAATCTATTTAAATTATAGGTTGTAATGCAACAAAATAGGAAAAACGCCAAGGGTGGTGAATACTTTTGCAAGGCACTGTAGTTGATCATCATTAGCCAGGAGCAAGTGATGTGCAAATAAAGCCATGGAGACGTTACTAAGAGGTTTGAATAATGGATGAATCATCATTCAAATTTAAGGCAAATGTAGGGCAAAAAGGACAGGTGCATTCTGTTTTACTACTTCCTGTATTAGTTGTTAACGAACCAGGTACCCACTCTCAAAAGATATCAGTCTCACTGCAGCACTCACACACAAGGTGACAGAGGCCAGGTAGATCATTGTGGGAGTGTCCATCATCCATGCAGAAAGGACAGGGAACCTTTCAGTCACCAGGCCCATATTGTTCAATGAAGGTCAGTGGCAAGGGGAAAATGAAATAGGGTGACACAGCAGAGAGAAAACACATAATGGAGAGGAATCTGTCTTGCTGACATGTATTATGCCAACATAAAACATATTCATAACCACTGTATATCACTTAGCAGCAGCTGGTAAAATCCAATCATTTTATATATGTGCTCACTTACAGGGCTTTCCCAACAATGCAGAGAGAAACAAAGAACAATTACAGAAAGATAATAACACAAGGAATAAATACACAATGAGTAATGATAACATCGCTATATACACAGGGTACCAGTACCGAGTCAATGTGCAGGGGTACGAGGGAATTGAGGTAGATATGTGCATATTTATTTTTATTTAACCTTTTATTTAACTAGGCAAGTCAGTTAACTTCTCTGCGCTACGGATCCCTTTAGCGGGATCATTTTCCTAAACAACCGCTGAATTGCAGGCCGCAAAATATTACAAAAAATATTTATAATCATGCAATCACAAGTGAAATATACCAAAATACAGCTTAGCTTGTTGTTAATCCACCTATCGTGTCAGATTTTGAAAATATTCTTTGCAGCGAAAGCAATCCAAGCTTTTGTGAGTGTATCAATCAATGCTACAACAGCTAGCCCCAAATTAGCATGGTCACGAAAGTCAGAAAAGCAATAAAATTAATCCCTTACCTTTGATAATCTTCGGATGTTTGCACTCACGAGACTCCCAGTTACACAACAAATGTTATTTTTGTTCGATAAATATTACTTTTATAACAAAAAAACGCCATTTGGGTTGCGCGTTATGTTCAGAAAACCAAAGCCTTGTTCCGTTCGACGAAAATTCCAAAATGTATCCGTAATCCGTTCGTAGAAACATGTCAAATGTTTTTTATAATCAATCCTCAGGTTGTTTTAAACAAACATAATCGATAATATTTAAACCGGACCGTAACCTATTCAATAAAAGAGAGAAAGCAAATGGAGAGCTACCCCTCTCGTGCACAGGAACTAATCACAGGACACCTGACTAGTTTTGAAAAATCTTGCTCATTTTTCAAAATAAAAGCCTGAAACTATGTCTAAAGCCTGGTCACAGCCTGAGGAAGCCATTGGAAAAGGAATCTGGTTGATACCCACTCCCGGGTTAGATTTCCTCAGGTTTTCGCCTGCAGAATCAGTTTTGTTATACTCACAGACAATATTTTGACAGTTTTGGAAACTTTGGAGTGTTTTCTATCCTAATCTGTAAAGTATATGCATATTCTACGATCTGGACCTGAGAAATAGTCAGTTTACCTTGGGAACGTTATTTTAAAAAATAAATAAAAAATCTGACCCCTAGCGTCAAGAGGTTTTAAGAACAAATTCTCATTTTACAATGACAGCCTACCCCGGTCGAACCCTAACCCGGACAACACTTGGCCAATTGTGCGCCGCCCTATGGGACTCCCAATCACGGCCAGTTGTAATACAGCCCGGTATTGAACCAGGATCTGTAATGATGCCTCTATCACTGAGATGCAGTGCCTTAGATCGCTGCGCCACTCGGGAGCCCCCATATAGGTAGGGGTAAAGTGACTAGGCAACAGGATATATAATAAACAGTAGCAGCAGTGTATGTGATGAGTCAAAATAGTTTGTGTGGGGGGGAGTCAATGCAGATACACCATGTAAATTCTGTACAGTCGGAAAACACGTTTATTGGGTAATATTTTAAATAAATCAAAAGACTGGTTGGAGGCATGGGCAAACTAATGGTAAACAACATGCTGCGCACAGTACTCTGGAGTCATAATTCTGTCTGGAAAGCTTCCCAGGCAAGTCGGGCTCAGCATGAGTCTTTATGTACAGTCCTCTTTGAATTAGATCCCCTGGAATGATTAAACCTTTACAACCTAAAGGGATAAGTGAACTGCGCACAAGAGGGGATTTACCCGTCCCCCCGTCCCCCCCGTCCCCCCAAGCAAATCAGAACCTCCTGTGTATTTCACCAATAATGATTTAGTCTCAAATGACTTTCATATTTTTGGATACAGATATTAAGTCCTCTGCTCTTTATCGTTAGCTATTATTTTAATAGGAAACGACATCACTGGAAGCCCAAGGTGGGCCCGTTAAGGGACAAAACAACCGCACTGCCTATTGGCACAAACATGCTAGGGCCGGTTAGTTTTTTTCACAGATGAGGGAACTGAAATTAAGGGTATTTTGTTCACTCACACTAGGGTCCAAAAAAGATTATGCTGGGACTTGCAGAGACAGCTGGATAGTAAAAAAGGAAAAGAGGAAAATCCCCAGAAAGAAGCCTGGTCTTAATTACAAAAGGCTGATGGGAATGGTTGAATAGAGGAGCTTTGGAGAGCAGATATTTGCAGCGGGATCAAAGGAGAAATGAGGGATGACAAATAACCCCTGGACCAAGTCTGCTGGAATCCAACTGGTAGACAATCTAACCCGAGGGATAGGGAGAGAGAAGGAGAGAGAGAGATAAAAGGGGGATGGGGATTGCATCCATCTATTTGAGTTTCCCTTTTCCGGGCTTTTTTCCTGCAACGTTTTAGCATAATTTGTATCCACAAAATAAGGAGCAGATGGACCTTGCCAATACTATCTTTTAAACAATTGCAATCCTCTCGAGCTGTACCAATACAGTACTGTTTTACAACTTTTTATTTTGCAATCGCAGCATTTCAATGTCATCAACAAATGACAGCAGAGTAGGAGAGTTTCTTTCAGCTCTTGTTATGATGTGTTTTCAATGTCCAGTTCAATGTTTCACCAGCGCTGTCAATGGAACTGTCACTTTGGGCAAGCTTTGGTGAATTGAGTGCCGGTTACAAAAACAGGAAATAAAATCACCCGTCTTTCCTCTCATTCCGAACATGCAATCTCCTCCGGCATTGGGAGAATTCCCAGCCCAGCCACACTATGAGTCCCAATTGTTTACACACTTCCTCTTTTCAACACCAGGCCGACTTTATGAGAGGCTCTATTGTGTATTTGTAGGCTGTTCTTAGACCAGGAATAGGGATCAAGACTAAATGAAAGAGGATTGCCAATAATGTGACAAAAGGCAATCCTTTTTGTTTGACATCTGTTTTCACTGGCGAGTGGTATCTTGAGTCATAGTCGCAGGAAGTAGGGGTGCTGAGGACGCTGCGAGTGGTATCTTGAGTCATAGTCGCAGGAAGTAGGGGTGCTGAGGATGCTGCAGCACCCCTGAAAAAGCGTAATATATATATATATATATATTTCCACAGAAGTAGTATACTTGGCCTTTTATAGTTCTGTATTAGAGGACCGATATAGCCGTCTGAAGCGCAAACACAATTTAAAAGGATTCCACCTGATCATCTACTGTACATACCTTTGACATAACTGTAAGATAATTCAAGTACTGAGCTAATGCAGTATATTTTTCTTCCTGTCCTGTTCATGTAACTAACTGTGCCCAGTGCTTAAAAATCACCCATACAAAGGATTGCAAAACCGTTGTCAAATTGTTTCAAGGGGTTCGACCGGAAATCACGGTATATCATTATTGTTACAGGTTTAAAAAATAGCCAAAGTAATCTTCTTCAATCTTTCCAGATGTTAGTATGGTGATAGAAGACATACAGTGGCAAGAAAAAGTATGTGAACCCTTTGGAATTACCTGGATTTCTGCATAAAATGGTCATCAAATTTGATCTGACCTTCATCTAAGTCACAACAATAGACACACACAGTGTGCTTAAACTAATAACACACAAACAATTATACGTTTTCATGTCTTCACTGAACAAATTAGCTTTTGGAGAAGTCATTAGTCTAGGGGTTAACATACTTTTTCCAAACTACACTGTGAATTTTTAAATGACGTATTCAGTATAGACAAATACAATAATTTGTGTGTTATTAGTTTAATCACACCGTGTGTGTCTATTGTTGTGAAGGTCAGATCAAATTTTAGGACCAATTTATGTAGAAATCCAAGTAATTCCAAAGGGTTCACATACTTTTTCTTGCCACTGTACCCCAGTACCAAGCCCCTTCTAAAACACACCACAGGAAAGAGAAGAGTAGCAGAACGGTCCCTGTGGGATCTCAAGTTAGTCTAAAATAAAGCCCTCTGGGAAATGAGCGAGGAACCTGCATTGAGTTACCTAAGAAGTAATACCTTCATCCAGTCCGTTGATTTACAGTGGTGGCTAGTACTCTATGTTACAGTAATTGGCTTTTTAGATAACAAAACAACTTTAATAGGTTTGTGCTGACTGGCTGAGCAGGCTTGTTGTTATCAGTAGTGCAGTGCACTTTGGATGATGGATTATGTGAGTGGTCTCAGTCACACGACGACCGAGTCTTTGAAAAATGTACCCTTATCTTGCTGATGTCATCTAAGAGAGACTGTTGCCATGACTCATGATACAGCAATCATACATGTCTGGAATGTACAATCACAAGGGCAAAGTAATGACTTTCCCTGAGAGATATTCAGGACTATTTCCTCACTGATTTACTGGAGTAAAGATACTTGACATTGGTTATGAATTTGGAATTCAAATATACCACTTGTGTTACTGGATAGCCATAGTCATTGGTCTTAGTTTGGTGTAATTGGGAAAAAAGTTGAAAGCACACAGAGAGGTTTTAAGGTGCTAAAACATAATTTCTGCAGTGAAGGAGAACTAATGAATGCCGGCCAAACAGTTTCCACCCTAGGAAAGAACATGGTTTATTGAATCTCTGTGTGCTCCACTGTATCCGAGGCAAATTAAATTCTAGAAGCCCTGTAATGGATTGTGCTGTCTGCTATTGTATTGGGCTTTCAATATCCACCTCAGCTGGGGCAATACAGCCCTTCTACTCAGTGCCAAAGTTGCCGTTAGCCCAGTGAAAGTAGCCTGTTGTTTCTTTCCTCCCTCAGTTTTTTCTTTAAAATTGGATAAAGCCAAAGTTGTCCAAGTTGCTTCAATATGCTGACCCAAAACAACATAGCAGAAATGGGAAGGCAAGTTGGTTGAAAACACATTGTTGTTTGTGTGATTTTTTTTGGTAGGTTTCATTTTAGGGGGTTTTGCGATCCAGATGCATGTAAAATCTATTTTGTGAAGAGCAGCAGTCCCTCCTGCAGCAAAGCACCCCCACAACATGATGCTGTCACCCCCATGCTTCACGGTTGGGATGGTGTTCTTCGGCTTGCAAGCCTTCCCCTTTTTCCTCCAAACATAACGATGGTCATTATGGCCAAACAGTTCTATTTTTGTTTCATCAGACCAGAGGACATTTATCCAAAATGTATGGTCTTTGTTGCCATGTGCAGTTGCAAACTGTAGTCTGTTTTTTTATGCCGGTTTTGGAGCAGTGGCTTCTTCCTTGCTGAGCGGCCTTTCAGGTTATGTCGATATATGACTCGTTTTACTGTGGATATAGTCAATTTTGTACCTGTTTCCTCCAGCATCTTCACAAGGTTCTTTGCTGTTGTCCTGGGATTGATTTGCCCTTTTCACACCAAAGTACGTTCATCTCTAGAAGACAGAACGCGTCTCCTTCCTGAGCGGTATGACGGCTGCGTGGTCCCATGGTGTTTATACTTGCGTACTATTGTTTGTACAGATGAACGTGGTACCTTCAGGCGTTTGGAAATTGCTCACATGGATGAACCAGACTTGTGGAGGTCTACAATTTTTGGCAGATTAATTTTTATTTTCCCATGATGTCAAGCAAAGAGGCACTTATTTTGAAGGTAGGCCTTGAAATACATCCACAGGTACACCTCCAATTGACTCAAATGATGTGAATTAGCCTATCAGAAGCTTCTAACGCCATGACATCATTTTCTGGAATTTTCCAAGCTGTTTAAAGGCACAGTCAACTTAATTTATGTAAACTTCTGACCCACTGGAATTGTGATACAGTGAATTAGAAGTGAAATCATCTGTCTGTAAACAATTGTTGGAAAAATTACTTGAGTCATGAATAAAGTAGATGTCCTAACTGACTTGCCAAAACTACAGTTTGTTAACAAGGAATTTGTGGAGTTTTAATGACTCCAACCTAAGTGTATGTAAACTTCCGATATCAACTGTACTTAAATGTCCATGAATGTTTCATGTGTTTCGACCTGTCCCCAAATGAATATAGGTGGTTCAGAGTTTGTTTTGATATTTCAACCTGCGTGTCCTGATCGCGTCTAGTGTGGATGGACAAAATCAACATACACACGATGGCACACGCACGTGCCCGGTCTAGTCAGCATTTTACTCTATGTCATGGAATTTTTGGTCAAATGGAACCTATTTTTAAAACCTTGTATGAAGTT
Source organism: Salvelinus namaycush (assembly GCF_016432855.1). Taxonomy (NCBI): domain Eukaryota; kingdom Metazoa; phylum Chordata; class Actinopteri; order Salmoniformes; family Salmonidae; genus Salvelinus; species Salvelinus namaycush. The sequence goes on from NC_052343.1 coordinate 11,218,933, forward strand.
GGTTTTGTAGCATTAACTGGGAATTTTGTATTTTTCACTGATATTATGGCTGTCTGTTTTGTTTCATATCTGCATAGTACGCTGTCAGATCCACTTTAAGTTAAGTGTTACCCAGTATTTCATTAGAGCATCAGAGGCAGTATAATGCAGGAGGGATGGCACAAGCATTGCAGGTGAACCGCTGTGTATAATGACAATGACACTGAGATTGTATTACAAGTATCAGGAAAGTGTAGTATTGCACTTGCTTTCGCAGAACTGAGTCAGGCCCTGAGAATAGCATGATACCAAAATACTTTGAAGCTAAAATAAATGCGCTGTTCCACTGATGACCTTTGAGATATAAGACATTTCAAAATCAGTTAAAATCTTAAAGTGAAACTGGAAGCGTTTTGAACTACTTTGCAGTTATGAAACAAACAGACAATGATAATATCAGTAAAACATATACAATTCCCAGTTTATGCTACAAAACCAACTTTAAAAGAGTGTCACGAGAATTTTTATCCCAATGGTTGAACTCAACTATCACTATAGCGTTGACCAATTCCCAGAAGTTTGTAAGACCCTGGTTAATGAAGAATTAGACAAAGCCCCCAGTCTGCAATAGGTTAGTTCTTTATTCAGAGAGTACTCTGAAGTCAAACATGCAAACACACAGTAATTTTATAACTCCCACCCCCACCTACATACACCCACACACACACACGCACGCACGCACGCACGCACGCACGCACGCACGCACGCACGCACGCACGCACGCACGCACGCACGCACGCACGCACGCACGCACGCACGCACGCACGCACGCACGCACACACACACACACAATTTATCACTTTTCTACCAGCCTGGCAGTTTCTAGCCCTTCCTCTCCTCCCTAGATTAGAGGAACCTTGTAAGGAGCCTCTTTCCTGTTGTCCTTTGTTCTCTCAACTCTCACATTACTACATAGTAACACAATGGAATTATCACACACATTATGGAATTATGACTCTAACACATTTCATACAATTATATGATTTCAGGGTGGAATCCTTTAGTCATTACTATATACATATACATTCCTTTATTAAAGAGGTTTTAAAAATAAGTTATATTTGACTCAACATTCCAATGGCGTACACAAAGGCATTGTTGGCAGAATAGATGGATGCAGTTCAATGCATGAATAATATAATTCACCAATACATTTCTTGGTAGTCCAAAAAATATTGCTATCATGTTGTAAATCACAACTGGCCTGGTACATTGTTTGTTGCCTCCATTCGGGATGCACTATTTCCGTTTCAATGACTCAATATTTTGGACAAAAACGGATGAATGTAACTAATGCCGGGAATGTCAATTCAATCAAACTAGCAAAGGCAATGATCACAAGTCAGTCATAACGTGGCTAATATGCTAGCGTATCTATTTATGTAGCGAGCTAAACACACAGAGCCTAACATTAGCTAGATATTTAACTAGCTGCTAGGAGGATGTCATGTCATTGGAGGAATGGGTGAGTGACTGACTTTTCCCCTCATATTGTTTTTCGGTGGCTACACAGGTAGAGATGCATGTGTCGTTTGGCTAGGTAGCAAGAAATGTGAATAGCTTTTTATAGCTAGCTATGCTGACCGACTGATATCCAGTTAGCATATCTCTTGCATTTGCAAATTCACTCTGGCTAGCTGTCTACTTCGATTTCAGAGCACTCTTGTCTGAATGTGCTAGAGCGCAGAATAACTGATGAATTTACGAACACGCAACACCCGCTGAATATGACCAGTGTTAGTAAACATAGGCCAAAAAAAATTAATAGTCACGAACATTCTATGTAGTATTGATATTTTATTAGGATTCCCATTAGCTGTTGCGAAAACGGTAGCTACTCTTCCTGGGGTCCACACAGAACATAAAACATGACATAATACAGAACATCAATAGACAAGAACAGCTCAAGGTCAGAACTACATACATTTAAAAACGGCACACATAGCCTACATATCTATATATGCACAAAATATCTAGGTCAAATAGGGGAGATGCGTTGTGCCGTGAAGTGTTACTTTATCAGATTTTTTAAAACCAGATTTGCTGTTCATTTGAGCAATATGAAATGGAAGGTTCTATGCAATAATAGCTCTATATAATACTGTACGCCTTCTTGAATTTGTTCTAGTATCAGGACTATGAATAGACCCCTGGTGGCATGTCTGGTGGAGTAAGTGTGTGTGTAAGAGCTCAGTGTAATTTGACTAGGCAAATAATTAGGAATTTTCAACACATGAATGTTTCTTTTAAAAAGAAGTGATGCAGTCAGTCTCTCCTCAACTCTTAGGCAAGATAGACTGGCATGCATAGTATTTATATTAGCCCTCTGATTACAATGAAGAGCAAGTGGTGCTTCTCTGTTCTGGACCAGCTGCAGCTTAACTAGGTATTTCTTAACAGCACTTGGCCACATGGCTGGACTATAATCAAGATAAGACAAAACTAGAGCCTGCAAGACTTGCATTGTGTATTACATACAGACCTCTTACCATCTTTACAACCATTGAATCTATATGTTTCGACCATGACCGTTTACGTTCTATGTTAACACCAAGTAATTTAGTCGCCTCAACTTGTTCAACAGCCACACCATTCATTACCAGATTCAGCTGAAGTCTAGAGCTTAGGGAATGATTTGTACCAAATACAATGCTCTTAGTTTTAGAGATGTTCAGGACCAGTTTAGTACTGGCCACCCATTCCAAACCTGAACAACTTATTGATAAGGGTTACAGTGACTTCATTAGCTATGGTTGCTGACACGTATATGGTTGAGTTATCAGCATACACAGCATATATAACATGTAAACAGTCTAACTAGCTCAGCTAGGGCGAGTAAAATGTAAAAGTAAAACGTTTATTAATGCATTTATGCCCGCTAACTAGCTGGATAATTTTGAGAACGTTTATCTAATGTTTTTTTTATTCGATTTTAGCTCATCTTGCTCTGGCTAGCATTAGTTGATGATCTTGTTGATAGCCTACCCTTGTTTAATCAATAGGACTGTAAAGTTCCCAAATGTAAAAAGACTCCCGTGGTATTTAGCTACATATTTGCAGAAATCCATTCATGTGTATTTTGTGGCTATTGCAGAATGTTGTCCAATGATCTAAAGTCGTGCTGTTGCTGTCAGGACCCGGTGTGAGAAACGGTCACTAATAGTCGGCAGAACCCAGAAGATGAGGCAGACACAGCAGTACTAGAGACGGTGGTTTAATCAAAGTAAAAGATCTTCAGGCAAAAATATAAATCCACAACGGCAAAAGTAAAGCCAAGAGACAAAAATGGATATCCTCCAAAATACAAAGAAAGTCCACAAAGTGGTAAGAACAGCAAGGGAAAAAACAAACCTCAAAAGACTCATCAAAAATAAACAAGAACAAAACCAGAGTACCTCTGGAAACTCCAACAAGAGAAATAAGTTCACAGCATGGCTGGGGCTGGGTGCTAACATACAAACACTGAGCAAAGAACTGAGGAACACACAGGGTTTAAATACCAACAATGAAACGACACAGGTGCAAACAATAATAGAGCAAGGAAAAAACAAAAGGTTCAAAAAAGGTGCAATGGGGACATCTAGTGACCAAAACCTGAACAATCCTGGCCAAATCCTGACAGAATCCCCCTCCTAGGAACGGCTCCTGACGTTCCTACCAGCCTTCTCAGGGTGGAGGGCCCTGAACTGACGAATGAGGTCAGGGTCCAGTATGTCCTTGGCAGGAACCCAGGAGCGCTTCTCGGGACCGTAGCCTTCCCAGTCCACCAGATACTGCCAGGACCGCTGCACCCGGCGGGAATCCAGTATCCGATGGACGGTATAAGCCGACTGGCCCCCGATGACACGGGGTGGAGGGGGAGGTCTGCCTGCCGGGATAAGGGGAGAAAAAACAGGTTTTAACAAAGAAATGTGAAACGTGGGATTAATCTTAAGGGATCTGGGTAAGTGCAGGCGAAAAGTAACGGGATTCACTCTCCTGACAACCTTAAAGGGACCGATGAATCTCTGGGACAGCTTGCGAGACTCCACCCGTAGTGGTAAGTTCTTAGTTGAGAGCCAAACTCTCTGGCCGGGGTACAGGGTAGGCCCGGGACGGCGACGTCTGTTGGCTTGTCGTTGGTACTGCTGTGAGGAACGCAGAAGATTAAGACGGGCCTTCCACGTAAGCCGACAGCGTCTGATGAACCTCGAGGCTGAAGGCACTCTGACTTCTGCCTCCTGGTCCGGGAACAATAGAGGAGCATAGCCAAACTGACACTCGTGCGGGGATATACCAGTGGAGGAGGAGCACAAGGTGTTGTGCGCGTACTCGGCCCAAACAATGAAGGATGACCATGTGGACGGGTTGTTGGAAACCATACATCTGAGGGTGGTTTCCAGCTCTTGATTCATCCTCTCAGTTTGGCCGTTGGACTCCGGATGGTACCCTGAAGATAAACTGGCCGTGGCCCCTATGAGTTGGCAGAAGGCCTTCCAAAACTTTGAGGCGAACTGGGGACCTCTGTCGGAAACCATATCTTGCGGAATGCCAAAGACTCGGAACACATGGTTAATCACCAACTCAGCTGTTTCCTTGGCAGAAGGTAATTTGGTCAAGGGAACAAACCTGGCCGCCTTAGAAAACCTGTCGATGACGACTAGGATAGTAGTATTACCATGGGACGGAGGAAGGCCAGTAATAAAGTCCAACGAGATATGGGACCAGGGTCGGTGGGGAATAGATAAAGGGTGAAGGAGTCCTTGAGGGCGGAGGTGAGAAGATTTGCCCTGGCAGCACACGGGACAGGCCTTGACGAAAGTGGCAACGTCTTCTTTTATGGTGGGCCACCAGAACTTACGCTGAATGAACTCCAAGGTGCGACCTACGCCCGGGTGACAGGTGAGGCGAGAGGAGTGCCCCCACAGAAGGACTTGGGATCTTGCTGCCTTGGGAACAAACAACCGATTGGCAGGACCTCCTTTAGGACCCGGTTCGATGGCTTGAGCTTGTCTCACGGTATCCTCAACTTGCCACGAGATAGGAGCCACGATCTTAGCGGCAGGAAGAACAGTCATGTCAGTATCTTCTCGAATGGCAGGAGAGTAGACTCGTGACAAGGCGTCCGGTTTGAGATTCTTCGACCCGGGTCTATAGGTGAGGATAAACTGGAATCGGCTGAAGAAAAGAGACCATCGAGCTTGTCTGGAGTTCAACCGCTTCGCCTGCTGGATATACTCCAGATTTTTGTGGTCCGTAAGCACTTGAAACGGTTGAGAAGCCCCCTCGAGCCAGTGTCTCCATTCCTTCAATGCCATCTTAACCGCTAGGAGTTCACGATCCCCCACATCGTAATTCCTCTCGGCCGGGGTAAGCCGGTGAGAGAAGAAGGCGCAAGGATGAAGCCTCTTGTCTTCACCCCTCTGAGACAGGACAGCTCCAACACCAACCTCTGATGCGTCTACCTCCACCACAAAAGGTTCATCCGCCGTCGGTAGTGTCAGGATGGGAGCAGAGAGGATGCGCTGCTTGAGTCCTTGGAAGGCCGTCTCAGCTTCTCTTCCCCACAGAAACCTTGTGTTGCCACCCTTGGTTAAAGCTGAGAGAGGGGCTGCCACCGAGCTGAAGTTCTTGATGAACTTGCGGTAAAAGTTAGTGAAGCCCAGGAAACGCTGAACTTCCTTAACGGACTTGGGGGTGGGCCAATCCGCTACCGCCCCTACCTTCTTGGGGTCCATCTGGACTCGACCGGGTTCCACTACAAATCCCAGGAATTGTACTCGAGAGGAATGGAATTCACACTTTTCCGGCTTAACGTACAAATGGCTGTCTAGGAGGCGTTTGAGCACTTGTCTGACATGCTTAGTGTGTTCTTGAAGGGAGCTCGAAAAGATGAGGATGTCATCCAAGTAAACAAACACGAAAATGTTAAGCATATCCCTAAGCACATCGTTTATGAGCGCTTGGAACACAGCCGGGGCGTTGGTCAGGCCGAAGGGCATCACCAAGTATTCGTAATGACCAGTAGGCGTGTTGAAAGCGGTCTTCCACTCGTCACCGGGTTTGATCCGCACAAGATGGTATGCGTTCCGCAGGTCAAGCTTAGTGAAGACCACTGCTTCCTGGAGCAGCTCAAAGGCTGTGGCCATAAGGGGTAGCGGGTAGCGGTTACGGACGGTTATGGCATTAAGTCCCCGGTAGTCGATGCAAGGACGTAATCCACCGTCTTTTTTGGCCACAAAGAAAAACCCTGCTCCCGCCGGCGAGGTGGATGGACACATGAGGCCTGCTGCCAGAGCGTCCTTGATGTAGGTATCCATAGCAGCTCGTTCGGGAGGAGATAGGGAAAAGATCCGACCCCTGGGGGGGCAGGTGCCCGGAAACAGGTCGATGGGGCAATCGTAAGGTCTATGGGGTGGTAGTTTGGTGGCCCTCTGTTTGCTAAATACCGGTTTGAGGTCATGGTAACACTCGGGAACTCGGGACAGGTCGATGGATTCTAGAGACTCGGGAGGGGAACTCGGGGAACTTGGGAAGATACAAGTGGCTTGGCACGTAGGACCCCACTGCTTGATAGTGCCCACAGACCAGTCGATGTGAGGGTTATGGCTGTGAAGCCAGGGGTATCCAAGGACGAGAGGGAACTCGGAACACGAGGTCAGATGAAAGTTCATCACTTCCTGGTGTTGGGAAACTGAAAGTCGCAAGGGGGTAGTGACACGAGTGACAAGTCCAGATCCCAAAGGGCTTCCATCCAACGTATTAACCCTTATGGGGTCACTTAGAGGTTCAGAGGGAACGCCATTCTCCTTCGCCCAGACACCATCCATGAAGTTACCTGCGGCTCCAGAGTCTACCAAGGCTTGAAGGGGAAGCTCGTGGTTGTCCCAGGAAAGGGTAACTGGAATGAGCAGGCGGGAGTTGGATGGATGGGAGGAGGTTATGTTTCCCGTTACAGTCCTCCCAGGCCTGCACGGGAGAGTGCGTTTTCCCTGGAGCCCGGGACACGTGGAGAGGAAATGGCCCGGTTTGCCGCAATAGACAGCATCGCTCCCTCATCCGGCGGTCTCTCTCAGCCTGGGAGATGCGTCCAACCTGCATGGGTTCCGGTGGAGCCAGCGAGGATAAAGGTGGAGACTCGGAGCTGGGACCGATAGGAGCTAGGGTGAGAGATCTACGGTTGAGCTCTCTCTCTCTCAGACGCTGGTCTATGCGTGAAGCCAACTTGATCAGGGACTCGAGGTTGTCCGGTGGTTCCCGAGTGGCCAGTTCATCTTGGATGGTGTCGGAAAGACCCTTCAAAAAGCACACTGTGAGCGCCTCGTTGTTCCAGCCACTCGCTGCTGCCACCGTGCGGAACTGGATGGCATAGTCCGTCACGCTGCGCCGACCTTGGCGGAGAGTCAGGAGCTGTTTGGCTGAGTCAGGACCGCTGGTAGGACCTTGAAACACTCGCTTGAATTCTTCAGCAAAGGTAGAGTAGCTGGCACAGCAGGGACTTTGGGCATCCCACACAGCAGTAGCCCAGGCTAGGGCTTTTTCCGACAGCAGGGTGATGATATATGCTATCTTGGACCGGTCGGTGGGAAACGACGAGGGTTGCAGCTCGAAGGAGAGAGAACATTGGGTGAAAAACCCCTTACAAACACTCGGATCACCTGAGAACCGTTGGGGAGGCGGCAGACGAGGTTCAGCCAGGGGGTTAACTGCCACGGGCACTTGAATCTGATGAACTGGAGCAGAAGCGGTTGCAGGGGAAAGTTGATCAGAAATCTGCTTTATGGAAGTCATCATCTCCGACAGAAGTTGAGAATGTCCAGCCATTAAGGCCTCTTGCTGAACCAGAGCAGCTTCGTGACGTTGGACAGTCCCCTCGTGGTGGGACAGCATGGGAAAAAAGTCCTGGGTACTGGCTGCCTCTGGGTTCATTTTAATGGCTCAGTGTTTCTGTCAGGACCCGGTGTGAGAAACAGTCACTAATAGTCGGCAGAACCCAGAAGATGAGGCAGACACAGCAGTACTAGAGACGGTGGTTTAACCTGTTAGGCGGGCTGTCCCGATATCGGTACAACTGTGACAACATCCAACTCAATTGTAGGGCGCGAAATTCAAAATCTATTTTTTAAAAATATTTAACTTTCACATATTAACAAGTCCAATACAGCATTTGAAAGATAAACATCTTGTCAATCCAGCCAACATGTCCGATTTTTTAAATGTTTTACAGAGAAAACACCACATATATTTATGTTAGCTCACCACCAAATAAAAAAGTGGACAGACACGTATGATTATGATTATGATGTATGAATTATGATTCAAGTAGCATGCACAAGCCAGCCTAAATAACCTAGACCCAACCTAAAGAACCTAGAAAAAACTACCTCAGATGACAGTCCTATAACATGTTACACAATAAATCTATGTTTTGTTCATAAAATGTGCATATTTTAGCTATAAATCAGTTTTACATTACTGCTCCCATCATTGCTACAGCATAGCTACAGTCTGAAATCACACGGGAGTAGCCAGAGAAAATACAGACACCAACGTCAACTACTAATTACACCTCATAAAACATTTCAGAAAAACATATGGTGGATAGCTAATGAAAGACAGATATCGTGTGAATAGAGCCAATATTTCCGATTTTTGAAGTGTTTTACAGCGAAAACACAATATATCGTTATATTAGCTAACAACATTAGCTAGCATACGGCAGCATTGATTCTAGTCAAGCGCTAGCATAGCACAGTTCGACAGATATATGAAAAAGCATCCCAAATTGGGTCCTTATCTTTGTTGATATTCCATCAGAATGTTGTAACGGGGTCCATTGTCCAGTACAGTCTTTAGTTGGGTTCCAGAACCAACTATTTCCCTCTTGGTTTAGCAAGCACAATGGCCGTGCGGCGCTAACCTCTCCTTCTTCAAAAAATTCTTCCAAAGCATCACGTCTAAAGTCCAGAATAAATTGCAATAATATAATTAAAGTATATTGAAAAAACATACTTTAGGATGATTTTGTGACATGTATCAAATAATATCGTAGCCAGAGATCATATTCACCTTTATCGAGCGTCTTCCAGGAGCCGAGTCCAGATTCTGCCTCCCGCCCGGAATTTTTTTTTAACTGCGCAGGTCTCACAAGAAGATGTACTATTCAGTCCCTGGAAGAGATATTCGACTCCTTTCAACTCTCACTTCCGCATTACACCCAGATGAAGGCGTATGACGTGTTTCTACGGTCCTAAGTGTCATGACCTTTTATAGACAAGGTCTTAAAGAGAGACATCGCATTTTGGAAATCTCAATTCTGGATAGGAAATGGGCTGTAAAAATAGTTCTGTTCAACTTAGAGAAATAATTCAAACGTTTTTAGAAACTATAGACTGTTTTCTATCCAATAATAGTAAATATATGCATATTGGAATATCAAAAATTTCTTAAGAGGCCGTTTGAAAATGTGCGCATATTTTCCAGTTCAACCTCTTCAGGCTGCAGGGTGAATATTGAAAAAACTGGAAAATATGCGCACATTTTCAAACGGCCTCTTAAGAAATTTTTGATATTCCAATATGCATATATTTTTAATCAAAGTAAAAGATCTTCAGGCAAAAATATAAATCCACAACGGCAAAAGTAAAGCCAAGAGACAAAAATGGATATCCTCCAAAATACAAAGAAAGTCCACAAAGTGGTAAGAACAGCAAGGGAAAAAACAAACCTCAAAAGACTCATCAAAAATAAACAAGAACAAAACCAGAGTACCTCTGGAAACTCCAACAAGAGAAATAAGTTCACAGCATGGCTGGGGCTGGGTGCTAACATACAAACACTGAGCAAAGAACTGAGGAACACACAGGGTTTAAATACCAACAATGAAACGACACACAGGTGCAAACAATAATAGAGCAAGGAAAAAACAAAAGGTTCAAAAAAGGTGCAATGGGGACATCTAGTGACCAAAACCTGAACAATCCTGGCCAAATCCTGACAGTTGCAACTGACTGTAAACACACAGTCCCGTTTAAAGTGAATGATGGCCTTGTGGCAAATGGCTTGTTTGCATATAGGCCTACTGTACCTCTGATTGGCTATTATGCACCGGTCTGCGTAGACTCCGGTCCTGGAGGAGACACATGTTTTATTCGATTTTATTTACTGCAGTGTCTATAATTGTCCAACTGCACAGCCGCTTTGCCACTCTATATTGCTATAGAATTTTCACAAATGCCTTGGTATACCTAAATTCCGAAACATTCTAAGAATGTATGAAAATGTGAAATTACCATATCTAAGTGCTCGCTTGATTGGAGTCCATATGTTGTAAATTCAATTGATTGGACATGATTTGGAAAAGCATACACCTGTCTATATATGGTCCCAGAGTTGACAGTGCATGTCAGAGCAAAAACCAAGCCATGAGGTCGAAGGAATTTTCCTAGAGCTCCGAGACAGGATTGTGATGAGGATCACAGATCTGGTCGAAGGGTACCAAGAAATGTCTGCAGCTTTGAAGGTCCCCAAGAACACAGTGGCCTCCATCATTCTTAAATGGAAGAAGTTTGGAACCACCAAGACTCTTCCTAGAGCTGGCCACCCGGCCAAACTGAGCAATCGGGGGAGAAGGGACTTGGTCAGGGAGAACTCAATGGTCAGTCTGACAGAGCTTCAGAGTTCCTCTGTGGAGATGGGAGAACCTTCCAGAAGGACGACCATCTCTGCAGCACTCCACCAATCAGTCCTTTATGGTAGAGTGGCCAGACGGAAGCCACTCCTCAGTAAAAGGCACATGACAGCCAGCTTGGAGTTTGCCAAAAGGCACCAGAAGGACATGAGAAACAAGATTCTCTGGTCCGATGAAACCAAGATTGAACTCTTTGGCCTGAATGCCAAGTGTCACGTCTGGAGGAAACCTGGCACCATCCCTATGGTGAAGCATAGTGGTGGCAGCATCATGCTGTGGGGATGTTTTTCAGCGGAAGGTACTGGGAGACAAGTCAGGATAGAGGGAAAGATGAACGGAGAAAAGTACATAGAGATCCTTGATGAAAACCTGCTCCAGAGCGCTCAGGACCTCAGACTGGGGCTCACCTTCCAACAGGACAACGACCCTAAGCACACAACCAAGACAACGCAGGAGTAGCATTGAGACAAGTCTCTGAATGTCCTTGAGTGGCCCAGCCAAAGCCCAGACTTGAACCCGATAGAACATCTCTGGAGAGACCTGAAAATAGCTGTGCAGCGACGCTCCCCAACCAACTTGACAGAGCTTAAGAGGATCTACAGAGAAGAATGGAATAAACTCCCAAAATACCCAAGAAGACTCGTGGTTGTAATCACTGCCAAATGTGCTTCAACAAAGTACTGAGTAAAGGGTCTGAATACTTATGTAAATGTGATATTTCAGTTTTTTATTTGTAATAGATTTGTTAAAAAAATCAAAAGCTGTTTTTGCTTTGTCATTATGGGGTATTCTGTGTAGATTGATGAGGGGAAAAAACAATTTAATCAATTTTAGAATAAGGCTGTAACGTAACAGAATGTGGGAAAAGTCAAGGGGTCTGAATACTTTCCGAATGCACTGTATATGAACAGATTTCAATAAGATTTCATGTTGCTAAAATGCTGTCACTTCCACTTTTAAAGTTGTTATTTTATTTCACTTAATATGGTTGTCAGTCTCTTTTGTCTAATATAAAAAATAACCACGTTTTAACTTTGATTCTCACAGCTGGTGTCAGTTCACATTTGTTAGTTGTGGTATGAGCACGGCAACCGATACATATGTAAAAGTGGAATGCATTTTAAGTTCTCCATGATTCATATGCAAGCATTACTTAGGTTTTATGCACTGCTTCCTGTAGTCAGGGAAGTTGAGGGAACCATAGAGGCAATCAACTGGGAGACAGACATCATATTGAGTTCTGGATGCTGGTTGGATGTTTGAAGATACTGAAGTTGAGCAACACTGTTTAGTGTATGTCACTGTGTTAGATAAGGGCTCAATGAAATGCTGGGTTCATCACATTGAAGTGGATGAAATTAGATGTCTCATTGGCCTGCTGGTCAGTGCAGATCTCATCAAAGCAGAAAGGTCTGTGTTCTGAGAGCTTTCAATATCTATAGCAAGACCCTCCCCCTCTCTCTCATCACTGTGTTAATCTCTCTCTCTCTCTCTCTCTCTCTCTCTCTCTCTCTCTCTCTCTCTCTCTCTCTCTCTCTCTCTCTCTCTCTCTCTTTCGCTCTCTCTTTCTTTCGCTCTCTCTCTCTCTCACTCCCTTTGCCTTCCACTCTTCCAATCCTCTCTCCTTCCCTTTTCTTCGCATTCCTCTTTTAGCTTTCTCCTCTGTCTGCCTGTCTTCTTTTTCTCTCTCCTCTTCCTCTTTTCTTCTTCCTCCCGTTGTCTTCTGCTAGTGTGACAGTGATACTAGGAAGTAGCAACCGTCTATTGTTCACACAAGCGTTTCATACTATGACACAGTCTTGGTGTCTCGTAGAATAGATCTCACTATAAATACAGTTAGTCCTAGTTGCTTTCCCTACTGTGCTGAGTCAAATGGTGCAGACATTTTAACATTAGTTTCCATTTTAGTTTTAGGATGAGAAAGGCCTGTATTTTGGCCTGTGTACTGTATGTACCCATTTACAGTCTTCATACAGGTGCACTGTAAAAAATAAAATAAAAAGAGAGAGAATGCCAAGAGTGTGGAAAGCTGTCATCAAGGCAAAGGTTGGCTACTTTGAAGAATCTCAAATATAAAATAGATTTTGATTTGTTTAACACTTTTTTGGTTACTACATGATTCCATATGTGTTATTTCATAGTTGTGATGTCTTCCCTGTTATTCTACAATGTACAAAATAGTCAAAATAAAGAACTCTTGAATGAGTAGGTGTGTCCAAACGTTTGACTGGTACTGTATTATGTTAAATATTAGGTTTTATCAAAGAAAAGTAAGTTGTGTGTTGAAGAAGTAGGTTGCAATTTGAAATATAGGTTTGTTAATAATCAAATATAACAGTTGGCATTGAATCATATTGGTTTCAACAAATGTTATTTTTTTTTCAATTGAGAAATCCTAACTTATTTGCTTGTACAGTTGACACATTTTTTTTTAGGTTGACCCAAAGAGTCATTTTTTTTCTAGTGTGGTTGGTGTACATGTCTTGGATATTGCAATTACGTTTTTCTTTTTCTGTAGAGCTATAGACTAATGTTTTCCTTCTCCGCTCTCCATCTGATGTGGAATGTATTTGCTTGTCTGATGTCGGTATTACAGTCTTGGACAGGGGCTCACCTCAAAGCCAAGGTGTCAGCACTGTTTCCAACCCTTTGCCATTACTCAACGACAGTCGAGTCAGTGTCGACTACAAGCTCTCCTCCATTCAGTTAGTTCCGTGACTGGTAATTACAGCATTGTGATCTGTGTGTCCGCCTAACAAACAGCCCACCGCTCATGATTGGCTAGCTCAAGGGCGACCGGGCAGCCCACCCTGTCCGCTGCCATTGCTCAACTGTCGGTCCCGGTTCACCGCCGTTCACGCACCCTCCCTGACTCCATGATTCTCCTGCCAGGTGCTGTCCTCCTTCACCCTGCCAGGGAAGACACATCAGGATGTTTCCACAGGATGTTTCCACATATATCTTGGTGATCAAGTTGGCAATGGAAAATAGGTTTGAATATCCAATAAAGTGCATCTTTCCTCGCTAATCTTGACAGAGGCAGGGGGAGGATGGAGGATGCGTCCATTTATCTTGCAGCGCCTTGGCGGGCCGGCGCATTTATTAGGATTTATGTGTCACTCGATGACAAGGTGCACATTCTTTCCGTTCATTATGGGTTGGATGATAGCGGTTCGAAAACAGTTAATAACCTCGAGGTTATGTATTTTATTGAGTTAATCATTGTCTAATTTACGATTGGGACGAGGCCCACAGAGAAAACGATACAACTACAATACCCAATGGAATGTATAAGGATGTGTAGAAAAATATCTGTTTTCCAGGAAGGGTTCTTGTTTGGCCTGTATCATGAATAATAATGTTATGAATCAATTCATGGCAATACCTGGACGTTTCAGAACAAATTCGTTTTGAGTTAAATTATGTGCACTCACACTGGATCGAAATAGCTAATGTATGTTCATGCTATCTATGAATAAAATATTAACGGTATAACACATTTAGTGATGAGCCGTGCAGCTATGGGATGTGACTATAGCGATAATGAGATATCTGCAGAACTCATCCTTTGTAAGGATATTAATGACCTCATGATTGAATGTTGCACTGCTGTCATCGGGTTAGCCAAGTAGGGCATAATATTGGGGTGTTGCATTACTTCTATATTGGAGAATTTCCTCTTGTAGCACTCAAATCCAGGAATGATTCAAATGGATTAAATAAGCACAACAATCATTGTCTCACATATTTTACAATAGCAACCTTTATGGACCAGCCTAGAAAGTTTGTATTGGGCTAACAATATTGGGTGTCATCGATGACGTGCTTGACTGGAGAGACTGAATCCCTTAGTTTTGTACTTCATTCAGCCAAGCGGTGTTATGGAAAAATACTAACAGTGAGGGATTCAAGATGGAGATCGATTGTTCAAAGTCCTACTCACATCAGTTTTTCATGAGTAAGCAAAACTGGAATCGACGATTTGATTCTATGACAGTTGGCTCTGGTTTCTGATGGGAGGAAAGGTTTAAAGAAGTGTTCCCTGCAGGAGAAGCTAGATAACTCAGGCTTGGTTAGGTTCTGCTGATCAAATCCACAATGTCTCTTTAATTACTTGCCCGCACACTCAGCAACCTCCTCAGAATACGTCTGCACATTTCAGCTAAGATCCAACTCATTTCTGTGTGGCGCAAATCAAATCCTTATTGACCCGGCGTCCTGAAGGCTTGGTGAGCTGAGGAGGCTGCCAATCGATAACCCCCACAGCTCAGATTGGCTTTAGCACTGAGACGCCATCTGTCCGTCACCCCACTACCTCTGTGATTCATAGCAGCTAAAACTCCCCACTCATGTCAGCAGCAATTAAGCTCTGGCTGTGCCTACTGTAATAGAGAAAAATAGATGTTGAGATGAGATCCAATCAGTTAAGGAGGGAGCTTTTTCTTGTAAGACACTTTCCCTGAAATGTCCTTCATGAAGCGACTGTCTGTGTCATTTGACACTGTCATGAGAATAACATAGCTTATGCTTTAAGCAGCCATAAAACTGTAATCAGTGTGTGTGACAAAGGACGTGGCACTGTTCTCCATTGCAGCAGTACGCAACTGATAACCATGATCAGGTGATTGGCTACATCCCTAGCCAATCATAATTCATCATGGGCAACCACACACAGGACCCATCCAACCAATTTGTCCTATTTGCGGTACTTGTCCTGAGTAATATAATAAATATGTGTGTGTTTTTTGTTTGGTTTCTGTTTCTACCCAACATTTCAAACGTTACTAACTTCCACCCAGTTTAGCCCAGTTTACTTTTTCTGGTCCTCCTGAAGTCGATGTTTAAATGGCAAAGCCATCTTCCACAGCATGTACTTTGTCTTTTAGGCCGTTCTCTCGGCCCTAGATTTGCGTGAGTTTCGAACAAGAGCTCACAACTGGTTGGAATCCGACGATGTCAAGTCCACATCAGTATCCAATTAGAAGCTGTTAAAGCTTGGAACCTCTCCCGTCGAGTTTGGCTCAGCTAAAAGTTCAGAACCGTTGCTTTTTCTCATCCAATGTCAAGAGGAGAAGAACATTCCCCTGTTAGTCCAGCAGTAAAAGAGCTGGCAGACAAAGCTAAGACGAGATTAAATTTGTTTGAAACGCCTGTTTTCAGAGATCACATCATCCCCAAACCTCTGGATGTTTAATTCCCATGTTACAAGGGAACAACAATATGTAAGATGTATTGTTTTGCCATATTTCTCCTGACATGGAGTGACTTCATAACTCTGTATAGTGTTGTACAGTGCTGTGAAAAAAGTATTTGCCCCCTGTCTGATTTTCACATTTTTGCATATTTTTGATACTGAATGTTATCAGATCTTCAACCAAAACCTAATATTAGATAAAGGGAACATGAGTTTACAATAACAAACATTTGTTTTACTTTTATTTATTTAATTAACAAAGTTATGCAACACCCGATTCCCCTGGGTGAGAAGGTAATTGCCCCCTTACACTCAATAACTGGTTGTGCCACCTTCAGCTGCAATGACTGCAACCAAATGCTTTCCATTCGCTATGGAGGAATTTTGGCCCACTCTTGCATGCTGAGTTGTAACTCAGCGACATTTGTGGGTTTTCAAACATGAACTGCTCATTTCTAGTCCTGCCACAACATCTCAATTGGGATTTTGTCTGGAATTTAACTAGAACATTCCAAAACTTCAAATTTGTTCCCTTTTCGACATTTTCATGTAGACTTGATTGTGTGTTGTGGGTCATTGTCTTGCTGCATGACCCAGTTGCGCTTCAGCTCACAGACGGATGGCCTGACATTCTCCTGTAGAATTCTCTGATACAGAGCAGAATTCATGGTTCCTTCAATCAAGGCAAGTCATCCAGGTCCTGAGGCAGCAAAGCATCCCCAAACCATCACACTACCACGACCATGCTT